>NC_083717.1:73282782-73923918 GCF_028564815.1 Eubalaena glacialis | reverse complement strand
TTCACCAGTCTGTCATGGGTAATCAGTCTTTATGGCCCTTACAAAACAATGTTTTCAATAGTATCCATTCACCACCTAGATTGTAGTAATAGTCATGCAAAATTTCCACTCTGTTCATTTGGGGTCAGCTCCGAAGGAGCATTTTCTAGGTCTCTAAACTTTAACCAAAGGAATCTTTTACATGGGCAAGCAGTTATTTCCTGCAATGTATTTCCGGTCAATAATTCCAGATATATTAAAATGTCACAGAGACCTTATAACTATTCCAGAATCTCTCAGGAGTATGACTCCCTTATCTTCCCTTAAAGAAAAAAAAAAAATCTACTACTTCCATTACACAGCTACTGATATTCCAATCACTGCAGAGTCCAGGAAGTCTTTAATGAAAAAGTTAACTCTGTTAATACTCTAATTCATGCCCTCCTCCCTTCCCCCCCCCCCACTACTTCTGAAAGTGTGAATCACTGTGAATTGAATGAAGGAAGATTTGATCAGAAATATCAAAGTAGGTTAAGAATCTCCAAAAGAGCTCTGTAGGGAAGGGAGATATGTCCTGTTCAGGTGTGCTTCTTAATCTAAACCATCAGTAAGTGCTTGCTTATCTCATTTGCAGCACCATCCTCTGGTGAATCTAAAATGTTATAGCTTCCACTCAAATTGCAATCTTTGAACACCTGCTCATGTTACATTATTACTCTTTAATATGACCTACTATGCTTAAAAACATGTAACTTCCTCCAGTGAGGCCCTAGCTAGCTGGGATACAGTATGCATCTTGGGCATTTTTTTCATGCCTCTAACAACAGAACTTTCTAATGGCTTGATTACGGTATAACACCATAATCACGTATTTGATTCTTCGTTCTGACCATGCATTAGAAATAGAGACAAGTTTTAGGTCCTAGCCAAAATTATTTCTTGACGTTTACACCTCAAAAGCTCTATTTGCTAGTAAACTGTCACAGTAATATCAGATCAGGGCTTCCCTGGTGGCGCAGTGGTTAAGAATCCACCTGTCAATACAGGGGACACAGGTTCGAGCCCTGGTCCGGGAAGATCCCACATGCCGCGGAGCAACTAAGCCCGTGTGCCACAACTACTGAGCCTGTGCTCTAGAGCCTGTGAGCCACAACTACCGAGCCCATGTGCCACAACTACTGAAGCCTGCGCGCCTAGAGCCCGTGCTCCACAAGAGAAGCCACTGCAATGAGAAGCCTGCGCACCGCAACAAAGAGTAGCCCCCGCTTGCCACAACTAGAGAAAGCCCACACGCAGCAACGAAGACCCAACGCAGCCAAAAAAAAAAAAAAAAAAAAAAATTAGATCATATGTAAGAATTCTCTAAAGAAAAAAAAAATTCAGACAAAGGGCCAGTTTAGATTTCAAGTGCTACTATGGGAAGTGCTTGTGTCACTGTTAGACCTAAAACATAGAGTAGGAGAAAATACATAGATAATTTTGGGATAAGGGTATAAGGTTCTAAAAGAAATCCAAGAAGCCAACATCAGTCATGTTCATTCAATACTGACACAAGTATCCTCATTTCTAAGACGAAAGAAGGGGAAGAGGTGGAGATAAGAAAGAGAAGCTGGTAGGTGATGAATCCTAATTTCTGCTTCTATCTCACCATAGGATTTTGGGTAAATTATTTAGTGTCTTGTTTCTGTCCCATCTCTAAGATTAATTTTATATTGATAGTATAATGTAGAGGTTGATGTTCTTCTGTAAAGTTTCAGAGAGTAAATATTTTAAGTTTTGCTGGTCATATTGTCTCTGTCACACCTACCCATTTCTGCCATTGTAGTGTGGGAACAGCATTACCAATGCAAATGAATTACCAATGCAACAGCATTACCAATGTGTTCCAATAAAACTTTACTTACAAGAACAGATTATTTGGGGACTTCCCTGGCGGTCCAGTGGTTAAGACTCCGTGCTTCCACTCTAGGGGGCACAGGTTCGATTCCTGGTCGGGGAACTAAGATCCCGCATGACGCGCAGGGCACGGCCAAAAAAAAACAAAAAACAAAAAAAACACCAGATTATTTGGTCCATGGGCTGCAGTGTGCCAGTCACTGGTATAATATCTATTGATACTTAATAAAGAGAATTCAATAATATCCAGAGAGGTGCCATTAAAAAGAAAAGATAAAGAAAATAATGTATAAAGAAGGAAGGCTTAGAAGATAACAAAAGAGGAAAGCAGTTTGTGTGACAGAAAAACTAGTATTATAAGGTAAATGTTTTCTACAAAAACAAACAATAAAACCCAAAGACCAAGATCTGAAGTCTTTTTTTGATGAAAATTATTTATCATGGAACTTAAACCACAACTGGGGAAATTTAAGCATTATAGTCAATCTCTGGAGAAGTCACTTGGTCATTCTTCAAGATAAAAATAATACTAAAGAATTAAATCTTCTTTGTAAAGTATTCACTACTATCTTAGTGGATACTATCAACCTAGAGGATCATGTTGGCTTATTTCATTACCATTCTAATTATTTTCACCCTAGAGGTCAATTCTAAAAACTTTTCATCCACCAGATATTTACTTAATTAATACACTAGGGGATAGAAATCATGACTATGTTCTTCTGTTTTGTTTTTTTCTCCACAGTTGTCATGAATCTTTATGAAGCACCATCATATGGCAACATTTCAGTCTCCTACATGTCGATGCCAATGACTTTGAATGCTTTATCAAAACAATTTGCCAGCATAACTAAAATGAAACATTGATACGATCTGAAGAGGGAAGAAAATCCTGTTGTTCCTCATGGCTTCTCCTACAGTTTATGACGTTTCCAAAATTCGGGAAGCAACTTTAATAAACTGATAATTTTGAGGTTATACAGATTTACAATTTCTTATCTAACCCCTGGGACCAGATGTGTTTCACAATACAGAATTTTTCAAATTTTAGAAAGGCAATACGGTTTGTATACCACATAGCTTGTACCCCTCCAGTGAAGTCTGGAGCAGCACCTCATAATCAAATACATTAATTTTGCTACAGCCAAACTCATTTACACAAATAGAATAAAGACCACAAATAGCCTCATGTCAGTTCAGTTCAGATTTTGCTGTCAAATGTTTCTGTTGCAAACTTACAAAAAACCTTTTGGCTTTCAGAGCTTTTTCAATTTTTGAATTTTGTTAGGGACTGAGGGTATGTAAAAACAAAACAAACAAAAAGTTTTTCCGAAGGCTTTTTCAGTGCAAAGAGACGCTCAATGTTGAGTATTTGAATGATACAGCCTTGTAATGGAAGCATAAATTCAAGAACGATAAGCCTATATTCTACTATAGGCACAATTACTGAGAAAAATGGGCTCCCTCTGTTCCAGGGAGTCTCAATTTCCTTTCAGAGTCAATACACACATAGCATAGAATCCTCTTTCATCAGTATTAATCGTGATTCTGAAACAAAAGGGCTGGTGCCTCAAGGATAGATGATTTTGATATGAGTAATCTCCTATCCCTTAAAAATCTTTGGTTTTCTCCCCAGTAAAAAGATGGTTCTTCTAGCTCTGGCAGTAATTGCAATTCTGTAATTTAACTGCAGAGCTCTTCAAGAGTTTGATTACTTTAAATCCAGAGCATTAATTTTTTAGTCCCAGGTGTACCTTAGAAATACACATAAACCACTGTTAAAAATACAGATGTCCAGACAGCACCACATCAATACATTTAGAGGCCCACAGCACCAGAAAGGTGATAGTCACCTCCCTTATACATAATTCAAAATAAAAACAATACTAAATCATGAAACACGTGTAAATAAATCCATCCTAGATCAGATTTTTCTTATGAGTCTTTGAATCTTTTGTGCTTTTTTTCATTTTGATGCCCCTGTTTTGCTACATTCCTCAGGCTATTCTTCCTAGTGGATAACCCAGTACCGGGAAAGCCTTCAGACTTGTAGTCCGAGTTCCCAGTGGGACGGGGTGGAGGGCGGGAGACAAAAAAACAGAGAGACAGAGACAGATGGGGTGGAAGTCCCCCAAACTGCCGTGCAGTCTAAGAATGGTTCTGCAAGGCCACTGAGGAGTCTTCAAGCCGAAGTCGGCTGTCAGAGGAGCTCCCTGTCTCCCAGGGGTGGGCCTGCCCAGCATCCTTGCCACCCACAGTCAGCGACTGATAGAAAGCATGGAAGACATGGCAAGTGGGGCCACAAATTCAAAGTGTGGCAGCTGGTCACATCTGTTCTCTGTATTCTCTCAGTATTGAAGATCTGTGCCACTGGTCTCCAGTGTGGTAAAGGGGCTCCACACCCCCAGGAAAAACCTTTTCCTGCCTAGCATCTTTTTTTTTTTTTTAATTTATTTTTGGCTGCGTTGGGTCTTCATTGCTATGCGTGGGCTTTCTCTAGTTGTGCATGAGCAGGGGCTACTCTTCACTATCGTGCACAGGCTTCTCATTGTGGTGGCTTCTCTTGTTGCGGAGCACGGGCTCTAGGCGCACAGGCTTCATTAGTTGTGGCACGCGGGCTCAGTAGTTGTGGCTCGCGGGCTCTAGAACGCAGGCTCAGTAGTTGTGGCGCACAGGCTTAGTTGCTCTGCGGCATGTGGGATCTTCCTGGACCAGGGATTGAACCAGTGTCCCCTGCATTGGCAGTAGGATTCTTAACCACTGCGCCACCAGGGAAGCCCCTGCCTAGCATCTTTTAAAGCTCTCGGGAACTAAATTCAATATCCTGTGACAAACCATAGTGGAAAAGAATATGAAAAAGAATATATATATATATATATATACACACATACATACGTATATATGTGTAACAGAGTCACTTTGATGTACAGCAGAAATTAACACATTGTAAATCAACTATACTTCAATAAAATTTTTTTTAAAAAGCTCTCCGTAACTATTAATCTAACTTCTCACAAAAAGTAAAAGCAAGTATTATTGAGTATGTAACATAAACCCACAAAGTTTTCACACCTGTAAACAATACACCAAATGTTTTATTTCTCTCATATGCAAGCAGTTGACTCTCAAAGCATTTTAAAAAACACAATAGACATTATTGCACTTTACTAATGAATTACTTCTGTCCCAGGGGATTAAATCAAATGAAAATGGTACAAATATTTGGAAGTTTATTTCTGAGCCAACTGAGATGATGAATTTATGGGTTTCTATAAACTAATTTTTCTTAGTTCAATGTTTTGTACATGCCATCAGTACAATATAATTACTTAAATATTTAGGATATTGTCAATAGCTGTGATTCATATGAAAAATATAATCAGATACCTCAAATTCCTGATTAAGTCAGTTTTAAAAGATACAAAATATCAGTACACTTGAATAAACTGCAATTAACAGAAATTCTGCTTAAAGCTAGAAGTTTTGAATATAATACTTTCCTTGACAGAAAAAAAAAGTGATGTTGAAAAGGCAAAGACCGCCATAACATATCAAATATTTAGGGCATTAGTTATTATACCCTTTGTTTTTGGAGTCTACAGTAAATTTATAACTAGGAAAATTTTTTAAAGTTGTAAGGCCAGTCTTAAAAAACATGAATAAGGATAGCAGAAACATTACCACACATATCAACAAAAACAGAGCAAACCAAGTTTGTGCACAACTTCATTTCATCGTTAATTCAGTGATTTGAAGTAAATGCCATGTTAAAAACCATGAGCAAATTTAAAGATTCATCCAAGGAAATTAAGTACTTTTGAGCATTTTTTAAAAAGCTTTAATAGGCAGTGCATCTCTGACCAGCACAAATGAGATGCAGAAAGAACAAAAATGAGAGTGTACGGAGCTGATTCTTACAGGCCTGCTCGCTCAAAGGATACATCTACCAATGATTTTCCACAATGTTGTTAGATGCCTTACTTTATTTATATATAAAGCAGCTAGAGCTTTTTCATTATTCCTACTAAGCATTTAAAATACATTTCTACGTATGCATTAAAATTAAGTATTAATTATGATGCCCTTAAAAAATCAACTTATAAAAAACAAGTTCTGGAAATATAAAAATATTCATTTTTTTTCATGTTTCTGACTCTTGAAAAACTTAAAGTGCAATATTTTCATGCATCAGCACATTAATCATGCCATATAAGTTCATCTCGAAAGAGCATGTAAATAATTTCCAAAACTTCTAGAGAACAGAGTATAGATATTTTAAGGTTTGACTTTCCATTTGTCTTTATATTACAGTGCAAGGAGGAAAAATCAGCGCCAAATCAAAACATGTTTTTATTAGGAGAAAATAATGCTTTCATGAAAAGAAAATAGGAAACATGTCATGTCTCCCTTTAGTGGTTTTTCTTAAGTCAATCACCTGGTTTACCAAAAATGTTGTATCAGTTCAATTATTGAAAATATACAACATTCGTTCAAAGACCTGTCCAAAAAAGCTCTCACATAACACTAGTCATTCTAAGCTCCTTTCTTATTTTTCAGTAAGGACTTTAATTAAAAACAAGCTTATTACCCTTTGTTTCACAATTTTAATGGAAATTTCACTCTGAGTTTAAAGTAGTATTTCTTTAAGGGTCTGACCCATCCAGGTGGCAGTGTAGAAGTGGACTGCTGTCATACACACAGCTACAAAATTAGAGCCAAAACTAAGGGGGGAAAATGGAAAATCCAAAACTAACTACTCTAGAAAAAAATTCCAAAACTAAAGGCTTCCTTGAAGAAGAGTGGTTTACAGACAAGACTGTGATTGGTTTACTCCCAGCAGCAGCCCCCTGGGATCTGTGATTAAGATGGTATTTGGGGCCTGAGAAGTTTCAGTGATGATTGCTTCATCAATTTTTGCTGGTATCTCATTGACCGTGCATCCTCAATGGCACAATATGCTCTCTGGAAAACAAAATATTTACCATGAATGGTAAAGACAAGTACAGGCTCACGTGGTGGAGGAGAAAGGTACAAAACCAAGAGTATGAGCTCTCCACACAGGTCCAAAGACAAGAATACACAGTTAATACGTGTCATGCTAAGACCCTTCTGCCCTGTTAAGCCTACAACATATTATTTTAAGCATATATATCCATCCAAAGCTATAACTAGTTGATCTTTTGGGAAAAGTAATAAGTATTGTTAATTATAACATTTTTATTTCAACTTGCAGTGAAAACACTGAGAGGGCATTCTTTAAAATAAATCGTTTACCTCTGCTGTGGTGACATCCTGCAGGTAAATTTTCTGAACATAGCCTTGACTGGCACTGTCTCTTTTTTGGAACAGACCTTGTTTCTGTTTCAAAACAAACAATGACAGAAAAGAAATTATTATGGGGAAGAAAAAAAATCATAACCTTTAATTGAGTGCTTAAATGTCAACTCTATTTTATAATCACTAGACTAACCAAATACACATATTCGGTATGATAAGAAATAAATCATTTTGGTACAAGCATAGTGGTTCCATATGTGAGTTGTTAGAATTTATGAAATTGGATGAGTATCTATCTATCTGCATAAAATGATGGCTTTCTGCAGGCAATGATAAATAGCCTACAGAAATACCACTTGATAACTCATCACATCTGACAAATCAAAAAACCCTTCCTTCATTTCCTTGGCCGATAGATAAAATTCTTATATAATGTAAAATGCACTGAGTCAATTCTCACCACTGATGTGAAAGAAAAGTGATAACTGAGGAAACTGTAATATACATGCATAGTGACACAATCTTTCCTAGTCTAAAAACTATGTTTCATATACCAAGGCATTTAAATTTTGAAACTCTACAATGAGGTAAGGCTAAAATACAAAATGGAATGGTTTCACGGTAGTTTCTTTTACTTGTAAACTTCTATGAAAAGAAAGTAAATGTAAATTAAAGGATAATAGTACTTACATCTCTAACTATTGAATTTTATGATAAATATTTTTCAGATAGTTTCAGGAAGAGAGAGAACAATTACTGTTTAGGAAAAAATATAGAAATTACCATCTTTGGAATAGTAATTTCTAGTTTTTTTTAAAGGGGTGAAAATAAATTTATATCATATATAATAAAAATTATACATTTCAAAGTAAAGTGAGTCTACGAACTAAGCAAAAGATGGGGTATCATTTTTGCTAATTACTTGCTATATAATTAAAAAGTTTTTCCATAGAAAATGTAGAGGAAAGACATGAAAGCATTATGACATACTTAAAATGCATTAGCTTTCTATAAATGTCAAATATTATTAAATGTGAGTGTTTTAGACATAATGTTTATAATAATCTCCTAAAAGCCTAAAATGGGGAATCTTTCCAGAAGTATCTAAGATTATAGCAAAATAGTATCCATATGAAGTTAAAAAAAACCCCTTCTACTCAATAACGCTTTATTCTACCAAAAAGAAACCTAATTCTTTCAGTGAACAAATTTATTATTTCACTCAATGCAATCAAGGGCTGTCAGAAACTAAAGTACAGAACACAAATAGATTACATCTTTCCTTACTTTTCAGCATATAATAATAATAATACTTCAAACATTTTATTCAGTTAACTATAAAACAGAGTCAGAAAGCACTGGTTTCCATTCATTTAACAAATTCCTGGCTCTAAAGATGTGATTCATGTTTTCTTACCTCAACTGAAATTTTGAGCAGATTTCCATCAACAATAGGAGACTGTACAAAATCTTCAAATGGATATTGCCAGTCTACGGACACATGGCCTAGGATTTCAACTTCCGTTATACACAACACTCGCCTATTTTGCAAAAGGAAACAAAAACATACAGGTAGTGATAAAGACAGTTAATTATTCTAATATTTCACTCTGCTGGACGGAATTACTTGCTCAGTAAGCATTATAACCTGGCACACTAAAAAATGTATGCTTCACATTTAAAAAAAAAAAAGGTAACTCAAATAAAGAGCAAACATGGCACAAGTAACAAAGCAGACCTTCAAAAATTCCCCTTCTGCCAATCTTGCAAAATTCAGAAAAGTGTGTTTTCTTTTTTTTTTTTTTAACTGACCAGAAAACTGAAATCATTCTCTTTAAAACACATGAGGAACAGGCTATACTCTCATCTGGGAAGCAATAAAGGCAGAAGCCCCTGAAAATGTTTTACTTGGAAAATTATTAATTGCTTTTTACTGTCAATCACATATGCCTTCTAATCAAGAAAGAAATGTCACAAACCTCAAATGTCAGCAAAGATTCACGTTAGGCCTACTAATAAATATCAGGTTTGAACACTTTAATACTGATGTACTATATCACAGAGTGAGCATCCCATTTTACTCAACAGCAATTAAAAAAAAATTCACAGAATCCTTAAAGGGCATCCACACTGATTTCCCAGTGTGTGATTCAGATTTGTTACTGATATAACTATACTTGATTCTAAAGTTTCTATTACAGAAAGCAAAACTAGGAAAGTAGAACTGTTCATTCTACAAATGTGTATGGTACTGGAGAAACAAAGAAGACAGGGTTTCTGCTTGAGAGGTACCCATAGGCTATAAGGGGAAATAAACCTGCAAATAAATGCTACAGCACAGTTAGATAAGAACAAGGGCAGAGTGTGTAGAAAATTCTTTCGGCACACGGGAGAGAGGGACTGACCGTGGTGATAAAGTAGGTAGCGTTAAGAGCTGATTCTTGAAAGGAAGAAGTTCTCTAGGTAGGAAAGGGGAATTATACTCTAGACAAAGGAAACAGTGCATTAACATATATAGGAGTACAAAAAAGGGAAGATTTGGGACTTCCTTGGTGGCACAGTGGTTAAGAATCTGCCTGCCAATGCAGAGGACATGGGTTAGAGGCCTGGTCCGGGAAGATCCCACATGCTGCGGAGCAACTAAGCCTGTGCGCCACAACTACTGAGCCTGCACTCTAGAGCCCGTGAGCCACAACTACTGAGCCTGTGTGCCTAGAGTCCGCGCTCCGCAACAAGAGAAGCCACCGCAATGAGAATCCCACGCACCGCAATGAAAAGTAGCCCCTGCTCGCCACAACTAGAGAAAGCCTGCGTGCAGCAATGAAGACCCAATGCAGCCAAAAACAAATAAATAAAATTAATTAATTAATTTTAAAAATGTTTAAAATATATTTCTAAAAAAAAAAAAGGGAAGATTTATCTGAGGAATGTGGAGGTCTGTAGCTGGACTACTGGATATATACAGAGGTGAGAAAATTAGCTTAGCGCCCGATCTTGAAGGATTTTTGTTTTTTGGTTTTTTTTGCAGGGGTCGGGGGTGGGGGAGGCTTTTAGGAAATTTTGACTTTGGCTGTGAGAAGAAGAAAGAGCTAGATTCTAGATGTTTATAAGGTAGAGTTGAATGAACTTGGTGACCAATGGGGTGAGGACTGATACAGACCCCTGGCACTATATTTTTCAGCACAGGTGCTACTGAAATTGCGGGACTGTGTTGTGCACCGTAGGAAGTACACCATCCTTGGCTCCAGGTTACTAGGCGCCTGCAGGGCCTCTAATCATTGCGACAACCTCCAACACCCCTACACATTCCAAACAGTCTCTAGGAAGTGGACTCCACCCCCCACCTCCTGCCTAGTAGAGAATCAGATGATAGAGCTAAGAGTTAAAGATAACTATTACAAATCACTGCATCAAACGCAATTCACCATTCTGATTGTTTTAAAACTCTACTCTTGACCATCATACTCTTGAACAATATTATTGTTCTCCTGCCACCTTCGATCTCCTTCACTTTCTTCCTCCTGCACCATGTTTGCCAGAGTGCAAATCTTGGTCTTCTTCTGTTTAACATATTCTCTCAGGATGGTTTCTTAGATCTCAACTCCAGATCTTTACCCAAACTCCAATTATCTACACTTAAACCTGTATCTATATGTCTCCCTGACTACTGAGGCACCTCTACTTTGATATCTCAAAGCTATGTCAAACTCATTAAGCTCAAAACAGAAACAAAATCATCATCTTTTCCCTCAAATTACTGTAAATGGTACTCAAGCCAAAACCCAGCAAACTCATCTTGTATTCCCTTCTCTTCCATATTCAGTCACCCAACCCTGGTCTCTTAAGGCTATCCACTCATGTCTAAGGGAGACTGTCATTGCACTGGTCAGGAACATTATTTTTCTAATTGCCTCCTGAAAAGCTCTATAAGGGATTAGATTTCAAATTACTATGATTTTTCAATTTATTTGAAGAAAAACAGATGTATAATGTACACATTAATATTCCTACCAAATGCCTAAATCAAACAAATACTGAAGTATTACATATTACCAAAAAAAAACCCAAAAAAACCCACTGATTTCCACTGCTTAGTGCTGAATTACATAAAAAGTATAAAAACCATAAAAACTACTTTTTAGATTGTTTTGTGAATATTTTACTTCTTAATTAATGGGCAAATCAGAAGACTAGTTAACTCTCTCTTAGAAACAGCTTGTAGGTTTAAGCCTGAATCCTAATGCTTTCCTTTCTCTCCTTGCCACCTAAATATATTTAAATGCAATAGTAAGGAATCTAATGCAGATGTTACCTACTGTAAGTGCTTTGCCTTAGTCCTACAAAATACATAACTTAGAATGTTTTGAAAATTATTAACCTATAATTAGAATAAGTGATGTAAGGTAAATCTCAGGAAAATAAACTTAGTAGTTTAGAACAAGCTCTTTTACTGGGAAAAATTATCTACCACTCCTAAAATACTTAGAAAAAACTGGAACACAAAGAAATAATACCATCCTTTTAAAAGGTATGCTAATCATCCAAAATAAAACCTAGTGAGAAAAAGTGATTCATGAATTCACCCTCCATAACTGGATTTATAATTCACATATAAAGGTATCACTACTGCACTTATAAAGTCTATTCTAGACTCCATCTCTCAGAAGTTGTATAACTTGGTTAAGCCCCTAAACCATGCTAAGTCTCAGTTTCAGCACCTCCAAAATGAGAGGGTCAGAATAGATGATCTCGAAGGACCTATCCAGATCTGTATTTCCGTGATTGTATGACAATGAACATTTTGCAGTTGAAGCATAGTTATCTAAATCCTCTGCCATTTTAATCTCCAAAATTCTTATAATCTATATAGTTAGCATTTTAAAAAATGTCACTTGAAGTCAATACCTATTTGTAACCATAAGGTTTGTCTTCTTCCTTCCCAGAATAACACAGTGGTATCGGTAAGTCTCTCCTTCTAACTTTTTGATATGATTCTGAAAAGAAAAGAAGACTCAAGATTTGGGTTGTACATGCATCTAAATAGTATTTCCAATACTCTATATTAGCTAATCATAATCACAGTGCCAGTTAGGAAAAAATTATTAAAACCAAAAGCACAATTCTATAGATTGGCACGTGAAGCTAGAAAAATATTCATAGTGTAAATTAACTTTCACTGTGCCTTAAAAGACAAATAAGTATTAAACACTTACTAAGTGATCTTCTAATAAAATACATCTTGTTGCATAACTCAGAAGCTTTTGAATATTTACCAGAAATAATCAGACATTTTCATTAATATGAACCTATACTAAAACTGGACATTAACATTACAGGGGTCTTTACCCTGGGGTCCATGGAAGGACTTTGGGAGGTCTATGAACTACCATAAAAGAATATAAAATTTTGAAAATGTATTTCTGAACTTTTTTCAGAGGACAGTTCATACTTTTCATTAGATTTTTAAAAGGGGTCTGTGATCCTTCTCAAAGGTTACGAACCACTGATTTACAGAGAGGTAGATATACACATAATAAAATTCCAAGATAACTGATATTTAATATTTTTGAATAATTGGTCTTATACATTAAACATGCATGAGAAGTACAAGCGTGTATTGAATTATATTCCTGGTAGAAAAGAAAATTTAATGACAATCTTAACACAAACATGAAGAATTTCTAAGATTTCAAATAGCCAGCACAATTTATTACTAAAGACAATTACAAGCATAAAATAATTCAAGTATAAATAGTAGCACATTAAAATACATTTATTTTTTAACTATCTCAAAACTATTGTGACTTTAGTCAACACACATTAAAATTAATAAAGTTATTTTTATAATTAATGCTAATGAAATATTATTGATACTATATATAATAATTAAAAATCAGATGAGATAATATATATGAAAATATAAAACATAAACATACTTATAAGATATTAACATTTTATAACCAAGACTACAACATCAATATTATCAAAAGGAGAATATAATCAATAATAATAATCACAAGCAGAGAAAGCACACTTGTTATTATTTCAATACTAAAATACATAGTTTTTTAAAGATCCTTGGTTCCCAGTCATTCCTTGACAATTACAAAAAACCAAGAACAAGGAAGATGAATCCCCAGAGAATGGGGTCTCAACCTCGGAATGAGTCTCAGAGAGAAGTGGAGTTTAATAGTCACTTGTTTCACATCTTCCCTGTGTGAATTAGCTAAAATCTTTTAACATTTATACCTTAATTCCTTTAAAGAGAATATGGGAAATGAATATAACAATTTAGTGCTTTTATTTTCAGCTTTGAAATTTAAATATGTTAAAATATTTAGATTTGAGATGAAATGTACAAGAAATACTACCCACTTTCCATCTTGTATGCATTTTCATTAGTTATCAGGCTTTGCACTTTAAAAAAACTGAAGCTTTTAAAGTATATTTATCACCATAATACATTATAGAAACCTGGTTTCCAGCACTTCTAAAACCCACTACACTCTGAGATTCAGTCTTTGTGGCAGATTAGTTTATAAAATATTTACTCTCCCTTCCCAAAATGCAACTTGAAGAATTTATAATATTTAGCAAAACCATTCAATTTTTTCAAGTAAATTCTAAGGAAATAATACAAGATATGAAAAAGCATTACGTTTAATGATGTTTATCACAGCATTCTTACTGTTAGTAAAATAACAGAAACAATTTTAATGTCAAGAACTGGGAATGGTCAAATATACGAGGTAAATTTACCTCAACAGACAGTAATGCAAGAATTAAGAATGAAGCATTTCTAAGAACATGGAAAAATATAATTAAAACAAAAAAGCAAGGAACACCATTTTAAATATTATATAATCATAACTATGTGAATCAAGATGAATATTAAATAAAAACTGGCCATATATATATACATAAATATATATGTATGTGTGTGTGTGTCATGATAATTATCCTAGGAGAACAGAGGATAAGTAGAAGAGTATATCCTATGAAAACATAGTATATAATTCAGTAACTTTCAAAGATCAGTATTAAATTAAAGAATACAGAGCAATACTCAGGAGAAAAAGAAAATGGGGTAAATCAAAAGATTCCCAAATAAATTATTTAGAATGTACCCACATTACAATAAGCACTAGGAGGACATAATTTTACGCTCAAATGCTCTTTAATATTTACACATTTTGTTATACTAGGTCCCTTAAGGACAGAAGTCTCCTTTCTTCTGTATATCCAACACAGTCTAGATTATCAAATACTTTGTACCCAACTAACTGATCACAGCAAAATGGGCAAGGGATGAAACAGCCTAAATTTCTTAATTATCCATGCCTACCCTTGCTACCCATGGAAAAAAATTACCAAGTTCTGTTCTTAATGTACAATCATTCTATTTCTTCCAGTTCTCATATCTTAACAAAAACTACTAAATCAGATAAGATGACTATATTTAGCTAAAATAATAAAGTTTCTTGAAGTTTTGTGCTTACTGACATGCAGTTGTAAAAAGGGAAATCATGAGGAAAAGAATAACATAAAGAGCTAAACAATCAAAAAGTAAACAATAAAGAAAAAACTTTTAACAAGTTATAAGATCTTCCAGAAGTCTCATTAAAATTGTAATATATCGAGGAAAATTAAAAATCATTACTTTTACCTAAGAAAGAAGAATAATTATTAGTGATGATTTAAGACAGAATCTTGAATTAGTTACTGTGCTTGATTCTCACAGAAACTGTACATGAGGCAACATTTTTGCCAACCCTCAATTATTCAGGCACAAGAAAAGTCTGTCAGCTATAGTTCTAGGCTAGTCTTTGAAGGTCATTCTTTCTTCTTTAAAGAGTCCTTGTTTTAAATATGAAGGATTCAATTTATTCTTTTGATAACTATCGTTTAAAAAATATATAATCCAACTGAACAGTTGTATGTTAACAGCTTCATTCCCTTTACATGTTACAACACATTAAACCTAAGTTTATACTTTCACTTTTGGGAGGAAGCATGAAAGTTGCTAGATAAGATACTGCTAAATCAAACATTTCTATCATTTATAAAAAAGAAAAAACAAAATATAACTTATATTGAAATTAACTATGGGGCCACTAATTTCAAAATGATAGTTTATAATTTTTTTGTTCTCATTAGGATAATGAATCCTCTCGCAGGATTTAAAAGCAAAAGTGGTTGGTTTTTAAAAATAAAGACATCTATAAGCCCAAAAGCCACATAAGTAATCTGCTTAAATACATGTTCAACTTCTATTTACATTAATTAAAACTAATAATTGTCAAATAAGCATAACCAATAAGGAGACTTAATTTTTAAAAGGTATAAATACAAAAGGCTAGGAATATATATAACATAATTAGAAAATGATAGCCACTTATCCAGCAAGAGTACCAAGGAGTTAAAAAAAGAAAAAGAGATTAAGGAAACATATTCTCAAAATTCATGTGCCAACTCTTATTTGAGGTCTAAGGACAGACCCAGAGCAACTGATACTTCATTTCTTAAAATATATGCCCCAGTCAGTAGTTCTGCAACTTGAGTAAATTTAGGTGATTTGTGAAACATATAATAGTTATGTAACTCTATCAGCAGGACTCACATACATAAAGAACACATAATAGACTGAACATAAGAATTGTTCTTTTTTTTCCCAACTTTACCAGAAATGCACATGAATACCATAAGAAAAGATGAAATTCTCAAAATGATAGTAAAAGTATCCACTTGTGAGTTCAATAAAGTGTTCCTCCAACTAAATGTAAAAGAGAGTTGATTTCCTATATCCTTTCATCTTTTATATTGACCTCTTATTCCTGTACAGTATTACCAGGAATATCACAATTTTTATCTGTAGTCAAGCCACTACAACAAAAAGTTCAGATAGAGGTGAGAAATGTAAAGAAAACTTCATTTTAATGGACTCTCACTCTAAATAAACCAGGACAGTCAATTAATACCACAGTTGGTTTTGATTTTTAAGGATGAAATCAAGTAGCAGTATAGAAAACATTTAGTCCTGTATTTCCAGTTCTTGCTGTGTAGGCAGAAAAAGAAAGAAAATAAAGTTAGAAGCATGCAGAAAGATAAAATATAATCACATACTATAAAAGTCAAAGTCTAAGAAAAATGGAGTCATTTTATTTTAAAGTCAAAGTAGGAAAATATGACTAATTTTATTTTGGAGGAAAGCTAGTCATGGGAGAATAGCAATTTACATATGTGTGTATTATTTAAATACAGTAAAAATTAAAACTAAAATAAAAGCCAAAAAAATCCTTAAAAAAGTTTTTAAGGTTTAAAAAGATTAAATTGTACATAATAATCTTTTTTTCTCTCCTCCAGCTTCTGTTTACCTGAATAAATCTAGATTTACAATATAGTCCAAATAAATTAATTTGGTTGGGAGAAAAGGAAGCAGTGAAATTCCAATAATTAGCTACAAAGCAAGAGACCAAAGTTAACAATGTAAACTAAAGGAGCTAACGTACAAATAGTAATAAAGCCTATGACTTCTTTTAAGATTATCCTTTCTGCACTAAAAAGCTTTGATCCTGTGCAGAAAAAAAATGATGAGTTACTCCCATTTAATACATTATGCTAATATAATAAAACAAATAAATAATCAAATTCTACCCTACCATTGTTCCCTGTGTCATCTTTAAAGAAGTTCATGAATCAGGAACTTTAGGAACCACCCATGAAATCCTGATCCTAGAAATCTTTAAAATTAAATTTCACTCATGACCATGAAGAATAGAATTTATACCTCAAATAAATCATAGCCCTCAGATTCCTGTCTGTCATAAGGGCGAATGATGCCGTCCTCATGGATCAGGCGAGGGGAACGGAGCCTGGTCACTTCCTCAGTTGATTCTGCCACCCTGTGTAAGGCAGCAGAGTAAGTACATATAAGAAAACATGTGAGAAACTTTCAAAATAATACAAATATATATGTGTTGATTAAACACTGTACTACATAACACAGCGTATCAATATTTGATAAACACAGAGTAATTTTAAATAACTTGCCCAAAATAATGTGACAAGTATTAAAACCAAGTAGGTTTGACTCCAAGTTCCCCCACCTTTTCTTAAAGAAAAGAAAATGTCAAAATAATAAAGGCAGGGAGTAGGCCATCCACTCATTGTATCTGTGGTGTCTAGCACACTGCCTGGCATATAGTAGGGACCAATAAACACTTGTTGAATAAAAGAGAAACTGGCTATAAAAAAACATCTCTTCTTAGTCCTTTCTGGGGGCACTCTACCTTGTGAACCTGTCAGAGCTTTCAATTAGACTTTAAGGTCCTCACGCACAGGCAGAGTATTTAACCTACTTATGTATTCCTAGCAACAATTAGCACATAGACACATAGCTTGCACACAGTGTGCACTTAATTACCTCTGAATTCCTTGGAAGGTGCTGCTGGCCATATCTATTATTCCACCAGTTGGACGAGCCACCGCACCCACAAGCCCTTTTCCAATTCCTTTAAAGAATCCAGCAGCTCCTTCCTTTTTGGCACCTTCATAAAACCAAAGACAATGAAAGAAAAGAGATTTTAAAATAAGCAACTTTGAACTCAACAAAAGCCCAAGTCAAATACTGACCTGTTTTACCCAGGAAGTTCCTAGAATTTGACTTTCTAAAGAAGTTGAATTTAATCCTAACATGTGATACAACAGCAGTTTTCAAAGTGTGTTAAAAATGCAAATTATTAGCCTCCACTCCCAGCCAGTAATCTGTGCTTTAACAAGCCCCCAAGGTAACCCCAAGGCACACTCAAATTTTACAACTACTGATCCAGGAGTCTAGTCAGTACCTATGACTGGAAGATCTAAGAACTGACCAGAAAATATTGTGGTTTTTTTTTTTTCTTTGCCAACAATCAGGAGATTTTTCAAGCAGTGCACTTTTAAAAAAAATATAAGAACTTTATTAAAATATAATTCAAATACTATATAATTCACCCATTAAAGTATACAGGTTAAATGTTTTTTATAGTATATTCAGAGTTGTGCAACTATCACCATAATGAATTTTACAAAATCTGTTATTATCTCAAAAAGAAACCCCATGCCTATTAGCAATCATCCCCCATCATTTCCCCCTAAACCCTCTTCTCAATCCTATGCAATTTACCTCCTTCCTCCCCACCCTGCAGACCTAGGCAACCACTAACCTACTTTCTATCTGTATGGATTTGTCTATTCTGGTCATTTCCTACAAATGGAATCATACAATATGTGGTCTTTTGTGACTGGTTTTTTTCACTTAGAATCATGCTTTCAAGGTTCATCCATCTTGTACTTATATCAATACTTGATTTCTTTTTATAACTGCATAATAAGTTATTTGTAAGGATATACCACATTTTGTTTATCCATGCATTAGATGATGGACATTTGGGTTGTTATTACATTCTGGCTATTATGAATAATGCTTCTATAAACATTTATGTACAAGTTTTAAAAGCGAACATAGCTTTTTAATTCCCTTGGGTATATACCTAAGAGTGGGATCGCATATATAAACTCTATGTTTATATTCAGTTGTCCCAGCACCATTTGTTGAAAAGGCTATTCTTTCTCTATGGAATTATCTTGGCACCCCTGTCAAAAATCAATCTACCATAAAAGTAAGGATGTATTTCTGGAATCTGAATTCTATTCCATTGGTCTATATGTGTACCTGTACGCCAGCACCACCTGTCTTAGCTACTTTAAATTTATAGTAAGTTTTAAAATTGGACAGTGTAAGTCCTCCAACTTCTTTCTTTTCTTCCAGATTGTTTTGGCTATTCGGGGTTCCCCTGAATTCCTATATAAATTTTAGAATCAGCTTGTCAATTTCTGCAAAAAACCTAACTGGGATTTTGATAGGGGCTGTACTAAATAAAGTAATGTGCTTTTTTTTTTAATAGGATAAAAAAAAAGAGTCAACAGCTATTGATGGCCCAAGGGACTCTAGTCTAACTATGGCCCTGTTAAAAATAGCATCCAAAGTCTGAGACACAGTCTACTACTTAACCTCTTCATATCCTGAGGAATGTTACGCTCATTAAACAACAATTTACCATGTATCAACTCCTCAGACTCTGTACAGGAAGGAAACGTTCTCAACCTACCTTCCACTGGCTTTGTTATTATTCCAGTCACTCCACCAACGACTCCCTGAGAGAGAAACCAATCAAGTCAAGCCCGAAAGGAAGGTGCTTAATTTTAAACCAACCACTAGAGGTCTCTACAGACATACTAGAAATAACTTTTTTTAAATGAGGACTTGACAGAGAACAACATGTACATATAAGTGAGCACTATGATTTTTAAAATATTACATCATAGCAAATTTTAAACGGAGCACTTTGTAGAACTTTAAAATAGACAGAGGAGTAAAGCAGGTGAAAATTTTCTACATCTGACTCTGACACCAATCAGCAGTTGATACAATCTCTTTAAGTCTCAGTTTCCATCCATATCAGTAAATGAGTAAGCTGAGAAAATTATACATCTAATTATAAGTTCTAATGAGGTTACTCTATAATCTAGTGAAAGTATGGAAAACTGAAAATGAAGGGACCTCTGAAGGATAGCAAATATCCTGACAAGTAAAGCACTTTAGAGGAGACAATACACAAAACATTACAAATCACTGGCACAAACACAGCAGTTACAGTCTCCTGAATTATTTCCAAAATTTAAAAAATAATGTTTGTACATTCTTTAAATAACTGTCAAGTAACGGTAGTAACTAAAAATACCTGCATATTATATAAACACACAGAAAAGGAACTGAAGGATATATACTATATTGAAAAGATTAGATACCTCTCAGAAGAGGTGAGGGGTAATCAAAGAGTACTTCATAGCCTTACCTATGTTTCCATTACTCGTTTAAAAAAAGAACTCATAAGTTCTTATTATTACCTATAAGGAGGACAGTCATATATTACCTGTATAATTAAACAGTATTCGTATATACTTTATAATACCTGTACCTAAAAAGCAGTGAAAGGTAGTTCCTGGTTTATAACCTGTAGCATGTATACCTCCCTTCCATAGAAACGGTTGACTGATGATGACCTGAAGAATTCCTCCCCCCTCCAGTTACCACCACATTCCTCCGCTCTACCTGCCCCCTCCCCACTAGTGCTAACCTGCCATCATTACAGTTTTCACTCCAGCCGAGTGCCAAACTAAGTCCAGGAATTGGGGGGTAGATCTGATGGTGACAAAGGGAAGGAGAACAAAAAAGGAAACAGAAAGTCCACAATTTATCACTACTGCTACTCTGACAGACCTTTACTCACAAGCAGTATTCCAAGTGCCAAACAACCAGTACATATTCTAAAGTGTATATAAAAGTAAGCATTTCTTGAAGATTCAGCAGGAGACTTACACGCAAGAAGCCCTTTCCCCCTCTGGCCAGGCTGTCACCAAAATCTTTAGGCTGCCGACCCATCTCTTCTCTTCTTTTTTGCTGATATTCTTTGTCCATTGTAATTGCTGCCAAACCTTTTCCAACAGAACCAGTGATTCGAGATACCACTCCTGCTGCACCACCTATCAAAAGGTCAAGAGAAGTAAGTCACACTGTTTCTTTAAAGAGCATTACCACAATTTACAGCATGCGGCTGCTTTAAACTAACAGGTGCTTACAATTCTGTCTCATATACAAAAATGCATTTATTTTTTCCATTTCCCACTTACCAAGAAGAGGAATAAAACTATTTAAAGTACATTGATTCAACACAACAAAGACATATTAAAAAAAACTCAGCAGGTCAGTGTTAAACTATTTTCCACTTAAGAACAAGGGAGCACATCTTTTAAAAGGATTATTATAAAACTAATCCCTCTTTTATTAAACATAATCATTTGTTTTTCATAAACAATGCATTTTATAATAACTATAATTAAAAATATGTATATATACACACACACACACACGCACACACACACAAATATGTGATACATACCTACTGTGTGTCCAAAGAGACTTCTTACTCCAATTACTAACCCCTCAGCAAATTCTTCAGGGCCTTGAACAGCACCCTGGCCGGAAAAAAAAAAAAATGGTATACCTATTGTGTTTGAAGATACTTTCAACCCACATGATCTCAGCAAGCCCTTTAAGATGACAAACATTGGAGAGGAGTAAATCACTGGCTTCAGTCACAATCTGAAGTTGGCCTCCCAGGACCAAGTGCCATCTGACTGCTAAAGCAAGCCACACTGACAACAAGACTAAGAGCCCACACAGTTTTGGCTCTCTTGTTCTCCCCATTTATTCTCTTTGCTTTGTCCTTCTAAAACCCTCACCACACTAGGCTCCTGGATCCTTTAAATGGAGGAGAACAGGTTAGAGGAAAGCTTGACTATGAAACAAAGTCAGCTTTTAATGCCCCATTGTCCTTTCCATACTGGTGAAACAGCCTTGAAATGGGTCTCAAACTACCTAGGCACTCTTCCTTACAACTACATTAAATCCTAGAAAATGTGGGGATGTCTTCCAGACACTAGAAGTGCTCAATTAATTCTAAAACAATCTTTTAATGTCATCTCTAGTAATTTAAAAAAATATATTAAATTGATATATTTGTTATTTGAACATTATTCAGTCCCCAGATACAATTAAAATACAAATTACTTGTCACAAAAAATAGAACATCCATTTTTCTATACTACACTTAAAATAAATAAAAGATCAGAATGGCCATCATCAAAAAATCTAGAAACAATAAATGCTGGAGAGTGTGTGGAGAAAAGGGAACACTCTTGCACTGTTGGTGGGAATGTAAATTGATACAGCCACTATGGAGAACAGTATGGAGGTTCCTTAAAAAACTAAAAATAGAACTACCACACGACCCAGCAATCCCACTACTGGGCATATACCCTGAGAAAACCATAATTCAAAAAGAGTCATGTACCAAAATGTTCATTGCAGCTCTATTTACAATAGCCAGGACATGGAAGCAACCTAAGTGTACATCATCGGATGAATGGATAAAGAAGATGTGGCACATATATACCATGGAATATTACTCAGCCATAAAAAGAAACGAAATTGAGTTATTTGTAGTGAGGTGGATGGAGTTAGAGTCTGTCATACAGAGTGAAGTCAGAAAGAGAAAAACAAATACAGTATGCTAACACATATATATGGAATCTAAGGGGAAAAAAAAAAAAAGTCATGAAGAACCTAGTGGCAAGACGGGAATAAAGACACAGACCTGCTAGAGAATGGACTTGAGGATATGGGGAGGGGAAAGGGTAAGCTGTGACAAAGTAAGAGAGTGGCATGGACATATATACATTACCAAACGTAAAATAGATAGCTAGTGGGAAGCAGCCGCATAGCACAGGGAGATCAGCTCGGTGCTTTGTGACTACCTAGAGGGGTGGGATAGGGAGGGTGGGAGGGAGGGAGATGCAAGAGGGAAGAGATATGGGGACATATGTATATGTATAACTGATTCACTTTGTTATAAAGCAGAAACTGACACACCACTGTAAAGCAATTATACTCCAATAAAGATGTTTAAAAAAAAAAAAAAAAGATCAATACCTGGAAGGGTTCATAGAATAAAGCTTCAAATCCTTCTGACAGACCTCTAATTAATCCAAATGGGTTTCCAAGCACATCTAAGCCCAATACAAGGACATACATCTGTTTCAAGAACTACAGGGAAAAAAAAAATAAATGAAGTCCTTTGCAACTATTGTAAGGAACAACATCATGATGCAGTAAGAAAGTGGGATACTGACTAAATTAAGTTTGTTAAAGGAAAGCGCTGCAGAATAACCACCATTATGACCATTAATTGATCTTTCACTATGTGCCAGGCGTTATGTTAGTACTTTTACATGGGTCTTTCAAATTGGACAGAACTAAGGTTTGAGGCAAAGTCTGCCATTTGGCAGTTATGCAACCTTGGACAAGTCACTTAGTCTCTATAGGCCTTCCTCTTTTCATCTATAAAATGGGAGGTCTATTATACTGACCTTGCATGGCTGAGTATGCATATTAAATGAATATATATTTCAATAACTGGTACTTACTTTTGTTATTATCACTATTTCTATGAACTAGATGGGTTAAAAACAAAAAAAAAAAAAAAAGAAAAAAATATCCTTATTTGAACATGTAAAAAACATAATGTCTATACACCATAAGAGAAAGGACCTGCCAGCAGAGGAAGGAAAGAGGAATGTCACCCTGGAGTTCCACAGTATAGCAATGGAACCCTAGTGCCCCAAAACAACTACTATGTGTCTGTGCATAGAACTCGAACCATGGAGTAACAGGCAAAGGGAGGAACCTGGCTTCCTCGCAATTCTACTAGACTATGCTTAGAAACTATAGTCATTGAAGGAATAAAATGTATTGACTCCTATGTTACTATTCTTTCCCAAAGTGGTAAATGTACAATTGCAAAGGGAAAAAACACTAAGGGAAACTTTTAAAAAAAGTTTACACGGGGGTGGGGAAAAACTAAAGAAATAGAAATTAATCATTCAAGAAAACTACTAAGTAATGAGACTGAGAACTGCAGTAAATTAGGTAAACGTCACACACTGTACAATCACATACGAATGTTTTGTTTTGATATTTTATGAAGTATATTCCTTATGAGTTACTATGATAGGAAATTACCTGTTCACTGTAATGTCTGACAACACTCCACATGAGCTGATCTCTGTTGTAAAACTGATATCGAATTTCATAATAAGCAAGTCTGGGAGGAGAAAGTGTCAAAAGTACTAAGATTATTTTTTGAAAAAATAAGAGACTTAAAATTTCAATGATAATCATTGCTAATTCACAATTAGGTTTGTACATATAATTTGTTTGAGATCTTAAATATTAGGATAACAAAACTACTATAAAAATAGTGCATTCTCATGCAAATCTTTCATAAACACATAAAGAGTAAAAAGGTTTAAAAAAGTTGACCATAATCCCACCACACAGTGGATTTTTTTAAAAGTTTTTTCTTCTTCTCATTTTCCACTTTGAATTCTTTCTTTTCTGTGCAACTGAAAAATATTAAAACACTCTGTATGCATTTTTACACTCAGCATTGTGGATAAATATTCTTCTGTGTTTTCAAAATCCTATGTAACCATTTTTAATAATGCATAGCATTCCATCATGTGAACGTGTCATAACAAACGATTCTTCCACGGTCAGACATTTTTAAATTTTGACATAATAATTAATGTTGCTATGTGTATCTTGAATATAACTTTGGTTGCATTTCAAGATTATTTTTGGACCGAATTCCCGCCCAAAATAATTAATGAGTGAAAGACTACAAAAACATTTAAGGCCCTTTCCACTGATATAAATAGTAAAAAAAAAAAAAAAAAGTGCCCATTTCTTAGATCCACCCCTCTCTAGTACTAGGATTTCTAATATTTTGAAAGCTTTGATAACTTGTTTTAATTTGCATATATTCTTTGATAAATAATAAAGCTAACCATTTCTAATATCTATTAGCCACTGTATCTTCCCTTTTGTGAATTATCTCACATTGTCCTCTGGCACCTATGGCATTGGAACTTTTAGGTTAAAAATTAAGATTATTATCTTTTGTTATACTTGTCATATTTTTCCAGTCCTTTGTTTTTTAAGTGTTTTCATTGATTTTGTTGTAAGAGTTTAATTTTTATGTAGTCAAATCAATTTTGTATTTTTCCATTGGGATTTTTTCCATTGCTTTTAAACATAGAAAGGTTTCCTTTTATTCAGAGATTTGATAGAAATTAACTTCTATTTTTCCTTAGTCTTTGTTTTTCTATTTGAATTTTATGTTTAAGCCTTCAGTTCCTATGAAATTTGATAGTGTACAAGTGAGGTGAAAATAATATTAATGAATTTTTTTCTCCAGTACCACTGTTGAATATTCAATTCAATAAACATTCATTGAATTTATATGTATCTGGCACACACAAATATTCTTATATTAAATGTAGCAAGGAGCTATTATCTATACTTTGCCATATAATTATACTGAAATCTAATCCTGTTGCTATATATTTCTAAATATAATTCCTTTTAAAACATGGTCAATTTATAATATACTACTAAACTAATTCAATGTTTATACTATATTCATGTATTATCTAGATACTGATAACTGCAGAAGATATCAGACTCTTTACCTTATCTTTATGAGTAAAATAAGTATACCTAAAGGGCATAATTAGAAAGGGACCAAATTATTCAAGAATAAGTAGTAAGAGGGGCTTCCCTGGTGGCGCAGTGGTTGAGAATCTCCCTGCCAGTACAGGGGACACGGGTTCGGGCCCTGGTCTGGGAAGATCCCACATGCCGCGGAGCGACTAGGTCCGTGAGCCACAATTACTGAGCCTGCGTGTCTGGAGCCTGTGCTCCGCAACAAGAGAGGCCGCGATAGTGAGAGGCCCGCGCACCGCGATGAAGAGTGGCCCCCACTTGCTGCAACTAGAGAAAGCCCTCGCACAGAAACGAAGACCCAACACAGCCATAAATAAATAAATAAATAAATAAAAAGAATAAGTAGTAAGAATTATCATTTTTCTAAGCTAACATTCTAGCACAAATGGAGAGAATTAATATCCAGAAACATCATCCTGATATAAAAACCTCCCCAATACACTTTAACATAACTCTTACTTGAATATAAGGTCATCCACATCAGTCAGAGTAGCACCTATGCTTTTCAACAGCAGATTGACAGAATGAATTGGAATCATTTCCTGGTTTTCTTGGTCTGACCCTTCATTGCCAGAACCCAAAGACAAGCTCAAGTGCAACTAAAAGAAAAATAATGTTCAATAAATGAAACTAAAAACAAAAATATTTACATACATAGAAGCCAGATCATCCAGATACAAACAAATGTTGTATCTTTCAATTAGAGTCCTAAAGAAAACTACTATTTGTTACTCAGTAAATTACACTGAACAGCTCTGATTCTCATATTTACCTTTTGATAAAATACAAATCAGTCTGTCCCAAAAATTGAACTATAATTTTATTCAAAGCCTATAAATACCATTGTGTTTATATGGAGGAGACCAAAACACTTTGCAAAAATAGCATCATCATTTTAAGGAGAAAAGTGTGTCAACTGGCCCACAAGTAGTCTAACACTTGAAATAATGGCCAATCATTTATTTTAATCCAATAAGATAAACAACTTATGGTAACAACTAACAATAACAACTGTGGTATAATCATACAATAATAACAAGTAACAAGAACATGACAATTATGGCAACAATTAGCAAGTTCTAAACAAATTTTTTAAAGAGTAATAAGTTTTTCAGCTTCCACAGATCCTTCAACTCAGTACTTAACCATGAGATTTTCACATTCCCATTTAGCTTCTTCTACTTTGCACTGCATCATTATTAGTGCAACAGTGCCAGAAGGCAACAGTACCAGAAGACACAGGCGTAAGGTAATTCAACATGTGTAAGTAAAGCAGATAACTCTCCCTTCTCATTCTGCCATTCTCTAGGCATTTTCCCTCATCAACACAGAGCTCAACAGAGGGGACTTAGGGTAAAGCCAAGAAAGCCTGGTTGTTGAGTTTTTTTCTCTGATGTGGACTTTTGCCCATCTTCAGAGTCACAGACTGCTGGGATCCAGGAAAGGTAATCTTAGGTGAAAAGAGATCCAGCTTTTTCCAGGGCAAAGTCACCATGGAATAAGAAAATGACCATGGTTCATGATCTTAATTATTCAACTTCATGGCACAATTCCCAGTGCGCCTAAAAATACGTATAGGTAAGTCATCAATCTTTAATACCCCCTAGATTATAAACTCCATAAAGTCATTTTACACCTTCCACAGCAACTTTGATAGCAGGCCTTCAGTAAATAATTTGTTGAAGGTACTGCTCAATCTCATAAAGAACTGATTTTCATTTAATAATGGAAAAGAAGTTATGCATAATACCACATAAAACAATATCAATTTTAAACCTAACACTATGCATATGTCTGATAACACCAAACTAATGTATCAATTTAAAATAATAATTGCATTTTATAAATCTATTCATTTAGCTGAATGGACTGGTGAATGCAACTAAAAATAATGTGCTATAAACAGTTTTGGAGACTGTAAAGGATCATCAATATTTTAAAAGAGTTACTTAATTGTAAATCTGGCCCATTACACAAGTTTAGAGCTTCATGGTTGACAGCATTTGTGAATTCTCTAAGCAGTCACCTTCCCCTATAAAAGCTAAAAAGAATAACAAAAGGAGATAAGGAAATGGGTTCATAAAGTACAAAATCAGGCAAGTGAAAGGTATCCAATTTTCCACTCTCTTAGTTACAATCAAATTTTGGAAGGGTGAAAAACACCGCACCAACAGTATAATACTTACTTCAGCGTTTTCACATTCTGGTTAGGAAACCCATTATAGCTTTCTATTCAGACAGTGACAGTAGTTACAAAGTGCAACCAAAACATTAAACATTGGTGAGCACTTCTTCGCTTAATTAAGAAATGCTTTTGTCAGCTTTTTCCTTGAAGAAAGGGGTTATTAATTCAAGACTAGAAAGCATGCTCTGGTGGTTTCTCTGTGGGAATTATGGTTGTACATATGTCAGAGAACTGTCTTAATTATTTCAATTAATCAAACAAAATTCCCACCAAATACTTGGTGCAACAAATTAAAACCCACATTTGTACACAGATCCTTTAAAAGTTCTACAATACTGTCAAATTTTCAAAATAGTAATTATAACAAACCTTAATAGGAGAAATATGGAAATGTTCAAAGAAACTAAGAATGGACGTATCAGTCACTGAGGTCTCCACTAATTCTGTGTTTATAGCATCAGAGTCTTCCTGGATTAACTCTGTCTGAAAAAAATTAATCAAGAATTTCTATTTTAATTTTTTTTCCTACTACAATTAGTGCAAAGAATGGTTGATTTAATTTTTTTACTTTAAAATTTTCCCAAGAAATAAAAATTATTACCCATTTTCTTTCGGCTTCAGGGTCAGCTGTTGGGGTAAACAGTGCAGTAATAGCTCCTAGAAACCCCTGATCAACTTTTAAGGCCATTTCCTGAATGAGAACCATAAAATACCTAAGGAAAAAAAAAATTTTAAGTAGAAAAGGTTTTTTTAAAGATGAAAAAGGCTTTCTATCAAACCTTGTAATTTTCCATGTTAAAACTTTGATTTTGGCCAAAAACCACAGCGAGATCTTGTTCCTTGATCTCTAAAAAAAGTGTTATGTTAAGATCAAAGTCTACTTAGACTGAGAATTTTTTTTTTTCATTATAGTGAAGGTTTCACTAGAGGTAATACTGCTGTATTAACACTTAGCATTTAAAGTTCCAAATTCCATATTTATCATGATATAGAAGAGACAAAAGCAAAGATGATGTAGCATGTATTACTTAATTTTTAAAGTCCACAGGAATTACTTTAAAGAACACACTTCACAAACACACTTATCATTTATATTTCACTGACTATTTTATATTCTAATGGAAGTTACAAAGGAGAGAAAGTGGTTGAAGGAATTTTACTTTAAAATATATATTATTAAAATAAGTTTCAATATAGAAAATCACTTGACCAAAAGTAGATTGATATGTTCAGGTGGATAATAATTTTTATATAGAAGTCACTTTCAAAAGAGTAAAATTTATTTTCAAAGTAGATTCTCATTTTAAATTCCTTTAGATAAATAAGGGAATCTTTACTTACTTGAACTGTAAGACTTTACTGTACTCATTAAATCTTGTGATGACACTCACATCAATGAAAGGTTTGGGCTCTAAAAGGAAGAAAGAAAACAGGAAAAAGGCAATCAAGCTTTATAGTAGGTCAAAATAATGTCTACTCAACTTTTATATATAGGGTATATCTCAATTTAATTTTTTTTTACCTGAATCCAAAGCAATAGATTTTGGAGGGGCCACAGGATGAAATACAACAGGGAACACTGTACCTGGTAACTGACTATCAACCTGACAAAAAAAAAAAGAAAGAAAACTGATTCAGCAGGACTTGAAATAATTTAAATTTAAACTTTTGTTTCAGAGACAATATTATAGACGATGCCACTAATTACATCATAAATAAGTATCTGTATGTATATGTGCTGCTATTAAAAGTTTCACTTTAAATCTAAAGTTCATATAAATCTCACCAAGGGCAAGCTTTTACATAAAGGAATATATAAACATCCTCATAATTGCATTAAAATTGTGCAGCATGAACACCATTAATGGAAATATTTGTATCTATGGATCATGTGAGATTTCATCTATCTATTATTTAAATAAAAATGTAAGTAGAGACCAGATATGAAATTAGAGGTTAGGTATTAAGAAAAAAATTAAAACGTCCTAAATAGTAGTAATCGGTAGTTAAAAGCAAGAGATGGAGAGAGAGAGGAAGGGAGCAAGCAAACAAGCAGACAAAAACAGCCTCCAATAAAGCCCTGCTCATTCCCATATAGAAGGACAAAAGAAAATCCGATTTTGGGATCCCATGACAAATACAAAGGAATATTAAAAGTAACAATTTCAGTGTAAGAAAACACTCTGGCAGGCTAACTGGTCAAATTAAAGTCTCAACGGTCATTTAGCCTTAGATGGTGAATCTACAGGATATGTGGAAGAAGGAGAATAAACATATAAACAAAAAGAAAGATACCAATTATGATGCATGATAAAATCTTGTTTAAAAAAAAAAAATTCAGACCCAAGATTCCCAAACTGATTAGATATATCTACTGAATAGATGATAATGTTACCTGAAGCCAATACAATCTGGCCCTTAAACTTCTTTGGTGAGGAGACTGCTTAAATTCAACCTGAATTCCTGATAAAAAATCTCGCTTTATAGGGCACCGAACAGGGAGGCGCATTTCCATTGGGTCTTTGCCAAAATTTACCTGGAAACAAAGTACATGTGTTTGTGATAAACTGGTATGAGCAGTGAAGCCCATTGTAAATATCCACTCACTCACAAACTGAAAAGGAAAAATATCTTAATCTCTTGGTCTCATCAAAAGATCTACCTTAAGATGATCTACAGTTGAGATACTGGAAGCAGAATCATCACTTTTCTACCAAGGTTATAGGAAAACAAGAAAACAATTGGAGAACTTTTCAACTATATAAATGATACTTAAAGAAAATAAGCCATGCTTTTTAAATTTTAAAAACCTTAATTGTAATGGATAATTCTAGATAACACTTAAACTTTGTTTTAACAAAGTTAAACAAGGAATAGTTAATAGCTTATTTACGTCTGACACTAATTGTAGAGTGTTTTTTCATTTGAGCATGACCAACACTTACAGGGATGGGGGCGGGGTTGGGGAGCATATCTGGTGACAATGCAAACTCAACCATTAAAGACAAAGAGTAACCCAAATTGTATGACTGAACCTGCAGTCAAGCTTCTGGGGTCTTCTTGGAGCAAAAGTGACTTTCAGTTTCAACAGTGTAGGGGCCTATGTAGAGTACACATCTATCTGTGGACATCTACTCATGTCCTACAATCATTCACATTTAATGAATTTAATTGAGCAAGTTTTCTATAGGGTTTTCATCACTGATATATACAATTTTGCACAGCCTTTATTTAGCAATATATATTGGTATCATTCAGAACAGGAAAACTTTCAATAAGTAATCTTAATTTCTCCATAATCTTCCTAAAAACAAGTTACATGAAACTATCTGCTTTGCAAACAGAAGAAATTATAAAAATGCAGATAAGAAACATATTTAGATAATGTTTCATACTATATGATTCAACAATGTATTTTAATTTAAAACGTACTAATAAATTTTATTAGTCATGCCAATCCTACAAATACATTAGTTTCTGCATACACATTTTTATGTGGATAGTGAAATTTTATTTACTACCACCAGAAGCAACAAAATACATATATAAGAAACAAAACAATTTTGGTATACCTCAAAATTATCATCTAGTTTAATCCAGCCAAGGTCTCTTGATTCTAGATATTTCTTATAGGACTTTTCCAATAAAATTATCCGCTTTTGACTAAACGGCTTCCATTTCTGTTTTGGTTTCATCTCCCAAACAACACCAGAACTAAAATAATTCACAAAGAAAATTAATTAAATTAAATACATATTTAGGTTGTGGAATTGTCATTCAACTCCAAATTGTTGCAACTGTCAACCACCTATGAAAATCACATTTATACATGAGATTTTTTTAAAATACCAAAATATATCTGTGTTATAAAAGTGCATAAGGAAAAGAGGCAGGGGAAAATCTTTTTCTATCACACGTTGACATCAATGAGCTAAGGGACTAGCAAACTTTTTTCATATGGGGATATTTTAGGCTTTGTGAGCTGAGACAAAATCAAAGTTATTATGTAGGTACTTAAATAACAAGAGAGGAAAAACACTTCCACACATTTTTTAATTGATGAAATTCAAAATGTAAAAATAACAATCGGATACAATTTTTAAAAACAAGTCTATTAGTGAGAAAAACGCTTTCTCCCTCCCTTCCTCCCTTCCTTTTTATTGAGATATAGTTGACATATAACAGTATTTAGTTTCAGATGTACAACAAAATGATTTGATATTTGTATATACTGTAAAACTATCACCACAGTAACAGTTAACATCCATTACCATACATAGTTACAAAAAAATTTTTTTACTTCTTTTGTGGGGGTGACAACTTTTCACTTAATTAGGGCTCAAAGTTAGTGTTCCCTATTACCAAATTCTATTGCAAATGTTCATCTGTTAATGTTGGTCTGTAATGAGCATCTTTAAAAATGTCCTTTTGCGCAGAGAGATACTGTCAAATACTGATCTCAATCTAAGAGAATATTAGTTTAACTAAGCATATGTATTGCTTGTAATACATTTGTAAAATTCTATTCTATATTAGAAAAATTCTAGATCTAACTTTAAATTCTGTTTCCTACCCTATTAGATTCTTCTCTTGATTGTTGCCTTTTAGCATGTCAATACATTACAAATCAATCACATCCGATTGAAGGTTAGGTAGAAGCTCTTTCATTAATAGTTAAATGAATTTTGAAATGTGGAAATTTTCTTTGTACTTGCACTGGGGTTGGAAAACATGTTGTTGGAACTATAGTTGTAGGTCATAGAATATATCCACCAACTCCAAACTTGTGTGGGGCTGGAGACCTCACTTCTTGTTTTAACTTTGGACAGCAGAGGAAATATATAAAATAGACTAACATTATTTGCGATTCAAATGTTAGTCGTCATCAAAATGACTTTGCTGTTTTACTTTCTGCTTTTAGGTTTAATTTGCTATCAATTCTGCAGCAAAAGCTAACTTCCAAAGCCATTCAGTGTTCAATAATAGTGGCTGAGGGTGGTTCTTTTCATTTAGAAAAATTTTAATCTTGACCAGGAACTCAAAAAAAGTACAATGAAAAGTATTACCGTTACACAGTCGAATTGCTGTGTGTTAAGTAAGGACATTCGGCTTCTAGTTCTGACAAAAATTCGCTGAACTAATGATGGTTAAGTCCACAAGAGTGAATGAAGTTCCTTATTGGGCACTACTGGTTTGATAACAAATGATCAATTCAAATATTTTCTACAAAGTACCTGCTGACAAACAACATAATGAAACTATACACATTCAACACGACATTTTCACAAGCTTTGTGAATTTGTCCAACTGTGTCTTCTTGTGTTTCACACATTATTTTCTCATCATTAGTTGTAATATATCTTCGAAGATTCCACTTCATGTACTGAATTAGTATTACTTCAACTTGTTTGAAAATATTCTCACCTGTATTGTTCTATGTTGACTATTTATAGAGGCTAACTCTTCATTCACTTTCAAACTCAGTACTGGCTTCTCAAATATGCAACTGAGCGTATTGGTAACATCTATTCACTCATGAAGAGCCAAGGAAAACCACTCAAAATTATTTGCCTGTTTTCTAATTAACTACTGATGTTGCTCCAAATGTCCTCAATTCTTCAAGCAACTGTTCTCACCAAAAGGCTAATGCTCCTAAGTTTATATGCTCTGGACACATTTCTTTAGTTGCTACAATCAGACACGATTCAATTAATCCACCATAGGTAAAAGGCTTTCTCTGCATGGCTTAACAAATGGGTCACTCCGAAACTAACTTTGGTTGCGGCTTCATTTTTGTTTTGTTTTTTTAATCTTATAAAGAAATTCTTCTGTGATGAGATATTTTGTCTTAAATTTTCTAATTTTTCTGGCCGTTGCTTTCCTGTGAGTTGGATATATTCTGATGCATACCTAGTTTGCAAATGTCAATATATATTATATTCTTTAACTACACACAGTGTCATTACATAATAAAATAATGCTTTGCCATTTCATTTGATAACTGTGTCCTATAGGAGAGACATTCAAAGTCCACTTTTCTTATTTTGACGTGATGAGTATGCATTAAAAATAAAAAATAAATAAAAGTTGCAGTAGAGCTATATGTGTGGCACTCAAACATTCTCAAGTTATAACTACATCACTGTCATTTGTTATGCACTGAGCAGCAGTACAAAAGCAGTCACAGACATGCAAAAGAATAAGCAAGGCTGTTTTCTAATAAAACTTTACTTATAGGCAACAAACTCTGAATTTCATATACTTTTCATGTGTTACAAAATATTATTGTTCTTTTGATTTTTCAATCATTTAAAAATGTAAAAAAATCACTATTAGATCAAGGGCTATACAAAAACATGCAGCAGACTAGATTTGGCTCTTAGGCCATACTTTGCAGATCCCTGATTGGAGAATGTTTGCATGAAGATAAAACATAACTCCATAATGCATTAATTTACATAACTTGTTGATAATAGTCATGATAGTGTTAACAATGTCCTCACTACATAACGTGCTTAAGGGACACCAGTCAATGAAGGTAATGAATAAACTACCTACTATAAATTATATAAATTCAACATGATAAAGCTTCCACAAACTAGGAAGAGAGGGGAACTTCTTCAACTTGATAAAGAACATCTACAAAATACCTACAGTTAACACCATACCTAACAGTGAGAAACTAGATATTTTCTCGCTAAGATCAGGAACAAAGCAAGGATGTCCACTCCCACCAGTCCTAGTTAACATTGTACAGGAAATCCTAGATAATGTAATAAGACAAGAAAGTGAAATAAAAGGTACACAGATCGAGAAGAAAGACATAAAGAACTGATGACTTTGTTCTTAGATGACACAAATGTCTATGTAGAAAATCCCAGAGAATTAACCAAAAAACTCCTGCAACTAGTAAGTTTCAAGATACAAGGTTAACGTAAAAAAGTCAAATACTTTCTTATATACTAGCAATAAACAATTGGAACGTGAAATTAAAAACACGATAATGTTTACATTAGTACCAAAGAAATGAAATACGCAGGTATAATAAAATCTAACAAATCTGTATAAGATCTACATGAGGAAAAACCATAGGAGTCTGATGAAAGAGATCAAAGATCTAAATAAATCAAAATATCCATGTACATGGATATGAAGATTCAGTATTGTCAAGATATCAGTTCTTCCCAAGTTGATCTATAGATTCAATGCAATCCCAATCAAAATTCCAGCTAATTATTTTGTGGATGTTGACAAACTGATTCTAAAGTTTATATGGAAAGGCAAAGACTCAAAATAGCCAACACAATATGAAAGGAGAAGAAAAAAGTTGAAGGACTGACACTACCTGACTTCAAGATTACTATAAAACTAGAAAAATCAAGACAGTGTGATATTGATGAAAGAACAGACAAACAGATCAAGAGAACAGAACTGAGAGCCCAGTAACAGACACAAACAAACAGTCAACTGATTTTCGAAAAGGAGCAAAAGCAATTCAGAGGAGAAAGAACAGTCTTTTCAACAAATGGTAATAGAACTGGACATTCACATGCCAAAAAAGTGAATCTAGACATAGACAAAGAGCTTACATATTTCACAAACAACCCCTCAAAATGGATGACCTAAATATCAAACCCAAAACTATAAAATTCCTAGAAGATAACATAGGAGAAAGTCTAAGTGACTTCAGGTTTGGCAATGAATTTTAAGATATGACACCAAAAACACAATCCATGAAAGAAAAATAGATGTGGGACTTCAATGAAACTGAAAATTTCTGCTCTGAGAAAAAGACTGTTAAAAGAATGAAAAGACAAGCCACAGGCTGGGAGAAAATATTTGTAAAACACATATCTGATAAAAGACTGATACCCAAAAAATACAAAAACTCTTAAAACTCAACAATAACAAAAAATTTTAAATTGGGCAAAAGATCTGAACCTCATCACAGAAGATGTTCAAATGACAAATAAGCATATGAAAAGGTGCTCAACATCATATGTAATTAGGTGTTCAACATCATATGTAATTAGTCAAATTAAAACGAGATATCACTACAGACCTATTAGACTAGCCAAAATCCGCACAATGACAACACCAAACGCTGGCAAGGATGTGGAGCAACAGGAACTCTCATTCATTCCTGGCAGGACTCCAAATGGTGCAGCTTCTTCGGAAGACAATTTGGCAGTTTCTCACAAATCTAAACATACTCTTACCATATGATTCAGCAGTCATGTTCCTTGATATTTACCCAAATGAGGCAAAATCTCATGTCCACACAAAAATCCAGCACATGAATATTCATAACTACCAAAACTTGGAAGCAACCAAGAAGTCCTTCACTTGGAAGCAACCAAGAAGTCCTTCACTAGGTAAATGGATAAATAAACTGTAAATAAACTGTGTTACATCCACACATGCCACATTACTCAGTGATTAAAAAAAAAGAATCATCTATCAGGTCACAAAAAGACATAATTAACCTTAAAAGGATATTACTAAATGGAAGAAGTCAATTTGAAAAGGTTACATGTACGATTCCAATGATAAGATATTCCAGAAAAGGCAAAACTTTGGAGACAGTAAAAAGATCAGTGGTTTTCAGGTGTTCAAGGGGAGGGAGGGAGGAATGAATAGGTGGGGCATAGGTGATTTTTTAGAGTAGTGAAATTATACTATATGATCCTGTAATGGTGGATACATATACATTTATCAAAATCCTTAGAATTTACAACACAAAGAGCAAATGCAAACAATATAAACAACAGACTTTAGAAAATAATAATGTATCAGTATTAGTTCATCAATAGCAACAAATGTACCACACTATTTCAAGATGTTGATAACAGGTGAAACTGGGGTGATGGGTGGGGAGAAGGGATAAAATAGGAACTCTGTACTTTTTACATTCAATTATTTTGTAAACCTAAAACTGTTTTTTTAAAAGTCTATTTTTTAAAAAATTATGTAACTCATTTTCCTCAGTACACATCCTACTGAATGTGTACTGAATGTGTAGTGTGTCAGAAAAAGGTAATCAAGTTCTTTTAGATGAAATTTTAAAATGTCCTTATAAATAAAGGTCAATCTAACAAAATACACTAGCATATATAATATTAGAGGAAAAATAAGTTATATCAAAGAACAAGAGAGTGGAGAAAACCGGATTTATATAATTTCAAAAAGATTTTCGAACTACAATCCTGCAGCCTCTGGAACAAAAACCACATTCACAGAAAGATAGACAAGATGAAAAGGCAGAGGGCTATATACCAGATGAAGGAACAAGATAAAACCCCAGAAAAACAACTAAATGAAGTGGAAATAGGAAACCTTCCCGAAAAAGAATTCAGAATAATGATAGTGAAGATGACCCAGGACCTCGGAAAAAGAATGCAGGCAAAGATTGAGAAGATGCAAGAAATGTTTAACAAAGACCTAGAAGAGTTAAAGAACAAACACCTAGAAGAATCAAAGAACAAACAAACAGTGATGAACAATACAATAACTGAAATGAAAAATACACTAGAAGGAATCAATAGCAGAATAACTGAGGCAGAAGAACAGATAAGTGACCTGGAACACAGAATGGTGGAACTCCCTGCCGGAGAACAGAATAAAGAAAGAAGAATGAAAAGAAGTGAAGACAGCCAAAGAGACCTCTGGGACAACATTAAATGCACTAACATTTGCATTATAGGGGTCCCAGAAGGAGAAGAGAAAGAGAAAGGACCCGAGAAAATATCTGAAGAGGTTACAGTCGAAAAATTCCCTAACATGGGAAAGGAAATAGCCACCCAAGTCCAGGAAGCACAGAGAGTCCCAGGCAGGATAAACCCAAGAAGAAACACGCTGAGATACATAGTAATCAAACTGATAAAAATTAAAGACAAAGAAAAATTATTGGAAGCAACAAGGGAAAAACAACAAATAACATACAAGGGAACTCCCATAAGGTTAAGATCTGATTTCTCAGCAGAAACTCTACAAGCCAGAAGGGAGTGGCATGATATATTTAAAGTGATGAAAGGGAAGAACCTACAACCAAGATTACTTTACCCAGAAAGGATTTCATTCAGATTTGATGGAGAAATCAAAAGCTTTACAGACTAGCAAAAGCTAAGAGAATTCAGCACCACCAAACCAGCTCTACAACAAATGCTAAAGGAACGTCTCTAAGTGGGAAGCCCAAGAGAAGAAAAGGACCTACAAAAACAAACCCATAACAATTAAGAAAATGATAATAGGAACATACATATAATTATCTGAAACGTGAATGGCTTAAATGCTCCAACCAAAAGACACAGGCTCGCTGAATGGATACAAAAACAAGGCCCATATATATGCTGTCTACAAGAGACCCACTTCAGACCTAGGGACACATACAGACTGAAAGTGAGGGGGTGGAAAAAGATACTCCACACAAATGGAAATCAAAAGAAAGCTGGAGTAGCAATACTCATATCAGATAAAATAGACTTTAAAATAAAGAATGTTACAAGAGAAAAGGAAGGACACTACATAATGATCAAGGGATCAATCCAAGAAGAAGATATAACAATTATAAATATATATGCACCTAACATAGGAGCACTTCAATACATAAGGCAACTGCTAACAGCTCTAAAAGAGGAAATCGACAGTAACACAATAATTGTTGGGGAATTTAACACCTCACTTACACCAACAGACAGATCATCCAAACAAAATATTAGTAAGGAAACACAAGCTTTAAAAGACACAATACACCAGATATTTAATTGATATTTATAGGACATTCCATCCAAAAACAGCAGATTACACTTTCTTCTCAAGTGCACATGGAACATTCTCCCGGATAGATCACATCTTGGGTCACAAATCAAGCCTCAGTAAATTTAAGAAAATTGAAATCATATCAAACATCTTTTCCAGCCACAATGCTATGAGATTAAAAATCAATTACGGGGGAAAAAAATGTAAAAAACACAAACACATGGAGGCTAAACAATACATTACTAAATAACCATGAGATCACTGAAGAAATCAAAGAGGAAATCAAAAAATACCTAGAGACAAATTACAATGAAAGCATGACAATCCAAAACCTATGGGATGCAGCAAAAGAAGTTCTAAGAGGGAAGTTTATAGCAATACAATCCTACCTCAAGAAACAAGAAAAATCTCAAATAAACAATCTAACCTTAAACCTAAAGGAACTAGAGAAAGAAGAACAAACAAAACCCAAAGTTAGTAGAAGGAAAGAAATCATAAAGATCAGAGCAGAAATAAATGAAACAGAAACAAAGAAAACAATAGCAAAGATCAATATAACTAAAAGCTGGTTCTGTGAGAAGATAAACAAAATTTATAAACCATTAGCCAGACTCATCAAGAGAAAGAGGGAGAGGACTCAAATCAATAAAATTAGAAATGAAAAAGGAGAAGTTACAACAGATACCGCAGAAATACAAAGCATCCTAAGAGACTACTACAAGCAACTCTATGCCAATAAAATGGACAACCTGGAAAAAATGGTCAAATTTTTAGAAAGGTATAAACTTCCAAGACTGAACCAGGAAGAAATAGAAAATATGAACAGACCAATCACAAGTAATGAAATTGAAACTGTGCTTAAAAATCTTCCAACAAACAAAAATCCAGGACCAGATGGCTTCACAGGTGAATTCTATCAAACATTAAGAGAAGAGCTAACACCCATCCTTCCCAAACTCTTCCAAAAAACTGCAGAGGAAAGAACACTCCCAAACTCATTCTATGAGGCCACCATAACCCTGATACCAAAACCAGACAAAGATACTACAAAAAAAGAAAATTACAGACCAATATCACTGACGAATATAGATGCAAAAATTCTCAACAAAATACTAGCAAACAGAATCCAACAACACATTTAAAGGATCATACACCATGATCAAGTGGGATTATCCCAGGGATGCAAGGATTCTTCAATATACGCAAATCAATCAATGTGATACACCATATTAACAAATTGAAGAAGAAAAACCGTATGATCATCTCAGTAGATGCAGAAAAAGCTTTTGACAAAATTCAACACCCATTTATGATAAAAACTCTCCAGAAAGTGGGCATAGAGGGAACCTCCCTCAACATAATAAAGGCCATATACGACAAACCCACAGCAAACATCATTCTCAATTGTGAAAAACTGAAAGCATTTCCTCTAAGACCAGGAACAAGACAAGGATGTCCACTCTCCCCACTATTATTCAACATAGTTTTGGAAGTCCTAGCCACAGCAATCAGAGAAGAAAAAGAAATAAAAGGAATACAAATTGGAAAAGAAGAAGTAAAGCTGTCACTGTTTGCAGATGACATGATACTCTACATACATAATCCTAAAGATGCCACCAGAAAACTACTAGAACTAATCAATGAATTTAGTAAAGTTGCAGGATACAAAATTAATGCACAGAAATCTCTTGCATTCCTATACACTAACAATGAAAAATCTGAAAGAGAAAGTAAGAAAACACTCCCATTTACTACTGCAACAAAAAGAATAAAATACCTAGGAATAAACCTACCTAGGGAGACAAAAGATCTGATCTGTATTCAGAATCTATAAGACACTGATGCAAGAAATTAAAGACGATACAAACAGATGGAGAGATATACCATGTTCTTGGATTGGAAGAATCAATATTGTGAAAATGACTATACGACCCAAAGCAATCTACAGATTCAATGCAATCCCTATCAAATTACCAATGGCATTTTCTACAGAACTAGACAAAAAAATCTTAAAATTTGTATGGAGACACAAAAGACCCCAAATAGCCAAAGCAATCTTGAGGGAAAAAAACAGAGCTGGAGGACTCAGACTCCCTGACTTCATACTACACTACAAAGCTACAGTAATCAAGACAATATGGTACTGGCACAAAAACAGAAATATAGATCCATGGAACAGGATAGAAAGCCCAGAGATAATCCCACACACCTATGGTCAACTAATCTATGACAAAGGAGGCAAGGATATACAATGGAGAAAAGACAGTCTCTTCAATAAGTGGTGCTGGGAAAACTGGACAGGTACATGTAAAAGAATGAAATTAGAACACTCCCTAACACCATACACAAAAATAAACTCAAAATGGATTACAGACCTAAAGGTAAGACCGGACACTATAAAACCCTTAGAGAAAAACATAGGAAGAACACTCTTTGACATAAATCACAGCAAGATCTTTTTTGATCCACCTCCTAGAGTAATGGAAATAAAAACAACAAAAACAAATGGGACGTAATGAAACTTAAAAGCTTTTGCAAAGCAAAGGAAACTACAAACAAGACGAAAAGACAACCCTCAGAATGGGAGAAAATATTTGCAAACAAATCAACGGACAAAGGATTAATCTCCAAAATATATATACAGCTCAAGCAGCTCAATATTAAGAAAACAAACCAAATCAAAAAATGGGCAGAAGACCAATCAAAAAATGGACAGAAGACCTAAATAGACATTTCTCCAAAGAAGACATACAGATGGCCAAGAAGCACATGAAAAGCTGCTCAACATCACTAATTATTAGAGAAGTGCAAATCAAAACTACAATGAGGTATTACCTCACACCAGTTAAAATGGGCATCATCAGAAAATCTACAAACAACAAATGTTGGAGAGGGTGTGGAGTAAAGGGAACCCTCTTGCATTGTTGGTGGGAATGTAAATTGATACAGCCACTATGGAGAGCAGTATGGAGGTTCCTTAAAAAACTAAAAATAGAATTATCATATGACCCAGCAATCCCACTACTGGGCATATACCCAGAGAAAACCATAATTCAAAAAGACACATGCACCCCAATGTTCACTGCAGCACTATTTACAATAGCCAGGTCATAGAAGCAACCTAAATGCCCATCGACAGAGGAATGGATAAAGAAGATGTGGTACATATACACAATGGAATATTGCTCAGCCATAAAAAGGAACGAAATTGGTCATTTGTAGAGACGTGGATGGATCTAGAGACTGTCATACAGAGTGAAGTAAGTCAGAAAGAGAAAAACAAATATCGTATATTAATGCATATATGTGGAACCTAGAAAAATGGTACAGATGAACCGGTTTGCTGGGCAGAAATAGAGACACAGATGTAGAGAACAAATGTATGGACACCAAGGGGGGAAAGCGGTGGGGGGTGGTGGTGGTGGTGGTGTGATGAATTGGGCGATTGGGACTGACATGTATACACTGATGTGTATAAAATGGATGACTAATAAGAACCTGCAGTATAAATAAATAAATAAAATTCTAAAAAAAAAAAAAGATTTTCATATTTAGTTCAAAATACTCTACAATAATGAAACATACAGCCAAGAGAATATATCAGTCATACATACATAAATGTACTAATATTACATTAATGGTATGTATAATACCATCTATTGAACCCTTAATCTGTCAGGTGTTGCACAAAGAGCATTACATACATGATCTCTTTATTTCCTTAATTTTCTACTTCACTGAAGAAACACATGATTATCGATAGACCCTATGCTGGTTATACTTGGTAACCATTCCCCCCAACAGTCTCCAAAGAAGAATGAGTCTTTTACCATAGTTAGTGTGATTGAAATACCAAAACAGTTAAATTCAAATATTTTTCTTAGATAGGTATAAGCACAATCAGAGGAAATACCTGGCTCCATCATTATTAAAAAGTTCTAAATGAGTAGCCAATAAAGATTATGTACCCACGTGCACTACTGCCTGCCTGCTCTATAAATAATCCTTTCTACCGGCGTATGCGACTTGTTGTTGGCATCCCCCACCCATACCAGTTTCTCCAGCCTCTACAGCACCACTGCACGTGCACATACTTCTTTGTAGCTTTTCTTGGTGTTTTTATAATTCATTCCCAAAAAATACAAACAAACAACAAAGAAAGAAGCAAACCTCTTTCTTCCCCCAGCAACTGATGAGTATTATAAGGGCAAAGACATGACCTTAGTCATCTTTCAGTCCTAGGGGCTTTTCAACTAGCAGTGAAAACAGTTGTTCAGTAAGTTTTGCTGAAAGAATTGCATAGTAAGCAAATTCAGAACAGGTATCTGTCTATGCTCATCAAACGTGATATTACGAACTCAATGCCTTTTCAAGATTTCTGATACCTTTTCCTTCTTTCATACCTGGTTATCCCAATATACGAAACTTCTTGCTTGTTTTCATTGTTAACCAGTGAAAGCCCAAGACTATGGAGAGAAAAAGTTATTTCATGATTGGCCTGCTCCATTTCTTCTGCCTGCAGTGCTTTGGAAACCAAGGCAACATCATCAGTGAAAAGCAAAACTCTCTGGCGCCCATCTAGAAATGATACCCAGTGTATCTGGATGTTTGCATCATACGGAAACTGTCCACATTCATCCTGTGGGAAAGAGAGACTTCATATTAAAACCACAAACAGTAAGCTTTTATTACATAAAGTTGAACTGTAGTGCTGAGAAAGCATGACTATAAATCAGAAAATTATCAAAATAACAAATTAAAGTTATAATCTGTTTTAAAATATACTCACCAATTTTTTCAAACAGTAACAAAGATTAATAGTGCTTAATTTTTTTAAACCTTAGTTTGAGTTACCTCGTTAGTGCTCAAAGGGCACTTAGCAGGAACAAGAGTATCCTTCAATGGCACCAATGCCATAAGATGCTTACTTGTCTCCCAGATGGAGAACAGAATGGTTTAGAAATTTACTGGAAAAGTAACCTCAGGTAAAACTAACCTGGTTTATTTTTAGGTTTTAATAATTTATAACACTGCAAATACTTATATAAATCACATTGTTAAATAGTCAAACTATGGTGATCAGTTTGTACTAAGTTTCACTAAGAAGAGCCTTCTTGGCTGACAGTCTCATATAGCATTTAAAACTATGAGGCTTGATTTGGTGAGTGTCTTCAAAGATTTAGATAATGATTTTTCTCTCATTCTGGACTTAACATAAATATAACAACAGTTCGTTTCAGCAGGCAGTATAAGTTCCTAATATGTGCTTTTCATTTCATGCTTTCTTGGAAAACCAAAACCAAAACCAAATAAATAAAGGATGTTACCAAAAGAATAGGAATGGTTGGTATTTGTTGTTGTCTAAAATTTACCTATTGTTTTTAACATATGTCAAAGTAGACTGTGTAATTTTTTTACTCTAACATGATCAAATTTTGTAAATGTTCCAGAGATACCTACTAAGAAGGTGAATTCTCTCCTTGTAAACTACAAAATTTGATACGTAGCTTGGTTCAGTCTTAGTTATCATTCAAATACTCTCTAATCCCATTTGTTTTTCATCTATTTGATCGGTTAAAAATTAAATGAGGTGTGTTAAAATATCCTCAGGCAACTGTGTTTCAGTTGACTTCCAACACTTTAAGTTTCACATTTTGATTCAATATTCACTGCATGAAGGTTTATGGCTATCATGCCTTCTTTGTCACATTATCATATTCTATTTAATGACTTTTGCTTCGAATTATAGTTGCTCAGAAACTAAAATCAACAACTTTCCTTTTTATTTTTGTTTGTCTGTTAAATCTTTACCATGTCTTCTGCTTTCAACTTTTTGTATTAGTTCAGTTAAAGCAGATCTCATGTAAGTAGCATTTGGTTAGAAACTAATTTTTAACTTAATCTGAATGTGGTCTTTTAATAGGAGAATTTAAACCATTTTCATTTACTGGCATAATTGATGGGAAGCATGGTTTAGTGGGGCAAGTCCATGAACTGTGAAGTCAGACAGACCTGGTTTTGAATTCTAACCAGCAGTTCTAAGTTCCAATCATAAGAATTAATGATACTATATGACAAGCATTAACACACGATATACACTCAATAAAAGGTATTTGCCACTTTCTATATACTTCCTTAGGTTTCCTTCTTTTACTATAAGGGCAAAATTTTCTTTATTTTCATTTTCTCAATTAATTGTTTTAGAATTCTTTTATCACTGATTTTGGTTCTACTAATTGGTATCAAAAAAACCCCATCATCTTTGATCTATATTTCCTAAAATTTAGGATTAAATGGTGTTAATATAGTATGTTCAGAATATATTGTTTCCCTGTTCCCCTTTCACTTTATTTTGTTGTCTTTTATTTCACCATCTTTCTCCTTTTTCATAGTTGTCATATCTTTATAACTTTGGGGATCTCAGGCATACATTCTGAAATTTTTCTCTGGTCCTCCTGTAGTAAAAAAATTTTCAGAAGTATAAACAGCCTCTGAATCTTTAGGATAATGTTACGTTTTTCTCTTGAACTATTTTTTTCATAAACTCCATGGTTTTTTTTTTTTCTGTTTATTCACACTTAATGAGGAAAGGGCTTTCCAATACTGTAAGGATTTTCTCTGAATTCCCACCTGGGCCTGAGCGGAATTCCCTTCTCAGATCAACCCAGGGGACAAGGAAATGGGTAACTGCCTTGCTTCTAGCTCAAGTTTCATAATCTGGCAGATTACCTGCTGACTGAGGCACACTTATCTACTTTTCTTACTGCCTGGTTGTCTAACACCAAACAGAATAGAAACATTTAAAACCACAATCCCGTGAATACGTTATTACCAGGATTCTTCATGATTTTGCCTTAATTTACAGACCTGGATATCCTCCTTCAGGGTGGCATTACCACTTTCTCTCCAGGGCCTCTATACCACTTTCCGGAAGCTGTGGTTGCTGAGGAGCATGAAATGTGAGGAGAAGGAAAATAACACCAGCATAGTACAGGGACCCCTGGTTGAGCTACCATGTCTCTGAGCCAGAGACCTAAGAGTAACAGGGAATTTAAGCTCCTCTCTACCACTTATAAACCTTGAAGGTTCTTCTGTTGTAAAAAGTAAAGCATAAGCAGGCAATAGAGCTCCATCAAATTGTCATGGCAAAAATCACTCCAAGAATCTCATAACTATCAGTCTGATTTTTCAAAGGTGGGTAAGTCTACCTCTTTTATGGGTATTTCAGAGGGAATACAGGAGAGGATAATTCAGTCCCTGTTGGCCAATTACTATTTTAAATAACCAAGAAAGCTTTTCTAACAACTGGCATTGTCAGACAATGGAATATGGCACTGTATGAATTTCTCAGGATAGAATACATTCCTACAGAAACTAGGTGCTCATGGAAGAGCAAGGCCTATATTAGAGGGAGGCTGGCAGATGAATTCTTAAGCCCTTCCCAAAGTCTAAGAGTCTAGGAAATAACATATTGAATTAATTTAGCTACCTAAATATTGTTTCAATAAATATTTTATTAGATTTCTTATATGGGATAATTTGCATATTGTCAGACTCCTTTAATTAACAAAACATATGGCTTTGATAGGGAAAACATGCCTAAAAATTCTCACAGCTAACAGTGGTACGCACATGTTCAAGATAAAGTTGTTTTTCACTTAGGCTCAAAATTCCTTTCTTTAAAACAAAAGTAAATAAAAAAGTACTTTCCTGGTCTTAGGCAAGCTGAAACAGGCCTATTTTTTAAAACTGTAAATAAAGTATTTTGACTGATCTAGGACAAAATATTGGTATGAACTCTTTGCAATCTAAAGCCAAAAAGTAACTTATTTTGAAAATACTTTCAATTCATTTTTAGTTCAGTAAAGACAAAGATGACTATGTGAAGCTAACTTGTCTACTTCCTTTGTTCTCAGGTACTTCACACAGCACTCATTCACATCAAATGGTACCTTTAACAGATCATGTTCCCCAGCATTTGCTGCATAACTCCATATAAGTTTTCTGGTACCAGTGGGATCTGCCCAGGCAAAGAGTCGAACTTGTCTTGGCAGTAATACCATTTCTTCCTGTGACCCACTGAAATGCAAGCAACAAAGGGAAGATTAAAATATCCTGGCCTTGAGACACCTAGACCCGTGGTTTATTGAGGAAAGGACTGGCGCAAATATCTTATAAAACTGCCTTTGTTAATAAAACACAACTCTGCCTAAAAATAAGTACCCTAAAATGTCCAATTAACTAATGATTTTGAAGCTTGAGGGAACAGAATACTGCCCTTTCTGAAGTTGCAGTATACTCTGAACTGATCTAGGCAAGATCACACTAATGAAATTCATTAAAGTAAACAGACTGCTACATCAGAGTTCATCTATAGAAAAGGCTGTGAATAGTAAAATTTTTTTTTAATTTTTAAAAAAAATTTATTTGGCTGTGCTGGTCTTAGTTGTAGCATGCAGGATCTTCATTGCCGTGTGTAGGATCTTCACTAGGGCATGAGGAATCTTTAGTTGCGGCATGTGGAATCTTTAGTTGCGGCATGTGGGATCTAGTTCCCTGACCAGGGATCAAAGCCGGGACCCCAGCATTGAGAGCACAGAGTCTTAACCACTGGACCACCAGGGAAGTCCCAATAGTAAATTTTTTAGTAGCAGAAGAACTTTACTTGGTGCTCAAATTTAAGATTTTAATCAAATGCAACGCGTAAGAAATAAGCTCAGAGGAAAAAAAATTGGGTCCATGCACCACTGCTACTCAAAGTGTGGTCTGCGGACCAGCAGCATTAGCATTACCTGGAGGCTTGCTGGAAAGTGCATAATTCTGGGCCCCACTTAAAACCTACGATATCAGAATCTACATTTTAACAAGATTTCTAAGGGATCTGAATATTGATACTTAAGTTTAAGAAGTATTGGTCTAGATAATACAAAAGACTTTCCAGAGAACTAAAATAAAACAAAAGGTAACCCAATTAAGGTTTAATCCCAATCTATGCTTTTAAATCTCTCAGCAGACTCAAGCCATGAGAGTTATGAATACGTTAAATCTGCAAGGCATTATTTTATATATATATACATATATAATGTATATTATTATTTTATATTTTATATATACATATAAAATAATGCCTTGAAGATTTATAATAATAATTCTTTGCAAATATATATTACATATTTTAAGGATTTAAAGCTATCTGTTATATCATTATTTAATGGCATTACCCAAGCCAAATGATAGCACAGACAAGAACGACAAAATTCCTATCAGCCTGGACTATAATACATTCAACACCACTATTTAATCTTCTACTTTAATCTTTCTTTAATCTTCTGCTCTCTTATTTAATCTTCTACTATTCCTACCAAAAAACTAGATACAGATTTACAGGGAGAGGTTCACTGAGCATCACCAGACTACAAAAGAATGATAATACTTAAACAGGTTCACAATTCCTTACGTGCAATTCTGAAGTTTAAAAAGCTCCAAAACTCCAAATATTTTTCTCTAAGTTTGGTGTCAAACGTCATGTGGCAGCAAAACTTGATCTGAACTGATGTGAAACTGTTAACGGTTTCATTTATCCCACTTACTGTGAAGGTTCACAACTTCTGCTACAGGAATACTAATGCGTTTGGTTATAGAGTACTGTCTCAAAACCTGCTAAGGGTATTAGCAATAAACATCATGTATCCCTATTACCTTTCTAAAATCTGGAAACATGTAGAATGTGAAACACATCTAGCTCCAAGTATTTCCTAGAAGGGACTGTGGACCAGTAAAAGCAAATCAGATTTTCCAAGAACCCTTTTATTTCATACCTCTGTTTATATGTGAGGATGTCCCATGGTGTGTGGTTTACTATTAGGGCAGGTGCGGATCCCTCATGGTAATCAGAAAAGCTTATGACAGTTGAATGTGGAGCGGTATCTACATCCACCAAGATACCCCCATTCTATTGTAGAAAAAGAAAAGAGTATGTTTGAGGTGTTGGTTTAAACTGCACATGGTACATTTAGAATTTCAATCACTTATATAGATATTACAAAGTTGGTTTTCTTAAGTTCTTACTGAAAAGCACACTGGCTCTGATCTCTTACAAATATATGTACAGCATTATATATTGATGTTTTAGTATACCTTCAATTAATTATCAGTGTATTTTATAGCATGTCTTAATAAAATATTTTAAAGCAAACTTTAAAAATCAAAGACATTTTATTTTAAAACAGGAAAACTTACCAGATCTTCTAAGCTCAATAAAGTGCCATTATCCTGTTGGTTATAAAAGAATGGCTTGGAGGATCCTTCATAGCCCACCACTCTCACACAAAGTTTGCCTGAAAATTTTTCAGGCCAAAATGGAAGGTACTGAAAATATAAAAGTTAATATCAGTCTTAAAACAATACTATAGTACAAATAAAACAGTGGCTAATAAAGTTTCCAATTCTAATTCAGATCATGATTCAATTATTACTAAGTTTCTTAAAATAGCCCCTCTACATCTAATATTAAGATTAATGACAATATAATGATTATTTATGAAGCCAAAGAAACTCCATCAGAAGAACAGATATATTAGTCTTTTCATACTTATGGAATAATTACAATATGAGAAACTGAAGTGCTATTAAGAACATCTCAAGTATCTTGAATATTAAAAATTATAATCTTAATAACATTTGCTTTTATGTATAACCCATTTTAATTCCTTAATCACTATGAATTCTTTCACAGAGTATCTTATCCTAGATAAACCAGAAGACAACTGAAGGCAGAGGACCTTGCTGGAAGTCCTGACACTATCCTCCAGGCTGTCTGATCTTAATCAAATCATGCACCTTTTTGAGCCTGTTTCCTTATCTGTAAAACTGAGATCTTAGTTCCTAAAAAGAAAGTTCCCTCTGTTATAGAATACTGGGTAAATTCTATTTCTAAAAAAAAATACTACTTCTATCAAACTCACATCAAAGATAAAAAGATAAGGAGCATTTATTTGTTGCCAAGTCTATGGAGATCATTCCAAGCGCCTTGGAAAGGCCATGCCTCTTAGAGGTCTAACTGTGTTTGTAGTGTAATTGGAATCCTTCTCTTAAGCTTTTGCTAAATATTTTTAAAAATAATTTTAGAATTCTTTTGAGATGTACAGAAGAACAGTCCTATCCTTAAGTCAGGTGGCTTGGTTGAAAACTTGGGCAAATTCAAGCACTAACACTTGTCTTTGCATCTGTCCTCTCCCCACTCTTTCCTTATTCTCTTCAGGTTTCATCTTGTTGAGTCTGCAAAAGTTTAGTTCAAATGCCAGCTCTTCTATGAAACTTTTACTTTTGATCTAGACCACAATGATCTCAACCTCCAATACCTTTACTGACCTAAAAAAGTATGAGATTCCATTTCCTTCTCTGTAAAGCAAGGTGGTTGAATTTTTGGAATTTTTCAAGGAAACTTCCAGCTCATCTATTTAGAGATCCTATAACCACCTATAACTTACCATACACTATCTTCTTCTCCATGTATTAATTTATATGAGTCTTAAGCCCTCCAACAAGATTAGATACTTCTTGAATACAAAGACGTTACCTTGCTATTGACACAATACATAGTACTTTATGTACATTTTACAGTACATACCCATGTTTATACATATAGGAAGAACTAGAGAATGAGTGTTAACAGTCTAGACTGAGCTAGTGGTAAATACTATCCACAATTTTTTTCTTCTTTTTTAACATATGCTTATAATATGAAAGAAAAGTCTTTCAAAGCTGGCTGTCATATTTTAACCCACAAATATGGTAGCAAAGTGAGTATGACAAAGAGATATATATAATTCTTAATTATATGTCTATATTTATTTGTACATTTTAGGAGCCAGCTGTATTAAAGGAAAATATTACCTCTGAAGAAGCAATATAGTTCCATTTATTAGTTGGCATTGAGCCATCAGATGCAATTTCACCAACTTCTAGTTCTAGTGATGACTTGTTCACAATAGTATAAAAGGGAGTCAAAGTAACTATTCGTGTAAGATTAAAACTGCTCATTTTGATGCTAACACCAACCTGTAAAAAGTAAACAAGCTTATCATTTCCCAGTACTTTACACAGCTTGAAATATACACACACACACACCCATTCACATACAGCCTTCTTAAAATATTTTAAAATAAGATTTCTTAAATAAAGTAACTGCTAAGAGCCATATTCCATGACTGATTATCTTCTAAGAAGAAAAATTTTGGTTCCTTAGTTTGGCTCCATCAGAAACAAATTGAAGAAATATCACTCAGTAATTTAACTAATGATGACTTATAATAACAAACTTAATTTTTAAAAAATCCTTTACTTTTTAACATTCCAAAATAAATTGTTTTAAAATTAGTGTACAGGCTCGATTTTTGCTGCTTTATTAACTCTGCTATCAATAAAATAAAATAAAAATTTCAAAATGGTAATAAAACAAGTCAACTTGTATCAGATTATTCAAATTTTTGCAGTCAAACTTAAGATTTAAGAAACATTTGGCAGGGAGTGGTATGGAATGCAGATTCTAGTATATTCTGAATATTTACCAAGTTGCTTACTTGTATGGATTCAACTCAATGCCTTAAACTTTGACAAATTTAGGTTTTGCTTTGATACTAGCGGTCCTAGAAATTAGTAGAGAGATATAACTGTCCTCCACGTAATACTTTGAATTCACATTTCTGTACCCCTTAGGATCCAGCTCATTTACTGATGAAAATGTGAATGAAATCAGAAGTAAATAAGCAAGCAAAATCTTACCAGGTATTCCATATTGTTGGCAGGACACTTCACACACCCATAATTTCCCACTGTATCCAATGAAAAACCACTGGACCATGAACTAGTTGAAATTTTTAACTGTACCTACACCAGAGAACACAAACAATCATATAAGAAATCTAAAACACTATATTAATTTTATTTGATGGAATGCTGCTAGACCACTAGAAATTTATTTAGTAACATGAGACAGAAAAATATAACAAAAGGTATGCTGCAAATGGGTATCAGACCCACAGAAACTCTAGGGGACAACGTAATATTTAAAAGCAGAGCTCTGACCTTCCCATTCACCTATGCAATGAGTATAGTGAATTTAAAGATGTATACCAATGAGACCTTCTGTTATTTGAAAAGGAATTATAATGTAAAATGATATTTTCCAGTGTTAGACTTTTGATACAGAGCTAACGAATTCTTAAAGTTTTAGCACACAGAGAATTTATGCTTTTAACATTATTCAGCAAACAATAAAGGAAAAGTGTTGTAATAAGCAGAACGGAAGACACAATTCCTGTCTTCAATGAGCTTCCAACTAAACAAAGAGATAGGAAATACATACTAATAATTATGATGCGAGACTCAATGTGATAACAACTATATAAAAGGGATAATATGCGATCAAGGTGAGAGGGTAAAAAGTTTACTTCTGGCTATGGGATTCAGATAAAGTTGTAGAGAAGAGATCTAATTCTGCTCCTGTATTAACCTCCATCTACCCAATAGATTATAAAACACCTGAGTACAACCAGAGGTCAGACACATCAACAGGTACAATATCAAGTAGTAATGAAAACTCTAAGACAGGGGTTCTCAAAGTGTGGTCCCTGGACCAGCACCATCAGCAACACCTGGCAACCTGTGGAAAATGCAAATTCTCAGACCCTACTCAGACCTACTGAATCGAACTATGGGGGTCTGACCCAGCAACCTGTTTTCAAAGCCCTCTAGGTGATTCTAATACACACTGACATTTGAGAAGCACTGCTCTAAGAGAACATGGATGGAATATCTAGCCCCACTTTAGATGGTCAGAAAATCCTTCACACATGTCAGGCTGGAGCAGACTGCCAAAGGATGAACAGCGGATAACCAGAAAACATGAGGCAGACAGGCAAAGCATAGGGCAAGAGGCATTCTAGGCAGAGAGTGCAGCTATACAAAGGCATAGGGGTAAACAATACCAAGATATGAGTCTGAAAAGGAAAGAAGGGACCAGAGCATGAAGGGTCAGGCCTTACGCATTAGGTCTCTCTCACGAAGGCCTGCTTTAGTGCTTCACACGTAGGAGGGCTCAGTTAAAATAAACCAAATTCAACTGTTCTATCTTTTGCAATGCCATTGCATCACTGGTAACCTACATAAAATCAAGGTTTCTACTCGACACTATGTCAAGAACAGAAGTAATTCTAGGGGCACCAAAGAAAAAGGTAACTCAGCCTTGGGACACTATTGTTGTTAGTTCCTAATATCCCACTTAACCGTGTATTCCTTAAAAGTCCTCTTGGACCTAATTCATACCTGTGACACTGAGCAAAGAGGTAAGCATGGCATTAGATAAACAATGGACAGGTAATTTGTTTTATCAACAAAAACACACCTTATTTTTACTAAAAATGTTCTTCTTCTTGAAAGAGAATAAAATAATATCCCTAAAATCAGCTGGATGTTTCACATGAATTTCTTCTGAACGATACTGGAGAACCCGAGAAGTCTTGTTGATTAGCCAATAGGGACTAAAGATGGATAGCTCCATCTGGCTGCCAATTCGCTTGACATGTATTGACAGGTCAACTGTCAACGCTTCTGTGGAATCAGAAGAAAAATACACAAGAAAGAATTCGGGAAGTGTATCACATATACGGAAATGTCCACTCCAGTTTTTGCCCTGATATTTCACCAGAACTAATTCCATTATTTCTCCACTGATTCTCGAATGTAGAACATTGGCAGCACTGCCTTCTGCTAGCTCATGAGTTTCTGCTGTTCCCTAAAAACAAACAAACAAAAACTAAATTTGCTTACCAATTTTTTAAAAACCTCTGCAATAACGTCCATATTTTATACAAATACTAAGTAACCTACGAGATTCACATTAACTGACAAGTCTTCAAGGTACCATCTTTACATATTATGAATATCCAACAATTACTAATGATTAAAAATAAAACACTATATCATAGCCAAAGTCCGAAACTGTCTTTTGGTCATTAGCAGGCCAATGGTTATAAATTTTGAGAAAAAGACCTGTGCCAAGAATCAAAGGCTGGATTCCGGAACACTGGCTGTTTTCCATTAACAGCTATGTCATTAAATGAGCCACTTAATTGCCTGGACTTCAGCTTCATACCTTATTCACATACTACACTTAATGGTTCTCATACAAATAGAATAAGAAAAGTGATGTCAAGCTATGCTGACAAGCTATCTGAGGTGGAACTACTTTAAAAATGAGTAATAGCAACATAATAAATTAGGCTTCCTTACCGAAAGCATCTCTTGTATAAATACTACTTAGTTCATCTAATTAATTTTATTCTCCACAACTCAGGGATGGCTCATTGTCAGATAAAGAAAATAAATTTAGGTTCCAAATACTTTCCAGATCTTTGTATTTTGATATGTTGTGGCATGTACAAATTTAAAAATATTTATCATATTTCATTACTAGAAAATGTTCCCTAATATTTTTTAAGACAGTAATTATTTTTCAGTTCAACAGAAACTTGAACCAAATAATCATCACTTTAAAGCAAAAAACTTTAAAATTAACTTCATAATAAATTAAGATGAAGTATTTTCTCACTGGCATTTTTCCATACTTTAGCTAAGAGAATTATACTTAGATAATAAAGAGACTATTATAATTATTAATTTAGAGCAGATGCAGCAGAGTTCAGTGGTGGAGAACAAGGAACCAAATTGCTTAGGTTCAAATTCCAGCTCTACTATTTATTAGCTGTGGGATCCTGGACCTGTCACTTAACCCCTCAGTTTCCTCATCCGTAAAATGGGTCTAATAACAGTACCTTCTTCAGGAAGTTATTGTAAGGACTAAATATGTTAATACATGTAAAATACATGACATAGTGGCTGGCACAAAGTAGATGTTATACCAGTTTTTGCTATTATTAATATTATTAAAGCATTACAAGTAGGTGAATGTAAAACACTGACCTCAACTAAAAATACCATTAAAAAAAAAACAAACTAGAATTCACTCCATGTAATAATAAAAGTCAAACAAAATGCAAGAGGCATACCTCAAGTAAATATCTTAGAGAATATGGGAGAAAATTCCGCAAAGTGACAGTAGGGTAAAGATGAATGATGTAAGCTGGATCCCAGTCTTTCCTGTGTGTACATATATAGCTTAATTCATCCGGTACAGCAACTGTATTGACTATAAGAGGTAAGAAGTTGACTTCTGTTGACGGACACTGCAGCATGCATCTGACTTCCTTGCTCCGATGAAGTTCTTCCTTCCAGGAAATATATGTGGTGGATTCTTTGTACTGATTCTCTAAGATACCAGCTGGCTGAATGAACAACTGACATCTACAGAAGAAGAAAACAGAGTGGGAAAAACGTTTTTATTGAGAACGTAAGAAAAAGAATCTCATTAATTCTTCTTGATAACTCTACAAGATAAGTACTATTATTCCTATTTTTACAGATGAGAAAAACAAGCCTAAGAAAGTTTAAGAAACTTGCCCAAAGTCACACAGCTGACTCATGGAGGCACCTTGTGGGAAAAAACACTCTGTAAAAAATGACAACTTAAAAAAAAAAGTCATTTCAAATACAAAGGCAATCTAATAAAAATAAGTCTCAGAAAATTCTAAAACATCAAGTATACAACAGGAAATTTCATCTGGTAAATTCAACAATATAAATGTATTTCTCTATATGTCTCAAAACTGGCTTTTACAGATCTTTAGATAATAAGAATTATTATTATGTAGAATACAGATATTTTACTTTATTCTAGAATAAAGATCCTAATTCACAGAAAATGAAAAATATATATTATGAACCTTTTATATCAACATATTCAAGGAAGTATCTACCTATATGAATCTAAAGGAACATGGAACTCCTCTTCAGGTCTGGCTACTCCAATGCGCTCCAATAACTTCACATTCTTAACATATTTATAGATGATGAAAGCAATAGAGAAATGGTTTTTAATCTGTTGGACAAAAAAACATACAAGTTATTTAAAAAGATGCAGACGTTCAAAAGAAAAATGTGAGCCACACACAATCACTTTTAGATCTAAAAAATTTCAAGCCCAATATTGGAAGATATTTTTATGGTAATTGAAAAGTTTTAAGATATTTAAGGAGCTATATATATGAAACTTGATGTTTAAATGGAAGTTAAAAATTATTAGGATATTCACATGTTCATATATTCCAGACTGATTTTTTTAGTGTGTATTATTAGCTTTCAAATACATATTAATCTTTGAGGATTTCAGCCATAATATTTTCCTCATTACAACCTTTTCTCAATGCACCATACAACTAAACAGAAAAGGATAGTAAAGGAAACATGAGGTAAATAAATACAGTACAATCCTTCCTTAACTACAGTGTAATATAGGTTGGAGCTAATAGTGAACTGAGAGACAATGACCAAAATTGGAAATCCTTTCATTTTTATCTGATGTTACAGGTAGGAAGAAATATTCTTCTGCTGACCATATGCTGAAATCTGTAATAATGCAGAGAAAAAGAAAAGTCGATAAAGCCTTAAAGGTAGAAAAAAAAATTTATACAGATTAATATGCTAAAATTTTTTTCTGGGGAGACCATTTCAATATTCCTTCATACATAGTTGAAAAATACAACACAAAGAGAATGGAATGTTATCCTATTTGACAACCAGCTATTACTGCAATATTCCTCAGTTCTGAATCTTTAAAGGAATAGACAAAAAGTTTCATTAATTTTAAACCCAGGAGACAACAAAAATGGGCTTTAAATTAACAACAGCATTTCATGAGACATTTAAAATGAAGAATATTACAAAAGTAAGTTGGACAGGAAATACCCAGTTCAAACTATTATTTATTTCTGAACAATCAGTACTGACCTAATGAAGTTTTATTACATTCCTATATTCAGCCAAATGATTTAATATTTCTTGATATACTTAAAGGAACACAATTCACTTTAATGCATTACCTGCAGAGGAGAACGAAGGGTAATTACTTTGTTCCCTTCAGTTGCATCAATTTGTACCACGAGTGAGTCAGAATGACTGGCATTGGGATTCCATACATTATACAATCGCCGTCCAGGTCTGGCAACAGGGACTTTTGTAACTTCTGTATATCCATGAGGTGCTAAGTCAGAGCATAAGTGAGAAGCATTCCAAATATTAATTTACCTAAATTTTTATACGACAGATCAGGAGCAGTAACTCAAAATAATGACAAGAGTATTCTTCCTCATGACTAGAAATGTAGACTACACAAAATTATTTTCTAAGACACAGGAGCTAACAAAGAAAGGAAACTAGTTATTATTATAAAATTTTTTGACCCCAAACAATTTCTCTTGGGGTTTTAAATGTATTAAAACAAACAAAATCCAACTTGTTCCTTATTTTCTCAACTATATAACAATAAAAATCGCTTTTTTTTTTGGAATGGTGATAACTACTGTCAACATTTTAAGACTTCTGAATATAGTTATTTTCTCTCCTCACTGAACTCCAGTCCTTTCTGAAGCGTACTACATTCTGTACTATTTAAGCACATAGAAATAATCTAGTTTTCTAAGGTAATTCTTAAATTAATCAAGTTTAATTTTCTCAAGTTTAGAGGAAGAAAACAAAAGTTTATCAACTATTTGTTTCAAGCCTTTAGAAATGTTGTCTCTCAACGGTATCTGCAGCAAATATTTTTCCATGTTTTATCAAAAATAAGCTGACACCAATAATTCCAAAGATACCTTTAAAAATAGCATAAATATAGCATACCAAAGGTCATAGAGAAGAGGGAGCTCTCCTGACGGCTCAGTGTAGATAGTTTCCCTTGACATGAAGGTTCCATGCTGGCATATTCCAATTCCAATTTCTGACCGGCATCAACATCACACACATCACTTTTCTCAAGGGAGCCCATCACTCTGAGATTATGATTGGGCTGCACCTTAATGGGAACACCTACAGAATTTGTTACTGTAAAAGGTGCCCTGTCTTTTAAAGAGTAGTCAAAAGTAGAAGCAGTGCCCTCTGAAAAACCCTGAAAAGGAACACAACAACACAATAAAATTTTTGCAAAATTCAAATTTTTTTTCAAAAACTAAATTTCGACTACACATTTTTTAGAAACAAGTGTTGATGACAAACAAAAATAATGCATACGTTTCAATTTAAAATTCCATTTGAAATAGCCCAAGCAAGAACCAAACTATAAAATAGTCCAAGCAAGAACCAAACATACTTTTGCTAAATTGCTGAAAACATTAAGACAGCTTTTGGATATTGTTATATTCATTGTATCTCCTGAAGAAATATCAACTTCTGTTTCTGGCTCAGGAAGTAGAATAAAATAATCTCCTGGCATCAAACTTTTATCCTGGACTGGATTCTTCTTTACCTATGAGGATAAATACATAGCAATTTTATTAGCCAATGAATAATAAAATTAAAATACTCTCGATAGAGTCAAGGTTAAATTCTCCTAACCCTGTCACTTTATATTAAGGTTCCTCAAAAGTCTCATTTTCAAAAATATTCAGTGCTTCACCTTGACTTAGCGCAGGTCAGCATTCTTTCTTTCAGTGTGTAGTCCATGCATAGGGAAATGTTTAGAATTGTGCCATGGAAGGACTCCAAGTGAGTTACAGTATTTGTCTTTTGTACATTCACCAGAGAAAGCTATTTACCCAGTGTCACCTAATCGGTCATTTTATGTTGATGAGCACTTTAAGAGGACCCTGAAGTCTAAACTGATCCTTATTGGAAGTAACGTCTGGAATTCCTTCTACTTTTTAGCAGTAACACCTATAAATAAGTAATATGATAAGCTTTCAACCAGCCATCAGATTCCATCATAGTTTTCGTTCTAAAGGCATTTCAAAAGTCTTGTAAAACATTCTTTGTTAGCCTGCCTACTCCAAAGAGAGGTAGGTCAGAAATATTACTTCTACTTTATTGAGAGGAAATTAGGACACAGGTTAAGTGACTGCTCATCTTTAAAATAAGAATCTGCGGGCTTCCCTGGTGGCGCAGTGGTTGAGAATCTGCCTGCCAATGCAGGGGACACGGGTTCGAGCCCTGGTCTGGGAAGATCCCACATGCCACGGAGCAACTGGGCTCGTGAGCCACAACTACTGAGCCTGCGCGTCTGGAGCCTGTGCTCCGCAATAAGAGAGGCCGCAACAGTGAGAGGCCCGCACACCGCGATGAAGAGTGGCCCCCGCTCACCGCAGCTGGAGAGGGCCCTCGCACAGAAACGAAGACCCAACACACCCAAAAATCAATAAATAAATAAATTTTAAAAAAAAATCCATTAGGTAAATGATTTAAAGATGTCCAGAGTAGCTTAAAAAAAAAAAAAAAAGAATCTAAGTCAATTTCAATGCCTCACACTTGGGTCAAGTTGCCCCAGAGAAGTGTGCTGTGATAATTTGTGAAGGGTATAAAACTTGTGTTTCTGTTAATCTAGGGAGATGTGTTTCAGTATCTAGGACTCTGCAGTGTTCTCAAGAAGTACCACAAAGAGATGACACAAAGAATTCATGAACCAGAATAGCAGTTCTTGGATTTTTTGGTCTCTTAAAATGACTGAGGATCCCAAGGAGCTTCATTTATGTGGGTTATTATCTATCAGTATGTACTCTATGAGAAACTAATACTGAGAAAATTTAAAATATTCATTTAAAACCAACAATTACATGTTAACATAAATAATATTTTAATGAAAAATAACCATTAAAAATACATAGTGAGAAGAGGAGTATTTACAAGTCTCTCCAGTGCAAGCCTTAAGAGAAGACAGGCGGACTCATTTCTAATTTTGTATTTAATCTGCTGCAAAATTGCATAGTCTCTGGAAAATTCCACTGTATGCTCATGAGAGAATGAGAATGAAAATGATATATAATGTCTGAATATTATTATGAAAAGAATTTTGATCCTCTAAAAGGGCCTCAAGGATCCTGGACTACATCTTGAGAATCTCTGAACTAAAAATATATATATATAAATGAATGTACACAATGATATTATTTTATTATGATTTCCTTACAGCAAGCCTTAAATTCCATGGTCTCTTCCCCTCCACTCTCTCAATCAGTGGCTCCCATACAGCATGGGTCTCATTGTAATAATGAACCTGGAAAGGCACAGAATTATGAGAGTCTTTAAACATCAACTACATATTTCTATAACCAGTAGGAAAAAATATTAAGTAATGTTATATGCCAATAACCATTTTAACAACACACCTAAGGACACAAAGGATATTTATAAGGAGGGTGCATTTTATTTTACTCTTACTTTGCTCCATAAACCAATTATTTAGCAAAAGAACCTTTAAAAAGTAATGACCAAATAAATAATACTATACATGAATAAATTAAATGTTAGAATGTATTATCTATTCATATATATAGTTGCTATGGTCATGCACACAAAAAAGCTCACTTCTTAATTCCTCAATTGTACTTTTAAGGAAGTTGCCTCTGAAGGTGGGTAATAATTCATGTGATCATACCTCTAGTGTCATGTCAGCAGAAGCAGCCATTAGGGAAGTCCAATTTTTAACGTTTCCTGAAAACTTAGACTCTGCCAATAATAGAGGTACAGTTCGATGCCCAAGGCCACATTCTAAGGTAACTTGAACTGACTGGACAACAACAGCACAATTTTCCTCTATCAGTGGATTTTCAATGTCTCTGAAATTTTCTGTTATTTCTGTGGCCATGTCAACACCAAGAAACCAAGAGTTGTAATCACTAATAGATTTGACACCCCAAAGATGTTCCGTTTCCTTAGATATATCTTTGGATTCATCTTCTTTTGTCTTTGGAGACAGAGCAGCCATTATTGTCATCACAGTATTAAGAATTATGGGTGAAATCTTTAAAAAAGAAAGGAGAAAAAAATTCAGAATAAATTCTTTCCCAGATGAGAAGAATTAATACATAACACAAAAAATTTAAAGTAACTAATTAAAATTTTAAATATATTAAATTAATAACTGAGGAAAACAAAAGAGAACACACAAAATCATGTGTCAAGTCAACTAACCTCAAAACAGTGATTTCTGCCCAGGTTATTCTAGAATTAAGTGACTAATGTGCATGTCAACTGTTGAAACCTAAAGTTAAATCAGTTAATTCAGAGTGAAACAGTGTTATGTGAACAGAAAAATGTAGAAGTATAACTGAATTTTTCATTTTTCAACCAGCTGCATTAACTAAACCAAAGTATGTGATCCTCATCAAGATATACACACATGGTTTTCATTTGTCTTACCGACATAGGAAACCTGAGAATCACCATGGACTCCCTTTCACCCTAAGATCTGAAAATTCCACCTCCTATTATCTTTGGATAGTATCTTTGCTCACCTCTTCATTCCAATCACTGTGCCTTAGTTCTTAGCAACAATGATGTCTTCCATGTCCTGTCAGCACCATCTCAGCCCACCCACCACATGATTTTCCTAGAACCCAAATCTGAGCATGTCATTGCTATGTTTAAAATCTTCAACAACTCCCCATAACTTTCAGGGTAAGATTAAAACTCTCTTTAGCTTAGGACACGAACTTCTTTGTGACCTGATGCCTAATCAGTTAAGCTACCCATGGTTTCCCAAAGTTTGAGCAATACTGGGTTAAAGAAATTAAGTGGATTCATCTACTGTTCACTTCTCACAACCCTTACTTGTTTAATATGCTAAGGAGATATGATTACATCACCAAAAGAAGGAGCGAGTATGCAGTACTTCCCAAACTTACCTGTCAACTGAATCCTTTTCTTCATTGCCTTATTAATGTCACCTATAATTAGTGCTCTCAGTCCTACGACTCCACCACACCATTCTCCCCATCCACATGGGATCACCCCTCCAAGTCCTTAAAGGATTTTTCAAGCCTTTGCCTTTATGCATATTGTTGGTTCTGTCTAGGTAACCCTTTCCCTCTCTCTCCATCTAACCGCCCTCAGATGTTCAAAGCTCAGTTCAAGTAGCCCCACTTCCAGACAGCTTTCCCTGATGTCCTAGTCTGAGCTGCACCCCCAAGAGCACCTCATGCATGCCTCTAGCACTGAAAGCTGAAAGTAATCACTCATTTACTTCTTTCTCTCACATATGTCACTAAGTTTTTTGAATGTAGGGACCATGTACCCCCAATGCCTTGTACAGGACATTCTTCATACACAGTAAAGGCTCAAAAAACGCGTGCTCAATAAATAAGTAAAGTGATATACAAAGACATGGAAAAACAATCCCTCAGCACTTTAACCCAGTGTCGCAGACAAAAAGCATGCAAATCCAAGTTTTCTCCCCATTTAGCATTTTAAGTCTGTAGAAAAGTAAATCTGTTAACAAAATACCATCTAAGACAAACTAGTAATTTAAGATATTGAGAGAAAAGTACATTGGAGAGCAGATTGCTTTTTCAATACTACAAATGTAAGAGATAAAAAAAATTCTAATAATTTATTTCTGGCATACATCTGTCATTATAAATATTTTATAAGACAAATAAAACATTTAATCACATAATTATTAAATTCAACCAAACTACACCTCAAATAAAAGCCTAAAAATAACATTGCAAATAAAATAAGAGCAACCTCATTTTTCTATCCTTCCTTTCCTTCTCTTCCCACTTCATCTCTGCTCTCCCCACCCAAACCCAATCTCCAACACACACACAAATATACTAGATAAAAACTGTCCTGATCATTTGTATATATTTAAAAGTGCGGTTCACCCTGAGCAACATGGATTTGAACTGCGGGGGTTCACTTATATGTGGATTTTTTTCAGTAGTAAATACTATGGTACTACACGAGCCACAGTTGTTTGAATCCACAGATGTAGAACCTCAGACATGGAGGAATGCAGATTCTGAGGAACCGCATATATCGAGGTCTGACTATAAAGTTAAAGCACTGCTGATCCCCGCGTTACTCAAGAGTCACCTGCACTCTTTCAAAGAAAACAGAAACATTTGCATTAAAGAAAAATGTATTTTAATATGAGGTTTTTATTGATTACTAAACATGTGACTAGCATAATGCTCTAGATGTGAGAGTCATCAAAAGATAAGAAAAATAAGAATTGATTGTGGGGCTTCCCTGGTGGCACAGTGGTTAAGAATCCACCTGCCAACGCAGGGGACACAGGTTCACGTCCTGGTCCAGGAAAATCCCACATGCCGCAGAGCAACTAAGCCCATGTGCCACAACTGCTGAGCCGGCGCTCTAGAGCCTGTGAGTCACTACTGAGCCCGTGTGCCACAACTACTGAAGCCCGCGCGCCTAGAGCCCGTGCTCCGCAACAAGAGAAGCCACCGCAATGAGAAGCCTGTGCACCGCAACAAAGAGTATCCCCCGCTAGCCGCAACTAGAGAAAGCCTGCGTGCAGCAACGAAGACCCAACGTAGCCAAAATAAATAAATTAATTTTTAAAAAAAGAATTGATTTTCACCCAAATAATATGATAGGCACTAACCTTAATTATAAATTCTTCAACTTCAATATTTATATCTTCTTTTCCTGAAGCCCATGTACATTTTTTCATAAATAGAGAACAGGGCTGTAAGACCTAGAAACAAATAAATGAAATTTACTTATGAACATGTCTTACTTAATTGAGATCTTTAACTATAGTCTACAACTAAAAGCAAAAAGGCAAATGAAATTAGCTGAGAATCTCTTGTGAGCGCTCCTCTAAACTAAGACAAGTCTATGGCCATTGTAAAGGAGTTTAAGCAGTTCTGATGAATTCCTTTATGCCAAATTCTTAAGTAGTAATGCACATTTACTATTAGAAGTTTAAAATGTTTCCTTTTGCTAAAATGTGTTTTAAATGATGCCCTATGTAAAATACACTTTTAAGATATCTACAAAAATGAGCTAAGGACTATGGTAAGGTCTTACATTTGCAAAGAGGTAAATAAGGAAATGGAAATGGTATTTCATTATAATTTTTATGACCACTGAATCACTTGAAAATGTTATTCGAAACAAATAGTTCTGTTAACACCTTTTAAAAAAAGACTATAGTAAGGTAGGTAAATGAATAGTTTCCAGATGATTACCAACAGGTCAGTCTTGAATTTCCTGTAAGGTCCTTATTAGAATAGATTTCAAATCTTCAAACTCAATGATTTATTAAAACCATGAAGGCTATGTTATTAAATATCATTAAAGAAACAAATAAAATGCACCTGAACTGAATGGGGGAATTAGTATGCATAACTTTCATTTTTAAAAAAGTGGGATGAGCTTTAAATAGAATGATTAATATAAGCTTTCTGTGACATGTCAAAAGATGATCCTGGGACTTCCCTTGTGGTGCAGTGGATAGGACTCTGCACTCCCAACGCAGGGGACCCCTGCTCAGGGAACTAGATCCCACATGCATGCCACAACTAAGGAGCCCGCCTGCCACAACTAAGAGCCGATGCAACCAAAAAAAAAAAAAAAAGAAGATGATCCTGCTAAAGAATGTTTCATGATACAGTATAGATTAAGCTTAGCACTGCACTTCTTTATGCAAGTCACTTTGTCCACGAATTTTTTAAAATTTAAATAACACTGCAAATGAGTCACATTATATAATGATGCTCTTGAACATAAAATTATCAATTTAACATTAAAAAACATTTGGTACAGTAATTAATTTAATTAACTAAAACTATATTTTTCAACTATAATGTGAAAGCACAGTTGAAGTTAATTTGTAATAAAGCAAAACATAATCTCTTTTGGGCACATGACTCTGATGAATTTTTTGGTTCATTCATCCATTCACTCATTGGATATACTGTGGTGAACAAAAGCAACAGCTGAAAAGGAATGTTGATTTGTACTAAAGTTCAAATACTGTTCAGCAAAAGACGGTATAATGAAAATGAGTCTGGAGATAGTCTACAGTTCTGTCACTACAGACATGGCTAAATCATTTAACATCTCTGGAATGCAACACCCTTATCTGTAAAATCTCAATCTGGAGTAAATACTCTCTGAAGTCCTACAGAGCTCTCACATTCTGGGATTCTATGAATCAACCATTTCTGCCATCCTTCAATCCAAGCTTAGAATATAAGGTAATTCTTACTGTGGTAATGTTTTCTCCTCTCTTTTCTCTGAGAAAAGGGCAAGCAAGCACTTTAAGATCTCTCACAGACGCTTTCATTATTTGCTCGAGTTTGGATGTCGATAGACAGAGGTTACACCGGAATGAGGCTGTCAGAGCAGGGGCATCAGCCTTTGTCAGGTTGGCAACAAACACCACTTCTGGGTCTGTGATCTTGGCGTTTAAAGTCATATTTGGTCTCACAGAGTCATCTGAAGAAACAAATATAGGAACCATAAAAGTTCTAGCAACGTAAACCTTGTCACTTGGGTACATGTTATCTGTAAGTTGCTAAGTTGCTTCTAATATCCTGCTATTATGGATATGGTGAAAGTAACAATATTAATAACTGATTGGTAAAGACTAACGATAAATGATTATTAACAAATGCTGATTACGTGGGATAATGCAATCTTGATCCCTGTTGTTAAGAAGATCATTCCCACTTCAACCTAGCAGAAATCATCTTGTTTTGAAGTTCTTTTTGTCAGAATTAACGCATATATGCGATGCATGTGTGTACACGTCTGAGCGTGTCCTATGTCATGCTGCAGGAGCAAGGAAGGGAAAACAGGCGAGGGGAGTATCAGGAAGAGGACAGGAGACCCTGATAAGTACACAGGCCATTATTACTTGTCTGCCTTGATTTCACCCTCAAGTCTACAGTTAGTGTCATACAATCTATAGTATAAATACATTACATGCATATATGAATAGAGATATCACATGATTACTGTTTAAGAAAGGTAAATGGAAAAATAAAATTCTGACCTTGCCAGTAAACGGCAGTTTTCCAATCTTACTGAGTTACACATTAGAGAGAAAAATGCCTGACCTTAGACAATCACAATTTAACAGAGGAAATCACTGATCTACTTTGCAATGCTGGAATAAATGGTTTACGGGTCAGGGAGTGGCATCAGCATACACGGAGACCAGACCTGCGCAAACCCTCTGCTAACTTTAAGGAATCTAAGGTGATGTCCAGGGGTGTCATGTTGGGTCCTCCAATACTCCCACCCTCTGCTTTCAGCTGTTTAATTGCTCTTCAATATGATTTAATTCTTCCAAATATTTTCTTTGAATAAAAGATTCCCTTTTTATAAAACAGGCTGTATTCCTGGATGGGTAAAGAAATGTTAATGGCAGAGTTGGAACTAGAGCAGAGGTTTCCTGGTGCCTGATCCGATACATATTTTTACTCCACCTCTCTCTTAAAAAAATCTGTGCTTACTAAGGTTTTTCTGCTGAATGCATTTAAATTTGAAAGAGTAATTTTACATTCTTAAATTCTCCATTTCTCTTTTTTCCAGTTTGTAATTTTGGTAAAATATACAAGTTGACAGATAAATTCTGCTAACCTTTCTCCATCTTGATTTTTGCTAAGGCAGTCTGTCGCAGTGGAATCTGTGATTCTTTAGCCATATTTTCTGGACTCTGAGGTACAGCTTTGATAAAGAAATCTGCCACAGTCATCAGAAATTCCACACTGGCACAAACATACAGCTTGTCAAGAACAGCATCAATATGACTTCCATTCTTGTCTTGTGTGTAACTTATGTCAATCATAGAACTGTTGTTATCTGGGCCATTCTTCTTATCAATCATTCTGAAAAAATATATACATTCATTATTTTATTTCTGCTAAAAGAATTAAAAATTTCCTATACATTTTAATCATTTTTCTTTCACCTTTCAGTTTCCAATCTGTGAGTAGAAAACAGATCAGTGTTAACTTGAGTCTAATTAGCTAATCAGCAACCAAGACATGGTCTCCTAATCTCCACAGCAAGGTTCATGATAATAAGTAATTATAGAATACTTTATAATTATAATGCAATACTAGAAAAACAAATCAATGACTGCTGAAAGGAAGTTTAGCAATTAACAAAACACATTAATGTGGTGCCACAAAATTTAAAAGACAACCTCTTTATATTATTTTACAAAATAAAACCTCCCTGAAAGAATTTGTCTCCAAAGATCACCCTATACAATTGACTCCCAAATTATTCAATGTGATTCAAATCAGGCAGCGTTCATCAAGTGTCTGCAATGATATAATAATTCCCACACATCCTCATGTGCACTGCAAAGAGCACGCTATGAAACAGAAGGACGGACTTTATCACCCTTGCCTAGGCTGCTACCCCAAGACATGAAATTTGCAAATCAGAAAAGCTGGTTGCATGATAGCACTCCTTCCTCATTTATTCATCTCTTAGAAAAACAAAGGGCTCACAAGTATTCAATACATATTCAACGGGTCCAACTTCAAGCAGCAGAATAGTTTTTCTCCAAAAAACAACAAGGACAAAAATATTAGGCATCTCATTATTTGGGAAAGGAGTAAAAATATAATTAGGCTATTGAAGTTGCATGCTTCTCACTTTATAGTAGGGTGATATAAATTAATCTTTCAAAAATGAGTTGATAATGTGAAAATTAGGGATTCCATTTTTTTTTTTTTAATCCTGTAGGGTCTTTTTTAAGTATAGTTGATCTACTAAAACTTTTAAAGAAATTTCACAAAACTGTTTTAAAATATATAGACAAAATAAAACAAAAGAAAGATCCATAACTTTAAGGCTTTTTTGAAAAAAAGATTCTGCCTACTGTGAACAATTTAGAAAAATATATCACCAATGAACCACCTCATGTGGATTTAACTATTAAAATTCTTACAGTTTCTTAGTTCCCACTTTTAAGACAATACTCTATTTTATTATTAAACTTCCTTTTATTCAAACTTTAAAGCAACTGAACCTGAAATTAGCACTACTTCTTGATGCACTTCAAACTGAAGTATGACCAAAGACCTCTTTTGATAATCCCAAGGAACAGAATCCCAAAAAGGATGATCAAAAGACCCCTTCTGACAATCTTAACCTGAGCAATCAATGCCTGGTAGCAATGCCAAGTGCAATGTCAACCTTATATAACGTGCGGCGAATTCAGAGATGACAAACCTTGATGTTGCTCTCTCAATTCCTTCTCTGAGATCATCAAGGGTGCATGTCTTAAGTTTAATATTGACATTCATTGAGCCATCCTTAAACATCTTCCCTGAAGAGGCCATAAGATGTAGTCTGAGTTCACCAAGCCGGAAACTGTCATTATGAAATGAAAGTTTGGATTCCTGTGGTGTATTTTTCAAGCAAAAGAATCAATTATCTTCAGGTGTTACGTAATTACTTTTAAACATATTTCTTAACTCAGAGGTTAAAAGCAAATCCATACCACAAATTTTTAAAGTATGGGCATTAAAACTGGAACAAAGAATAATATGCATGTTTGTGACTGTATATGCACATACAAATAAATATATAAGTGTGTGTGCTGATCTTCAACAAGGGTTAATACATAAAAATTTCTAATTTACAATTCAATGCAAATAAAAACAACCCAGGAAACTGTCAATCAATCATGCTAACTTACAAGTATTGGGTTGGCCAAAATGTTCATTTGGTTAATGAATACACTGTTCAATAAAGTTCTTGGTGAAAATGAAAAAGGTCTTTTATTTTTACTTAAAACCAAATGAACTTTTTGGCCAACCCAATATTTAATGAGCTCTTCTGTAAAACACTCTGTGAGAGGAACTAAAGGCTTTATGAGAAAGGATAAGGCATGGTAGGTGATCTCAGTGAGCTTATACTCTAATTGAAAAAAATACAATAGAAATACATTACAAGGAACATCCCAAGGAGATGCTATAAGTTGTAAATAATTAAAAAATGATATATCATCACTTATTTATTCAGACTTATATCTTCCCATATTCCACAAAGGATATTAAGTGATTAGGTAAAGAATATAAACAGCAAAAGCTCATAGGGTCAAAGAGATCATTGTGGGCTGGGAAAAATTCATGAAGAAGGTTGAGAACTAACTGAGCTTGAGAGACTGAGTGGAACCAGATAGACTACGAGGGGTAGAAGACATTCTAGATGGGGAAAAAACATGAGCAAACAATTCAAGATGCTCTGAGGGCACAAGGTACAGACTGGCATCTTAGGCTTAAATATTCCAATAAAAGAAAGGTAGGGAATGACGTCTGGAAAGAAATGTGGAGGTCTAATTGTGGTCTCAAATCCTAAACCAAATATTTAAACTTTAAGGAAAAAGGACCTCAATCTTTATTTCACCATAATACATAGCTCCACATTCTGTAGGTGTGCCGAGACATTAAAAGAACAAAACCCAATCAACCAACCAAAAAAAAAAAAAAAAAAAATTCAGGGAAGTAAAGTTCAGTCATAATTGCTCACTACAGACCATGGCATTGATATAAGGGTACTGGTGATGGGCAATTCTTGGCACACTGGTTATAACTCCCTATATTCTCTCACTCAAAAGAGTACAATGCATGTAAGTGGGTCAGAATGAAATTATTATTGGAAAACTTGGAATGCCTTTAATTTATAAAAATGTAAATAATTCACAAACTTGTGATCTGTAACTATTAATAGAAATGACCAGTGACACATCTACTGATCACAATATAATAGCGTTTGTGATATGGTTACTGATGTAGACAATTTGGAGCCAACGAATTTTTTAAATAAGTTAAAATTCACATAACATAACACTGAATGCTTTCTAAGTAGAATGGGAAGTTGTAAACGGCTACATAAGATTAATTGAGGAAACTGGCTTGTGCCAATGTCTAGGATGGATGAAAGGAAAAAGAGCAACAAACAAGGAAGCCACTGCAGTACTGTGTGAGCTAAGAAGTTTCAAATAAAGCAGCAGTGAAAACTGCCAGGAAAGAACAAATGTTCACTCAAAGAAAAAACTGACAGTACTCTATCTAAATGAATAAAGAAGGTCTACAAAGAAGGAAGTAAAAGAAGACACCAAGATTCTAAGGCTGAGAAACCAGTAGAATGATAGTACCTTAATTGAAATGAAGAATCCATTTAACTGTTCATTCTCCATTATGTCATTTTCTGATCTTTTTTTTAACATTAAACATTAGAAATTAAGGCAGTCACCTCACACCAGTCAGAATGGCCAACATTAAAATGTCTACAAATAACAAATGCTGGAGGGGGTGTGGAGAAAAGGGAACCCTCCTACACTGTTGGTGGGAATGTAAATTGGTGCAGCCACTATGGAAAACAGTATAGATGTTCCTCAAAAAACTAAAAATAGAGTTGCCATATGATCCAGCAATCCTACTCCTGGGCATATATTCAGACAAAAATATAATTCGAAAAGATACATGCACCCCTATGTTCACAGCAGCACTATTCACAATAGCCAAGACAAGGAAACCACCTCAATGTCCATCAACAGATGAATGGATAAAGAAGATGTGGTACATGTATACAATGGAATACTCCTCAGCCATAAAAAGGAATGAAATAATGCCATTTGCAGCAACATGGATAGACCTGCAGATTACCATACTAAGCAAAGTAAGTCAGAAGGAGAAAGACAAATACCATGTGATATCACTTACATGTGGAATCTAAAGTATGACACAAATGAACATATCTACGAAACACAAAAAGACTCATAGATAAAGAGAACACACTTCTGGTTGTCAAGGGGGAGGGATGGATTGGGAGTTTGGGATTAGCAGAAGCAAACTATTATATACAGGATGGATAAGCAACAAGGTCCTACTGTATAGCACAAGGAACTATATTCAATATCCTGTGATATATTATAATGGAAAAGAATATAAAAAAATAATATATATATGTATAACTGAATCACTTTGATATACAGCAGAAATTAACACAACACTGTAAATCATCTATACTTCAATAAAATTTGAAAAAAAAAAATGAAATTAAGGCAGTCCATTGCACAAATGACAGACACTAGCCCAAGGCCCAAAAATAACAATATATGAATATTGTATAACTTTTAGAAAACAATATGAAACATAAGAAAACATATAAATGGACATAAACAACAGATATAATACTTATAATCAGTGCATATTATGGGTACTATATGTATGAGTATTATGATATGAGATATTAATTGATATAATCAAAAACATTTATTAGAAGACACTACCTATATAATAAAAAAATAGCTTTCTAAACTATCAATTACACATTATGTGGTTCAAATCATAATGGCACTAGACCCTGGTTCCTCAATTCACTCATCAGCATCCTTAATATGTATCTACTACATATAAAATTTATTCAAGAGAAACATAATTAATGCTTATATATCATGGATAATCATGAATTTAAAAATAATCCTCTAAGGTTCCAAAGCCACTACTAAATTATTTTCCTTAGTTAAATATGCATATATATCTAGCTACATAATAAAACTGTACATATAATTAATTAGTCATATATAAAATTCTTCTCCTAGAGATAGGTTTAAGTGTTTTAGTGCTGATATTACTTGGAAAAAAGTAAGAACTCTTCCTTGGCCTAGTAAGATTAAAAACACTGGGACTTCCCTGGTGGTCCAGTGGTAAAGAATCCGCCTTACAATGCAGGGGACGCAGGTTCCATCCCTGGTCGGGGAACTAAGATCTCACATGCCATGGTGCACCTAAGCCCACGCGCCTCAACGAAAGAGCCCACACGCCTCAACGAAAGAGCCCGCGTGCCGCAAACTACTGAGCCCACGCGCTCTGGACCCCGTGCTCCACAACTACAGAGCCCACGTGCCCTGGAGCCTGTGCGCCACAACTAGAGAAGAGAAAACCTGCATACCACAACTAGGGAGAAGCCCACGTGCTGCAAGAGCCCGTGTGCTGCAACAAAAAGATCCTGCATGCCACAATGAAGACCCGACACAGCCAAAAATAAAAATAAACAAATAAATATTTAAAAAAAGTAAAAAAAATAAAAACACTAACAAAGTGAAATCAGAGAGCAAGACCAATGCATATTCTCTAAGCCAAATAGAATTTAATAGACACATCAATTGTGAGAAGAAAAGTCACATCAAAAAAATGACAACATTCTAAAATTGAATATCAAGAGCTAAAGACGTATTCCTAGATGCAGACATTAACTACATACCTGGCGGGGATCATTGTTATAAAGTATAATAGAAAGAGATTCAAAGTGAAAGTCAAACTGGAGAGTGACATTCTGGTCCAAAGAAAGCTTTGAGTCTGTCCCATTTTCTTGTTCTGATGGTTCAAACATAAATATGAAAATTAAAAAGCTTTTAAGTATGTATACGATTTTATACATATTTTAAAAGCTAAGATTCTAAATTTATATCATATTTTCAAGGATTCTTTAAATCATTATGAGACAATTAACAAAAATGGCATGTATTCCATATATATTTAATACAGGGCAAAGTGACAGAGCCAGACTATCTACATTAAAAATAAAAAGAGAGAGGGCCTTGCAAAGAGTATCGAGACAACTTTTTTAAAAAAGTCCATCCAGAGCAAGACTACTTCATTATAGTTTATAATTATCAAAGCATTTCACTTAACTGGTTACAAGCCATTCTCAAGAGATTATGAAATTGGAGGTAGAGAAAAGTAAAATACTTTGTCCTACAATAGACAGCTAGTCAGTAAAAGATCCTCTGCTAGTGTAGCTCATGTCTCACTATCTTTAATTACCTATATCACCCAATCCATTACCTTTACAAGAACAGAATGTAATTCAAAAGCAGAGTCGTGGAGAGCTCAAATATAATTTGGGACAGGGAGCCTTCGGAATTCTGAGGTGAAAGAGACTTCGACAAGTAATTCAGTCTCTCCCCTCATCTTTAGGCAGAAACTTTTTAGACAAAGAACAATAAATATTGCTTTCAATCACTCTTACAAAGTGATTCTGCAATCTCTTTTAGAGATTGATTCTATTCTTTTGGTCATTTATAGGAAAGTCTATTCTTACTGTACAAGTTACTGGAAAAGCAAACACTGCATAGCTTTAACCAGATAAAGGCTTCTCCAAGTTGGAAAGCTCTAGGGTTTTTTCCTTTACCTTTCCTGAAAATAATTTACATTCCAATCTTCATCATCTTTGTAGCTTTTTCATCTGAACTCACAAGTTTTCCCAAGTACCACATTAACTATATAGCCTGAACCAGAGACACGAATTGACCACAGCTGAACATAATGAGATCGTTAATCACATAAAGCTTGCCTGCTACAGTTTATTCATGTGTACATAGTTCCTGTCTAACCAGAGCTACAGCCTACTTATCTAGCATTTGTCTATACAGTGGCATGAACTCAACCTGGGAGAAGATGCTGACCTCACTAAACTCATGTAGTACTCTTAACTATCCTGAACGAAAAACCTTATTTTTCACACTGCTCTAGTCATTTGTTTTGTGATTTCAAAACACACCAGGCCTAACTATAGGTGAAGCAGTGCTGGTACAGTGTTATTAACTGGCGGTTTTACCGACTGCTGTCGTAAGTAACCGCTGATGACCTGAGCGTTATAAAAGCACAGCAGTCTGGGGCCATTTATTATACGGACAAGGAACACTTCATCTCTTTTTAGCCATGGAAATATTAACCTATTCACAGTCTAAAATAAAACATATGATATTCACGTAACGATTTTAAATGATGAAAAGGGTGCAATTATAAAATTATTCTATATAATTGTTCAAGAAAGTAAAAAGAAACCTTATATTTTAGAAAAATTATCTTTTAAAAACGGCTGAATTTAAAAGGTTCAGCGTTTTTGAAAGATTCAATTTTAATAATCTGGGAAACTCCCTTATGTATCTGACTATATCACACTCCCCAATGAAGCCAGATAAGTAATGCTGTTACTAAACAAGAATACCTTCCTTTTATATGGACCAGTCATCTGAGTATGACACCAAGGTCCTTTTCTCTCAGTTAGTTTGGGACCTTACTATGCTGCATGCCTACTTTGCTTTTTCTCAAAGTACACCGCCTCAGTGCCCCTTGAATTGGACAAATTCACCTTTCACAAAGAGCAAATATGCATCACGCAGGCAATAAGAGGTGGCCCCTCCCTTTAGAGCAATGAGCCTATCTCCTTCCCCTGGGAGCTTCAAGGCAGCCCCAGCTGATTTTCCACAGTAAATAATACAATACTGGATCAGTTCACACCACATTATGCTGGACAACTAAAAACAACACTAAATATAAATATGGCATTAACACTAATTTTTCTCTATAATCAAAGCAAAAATCTCCATCAATTTATACCTTTGAGGTGGTCAGGTCTACTGGAAACGTCTTTTCTTACAATTATAGCCTCCTGGGTAGACTGTGTAGGGCTTGGCTGTGAAGAAGCTTCTCCAAGATTCTCTAGCAAAATTTTCATTAAAACTGTTAAGTCATCTTTACTGAGAGCAACCTAGAAAGCAACAATAGGCTGTTGTTAATACAAAGTAATAAAAAATGCAAAATATAATATCTATGCCTTAATTTATGGTCCCTCAAATTAACTAATCATACATCTAACTAAAAAAAAAAAAAAAAGCAATTTGGGACCATGAATACCAGGATAAAAGTACTTCACTTCATAGTATTAGACATTACTCCTGTGTGAAAACACGCATCTGCCTCCACTCATATCCAAGCCCCTACCTCCGGTACTCCCTTCTTCCTGCCTTAACTGCTACTATCTCTCTTGTCCTGTTCCTGGACCTGTGTCCCTCTCCCCTCTCCCTAGTTCCTCATCTCCATTCTGCTTCTCTCTCTTTTCATCCACTATCGGATTTCTCCTCCACATTATTTACTCTCCTCCAAACTCAATACAGGAAGAATGCTGTTCAGTTTCCAGTCTCCACCAAGAAGGAAAAAGATGCTCTCCTGCAATGCAGCTCTTTTTTGTTTGTTTGTTTTTAATTTATTTATTTTTGGCTGCGTTGGGTCTTCGTTGCTGCGCACGGGCCTTCCCTAGTTGGGGTGAGCGGGGGCTACTCTTCGTCACGATGAGTGGGTCTCTCACTGCAGTGGCCTCTCCCGCTGCAGAGCACCGGCTCCAGGTGCACAGGCTTCAGTAGTTGCGGCTCACAGGCTCTAGAGTGCAGGCTCAGTAGTTGTGGCACACAGGCTTAGCTGCTCCGCGGCATGTGGGATCTTCCCCGACCAGGGCTCGAACCCATGTCCCCTGCGTTGGCAGGCAGATTCTCAACCACTGCGCCACCAGGGAAGCCCCGCAATGCAGCTCTTATTCTCAGTACATATGCATCTGCAGACTTAAATCATTTAACGTATCAAGATGATGCCTCTTTAGAATAACAAATGCATCTACAAAGAATTTTTAAAAACCAAAACACAGACCAGGATATGAGTATCTTGCTAATTTCCAACCTTTATAAAAGGGGATATGTGGCAAAAAGGAAAAAAAAGAAAAAAGCAAGAGCTTTTGAGTCAGGCAGATCTGTATCAATAATACCACTTTCAAGCTGTGCTACTGGCTAAGTTTCTTAGCCTCCTTAACTCAAGTTTCTTTTCTTTTTTTTTTTTAATAAATTTATTTATTTTTTTAATAAATTAATTTTTTTGGCTGCGTTGGGTCTGTGTTGCTGCGGGCGGGCTTCCTCTTCATTGCAGTGTGCGGGCTCCTCAGGGTTTATTGCGGTGGCTTCTCTTGTTGCAGAGCATGGGCTCTAGGCACGCAGGCTTGAGTAGTTGTGGCACGTGGGCTCTAGAGCGCAGGCTCAGTAGTTGCGGCGCACAGGCTTAGCTGCTCCGCGGCATGTGGGATATTCCCGGACCAGGGCTTGAACCCGTGTCCCCTGCATTGGCAGGCGGACTCTTAACCACTGCGCCACCAGGGAAGTCCCTAACTCAAGTTTCTTAATCTTTAAAATAGGAATAATATCATCTACCTCATGGGTGGCTGCAGAACAACATGAAGCTGCTAGAACAAAGATGCTACTGGTTGCTAAGATCCATTAAACCTTTTAATCCTTCCATCTTTTGTACACTTCCCCTACACATATAGTGGTCCAAAAGGCCTTTTTCAAGTACCTAAACACAAATTCACACAGATACATTCACAGCATCTTTTCTTCTGAACATCAGAGTACCCTATGTCCCCCAAATTAGGTCCCTATCACCAAGGAAATTGCCTGATTCCCAGCCTAAATGAAACTGGGGAGATATTTTAGCAAGAGACAATGACCAGGGATTTCTTATTTGCTCCAAACCCCAGTCCTTAGATAACAGATGTCACTTTAACTCCCTAGGACTTCTTTGTATATTCATTCCCACTTGTGACACCAACCAAGATATCACAGCTGCCTGAAGAACAGCTAACTTCACCACCTCCTAACATTTGAAAAGGATCAAATATTAGTTCTGGGAGCTAATCTTAGCAAGGGAGAATTTAAGAGAACAGTCTCATATTCCAGAATAGAAAAGTCTCTATCAATACCCTGAACAGATGTTCTTCTTCATATATCATATCTACTCATACTACAGATAGGGATCTTTCATTCCTACAACAAACTTCAATTTTAACATCTTCCCTAGTAGGACTCTGATCCTTTGACCCTTCTTGTTTAATCTTAGAACTAACTCTGAAATAATCACAGACATCAAAAACCATAAACTACTAAATTTTTATTTGTCTTTCACACATTCTGTTCAGTCACCCCCTCCCTTTCCCTATGCCCTACTGTTTGGCTTCAACAGTTTCACACACAGGCACACAAGAACCATAAGATTCCTACACTTCCATGACCATCTTCGACCAGTATCATCTCTTCCTGTGAGCCTACATATGACCTGCTAACTACAGTATTAAAAATATTGCTGTTTACTCGGTGCTTTGTGACCACCTAGAGGCGGGGGATAGGGAGGGAGGGTGGGAGGGAGACAGAAGAGGGAGGAGATAGGGGGATGTATGTATATGTATAGCTGATTCACTTTGTTATAAAGCAGAAACTAACATACCATTGTAAAGCAATTACACTCCAATAAAGATGTTTAAAAAAAAAGTATTGCTGTTTATATGCTTACCAAATAAACATATTCACCTATTGAAAATGTCTACTTTTCTATAAAAGAGTGCTTCTATACATTAAAAATACTACTAAGGTGCTTTGAATGTGGTATCTAAATACCACTTTACAGTGTCTTATAATTTAACTGCCTTAAAACTTTAATAGAATTTTCTAAAATTACTAATAATATTTTCTGTAGACTCCACAGCTTTTAACCTCAGAGTTCTTGCTTGGTTTTACCAAATATCCAATTAATGTGAAATAAAGAAAAGTGTGGGAAACTAAGATAACTTCATTTTCAGTTAACAAAGCATTCCCTTTAAATGTATTATCACTTCTGATGTCCACTTGAATTACACTGTGATCAATGATAAAAGCCTCTCTAGCAATTTTCACGTATTTTATACATATACTTACCTGCATAGGTTTTAGTTTTCCTTTTATCTCCATCCCTGGAATTTTCACATACCACGATGCTGCTAAATTTCGCTGTATGGATAAAAGCATGTTGACTGGTTTTAAAATTTCAATGTCATGCTGTGGTAAGCCAGCCTGCAAAATTGTTCTGAAAGATAAATAATAATTTATTTTACATTTCTAAAATCTATATTTTAAAATGAAGACTATCATATTGTGTAACAGTTTCCACGGAGCATTTTTCTAAACACTAAAGGCTGCTATCAGAGTTCTTTTAGAACATGTTTCTTTTCACAAATCAATCTGCATCAGAATAATTCAAGTTTATATGCAGAGCTATGTAAAACAAAGCCTATGTAATGCTGATTTCAAAGAGACAAATTTCATGAAGTATGACTATTGCACTATTTACTATCTTTCACAAGGATATTTAATAGCAACTAGTCCAACATCATACAAACAAATGTTACATCCTCCTAAAATTGGAGGACAAAGAAAGTGATACTCTACTTAGCCCTTAGGTTTATGTTATTAGTACTTCTCCAAAGTCAAAGGGAAAAACTCACCAAACCTAGAAGTTAAACAAGCATATTTTAACAGTCATATCTAGCCTGCCTGCCAACAAACATTTGAACCATCAAATAAGTTACTCTTGTCCTTCAGCAGAGCGAACACTTTCCCATTTGGATTTGATAATCCATTAGATATCTTACTGAGAATTCCTAAATGTGACAAGGTTTGGAAATGAGAAATAAATCTTAAATTTTATTACATTTTAAGAAGTTTTTGTCTCTGTACAGAAATGAAAATAGCTATGTGCAGAGCAAATAAATAAACAAAAATAAATCTCAATTAAGTATTATTGAGTAAACTATAATTTTATAATAGGAAATTTTTATAGAGTGAAAAAAACACGTTATAAATTTAGTAAGACAAAATGTAGATTCTATGAGATCCACCATCATAAACCACTAACCGAAAACCAACAGTCAAGGTTTCATAATTAGAAGAAATAAGGAATAAGAACCATAAATCACTAGAGTGTTTTACCCCTGGCAAAGATCTTATGAAAATTCTATCGCTAGTAAGTAATTTGCCATTGGATTATATATTTATACCTGGACAGCTTCAGCTGAGTGAGTTGGATGTTCATTTTATCAATGACTGGGGGAAGAGAATGCTGTTCCACAGAAACTACACTAAATTGGTTTTCAACTTTGATTAAACCCAGATCTGCTATAACAGCATTAGGTGATACTGAAGACTGAGGAATGAGAATAACTGGTGCTTTCAAGTTGATATCCATCAAAAGGCGGAAGCTCTTTTCAGCCAAGTCTTTCATGCTGGAAGCAGCTCTTTCTGCAGCCTGGACTGTAGCGGTGCTCAAAGCTTCTTTGGCAGTTTGAAAATTGTTGAGGAAGTTCTGTTGGAAAACACTGGTATTTAGAGTTCCCCCAAAACAGGATTTATTTTTAAAAGGAAAAACTTTAAAAAAGAAAAACTAAATAAAAGAGGTGATATACAAGAGACGTTATTTATGACTGTGTGCATGGAGTAAAGTCTAGAAAGATACACTCTGTGATAATTAACAAGTGGAAGAAAGAATCCTTTAACTTTCACTTTATGCATTTCAGAATTATGTGTTTTTTGACAAATTTTGGTAACAATACTTTTTAAAGTATCCCTTTTACTCACGAATGTTGTCATCTTAATTCAAATTTAAATAAAAAGATGAAGGAGAACTCTTTACATCTCCCAAAGTTGCTTTAATTCTGTAACTCTAGGTCATAGGAATAAAGTCTATTAGTTTTAGTCTTTAGTTTTAGAAACTAAGGTTTTGCCTGCTTATGTCTAAAGGTTCTTTTCTTAAGTGTACTCTAACATGAGCAAAGGTGCTGAAGTGTTTACAATCTTTCAATCATTAATAAGAGTCAAAAACTCTTTATTTAGAGTGAGATGCCTTTCACCTCAATTTCAACTAAAAACAGAAAGATTTTTCCCAATGGAGAAAAGAATTGGAAGCAATATTCTTCCATTAATAAGAAAAATGGTTTATTTAGTTTATTAAACTAACCCCCCTCCAAATAAATTACTTCCCAGAAAAATAAAACATGATGGTTTAAATAGAAATCCATAACTTAAAAGCTTTGATTAACAGCCCTGCTAAGAGGCATAGGCAAATTAAACTCTTCAGCCCATGACACTTACATGGAAATAAATAATTAAAAGTTTTATGGCCTTGTTGATCATAATTATAATCAAAAGCTGTAAGTTCCAGTATTAGTCCTTCAAATGCCTGATGACCTCCTTAAAAGATTCTTTTTGCTAAATACCTTTTAAGGGTCTCCCATAAAACAATAACACTGAAAAGCCCTAATTAAAACATCAGAAAGTACTTTCAAAATATATAACTACGGAAATGTTAAAGAATGATCATTCATAGGTTCAAAACAATGATAACAAAAATTCATTTAGTTATCCATCATGTAAAGGATTTCCTTAATTGTAATATTCTATTCAGCATTTGGGAGTTTATCACACAGCCCTATTAGTAAAGATTTTGACTACCTAGGTTCAGATGTATAGGCAAAGATACTTAGGTGTCAATGAGAAATAAATATATCTAAAAAATACACTTACCAAAAGAGACATGAAGAATTTATGAACATAAACAATTTGAATACAACCCACTTTGAGAGTAAGTTTGCCATCTACTTTAGACATATCAGCATAGGCCTTTCCTTCTGTGGCGTCTGGATAAAGAGTCATTTGGAACCTAAAGACTTCATCTCCCAAAATAGAGACAGCCTAAAAGTATTAAATTAACTGGTTATTATATCAAAAGAGCTGTATCACTGTACTATAAATAAGTTTCCTTATTACAGAATCCTTGATATATAAAGAAGCATCACTTAAATTCAACCTTCAACAAATTATTAGTTAAAAACATTTAACTTGACAATAACTTTTTCCTATATCTATAAAAAAAGTTTTATCAATGGAGATATCAATCACTTAATTGGTTAGAAATAACTTTTACAAATCACCTAGTCTATATACACTGTGAAAGCAGATGATGACCATATTCACGCTTACTCCCTAACAAAATGCCTGACACATGACAGATAATAAATATACACTGAACAAATGATTAAAGGCAGCTCAAGCCCCCAAAAACAAAAATAAATTTCAATATAGAAACGTATCTTTTAATTACCTTTTTGTGAATGGAAGTCGAATCAACATTCGTAACTATGATATCCTTAAGTCTGGCAAACATGTCGGTCTGCTTTGGCCTCACAGAAATAGAGGCATCCATTCCTGTGGGAAACACAACACTTTTCACCTAATCCAAGTGAACTAATTTAGTGGTTTTTAATTCAATAATATACTACCAAGATAGAGAATAGATAAAAATCACTCACTATCAGACATATTAAAGGTAACAACTTCTTTTTTTTTTTTCTGGCCACGCCAAGTGGCATGTGGGAATGTGGGATCTTAGTTCCCCGACCAGGGATAGAACCCGCGCCCCTTGCACTGGAAGCGCAGAGTCTTAACCACTGGACCACCAGGGAAGTCCCAAAGGTAACAACTTCTATGTATGAGATACCTAAGAAAGATTATAATATCTTTAAGTGCTAGAAGCATCTCATACATAAACTTTGTGGAAATTTTAAAACGAAAGAAATCAAATGTCAAAGAAAATTAATCACAGGTCTCCAAACACAAGTATCCTGTGCATTATTAGTAAGATCAGAATTGGTCATTTATGATGACACCTAACATTTGTTAAACAGTTATTTCACAAACATTATATAATGAAAACTATTACTCTGAAAACTAAACATAAATATAATTTGATGAATAAATACTATTCTTTCTACAGTAAACTGTATCTAAAACACAATCTTTTAAAATTTCTCTCCAAAAAAATGTTTGTCATTCTCATAACTTCTAAAGGCATGATTTCTAAAACCACTCCTCAGAGTGAATGAGTGAATGCCTACAGCTAAGCCCCAAGAATGAACCTAAATCATTACCATGCTATGCATAAATAGATACTCAGTAACATCTGTTGAACGGAACTGATTTTCTAACCCCTTGTTAACTGCTTATTATGTACATACCAGGCACTTTTCTTAATACATGTAAATTTGTAAACTTAATCCTCATAACAATCCCATGAATAATTATTACAACTATCTCCATTTTACAGAAGAGGGAACTCAGGCACGGAAACATTAATTAATTTGCTCAAGGTCAGCCAGTAAGTGTTAGAGCCAAAATCTGAACCTTGGCAGGCTGGCTCCAGAACCCATGGTATAATCTGAACTCATCTTTATATCAGGCTGATGATGAGTAAAGCTTACAAAATTTCTTTTAGAAACTTCTTTTCCTGACGCTATATAAGCACAAAAGACAAGGGAAACAGGATAATGACATTTTCTTTACTCAGTGAGATGTTATGATATTCATTTCTCAGTTTAAAGTTATATTATTCTGAAAATGCAAACAGAACATGAGATTAAGCCTTAGACTTATTCTGAAAAATTTTTTAAACATAAGGACTGTCTCACATCAGTCATGAATCATAACAAATTTACTTCTAACATTTCAAAGCACATCTCTGAAAAGTTTGCAAGACTCTTCAATATAAGTAAACCAAAAGACGACTAATGAGAAATCTACCATGCAACAAGCTCATTCTTCCTGAAGGTCTATGTAAAGAAACAGAAATACCTACACTAAGAAAAAATTACTTACCATGTATTCTAATATCTGCAATATTACACTTCTGATCACAGACAAAGACATTAAATGCATTTAATTCAGCTATGACCTTTAAATCAAACACATCATCTTGAGAAGTGTTGCTGGATACTGAAAAGTAATAGAATTCTAGTGATTAGCAAAGTGCAAAGATGATATAACATAAAATAATCCCCAAATCACTAAAATAAAAGTACATTATCAACTATGAAGAACCAAAAAGGTCTCCATTAAGATTACATACAATTAATATTATTTTAAAATCAATTTTCAAATGCCAATCAGACAGAAAGTAGCATATTTCCATCCAAATTAAAAATAAAGGCAACGTTTACTAGCACCTTGTAAGTATAATTTTGCTAGATGGAAACCTTACTATAATTTTTCTTGTGGGTAAAAAGGAAACCCCCTATATTAGAATTCTAAGATTCCATTAGAGCTAAATTTTGATTTGGAACTCCTTTTCATATCATATATTAGATCAAAGAAAAATATTTCATGAAAAATTGAAATAGTGATGACTTAGTAAATATGTATTATTAACTATGACACATACATTTTATTAACTATAGAGACAACTTCCCTAGATTACATTATGTTTCTCCATGAAGAATCCTAAAAAAATTTCTATAAGAAATGAACATAAACGGCTAAAGTTAAGAAAAAAACAAAAAATTATTTTATAATGTGTATTTGTGTCTGTGCACATGTGTATAAAAATCACAATCAAATGGATTCCCTTAATCTATTTTAGTCTAGGTCCTGATTGATAAATTTAAGATATAATTTCCTAGAGATTTGTCTTGACTGAAGGAAACACTTTTTCCTATAAAACTGTAAAAGTATGGGGACATCAGTCCTTAATCACCGAGATGATAAAAGGGATTTTTCTTTTCCTTTAAGATTTAAAGTAGCAAAATCAAACCATAAAAAACAGCTATTTGGCATAACTAGAAGATTGTTTCTTTGGATTACTATTTTTTGTAGTTTATTGTGAGCTTAAACATTGCTTTTTCATTTATTCAACTGTGTGTGTGTGCGTGTGTATGTATGTATATGTTATGTAAGTATTTCCATGGATATTAATGTAACAAGTACATTAAAGACAAAGAAGGTAAAACTCTTTTACTCTAGTTTAATGCAAAAATACTGCTCTGCTCCCTGGTTAAAAAAAAAATCTCATCCTTGTATCAGATCTAATATTACTAACAGTTTTCACTTTAAAGATGCCAGTAATATAGATATAATACAACTAGGTAATGGTCTGAAAATTAAATTACCAGATGTTAGATACTCACATCATATGACATGAAAGAAAAATAATTAAAATGATATTTGGCTTAAAAAGAGGCACATGTTCACTCACGCTACACCACATCTAATATTTCACGGCACAAATTGTGGCATGTGCCCATATCTCTATGTGACTTAAATACACTTTTGGTTAGAAACCAAAGTGAGTCTGTCTCTTCCATGAGATTGTTCCTTTTGTGTTTTGCAAAGCTGAAAACTGTTGAGCACCAGGTAGTTTTAACTGACTGACTGAAATGGGCCTTTGTTACTACGCATGATTGTGTTCATATTTTAATTACTTCCTTCCTCACTTTCACTGGAGTGAAGGTTACAGAGACATCAATGCAAAGTATACACAACTTTATTTTACATAAAAGCTAGGCAGTGAAATCAAATATAAATACGTGGTAAATATTAAACACTTATTTAAAATCTCTCACTAAATTACCCTATTATACCATAGGGATAAAAACTGCTTTCTTTTGAAACCAACCTAATCTGTCAAAGCAGCTAAAACATAAAGGTGATAAACAGTTATCTTAGCTTGAAAATACATGTTATTATATGATTATTAAAGTTCAGATAGAAAGTATTAAACCATGACTCAAAAGTTAATACCAGTTTTCGCAATGATACTCCTGGACTCCCCCGTAAGTGGCTTCAGCTCCGATTCCTTCTTAGAAGGTTCAGAGGATGGAAAAGCAGATGATAAAAAATCCATGAAGGACAGTAAAGCTTCCAAATGAAGAACTAAGTTTAAGGATGAAAATGAAACCTAAGATAATGAACAATTAGAGAGGCAGATTTCAGATACGGAAACATTTTTATGTCAAACCTCAACGTATACAAGTAGCACAAGAAGAGTTCAACTAAGGACTTTTTTTTTGAGAAAGAACTCACTATTACTTTGTTAACCTTTACCAGACAATAAACCAACACTGCCCACTCCCACACCCAAACGATAATTCTAACCTCAACGGAACTTGATAGGCTTTAAGTAACGATACAGGAAGTATTATCAGCCTTAGGTTGGTTGGTCCCCTTACAGATGGTCCCAAGACAGACCATACACACTCAAATGGATGGTGACCGATGTCTGTACCGAGCCATACTTTTAGCCTTACCCTTAATTTTTTTCTAATCCTAAAGCCAATTAATTCAAATGTTTAATGCTTCCATCAACACTACGCCAAATAACCATAGTGAACAAAATTTCCTTAAAAAATATTTTATTTGTGTACAACAAGGAATCATTAATTTATATCTGGGAAACAAGGAGTCTTTTAGGAAATCAAGTCAACTTTTGTAATAACTTTATTTCAACTTTCCACCCATTTCTTTTATCTACAAAATTAAACCTATTATAATCACCACCCTTATTCTAATTTTAGAGCTCACAATCTCACAACTGAAGATGGCTTTGAAGCTAGATTTAATCATTACTATAATCTAACCTTATAGGGAATTCGAAAAGATTTACCTGAAGTCTTTGTTTGGTATTGTCATGGATGGTTTTAAATTCTGGTCCATCACTGTCTGCCTACAAATAATGGAGGATAAAGCCACTGGGTTGCAAACATTAAAAATTCACACACTGAAAAAATATATATATATATTCTTTACTTTTCAAAGTATGTATGAAAACACTATAAACATATTTCTTAAAGGCAAAGAAGAACATGCCAAAAACATGACCACATAAGCATTTCTTATATTCTACAGAAGCAAAAACCCAAACTCCTTATCCTACTTGGGAGGAAATGCTAAAGGTAGGGGAAACTGTCAGTGTATCTAGATAATAACAGATTTTGCTTCAAATTACAATGGAACTTTGTATACATCTACTTATTCAAAAACATAGGATTAACTCAGAAGTTTATTGAAATTATCCAGGATTGTCACATGCTTGCATAAATCACTATAATCAACCAGTTTTAGGATGAAAAACTTTACGGGAGAAAACCAAGACATTATATACAGGGGAATGACATAATTTCATACATGCAAATATTAAAGAATCCTAGAAATGAAATTACCTTTTTCAATAACATTTTCAGAAGGGGTTCATCTGTTACATTAGAAGAGTTAATAATGTGAAGAGGTTCTCCTTTAGAGTCTAAAAGAGAAAAAAAAGAGGGTAGATTCATTATTAAGTCGTTTAGACATTTCAAATGTATTTAAAAACAGACCAGCCAATTACACAAATATACATTTGTCAAAACTCAGAGCTGTACGCTAAAAAGGGTGAATTTTACTGTATATAAATCGTATCTCAATAAAGCTGGCTCTGAAAAAAAAAAAATTAAAGAAACTCCAAAAAAACAAAAAAACCAGCACTGGCCAATTATAAATGCTGTAACATTTGGTACTACTGGTATTACTTATTTGAACAAATCATAATATATTAAAGAACAAAGCTATAAAATACTTAAACTAGCAATTATTCTCAATACAAGTTTGCTTTACTTAAAGTTACCCCATAGAGTTCCTATAAACTTTAAACACCCACACCAACTTTAAAAGTTGTCTTGGTGCAATTTAGAAAGTGAATTTGAAAGGTTGAAGAGACTACAAGGTGATGTTAAATTTTTCCTCTATATATTTCTGGGTTGTTTAATTTTTATTTTTTACAAGTATATATTAATGTCATTAAACACAGATAAAAAACACTTATGTAATTTTAAAATAAATAAAAAACCAAAGAAAAAATGTTACTTCCTAGTAAATTAACTCACCTTTCAAAAAGGGTCCCTGGGCTCTATACCTGGGTACTGTTCTCAGAGCACAGTTATAATGTAATGTTGCCTTCCATAAGTACTGGAGTGTTATGTACTGAAGACATATGCCTCATTTTTCTTTTAGATATATTCTACTTTGTGCTAAATATTTAGATATAGACTTACTTTATGATAAATAACTACACAGATAATGAATTTTAACTATCAAATTACTTCGTATTAATGTAATAAATTTAAACTAACTAAATAATTATGGTGACACTAATAAATATGCTTCATGTTGATAAAAAGGTAATGACCATCTGCCTATTACATGCACAATTTACAGAGACTATACTTCACACTTACCAGTGAACTCAAAGCATTGCATACTAATTTTTTTTAGATAAGCTTCAGCAGTCAGGTCGTAGGCTTTAACTCTAGCTTCCAGTCCAAGCTGCAGGACATTTAGTTCATGTAAAAGCCTTCCTTTCTTTTCTGCTTTTTCCATCAAAGTAATCACGACCTAGCAAAAGGTAACATTATTACCACAAACTATTTCACTAATATACATTGAAGATAAGTTAACAATTTAATAACCATCCAGAATGATATTATCAAAATATTCACACAGCATAAAGATGTTCACTTCTATTTGTGCCTGGAAATTACCTAGGGTTATTTACTTTGGAAGGGCCACTTACTTGTTCAGACTTTTAAAGCACTGTCACTATATTCTAATGGATTTCAAGATAGTTATGAAAAAAAAAAGTTGTTCTGCCTAATTCCCGGAAGTCCTAGTCTGATGGATGGTGTCAGACTAGATCTGAAAGTCTGAGATAAACAGTCAATTTTTAAACTACTCCTAAGGCAAGGTTTCTCAACCTTGGCACCACTGACATCTGGGGCTGGATAATTCTTTCCAGTGGGGAGCAGTCCCATGCGCTGTAGGCTGTTCAGTGGCATCACTGGCCTCTACCCACTGGCTGCCAGTAGCCCACTCTCTCTCTGGATAGTGACAACCAAAAATGTCTTCAGACAATGCCAATTATCAGCTTGAGGGGAGGCTGCAAATTGCTTCCCCCCACCCTAATCACTGTCCTAAGGGAAGGGAACTGTAATTATATGTATTACAAATGATACTAAAAAGGACTTATAGGTTTTCTATGTACATACGTTAATGAAACCCATTTGCAAATAGAATTATTCATTTATCAATGTTTCAATTATCAAAGCCTAAAAATCTTCAATAACTGTAACATTAACCAGAAAAACAGCAGACGTTTAGCATGAAGGAAGTTAGTTTCAAAACATATATTTCAGATCAAAAAAGTAGCACTCATTTATTTAAAAGTTTATTATTTTTGACTCAAAGATAGAACATAACCTCTACACAGCTATTTAACGATGAAGGGATTTTGGAGAAAGTTTTTCTAAGTCCCTGTATCCGCGATGCTTTCCCACATACACACGTGTATGCCTGTCCCTCTTTCTACCCTGTCCCAGCCCCTTTCTTAAACTCCTTTTCTCAGACTGTATCTTCTTCTTTAAAAATTCAACTAAATCTCACTTCCTCCAGGTAATCTTCCCTGACTCTTTCAGACTGCTTAGATGCCCTCTTCCTACCATCACTGCCACAAGCTCCCTGGGCACATTTTTAATGGGAGTACTTAACAAAAATTTTAATTGTTTTCTTGTTTGAGTTCAGAGTTTATGTCTTTTACTTCTGTATCCTTAGCACTTAGTACATGCAATGAATATCTGTTATGTGTGTGAACACAGATGAGGAAAATTCATTTAACCCTTCCTTAAGAATCTGCAGATGGAAAGCAGGTAATGGTAATATAACATTTTTTAAATGTAGGCATATTGTGTTTTATTCTATTAATGGTTTCTAAAATTTGCAAAGAATTTCTCTGTCATTTTTCCCTTTCCTGCCTTCGCTATATAAAATCCAAAGCAGGCCACATTCCAACTGTCCTAAAATCATTTGAAAAGCCAGTTACAGGGCATATTACCATTTTCTCTGTAAATATCATATCCCCCAAATATAACTCATCTTCAGCAAACTCTCAAATTTTTAAACATTATTTCTACATACAAATTACAAATAGCCTTTGTAAGCTTTTTCTATCCATATCAATAATCTGCAAGTTTACTTTATTAGAGGTAATTCCAAATACCCATTATTTATCCACCTCATTTTATAAAAACAGAAGAAAATTACACACCTCTTTGATTTCAAATTTCAGCAGCACATTAACGATGTCTACAGATCTAATTTCTTCCACTCCAGCTGTTAAACTATCTTGTGAAACATGCATATCTTGTTTTAATGTAGAGATTTCAAGCGGCTCTTTAGTTTCACCTAAAGATGTTTAAAAGAAATTCATTCACTTCTATTCACACATTTCTTACATGAATACTCAACAAGGACTTATACAAGTACTCTGGACTTGGTACAGGCATTGAAAATCCACAGATCAGTCATACACAGCTCTAGCCCTTAGAAAGCTCATGGCTTACTAGAAGAAACATACATACTTAAAATACAAACAAAATAAGAAGGCTCCACCTAGTCACATTAAATGGACAAATGTTAATAGTCTCTAGATAAAGTACGTAGAAAGCACAGAACTAAGCATGACATTGTCATGAGAAGGTCAAGAAAGTCTTAATAGGAGAGTTATAATTCAAGTAGAACTGAAGGAGCTCCTCACACAGAGAAGAATAAAATAAGAGGTAGTGGAGAACCACAGAGAGATAACACATCAGGATAGGTTTTGCAAACAGAATGGAGTTTGATATGGTTACATCATAAGGAGGATAATAAGAGCTAAGGCTTGATATGAAAGAAGGGGGGGGGAGTTAAAGCCTCTTACGCCATACCAAGAAGCAAAAGTAAAACCATATGAATATGACCGGGTTGTCCTGAAATTCACGCATCCTGAAATGCAGTAAAATTGCTTTCTAAACTGTAATACACAACACTAATAATAGCTATCACTTGCAAAGTACTTAACCTCTGTGTTGAATGTTGTGCTAACAGACACACGGACTACCTCATTTAACTCTTATAACAACACTTTAAGGTAAAACCTTTACATTGTCCTTATTTCACACATGAGCAAACTGAGGTCCAGACAGATTCAATACTTTGTCTAGTGTTTTCCATATGGAAAACCACTGCTGTTAATTATTACCTTTGAGAAAGCAATGCACAGGGCAAGGTTTCTTAACTATCACCTTATTTCAGCACTGTTCCAAACATAATGTGATTGAGGGAAAATAATTCTAGCCAATATTTTGCTTCTACAAAACAATTCCTGGAACAGGCAAAGATTTCTTAAATAGGAAATGAAAAGCACTGATCATTTTTAAAAATTGTGTATTATAATTCATTAAAATTAACTAATTCTATTAAAAGAAAACCTATTAAGAGAGTGAAAAGGTAAAGCACAGATAGGGAGAAGATATTTCTACACATATACTAACATGTATACATATAACACATATAACCAGCAAAGGGCTCCTAACCAGAATGAATAAACAACTCCTATACACCAGTTAGAAAAAAGACCATACCTCAATAAAAATAATGGTCAACAGACTTGAATAATCATGTCACAAAAGAGGATATCCAAATGGCATATGAAAAGGTTTTCAATTTCATTAGTTACCAGGGAACAAATAAAAACCAGAGAGATACTACTATATAACCACCAGGATGGCTAAATTTTACAAGATTGAGGATAGCAAGTACTGGTGAGAACGTGAAACAACTGGAACTCTCATACATTGCTAGTAGGAAAGTAAATTGGTTCAACCACTCGGAACACTGTTCAGTAGAGCCTGGCGTAAGTTACTGAAGCGAAACGTAAGCTAACATATGACCCGGTAATTCTACTCCCAGCTATATGTCCAAAAGAAAACAGTATATAAGTGTGCCAAAAGACTGTACAATGACATTCATAGCAATTTCACTCATGATAGTCAAATACTGGAAACAGGAATAAAAAGAACAAACTAGCGCTACAGACATCAACACGGATGAATCCCACAAAATGTTGAATGAAAGGAGCCAAGGGATCCGCGCGTGGCAGCGCCGCGGCCGCGCAGCTCTCTGCCGAGCCCCAGAAAGGCCGCGCCGGCCCCGCCGCGCTCACGGTCGCGCGGCTCCCCTCGCCGCGAGGCGGGAGAGGGCTCGGGGCGGCGCAGGTGCCTGCCGCCCTCCAAGGGGGCCGTGGGGGCGGGGCGCGGGGGCTCTGCCCCCGGCCCGTGCCCCTGCCCCCCCGCCCGAAGCAGCGCGCGGCCCTCGAGCCCCCGACCCTCCGACCCCGAGCTCGCGACAGGAAGCTCCGAAATCTCCGGCAAGGCTCCAAGGAGGCACGAGCTCAGGCCCCCTCTCACGGAGGTACAAATGATGCAAAATGGACACCTGGCCCCAGAGACAGATGAAGATGATCTTTAGTCTGGCTATAATGACTACAATCCAACCTATGATGCCGAGCAACTGGAGAATGACACAGCTTTTCAGCAAGCTGTGAGAACTAGTCATGGCAGAAGACCTCCCGTAACTGCTAAAATACCAAGCACAGCGGTTGCTAGACCTGTAGCTACTGGGTATGGGTCCAAGACATCCCTGGCATCGTCAGTGGGAAGACCAATGGCAGGGGCTTTTCAGGATGGAGTTACTAGACCCATGACAGCAGTGAGGGCAGCTGGTTTTACCAAAGCAGCTTTGAGAGGCTCTGCGTTCGACCCCGTCGGTCAGGCGTGGGGCCCTGCACGGCCCCTGGAGGCCAGGAACGAAGACAGCCGAGAAGAAAAGATGAGACAATTAGAGAAGAAAGTAAATGAGTCGGTAGAAGAAAGCTGTATTGCTAACAGTCGTGGAGACTTAAAATTGGCCTTAGAAAAGGCAAAAGATGCAGGAAGAAAAGAGAGAGTCCTGGTGAGACAAGGAGAACAAGTTACAAGTCCAGAAAACATCAATTTGGATTTAACTTAATCAGTTCTTTTCAACTTGGCCAGTCAATATTCAGCTAATGAAATGTATGCTGAAGCACCAAACACCTATCAAGTTATAGTGAAAAATAAGATGTTAAAGTTTGGATTAAATATACAAACTTTAATTTTGCACAATGTCAAAACTTTAAGTGTATTCTGTTCTCTGAGTATGGATTTAGATTTTGTTTTGCTTTTTTAATGGAATAAAAACATGTGAAAATTAAAAAAAAAAAAAAAAAAAAGAAAGAAGCCAAAAATGAAAGTAAATTCTCTATGTTTCCATTTATATGAAATTCAAAAAGAGGCAAAACTAATGTATGATATTACAAATCAGAATGGTACTTAATTCTGGGTGGATTCAGGGGCAGGGTGGGTGTTTGGTATTGATTGGTAAAGGCATAGGGAGAGCTCTAGGGTGCAGTGCTGGAAATGTTCTATATCTTAATCATGGTGATTACACTGGTGTAGCCATATATAAAAATACACTGAATTGCACACTTTACTATATGTATTAACATACTGTAAAAAAGGTTTTCCCCCCTAGTATTTTGGGGTTTTTCTGAGACACGATTGACATGTAATATTACATTAGTTTCAGGTAAAAAAAGTTTTTTAAAATTGAAAAAATACAGTGAGATACCATTTTTCACTCAGCAGCAAACTGGCAAAAATTTTTAAATCGGATAATACACTGTGTTAGAAAAAGCACAGAAAAACCACCTGATGGGAGTACAAAATGAGTATAAGTTCTATGGGGGTCAACTGGCAAATCTGTCAAAATGTTAACAAAATTAATTTTATTAAATGTATTGATTGAATTCAATTATTATTTTAATTTAATAAAAACGAAATACCTTTTAACCCAGCAGTCCTGGTATTTCCCCTACAGATAAACATGCACTTGTAAAAGTGTATGTACAAGGATATTTAATGCAACATAGTAAGAGTGAAAGACTGAAAACCACCTGAAATGTCCATCAATAGGGACTTGCTAACTAAATTATGATACTTCAACAGAATTTAATACCAAGAAGCCATTAGAAAGAATGAGTCGGATCTATACATAGCATATATATAGATATGGAATGAACACCAAGATACACTGTGTATGTGTATATGTGTACATATAAATCAGCTTAAAAAATAAGTCTGGTAGTTACTTTGCCTTTAAGGGCCACTGTATCTAATAATTTAAATACTATTTGCATTTTTATTGCTATACAATTTTTTCAGTATCTTTGTTCAGTGGTATTTTATCAACCACTTCACTTTGTACAGTTAAAAATCAGATCAAGGGACTTCCCTGGTGGTCCAGTGGTTAGGAGTCCGCACTTCCACTGCAGGGGGCATGGGTTCGATCCCTCGTCAAGGAACTAAGATCCTGCATGCCACACAGTACGGCCAAAAAAATTTTTTTTTAATTTTTAAAAAAATTAAAAAATAAAAGTCAGATCAAGTATGCTACAGAGCCTAGTGCCAACTTAAAATGTTTTTTTCTCTATACATGCAAGTTCAAAAATTTTTCCAGGAATTCACCATTGATCTGAAACCCTTCTTTATGGCCTCCTCCTAACTCATGCAACTTAGAAATAACTGACTTTACTCAACTTAAAAGCAAACTATGGTTTTATTCAATAGCATCTTATTTGTTTTCTTGGTAATACAAATCGCAATTTGTAAATATATGTTTGTTTACTTCATTTTTATTGTTTGTCTCCCCTACAAAATTGTAAAAAACATTTATTACACCACCTACTGTCAACCTCTTACCTGTCTCTTGCACTCTTGGTTTCACTTTATTCAAGTCTTCAGTAGCCTCACCGAGATTTTCTGCTAGTATTCTAAATAAAAGATTAAGATCTTCTTGATTTAGATTAACCTGTGAAATATGATGTTCCAAGAAAAGATAAAGATATTTCATTCTAAAATGAAACAATTTTAATATGGAAAACAAATCCTTAGTAACAAAACACTAAGGACAGGATACTCTAAACATTGACTAAAAAATTATATAATCACTGTACACTCAAGTATTTCACTACTTATTTCATGTTAAAAATTTCATTTTCAAATACAAGACAGTGTTTGGAGAAAAACAATGTGATTTACAAGTCAATTTTAGTTTCATCTACTTAACCAATATGATCCTTAGTGAAAGTTAATAATTATTAAAGAAATCAGATCACTTTTTTTAATAAGTGACTTTCAGAACACACATAAATTCCACTTTTTAAACAATAACAATTTCAATGTAATAAAAGGCCACCTTCAATATGAAAAATAGGCATTTCACTCAATGCTATAATTATCTGAGGGGTACTCAGATATCCCTAAAATAAAAGGGTGTGTATATAATATATAGAATGAGCTATAATTATAATACACTAATAAATAATTTACAAACAGATCTCTGCTAACGTGTACACATAACAAATTTAAAAGCTAAGTAACATTTGACTGAAGATTAAATTCTACTAAAATTAATAAAGATCCTGTTGGACAATATCACACTGAAATTTTCCTTACAACAATCAGTAAAAATTCCACACTTCATTTAGATTTAAAATGAGAAAGTCTTCAGAGTCTGAACTTTCAATAAGAAAGCTTTTTCTGGGACTTCCCTGGTGGCGCAGTGGTTAAGAGTCCGCCTGCCAATGCAGGGGACACAGGTTCGATCCCTGGTCCGGGAAGATCCCACATGCCGCGGAGCAACTAAGCCCGTGCGCCACAACTACTGAGCCTGCGCTCTAGAGCCTGTGATCCACAACTACTGAAGTCCACGTGCCTAGAGCCCGTGCTCCACAACAAGAGAAGCCCACGCGCTGCAACTAGAGAAAGCCCACGCGCAGCAATGAAGACCCAATGCAGCCAAAAATAAATACATTTAAAAATAATTTTTAAAAAAAATTGTTTTTTTCACTCATATACTCACATTCATTGACTCAAGATGACCTTTAATTTCCACAACAGGCACCTTGTGGTACCAAGATGCAGCTAGATTCCGATTTACAGAAAACTCCAAATTAATTGGATGCAACAGCTGAATATCAGGATGGGAGAAGCCTGGCTGGATCACTGTCCTAATGAAAAATATAATTGATATATATGCATAAACATAGGGGTAAATGCAACATATCATTAAAAAAAACACGAAGTCCAAAGTTGCTGCTCTAAACATTGATTTGAAACAGCACTGTTTTAGTGTTTTCTAAATTTGGCCTATAATTAATTTAATCTACAATATACTAGCATGGACAGATTTAAACACAGCTGTCCCTTGAACAACACCGGGGACTAGGGTGACTACCCCTCCATGCAATCATGTAACTTATAGTTTGCCCTTCATATTTCGGTTCCTCTGTATATGCGGTTCCTCCACAACCACAGTTCTAAACAACCACAGGTTGTATAATACTGTGTTATTTACCACTAGAAAAAAAAAATCTGCGCATAAGCAGAACCATGAAGTTCAAACCCGTGCTGTTCAAGGGTCAACTGTATATGATATACAATTAGCCTTTAAGAAAACTTTTTTCGCTCTTGTACGCGTCCGCCGAGCGGGGCCCCTCAGCCAGCTCCACCCCCAGGTGGTTTGAACTTTGAGCCTCTTACAGTCCTGATGAACAGTTTCGCTTTCCTCAAGTTTAAGACACTTGGAACTTCAAGAATTGGAGGTTTATGCAATTTGAGACCGGTCAGCACTGAGCAGAGTTCAGAGGACTAAGAGACAGAGAGTAAAATGGCTTCCAGAGGAAAGACAGAGACAAGCAAATTAAAGCAGAACTTAGAAGAACAGTTGGATAGACTAATGCAGCAATTACAGGACCTGGAGGAATGCAGAGAGGAACTTGATACAGATGAATATGAAGAAACCAAAAAAGAAACTCTGGAGCAACTAAGTGAATTTAATGATTCACTGAAGAAAATTATGTCTGGAAATATGACTTTGGTTGATGAACTAAGTGGAATGCAACTGGCTATCCAGGCAGCTATCAGCCAGGCCTTTAAAACCCCAGAGGTCATCAGATTGTTTGCAAAGAAACAACCAGGTCAGCTTCGGACAAGGTTAGCAGAGGGATCGAACCCGCGTCCCCTGCATTGGAAGGCAGATTCTTTACTACTGGACCACCAGATGGATAGAGATCTCATGGTAGGAAAGCTGGAAAGAGACCTGTATACTCAGCAGAAAGTGGAGATACTAACAGCTCTCAGGAAACTTGGAGAGAAGCTGACTGCAGATGACGAGGCCTTCTTGTCAGCAAACGCAGGTGCTATACTCAGCCAGTTTGAGAAAGTCTCTACAGACCTTGGCTCTGGCGACAAAGTTCTTGCTTTGGCAAGTTTTGAGGTTGAAAAAACAAAAAAATGACATGGTGTGAAAACTTGGGACATTGATCGCATTCTTGTTGTGAATGGCATTTTTCTTCCGGCGATTTTGAGTCATGGCAAAGAAGTCAAGAGATTCATGAAATGTATTAATAACCTAAGAAAATGTGACAGAAAAACGTACTTAAGGCTTTTGTTTATGCCCTTCATCATTGTGCTTTGTGTAGGGATACCCACTTCCGTGATCCTGGACTTGTTGGGATGGAGGGGCTCACTGGACCTTATTCATTATGGTTTATCCGTTTAAGAGAAAACAAAATAGTGTCTCTGCCTGTCTTTATTGAGCCTCCTTGTTTTTAAGTGCTGGTAGTAAATGAAAAGATGTGAACTGACGATTCTTTTCTGCTTATAATTTATCCCCACTTGTTGGAGTAAATAACGTAGCAACATCAACAGACCTCATATGTGTTCACAGAACTTTAGAGTTCTAAGTGATCTTAGAATCATTTTCATTTTACAAACAAGGAAAGTAAGGCTCAGAAAGAGCAAGTGACTTTCTTAAAGTCACATTAGAGACAGAGCTGGGGATAAGACTTAGGTGTCCTGTCAGTTTAGTGTCCATTGAGTTTTATTTCTTTATTTTGTGCTGCTTTTAAAAAATAATTCACACATATCGGTGCAAGTCCGTGTTTATGAAAATCCAATGTCCCAAAAAAAGTTGTCACTGAGGGACCATTCCCCAGCCCGTAAGCTCTCAGTATGAATGGTGCCCATTGTATCTCTGAGTTTTGAGCTTGGAACAATGGGAGCCCTGTTGAGAGTCTCCTGAAGTAACTTAACCTCCTGCGTTGTTTCACCAGGGAAGCAATTGGAAGTGGCAGCTCGAGGCCCTCCCTGTGTGTGACCTCTTTGCTGAAACCCAGAGGGTGGTGACTGTAAACTACTATTTACTCTTCAGTTTTGGGAGAAACACAAAATAAGTTATGAGAAGAAGCCGGTTTCTCTCCTGAGTGTTTACATCTCTCTGCATGCTCAGATATATAGATTTTTCCCATATGCATGTACGTCAGCTTATTTCCTAGGCTCTGGCCACTTTATATTCTTTCACATTTTTCTCAATATTCTTTTTCTTTAGACTTTATACAAATTAAAAACATTTTTAAAGCTTCCTGTGTACTGTAAACTCTACTAGGTGCTCTGCCAACTGGACAAATTAGGGGACCTCAGCTACATTAATGCCTTATTTGAAACTTTTAATGGGTAATTTTTTATATATTGGTTTATGATGGTCACAAACTCATTAAATTGTGACAAACTAAGAAAAAAAAAAAAAAGAAAACTTTTTTCTTTAAACAGAAGATAGATGACAAACTGAGTAAATTTTTAAAAGAAACTGATATTTTTGAAGCTATGGGGGAAATCATCAATACAGTTGTTAAAGGACTGATATGTGTGCTGGTACAGAGATTAGAGAAAAAAATGGCAAGATGAAAAGTAAGCTATTTCTAAGTTTATAAAGTTCTTCAACCAGGATTCTTTTCTGGACTTGTCTTATAATCATTCCTTTTGTATTCAAGATAATTAAATCTCCTTGGATGGGGTAGAAAATGATTTTAAAATGAACATACACACTTTCAAATGTCCTCTGGTGTGAGCCCTAGAGATACATCATTACTTACACAGCATTCCTGCCAAAAATGTATAAGCTCAATTAAATCATGAGAAATCACTCAGACAAAACTAAATTGAGAGTCATTCTATGAAACAACTAGACTGAACTCTTCAAAACTGTCATCATCATGCAAAACAAAGAAAGGCTGAAGAACTATCCCAGAATAAATGTCTATCAGTACAGAAATCCCCCTCACTAATACAGGATACAATTAAATGCCACATGTTATCCTGGATTGAGGGGAACATTCTTGGAATAACTGGTAAAATCTAAATATTGAATGCATATTAGATAATAGATTATATCAATGTTAAATTTCCAGAATTTGATAATTGTGGTTATTATGTAAGAGGATTAATGTCCTTGTTCTTAGGAGACACATGCTAAAGCACTTTGGGGCAAAGGGTTAAGATATCTATTCTCAAATGGTTTAGCAAAAAATGTTTTAATTTCCAATTATAAAATAAATCTTGGGGATGTAACATATAGGATGGTGACTATAGTTAATAACACTGTACTGTATATTTGAAAGTTGCTAAGAGCATATATCTTAAAAGTTCTCATAACAAGAAAAAAATTTTCTGTAAATATGTGTGGTGATGGATGTTAACTAGACTTACTATGGTGACCATTTAGCAATACATACGACTATCAAATCATTATGTTGTATACCTGAAACTAATGTCAATCATACCTGAATAAAAATAAAATTTTAAATTTTTAAATATTTTAAATGATAATATGTATATACACAGAGTAAAAGCAAATGTAAATAATTGGTGAATCTAGTTGAAAAATTATAGGTACTATTTTTGCGATTTGTCTGTAGGTTTGAGATTTTTCAAAATAAAAAGTTGATTTAAAAAACAGTTCTGGGCTTCCCTGGTGGCGCAGTGGCTGAGAATCTGCCTGCCAACGCAGGGGACACGGGTTCGCGCCCTGGTCTGGGAAGATCCCACATGCCGCGGAGCGATTAGGCCCGTGAGCCACAGCTACTGAGCCTGCGCGTCTGGAGCCTGTGCTCCGCAACAAGAGAGGCCGTGATAGTGAGAGGCCCGCGCATCGCGATGAAGAGTGGCCCCCACTTGCCGCAACTAGAGAAAGCCCTCGCACGGAAACGAAGACCCAACACAGCCAAAAATAAAATAAAATCAATTAATTAATTAAAACAAAAAAAAACAGTTCTGTGCTACAGACGTATGTTGAGCATGAATTTCAATAGTCATAAAATTTCATAGACAATATTAAATCATACTTAAATATCAATACATAATTATTGAAAGAGTATACCTAGAAAGCTTAAGCTTTGTTAGCTGCACGTCCATTCTATCAATTACTGGAGGGTCTGAGTAGTCTTCACCAGATATCAGACTGAACTGATTCTGAACTCTGATTAACCCAAGATCTACCACTACTGCACTGGTGGAAACGGAAGACTGTGGGATGACTATAACTGGTGCTTTCAAATCAATATTGATAGAAACACGAAAGCTCCTCTGGGCAAAATCTTTCACACTTGTGGCAGCCTTTTCTGCAGCCTGAGCAGTGGCAGCACTCAGAGCCTCTTTGGCTGTCTGGAAATTGTTCAGGAAGTTCTGTGGACACAAAATAAAAGGAGCAATTCAAACAGGAGGACAAGCGCATCATTTCTAACACCATCTTCTTTTTATTTATGTGCTAATTTTTTTCCAATAAATAACTTTCCATTTAGTCCTATCTTTCTAGTTAGGAAAGAATTACTGATTATCCATCCATATTTATGAGCTACCTGACGAGGGCTAATTATAATTAGACTTATATGGCTGAGGAACAGAGAAAAAAACATTTTTAATAGTTTTTGCACTTGAGAATTTGGATTCATTATATTCCAGCAAAAATAATTCCAGTTCTAGACAATGCTAGACAAAAATCATTATATGATTCAGATTTCAACTGTTAAAGAGAGGTTTTGACCTCTACATGAATCCATAAATACCATCAATAATCAAATCAATGCACAACCTAACATTCAAAGTTTTAAGATTTGCAATCACAATTATCAGACTTATTTTAAGTATTTCTAAGTCAAAAAATCTATATATAAATAGTGATTTTACCAGAAGTGACATGAGGAATTTATGGAGATAGACAATCTGAATACAGCCAACGTTCAGTGACACCACACCATCCACTTTGGACATGTCAGTATAGGAATCCCCCTCAGTAGCATCTGGATACAAATCCAAGTTAAAATGAAAGACTTCATTTCCCATTATTGACACAGCCTGAAAAGCAGAGATTTGAATGCACTCCATCCAATGGACAATGACAATGACAAAATAAAATCCCAATTTAAAAGGGTTTATAATCATTATAGAAACATTTTTCTATCAAAATATATTTCATTAGTATTTTAAAAAATAAAATATATTTTAAAATAAAGTCTCACATTCAATCATCAAAAAATATTAATGATTTACTATCACCTACTTTTTTATGAACTGTCTTAGGATCAACATCTGTGACAATAATATTTTCCAATCTGGCAAATAGTGACTGTTTTCTTGACTGAAGAGAAAGGGAAGAATCGAGTCCTGGAAAAAAAATTATATTATTATAATTTCTATAGATACCATAATAAGATCTGAACATTTTTCTTCCATTGAATAACTTTATTCTGTAGGTGATATTTTTATAAATTTAGCAATGTTTGAACTCACAATTGATAAATAAGTGCAATATTAGATATTTTTAGTTTTATGAACAATGAAACCTATAAACTCATTAAAAAATAATTATCTGAATTTTCAACCTTGTGAAAAAACTACATCTAGTGCAGATAGATTATCTTAGGATTTTAGTAAATTCTTTACACCTTATATCCAGTCATTTACATGGAGACTATAAGAGTTTCATGAATCAAATTCAGACTAGTAGATGCACTGCCAGTTTAGAAAGAACAAAGAAAAACCCTAGTTTTCTGGGTTTTAAGTTCTTCAAGAATTGTATTAAACATATTCTTTACCTTTACCAGATCACAATGAGCTGGTAAAGATAGAGTCAGAGAAAAAAGCTGCATTCATTTTAGCAGATTTTGCCTAAAAGAACATAATGGGCTCATAGGATTTGTTCTTCATGATAAGGTTGCTTTGCATTTGTACCAAGATAAAGCGTATTCACAGACCTTAAACTGAATTCTGGGTTGACACTTAGCTCATCAACAGCATCCCTACATTGACATTAGTATTCCTTTCACCTCTGAGACAACTCTCAAAACGGTCCAAGACACCAGTATGTGTGGTTCAACTCTCAAAGAGTTAAGAAAACATGCAATCCAATTATGTCACAAAATAAAATAATCCAGTTTTCACAGCTCAGAGCCTTCCATTTTATATATACTTTAGCATTGCAAAAAACAAAAACAAAAACAAGCTTATCTTTTAAACAATTTTTAATATCATGAGAACTTTTACCTTGAATCTTGATTTCAGCAATATTGTTCTTCTCATCACAAACAATAACACAGAAAGCATTCAACTTGGCAAACAGCCTGAAGTGAATAATGTCACTCTCCTTAGAGGATACAATCACTGCATATAAACAAAGCAATTCTATCACAGTGGATTCTAGTAATATACACTCTATTAAGGTTTCTTCCCTATATTAAGTGAACCATGGTTCTGTTTAAAATAATTTTAAAATTCTCAAATTCTTAAGTATTTCAAATATTTTTTTTTGCTTTATATATTCTTTTATATAGTTTGCATTTTTAATAGTGAGATGTACTACTTTGATAATGTAAAAGCAAGAAAAAACTTAAAATACATAAAGATAATGACACTGAAACTCAAGGAAGTTACTGAATATTAAATAATATGCCTATGGTCCCATAGTTTAAGTAGCAGAGTCAGGATTTAAACTGAGTTCTTTCTGATCCAAAAGTTGGGCTCTTATCCAATTCGATGCTATCCCTGCACCCTGGCCCTCATGTCTCTGGGTCTTGATTTCCTTATCTGTAAAATGTTAGGGAAGATTAACCCTCTATAGAGTCCTTTCAGGAGCCACTGAGAGGAGGAAGAGCTCAGAATAAATACAGGTCTTCTTCCCCTAATACCCATATAAAGGCATCCCCCATCACCACCAGAATAAGAACAAAAACATTTTTTTTTAAACAACAGTATTAATTACATTTATCTTACATATCAGGCACCCACGTATGACTCAGTTTGAAGGAAAGAACAAAGGTAGGCAAAATGGCATGTAAATGACTAACTAGATGGTCTCTAAGATTCCCCATTTAGCTCTATAATTCTAAAACCCTTACTAACAAGAAACAAAACAGTGTTTTTCATACTTTTCTGCAGAGCTGAATTTTTTTGTTGCTTTTCAGTAGAAACTTGTACTTCCTTGGTATCACCCATGTTTTGGCCATCTGATGGAATAATGGTTGTCAGGTAATTAATAGAAGAGAGAAGAGCTTGTGTATGCAGCAACAGGTTTAAAGATGAAAAAGCCACCTAGAAGTATTTTAAAAAGAAAATTAGTTTCCCAGGCCAATTATACGAGTAGTCTGCATGATGTATGCAACAGGCTCCTAACTAGGCTTGCATCACTGCCGTACACCACTTAAAAGGAAGAGAGAAGAGAGGAAGACTCACAACTCACAGCCTTAAACAGGGAATATATGGAGAGTAAATAATACTTACACATTTGGGGGGTTCATTTGAGTATCAAGGTAACCTAATTACTCCACTTCCCAAGCCTAATTACCATAGAGCCTACAATCTGCCTGTCATGGCCATTCCAATATTCAATATATATATCACTTTTTTGAATCTTCAATGACTACTATTATGATTATATAAAACATATAAGTTAGAACATGAAACTCCAGAATCACCATGTATTACCACAGTGTTAAGAAATGATTTCAGGCTCTGCACATGGCTCTGCACATGGCCGTTGAAGCTACAGTGTCGGCAGAAGCCGGTTCGCACTAGGAGCTCTGGTGTGAAGGGCTGGGCGCGAGGCCTCTGCACGCAGCCCCCTATGAGCAAGTGCATCTAGACTAAGCACAAAGGAAAAAGAAAAAGCTTGCGGGATCTTGGTTCCCAGGCTGGAGGTCAGGCCTGAGCTCCTGTGGTGGGAGCTCCGAGTCCAAACCGCTGGACTAACAGAGAACCTCAGACCCCAGGGAATATCAATCGGAGTGAGGCCTCCCAGAGGTCCTCATCTCAGCACCGAGACCCAGCTCGACCCAACCGCCTGCAAACTCCAGTGCTGGACGTCTCAGGCCAAACAACCAGCAAGACAGGAATACAGCACCACCCATCAAAAAAAAAAAAAAAATGAAACAACAAAAAAATATGTTACAGACGAAGGAGCAAGGTAAAAACCTAGAAGACCAAATAAATGAAGACGAAATAGGCAACTTACCTGAGAAAGAATTCAGAGTAATGATAGTAAAGATGATCCAAAATCTCGGAAACAGAATGGAGAAAATACAAGAAACATTTAACAAGGTTCTAGAAGAACTAAAGAGCAAACAATGATGAACAACACAATTACTGAAATTAAAAATACTCTAGAAGGAATCAATAACAGAATAACTGAGGCGGAAGAACTGATAAGTGAGCTGGAAGATAAAATGGTGGAAATAGCTGCCAGGCAGCAGAATAAAGAAAAAAGAATGAAAAGAATTGAGGACAGTCTCAGAGACCTCCGGGACAACATTAAACTTCCTTAACATGGGAGAGGAATTAGCCAATCAAGTCCAGGAAGCACATTGAGTACCATACAGGATAAACCCAAAGAGAAACACGCTGAGACACATATTAATCAAACTATCAAAAATTAAATACAAAGAAAAATATTAAAAGCAGCAAGGGAAAAGCAACAAATAACATACAAGGGAATCTCCATAAGGTATGGGGATATGGGGATATATGTATGCATACAGCTGATTCCCTCTGTTATACAGCAGAAACTAACACAACACTGTAAAGCAATTATACTCCAATAAAGATGTTAAAAAAAAAAAAAGATTTCAAATGTGACATTCATGAGATTTAAATATAAAAAATGCAATTAAGAGTGAGTTCTCAGTCACTAAATAATCTTCTAAAACCACAATTATGGTCCTATCATTAAAAAAAAAGAATATATAGCTTATAGGAGAAAATATATTTTTAAAAACAATAACTCCAGAAACCTAAAATAGCAACACAAATTGCTTTAAAGAATATATGATTTTATAATAGCAAATTGAAATTTTTTAAAAATCACTTTTTATACAAAAGGACTTCTTTTCATTGCTTCAAGACACTAAGTGGATATCAAAATTATTCAAAGGAAGATTCAATATTCAACAGATTTTCCCATCTCTCAAAAGTATAATCTGAAACTCATTTCTCTCATTTTCTTTTTACTGTATCCTAAAATTACATTTTGCCTCTTCTTCCTCTACTTGTGTACCTTAGTATAGCTCCAGAAGTACTCAACATCTCTCCTTGTATTTCACATACTTTCTGAGCCCTGCATTAAAAGGCAGTATCTAGTTTGGTTTGTTCAGAATCCTGTTGGTTCTTTGTAAATCAAAGTTCCCTCATCTACAGCATTCCCTCCTTTAGAAATAATTAGGATGTGATACAATGAGTTAAATAACTGTATTATTATCCTGAATCATAAACACAGAGCATGGTAGACATTTATGAGGCTAATTTATAACTTTTAATGGTTCCTCAAAGGATACTGAAGACTTCCAGAGTAGGTTATTTTCAAACAGGATCAATTCTTTTAACAGAATTTCTTACCTTAAGTGTTTGTTCAGTTTTTTCAAAACTAGTTTGAAAACTGGGTCCATTCTTATCAGCCTAAAAAAAAAAAAAGAAAGAAAAAAAAAGTTCTAAAGAAGGAATTAAGACCAAAGTAAATAAATCATTTACTTATAATCTTTACTTAATTTATTTATATTCAGTTATAACTATTTTTAAATACATTATATATTTAATTTTATTATCATTATTTTAAAGTTACATCCAAATCTATTTATTTATCATTAAGAGTAAAAACTTGTCCTCCTCTTCAAACAGAGGAGAGCATGGCATCATTCACTTTTGGGAAACTGCAGCTAGGGATCAGAATGATAAACTCTGAGGATTAGAAGGTTTAAAGGTAGTCTAGCCCATCTATCACCTAATGTTTAAATACCTTTAGAAAGTCTTCAGCAAGTCTATTTTAGGATATCTCCAGTGAAAGAAACCTCATTTTCTTAGAAATCCAAACTTTAGAGAAGTTTGATTTAATAAGGTCTTCACACTGAATCAAAAATCTGTCTCCTGGGACTTCCCTGGTGGTCCAGTGGGTAAGACTCCGTGCTCCCAATGCAGGGGGCCCGGGTTCAATGCCTGGTCAGGGAACTAGATCCCACATGCATGCCGCAACTAAAGATCCCACATGCCGAAATGAAGATCCTGCGTGCCACAACTAAGACCCGGTGCAGCCAAAAATAAATAAATAAATAATCAATCAATCAATAAATATTTTTTAAAATCTATCTCCTACCATAATAACCAATTGGTTCAAGTTATGTCCCTTGGGAACATACACAGTAAATTCAAAGTTTTACCTCCTGTGAGAAGCCTTCTGGCTAGATCAATATCCCTGCCTCCCTGCTCCCATAATGCTTTGTGTTCTTCCTTATTAAAGAATCAAACACATTATATATTTTTTGAATTTTACTTTATTTTTTTATACAGCAGGTTCTTATTAGTTATCCATTTTATACACATCAGTGTATACATGCCAATCGCAATCTCTCAATTCATCACATCACCCCCCCCCCACTTTCCCCCTTGGCATCCATAAAACACGTTATATTTTAATTGTTGTTTACCTATCTCCCTACTGGTCTATAAATTCCTTGAGAATAGAGAATGTTTTTCATCTCTGTATCCTAACACAACCTGACACAAAAGACGTTCAACAGTTATTGAATAATTAAATAAATCAACTAAGCGTGAATGAAGCTGAATACCATCAGTTCATATAACGTTCTTCAACATTCTTCATATAACATATTTTTGAGTCCTTCCGAATCCTGGCAATTCTCTTCTGAACCAAATTCAATTTGACTTTATCCCTTTTGATGTAGGATACTTAGCCAAGTATCACCTACACATACAATGAATGTAGGTAGGTGAATGTGCCCCAGAAGACAGTAGTAAGACCTACTTCATCCCAGGCTTCCATCTCTGTGGACAAGAAGTGTGACTTTGTAAAATCCTAGTCCTTACTTGAGTGAAAAAGAAAGAGGTGTGCAAATGGACAGAGAAACAGTAGATATCCCTATGATTCAAATCTATGATACACAAGAGCCTTTAATAATCTACTGTCATCTTTTTCCTTCCAGAGGATAGTTTAGAGTATACAATAAATATATAAACATTCTATGACCCTTACCTTAATGTATTCTGCTTTTAAGAGATCTAATCCAGGTTTGTCAGAAGAGCTAATCAAGTGAAGGGGCTTCTTTTTGGACCCTAGATTAAAGAAAAAGAAAAAAAAAAGTGTTTCAAATAAATTGCTCTTTTTTACATTTGGAATTTTCAACATGTCTTTTTCTTCTTAAAAAATGTTATTAATTAAGCTTTAAAAGACTATCTGCACATATTTTCATGGTTATTAAATATTAAGGTCATCACTGGTAAAGAAATAAGCCAATCCAAATCCTTACCTTACCTCTGACATCCAACTTACTTAAAAACATGCATACTGTATTTATTTTCTTTGATCTTACATCTGAGTTCAAAAGTAATCAAAACTTCTCTAGATATTTTTTAAGACCATACGTGCATTCGTAAGGCAGTAGAAGACTACGGGTGCTAAGAATCAGGAAATATGAATTCTAATTCATCTCTACCTTTACCAAAAGCTATTTAACTTCAGTTTTCTCAACTACATAACAATGAGGTTGAACTACAAAAATATGTAGTATTCTGTTGAGCTCTAAAATTTCATTCATATTAAAGAAATTTAAATAATTTTCCTTTGTTTAGACTAAGAGAAGGCTTACACAGAAGAGGAAATAGTTTTTTGAAGGGAGGGGAATTGTTAAATTTCTTTAAATTTAAAAACAACAGGTACCACCAGATGTCCTCTATATCCTCATGTACATGTCCCAAGGAATTACCTCCAGAAGCCATGGAGGGAGAAGTGATTTATCCACTCTTTTATCCATCTTTTATTATTTGCAGTTTTATAACTCCTGTTTCTGAGATATCTCAGAATTTTCCACTGAAATAACCTTCTCTAAAGGAAAAAATAGCCTAGAAAATTTATTATTTGTATTTTTCCCCTTAAGACAGTAATGTAAACTCCATCTCTCCATAGTGCTTATAGGAGCTTACTAGCACATAAAACATTTTTCTTCTAAGCTGAGGTTAATTTTAGTTAGAGCTATTTAAAAAATAACAAAAAAATAGGTCTTTATATTTGACTAAAATACTAGGCAAATATTAGGTAACCTTAATTACTGTAGATTCACCCATTCCTTCATTCCTCATCCAATGAGTATACAAGATGTACACTGAAATGCATAAACCATAAAAGCTTCTGAAAGAATTAATTTTATGTCCCACCATTTTCATTTTTATAACCTGATGCTGCTTCTGATATATGAACACTATTGAATCAAAAGAACAAGAACTTCAATATTATAAGACCAGAGATAAATTCTGGGTTTTGCTATTCGTAAGATGCATGATCTTGAGTAAGTCACTTAATCTCTCTTTATTTAACCTTCCTTTGTTTGTAAAATGGGAATAATATTCCCTATATAAAGGGGATTTATATGGACTCTCTGAGTAGATCATAGTAGTTAAGAATACAGACCCTAGGGCCAGATTTCTAGGGTTTTAATCATGGTTCAGCCACTAACTAACTAGCAGTGTGACCTTGGGTAAATTATGTAACCAATTTATGACTTTGTTTCCTCTTGTGTAAACTGGAGATAATAGCATTGCCTATCTTACAGCATTGTTACAAGGATTAAATGAGTTATTATTTATAAAATGCTTAGAACACTGCTAGCTTTTATTTATTATAATTATTACTATACAAATGAATGTGTTTCAGATACTCAAAAGTGATACTAAATCTGTTACTGTCTATTATTTCTAATTTTATGGCTATTACCTTGAATTTCATGGTAATCCAAGCTGATTTTCTTTAAGTAAGTTACCGCAGTTAAATCAAATGTTCTCATTGTAGTCTCTGTTCCTAACTGAGTAACATTAAACACTAGAATTGTATCCTCTTCCTTCTGTTGTTTGGTAAATTCCAAAATCACCTAAAACAATCAGGACAGCCAATGAAAGGCAGATAAGTACTTTGAATCATACTTAAAAATACAAAATCCTTCTTCATATATACAATCATGACCATAGTAGAAATTTTGCTCATACTCTTCTATTACCATCAAGTTATTTACCATGATTGGAAGCTATCCTAAATTCTATTATTGAGAATATAACTACATCTATCTAAAAATCATGATGAAATTTTATATCCTTATTGATTTACTTTTTTAATTTAGTAAAAATAGGCATGTATGAATTCTTCCTGAATATGGTTTCTTAAAACCTTTATCTCAAAACTAAAAGTCATGTCTGGTGATATAAGAATCATCTCCATTAATGTCAAAAAGTACGACAACGACATTTACTATTACACTACTATTCAAATTTATTGTAGAAATGATAGCCAGTATATTTAGCCAATGAAAAATAAAACATATATGTTGCCATTTTTAAAACATGCAAGTTCTTTGATCTCCATCAAGAGATGGAGGTCTTTGCCCCACCCCCGCAGAATTTGGGCAGGGTTGTGACTGCTTCAATCAATAGAGTACAGAGGAAGTGATACTATAAGGATTTCCAAAGTCAAAAAAGGCCATGAAACTTCCACCTGGGATTTCTCATTCTGGGGGAAGCTAGTTGCCATGTAAAAAGTTCAACTACCCTGAAGCTGCCATGGTCAGGAGGCCGTGAGTTGGTACTGTGGTCAACAGTCCCAGCCGAGGTCTCAGCCAACATCCAGTATCAACTGCCAGCCTCATGAGTGAGCCATGAGGCCCTCTGAGAGTTCAGGTCACTGCTACTCTAGTCAAATGTGACTGAAAGCACGTGAAAGACTACATGCAAAAATTACTAAGCTGGGCCCTTCCAGAATTCCTAACCCACAAAACTGTCAGCAAGATAAAATAGTTGTTTTGAACTATCACATTTTGGGAACACCTATAAGCCAGCCACAGTAACTGGAAAAACATAAATGCTGAAAAAAAAGCAAAAACTAATATTATTAGCAGTGATATAATCATATACCTAAGAAAAATCAGGAGCGTCAACTGAAAAACAGAAACAATAAAACAGTACAGTAAGATATTCAGTACTGAATTGATATACAAAAATAAATTTCAAATAAATCAGTGATTTAAATGAAAGCATTAAAATCATAAAACAATAAATAAAATCATGGGTAAATATTTTTGTAATGGAGGATAATTTTCTAAACACACACTAAAACTAGAATATAAAGAAAAAATTAGATAGATTTCACCACAGAAATATTTAAAACTTCGGAATGGCAAAAAAAGGTCAAATTGGGAAAAATATTTCAAACAGCACTACTATTTTTTCTTAGATGATTTTGATTGTTTATCACTTTAGTTCATTCATTCAATACTCAATAAAATATTTATTGAGCATCATCTTCCATGTATGAGGGTGTGCCAGCCACTAAGAACATCAAAATGACCAGGACAGACAAAGTCCTTGTCTTCAAGAAGCTTACATTCTAGGGAGGATGGGGAAAAGCAAAGGTTGCTATTTTGTGTTGCGTGGTCAGTCCTTTCCAATAGGATGCCATTTCTAAAGGAAGTAAAGAAGCAAGTCATGCAAGAAAAGAGTTTTCCAGGCAAAGGAAACAGCAAGCACAAAGAATATGCTTTGGTATATACAAGAAAGAACAAAAGGCAAGTGTAAGCTCCATGAGGAAGAACTCTGCTTACTGCTGTAGCTCTAGTATCTAAAACAATGCCTGGTACATGATGACACTTGATAAACATTTATGGAAGGAATAAATGAAATATGGCTGGAGCAAAATGAGCAAGGAAGAAGAGAACAGCAGATGAAGCCAAAGAAGTCACACGGTGTGACTTGTAGACCATGTAAGGCTTTGTAGGCCATGGGAAGAATTTAGCTCTTTACTGTGAGTGAGATGGGAAGCCCGTGTAGGGTTACAAGCAAAGCAATGGCATGATCTGACTTTCCCTTTAAAAGAATCACTCTAGGGACTTCCCTGGTGGTCCAGTGGTGAAGAGTCTGCCTTCCAATGCAAGGCACACAGTTCGATCCCTGGTTGGGGAACTGAAATCCCACATGGCATAGGGCAACTAAGCCCACATGCCTCAACTAGAAAGAGAATACCTGCACGCCACAACTATAGAGAAGCCTGCGTGCCACAACAAAAGATCCCGCATACCACAACTAAGACCCAACGCAGTCAAAAAAATAAATAAATATTTTTTTAAAAAAAGATTAAAAATAGTATCACTCTAGCTACTGTGTGGAGAACAGAGTACATGATGGAAGCAGAGAGACGGGGGGCTATTGCAATAGTCCAAGCAAGAGATGATGGTGATGTGGACAGTGCAATAGCTGTGGAAGGAAAGAGCAATCATTTGAATACATTTTGAAGGTAAAGTCAAGGGGTTTTCTGATAGATGAGAGTATGAGTGAAAGAGAGAAGTCAAAGAAGTCTAAACATGGAGACATATCTTTCTTTAAACAAATACCAATAATACTTAGATATAAAGCAGTCAATAAGAAATACCTCCTTTTTATACCTTTTGTGTTTTATTCCAAAGCAATGCATATTCATTTAAAAATTTTTTAATATCTATAAAAGCAAACAGGCAGAAATGAAAAACTATAATCCCACCACATAGAGATGAACACTGTCATTTATTAAAAAAAAGTGTGTATGTGTGTGTTCATTTTCTAAATGGAATCATAATAGCCTTGGAATTGTAATCGCTTTTTTTTCCCCCAAATAAAGATATGCGGTGACCATCTCTCCATGTCGATGTTTTCTTTTACTACTACCGGACTTTTAATGGCTGTAAAAGCCATGTTGCAAATTTAGGCTGCTTACATTTTTCTAAATTATAAACATGACAATAAACTATATTATTTGGCTTAAAAGTTGAAAAATATTAAAGTAAACATGTCACAGAAATTTTCTACAGAAAAGAAAATCCTAATTAAGGGTCTCGAGCTTGTCCAGAATAGATCAGATATACCACAGATCACACTTATATCAGTTTTTACAAAATAACATTTCATTTTCTTAGAAGTATGTGTGTGTGGGGAGGAGGGGTGGCAGTAGGGAAGATAGAGTACCACATTTTAAATATACTTAACGTTTGGGTCTAGCATGAGACGGTTTATAAGGACAGCAGTAACAAGAATATATTTATTTATGGACAATACAAATATACATACCTCTTTAACTTCAAACTTCAGTAGAAGATGAATGAGCTCCTCATTTGGGGCCTCAGCAACCTTTTTTATGTCTGACCCTTTCATACTTTTACCAGTCTGTGTGTCTCCATCCTCAGCATCAAAATACTCATCATCAGACTCTAAAGGAAGAAGACAATTGACTTGAGAGAACGTCCATCGAAAACTGCATAAAACACTCAAACTGAAATCTCTCAAAAGTAAAATTCATTTATTAGACATAACCTTCATATTCAGAATCAGAATATAGCTTCTTTCTGAGTCCCACACAGTGACTCAACCCGGCATGGGATAATCATATATAAAATCAAACTGCCCTTCTATTTTCTTCTTCAACAATTCTGATTGTTTTTCATTTTAGTTTATTCATTCAATTTTCAATAAAATATTTACTGGGTATCATCTATCACATATCCATCTGTACCAGCCACTAAGGACACCAGGGTGACCAGGACAGACATTATCCTTGTCCTCATAAAGTTTACATTCTAGTTCAAAATCAAAAAAGATCAGTTAGACCAGAGATAGAGAAAAGAATCAAGTAGAGATCAGGGCAAGAAAAAGCAGCTTATTTAGAATCTTAAACACTGTCCATCACAAAAATACTTTTATTCAAACAAAGAAACTTGGCCTTAAATAAAAATAAATGACTCGAAGTCTCACTGTTGGCTAGTAGCACAACCGGAAATAAAGCCAGTAAATTACTATAACACTTTCACAATTCCTTTATTTTCTGAAAAGTTTATCTCTAGGTTTGGTTTAATAAAGAACATTTTACCTTCCTCACCTGATTCCACTCCATCTAGCAACAGTGGCGTACCAAGTAGGCCTTTTGTCCTAGCTGGTGTAATAGGAATTGAGGATACCTAGAAAATAATACAAAAAGTTTTCTAAACATACTAATTTAGCAGGATTAAATGTACATAAATGAGAGAAATACTGAAAAAGTAATAGAGGATAGAGAGAGATGGAAAGACACATACACAGCACACAAATCTTCCAACAAAGAACGTTATGCAATCACCTAAGTAATGGCTGGCTGGAGTTTACTTATTAAGACCACCACCTGCATTTACAAGGGCAGAACCATGTACAACTCTAGTAGGTAAGTCTACCTATCATTGTGTGGCATTCAGTTGCTGTCTATTACAATATTAATTATACATCTTTTTGACAGGTTCCTGGAAAATGGTATCAACATTAGTTGGCTCTCTCAAATTTCATTTCAAAGTAAATGGAAGTCCGACATTTATGTTGTAAAGATCAATTCCAAGTAAAGTGATCTAGAACTTTTAAGTCTAACATATAAGAAAATTTTATAATGATCATTATATTTTGCAACATTTTAAAGATTTGTATATTTAGCTTTATTTAAAACACATTTCCTAAATTTGAAAAACATTTTTCCTTTCATTTATGTATCTTTCTTTCCGTTATTCCCTATAACAGACTTTCTACCACCACTCCAAAATGACAATAGGCTACAGTCTTTATTTATTCAATGCCATATGCAGTTCTGTACAGAATCAACCACATTAAACCTCAAAAATGTATCAAATAAATGAAACTGGCCCTAAACAATATTGAAAAACAAAACAGCTCACAAAAAGACGAAAAAAACTCACCATATATACAAATATAAAGATATTTAGCATTTTTATTATCTCCATTTACCTGTCTCTCTGGAGACTGTGCAGATGATTTCTGTGGCAAGGGTATACTGTTAATCAAACGGAGCATGTCTTTCATCTTCTGATCAGAAATTCTCACGTGCATCAGAGGAAGCCCTCCAGATACTTTAAATCTAAAAACATAATTAATTCAACTATAAGGTTTCAAGGTCCAGCTTCTCTATATTATGGAGGTGGGGAAGGGAATGGAGAAGAGACTACATTCTGGGGTCAAAGTTACTTTGGATATGTTTTAATCTAATTACATTAATGCCTCAACATTGTCAGGGAACGGGAAGCTCCATGTAAGCCAAGTTTTGTATCCTTCTTAAGCAGCCAAACCTTAAGTTAACTAATTTTTAGGAAGATATTTTCAAATACAAATTATCTATGTTTTAAAACCTAAAACACTATACATAACATTTCCTGGTATCAAAGATTTCTCATTCTAAACATCAAAGAGTATCTACCCCATCATTCTCTATCCCCTCACCTCCCATTATTTCCTTTCATAGCATTTGTCAGCACCTGACATAGCATACGTATACTTGTTTACTTTATGTCTCCTCTGGTTAAAATATAAGCTCCATGAGAAGGGTATCTGTTTTATTCACTGCTGAATCACTGTTGTGCTTTCATCAGGTGCTTACTTTTCAGCACGTGCTTCTCTTCTGCTTCCCTATTACACCTAACTGCCTGGGTTTGCTTGTCCTAATAACTTTGTGGCAGCTATCTGCTGCTCATAAAGCTCTTTCAGGTTGTTTATCTTTGACTTCCTAACTAAGCTGTGAACAGCTCAAGTTGACAGATGCCTAACTACTAAATGAAGAATGATTTTTCTGTATAATGCAACCACTAATGTTCAAAAGAGGCCAGTTAGCTGTTCCTACCTCAAAGGATTGAACTTTCTGTGAAAGTACTCTGTAAATTGAAAAGCACTGTAAAAATGTGAGATGCTTCTTTATTAATTATTTCTGAAACATTGCATAAAACTAATATCATCCCAAATAGAGGGACTAGATAAACCCTCCCAACTAAAATAACTAAAAAAATGGACAAAATATGTGAAACAACTGTTTCAAAGACACTGGACATCAGTCAACAAAGGAAAGTTGAAAGATGGGAAACAAATGACTAAAGTCGTACAAATACCCAGTCTACTGACTGAAGAGTTTCAAAATGTGCAGGGTACAGTTAAGCAGCATTTCAAGGGAAATTTAAAGCACTAAATGCCTGTATTAGAAAAGAAGAAACGTCTCAATTGAATGGTCTCAGCTTCCATCTTAAGAAACTAGGAGAGTAAAACAAATGAAACCCAAAGTAAGCAAAACAAAAAAGCAATACTGTATGTGAGAGTGGAAATCAACAAAATAAAAAACAAATACAATAGAGAAAACATTTGAAACCAAAAGCTGATTCTTTCAGAAGATCAACAAAATTGATAAACCTCTAACCATACTGATCAGAAAAAAAAGAGAAAAGGCACAAGTTACTAATATCAAGAGTGAGAGAAATAGCAACACTACAAATTCTCCAGTTATTAAAAAGGTAAGATGGAAATATTATGAACAATTTTAAAACAATAAACTCAACAACTAAGACATGAAAGACTAACTTTTTCATTGCAATGCGAACTACCAAAGATCACTCAAAAAACAGATAATCTGAACAGCCCTATATGTATTAAAGAAATTGAATTTAAGTTAAAGAAACTTAATTTGTAGTTAAAAACACTCCCCCAAAAAAGAAAACTCCAGGCCCAGGTGGCTTCACGGGCAAATCCTACCAAACATATAAGGAGGAAAAAATACCAATTCTACACAACTTCCCTCTATGAAGCCTGATACATTGATGCTAAAACAAGAAAATAAAAGCACAGATCAATATCCCTCATAAACAGAAATATAAGGTTTTAAAACTTCATAACAAAATTTTAGCAAGCCAAATCCAACGTTTTAGAAGAATAATACATTACTACTAAAAGAGGTTTATCTAGTAATGCACGGTTGGTTTAACTATTCATTAACTCCAACTGTTAAGAGTATCAATGAACTAAAGATACACACACATGAATAAATCTCAAATCAATTATACTGAATGAAAGAAGTCAAAAAAAAAGAATTACAACTCTATGATTTTATTTATATAAAATTCTAGAAAACTCTAACAAACCTTTAGTGTCTGCAAGCAGATCAATGTTGCCTGGGGACTGAGGGGAGAGGAGTTAGCAGGTAGGGATGTGAGGGAGAGAATACAACGGGACACAAGGACTTTTGAGGATGATGGAGGTGTTCATTATCTTGACTGTGGTGATGGTTTCATAGATAAATACTTATGTGAAAACTTATCAAAATGTACACTTTAAACAAACGTAGCTTATTAAATGTCAATAATACTTCAACAAGGCTGTTTTTAAGAAGGCAGCAGATAATTTCATAATTACTACTTAAATTCAAAATTCAGTTTCTACTTTCTATTCCCTTAGATTATTCTCAAGATTTTATATGGTTTCATAATCAAAAGAGCCTATAATTTTTGAAGATTTTATATTTCAATATTGAACCTTGAATTCGATCCATTCAAAACAGGGATAACCAACTTTCACAAAATGTAAAAGCCCAAATACTTCTGAAATAAGAGAGTATCATATATAATTCAAATAAACATTTCCTTAAAAATGTATTTCTGCTGTAAGATAATCATTATTTTTTTTCTGTCCTTCAGAAATCTAGCTTTGCTTTCTTAAAATTCAGTAACTGATGCAGATATATTTCACCTTGTTGATTTTATAATATAAAGGAAACTCATACATTACCTAGCCATTCTAATGTCTTTTTCCACCATTGCCTTGGCCAACTCAACATGAATATCCATGGGTTGCAATATATGCATAGTTGATGGATGCTGAAATCGACACTTTTTCCAGTTTTCATCTTAAAAAAATTTTTTTAATTAAATGACTACTTTTTATTTATTAATTAGTTTTAGATTATCAGATGTTCTATGGAAAAGTAACCTATTAGAAAATAATTAACAAATATATTCAATGATACTGACTTTTACTTCTTTCAACATACACGCTAAATGACCTATATTTTTTAACACAGATTGACAAAAGTCAAAGACTATGATATAAAAATAATTCTAAACATTTATTTGAAGAATGTTTTCTAATAACATCTTACATTTTAAAGCAAACAGGGAAAAAAACCTAAGAATTTACTACCTTGATTCCAGAATTAGAGATCAAGGTTGGGGGGTTGCAGTGAAAAAAGGGAAAAAAAGACAAGAAAAAAAGAGGTTTCTGAGGGTCCTAAGTGCAATAATTCTAAAGCAAAAATGAGTTTTATCAAGCAAGATTTTATGACAGAAAAGTGTAACAGTCACTTTTCTTCCAAATAAGAAGGTTCCAAAGACAGACTTCCAATTACTGAAAGAACCCTACACTGATCTTAACTGATGGCAATGAATGAACATCTTTTACTGCTTATAATTCAAACAATTATTATTAAGTATGTACAAAAGAAAAGGCAGCTTTAATGGTCTGTATAGGTACTTCTCTTCAAGGAATTAATAGGCTCAATCTATAAAACTAAGTAGAGCATTATATATTTACATTTTAATAAATCTCATCACTCCCACTACAGTATACACTCTGCACACAGAAACTATGTCCTTTCCTCCAGTGACCTACCACAGAGTGATATACTCAAGGATATTTTGCAAATACTTATTATTGCTTCTAGAAACTAAAGAAATACAGACAACCAACAATCTTCCTTTAAGCAGTAGAAACCACCAAAGCTTTTGGAAAATAATTAAATTCACTACTTTTAGGGTTTAAAGAATATATCCATACTGCTCAGGTATCTAAAAGTAAAAAACATACTACTACTCAAATAAAGACTAGGCTAATAGTAAAATATTTAAAAATAAAGGCAGCAAGGGAAAACAACATTGAGACATCCCAAACACACTGGGACAGAGGAACATGAGCCAACTGCAACTTCTATTCCGTATTCTGGGCAGTTTTATGTCACTTAAAAAAAAAAAAAACGCAATGACTGGACTTAGATTCAAATGGTACTTAGTACCCTAAGATGAACAGCCACATCTCTGTTTGTAAGTGTGACAAAGATTTTCACTGATGGGCTCCTATTTGGTTCTCTTAAGTGACCAACAGTATATGTGTTCAAAATGTTATCAGGGTTGATATACACGTAAACATGCATATCTATTTACCAACGCTACTCATCATAATTTCAAGATCCTGAAAACTGAGCAACAGTTTACCTGATCTTGCAAAGAGTAGTTGCACACTTTTTATTTCCACATCAAACTTGTCATATGCCTTATCCATTATTTCTTCCAGAGATGAATTACTAGTCTTCTGCAAACCTTGATCTTTACTGTTAAGCTGAAATGGAGAAAAACCTTCAATTTTTTTAACAGAAAAATCTTTATATCAACATACTTTAGTTGCGTTTTCTTAAAGCCTAAATAAAATTAAAACATTGCCCTTAATGAATTAGTATTTTGCTTAATTTTCTAATAATTATTAGCAAATATTTTATTAGGAATATACCATTTCAGCATACATCTCTATTACGTTTGGGTAACAGGTGCTCAGCACATTTAAATTAATGACAAGATGAGTTACACAGCTGTCTATCTCAAATAACCCGTCTAGACATGCGACTCTTCCTGGCTCTCAGGAGTTGTCACCACTTGTGGCTCAAGCTTCCCTACCAGCTCTCCTAAACTCTTCACCATGAAACAGAAGATTTTATTCCTTCCTCTCCCCACTATATAACTAGAATTATTAGGCCATTAGAATTCAGCTCCAATCTCAACTTGCTTTTCCCTCTTCCTAAAGGAAACAAGGATCAATTCAGGACTACATTTTTTGAAATCTTCACTTTTTCTCAGAAGATTGGATTTCTAGGAGGTTCAACACCCAAACCCTTAGAGTTCTCGTACTCTACTTAGTTGATGTCAGTGATTTAACAAACATATATTCATATCTGTATAATTTTCTATTCTCAAGACATATAAATTAACAAAGAAAACTATGTAATTAGATTCTGGAAACCTAGGAGTGCTTGAAAACTAGGAGTGCTTCTCTCTAATTAGGAAAAGAAAGCAGTAACCCAGTCCTCAATGTCAAATCATCCACCATTTCAGAAAATGTTAGGTTTTTTTTTTTAATAGCTGTAAAATGCATACAAACTACACAATCTAAGCTAGGCTTGACAAAATGCTAATAAGAAATAAATCTAGGTTTAGTTTAAGTGAACTCTGAGGGAAAAACAGCATACTGTCAGACAGCTAGCTACTAAACTGAGCAAAAATGGGCAGACAGAAATGCATATACACCTACCTGAAATGTACCAAAATCTAAGATGAGAAGATCTGACTTTTCATGGTGGAAACCTGTCTGTGGAACTATTAGATACGAGGGCTTCAGATTTATCCTTAAATCAAGAACTTTTCGGGTTTCAATAATATGTGTAAGTCCTAAAAGAAGAAAAAGAAATGATGAAAGATTATGCAGTCAAATTGAAATATGTAATCATATTATTAACAATGAGAATAAGAATATCACTTGAAAAGTATGTTGGAGAAGTTCTTTTCACAGATTAGATTCTCCATTCAGCATGTAAGGTGAAATTGCATATGGTCAATGAGGAGCAATCATATCGCATAATATAATAAACCCAACACAGCTAGTATTTTAGCCAGAGATAGAAAAATTCATTATTTCTTTAGTTAAGTAACCAGATACAGTAGGTGGCTTAAGATTAGAGGCCATAATGCACAAAAGTATGTATCTTTAAAACTTGATTCACACACAGTATGGTGAACAGTCGCTTAAGAACTGAGACAGGGATGTTTTCCAGCTCAAGTTCACTCTGCAGCACAGGTTCCTGAAGGTAACAGCAGACAGAATCATCTGTGCCCCATATTATTCTCTTTCTCACCCAGTCTGGCAGGTATATTTGAGAAAAAACTACCTACACTATTTTAAACATAGTATTTACATTAGAACAGCAAAAAATTTTGAGAGTTTAGATGACATTTATGCAGTCAATTCTTTACCTGTAGCTGTTCTCTCTTTAATTTCTTCCAGTTTCATCAATGTAGCTGATGTTATTTGCTCAAGATCTAATCCCCTATTTGACTGAAAGAATTCAACCACTGCATTGATGGTTTTCTGTAAAATCATTTAAAATATAAACAAGTTATACAGAGTACTTTCTATATTACAAAATTTAAAGTTTCAGTTTAATTCTAATCAACTCTGGCTCTGAACTGAGGTGGTACCTCCAAAGACAATCCACCCTACTACATCTCCCTCTGGAGTGAAAGGGAACCTGAAAAAAGGTATAGCCCACTTCACTTTATTGGAAAGGCAACAAATGCGTGCATATCGTTAAGGTGACCTTAAGTATGTTCTACGGTATCATGTTGATGTAGCAATGGGGCATTACTTCTAGACTTAGCCTCCAGATTAGAAGGTGAAACTCCACCTCTCTATACTGCAACTGGATTCTCCTGCAGTTTGAAGTTTAGAGAGGAAATAAGAAAGCTGTTCAGTCCTTACCTACACCCAAAACTTGAACTTAAATTCAGACACTTTGCAAGAAAGAATGAGTTCTGGGCATTGGATGTACAATGGTGTGAATGTACTTAACCCTACTGAACTATACACTTAAAAAATGGCTAAGATGGGAAATTATGTTCTATGTATTTTACCAAAATTTAAATTAAAAAAAATTTTTTTTTAAATCACAGAACACCATAAGTTCTGCCTCCCACCCATACTGTGAATTTACTTCTAAACTGTACAGTAAAAATAAGTCAGGGATCTCAATGGCAGAGTGGGGCCAACCTACAAGTGATGGAACGAGTGATGAACCACACCCTTGCTGCTGGCTAGCTCAAGATGAGTTAAGAGAGTCTGAATAAAGATGGAGCTACAGATACAGAACTGGAGCCAGCATTTTCAACAGCAAAGAAATGGCAACGCTTTTTTCTCACGGGAACAGTATCTAAAATTCTTTCATTTGCTGCTAAAGCTCTTTAAACTGGTTCCAAACATTGAAGAGAAAGGGAAAATAAGCAAAAAGAAACTGGAGTAGGAAACTGGTGTGTAATTATTTGTGAATAGTTAGCCGGTATAATAAACACAGATTTCTTTAAGGGTATATTACATTTTTTAAAACTTTAACATAAGCATACAGTAGAAAAAAATCTGTAGCATATGAAAAATCAAAATTAACTGCTAAACATGTACTGCTCTTTAATCAAGAAAAAAGTGTCAGTAAACTGAGCTGCTAAGTAAATTAAGGTTAAATATGAAAAGGAAAAAAGAAGAAAACCATACGTCAGAAGCATAAGACGTGTTTAATAAGGATTCACTTTCTCCTTGTACTCACAGCATCGTAGATGACCTCCACAGGCTGAGACTGAACAACCAGAGTCTGGTCAGCAGTACTATTCTCTGGATTGGTTTCAAATTCAATTTTAAGCAAGGATGATGCAGTATCGCCAATTGAAGCCACAAGTGATGGTATAATATCTTGTTGTCTCAGACCTGTTATATACCAGTGTTCTAATTTTGCTTCCACCCTACAATCCAATGCGGAAAAAAGAAGTATTACAAATAAGATCCCTGTAATATAATAGGTTAAAATACAAATTTCCCTTTTAAAAAACTCCTTTGAGAGCCAGGACCATGCCCATGACCCAGAGTTGAAGTCCAAACTCCGTAGCCTGGCATTTAATTACCCACACAATCTGGGGCTTCTTTCTCTGATTTGGTTTATTTTTTTATTCTCCTTATCCTCATGAAAAATCCACTTTGGCCAACTTCAGAACACTGCAGAACTGCCGCACGAATACATGCTATACTTAACTCATGGAACTCATCTCCCTATTTCATGCCACCCTGCACACTCTCCTCCCTCATCCCTGCATCTGTTGGTCCCTTCCATTCAGTTAGCCTAAGCCCCAAATCTCCAAGCCCAAGTTATTCCCTTCTACAACTGAGCTTGTGTAGCATTAACCCTAAGGTATTTCACATTACAGTACCTTCTTACTTATAAGCTCTCAAATATTATACAGATCTTAAATTAACTTTTTGTTTCCTCTCTTATCAACTACAGTATAAACACCTTGAAAATAGAAAGTTATTGTTTCTATGCATAGCCTTCATAGTAACAAATCTATGAATTAAACAGTACACAAGAAATATTTGTGAAGGAAAAAAGGAAGGGGAGAACAAATGATGAGCTCCTCGTATAGTTCCGTAACAAAACAAACTCTAATATAAAATGACTATCTTCACACACAAAAGGAAAAGAAATTAGAGACAAACTACTATTAATCAGGTTTTTTTACACTAAGTAACACTATATTTTTTTGGCCTGAAGTCAAACTTAGAAATAAAAATTAGAATAACAAGTTTTTAAAACTTACTTAAGTGCTTGTGCTCCTGGTCGCTGAGATACTTGGGTGCCAAGGCCAATTATCTGAATTTTCAGTATTTCTGGAATATTTCTGTTTTCTCTTATTGTAACAGAGGTGCTTACTAACTTCAGTGCCACAATATAAGCAACATACTAAATGAAAGAAAATGGTTAAATTTTAAGTAATTCTTTCATTTCTTCATATTTAAATCTGTTAAATTATAAAATGATCTAAAAAACATATGTTCATTGTAAAAAAAGAACATTAGAAAACTCAATACAAAATTGCTTGCTCAAATAGGACATTTACAAAAGATTCAAAATTAATTTCTCTTAGTTTTAAAGGTAATAAAAATGAAATCTGATAAAATATTTTGTGGTCTAAAGATTCAATTCAGCAGCTTTCACTAAAGCAAATTAATTCAAACCAATCCTCTAGCTCAAAAACTGAACAAAATACAAAGAATATCTGCTTGATGACTTTGGAGAGTTAGTAAGACATTGAGAAAAAAAAATTCTGCCCCCAAAATTGAAAGGTCAAGACTACAGGTAGGACAGGTAACTAGAGAGATGCTTCTCATCAAACCACACAAGAAGAGAGGAAGTAAGGAACAAAGAATCTATGAAAGAGTCAGAAAACAATTAACAAAATGTAAATAGTAAACCCTTATCTCTCAGTAGTTACTTTAAATGTAAATGAATTAAATTCTCCAATCAAGAGACAGAGACTGACAGAATGGATTTTTTTTTTTAAAAAAGATACAATGATCTGCTGCCTACAAGAGACTCACTTTAGCTTTAAGGCCACACACAGACTGAGAGTGAAGGGATGGAAAAAGATATTTCAAGCAAACATTAACCAAAAAAGACAGAGTAGCTATATTTACATCAGAAAAAAAAAATAGACTTTAAGTTAAAAATAGTCAGAAGAGACAAAGAAGGTCATTATATAATGATAAAGGGGTCAATCCATCAAGAAGAGGTAACAACTGTAAATATGTTATGTACCCACTGGAGCACCTAAATGTACAAATCAAATACTAACAGAACCAAAAGAAATAGACAGCAATAAAATATTAGTTGGGGACTCCATTCTCAACAAAAGAGATATTATCCAGACAGAATCAATAAGGAAACAATGGATTTGAATAACACTACATGCCAAATGGACCTAACAGACATAGAGAGAAATTCCACCAAACAGCAGCAGAATAAATACTCTTCTGGAATAAATGGAATATTTTCTAGGATAGATCATACATTAGACCACAAAAAAGTCTCAAAATATTCAAGAAGGTACACATTATATCAAGTGTCTTTCCAATCACAATGAAATGAAACTAGAAATCAGTAATAATAATAAAACTACAAAATTCACAAATACATGGAAATTAAACAACACACTCCTGAACACACTCCTGGATCAAGGAAGAAATCAAAAGGGAAAATAAAAAGTATCATGAGACAAACAAAAATGGGAATACAACATACCAAACTTACTGGATGCAGCAAAAGCAGTTTTAAGAGGAAAGTTTATAGTGATGAACGCCTATATCAAGAAAAAAGAAAGATCTCAAGTAAACAACCTAAATTTACACCTCAGAGAACTATGAAAGAACAAACTAGGCCCAAAGTTAGAAGAATAAAGGAAATAATAAACATTACAGCAGAAATAAATGAAAAAGAGAATACAGCAGAAAAACAGAAACACAATGGAGATTAACAAAACCAACAGTTGGTTCTTTGAAAAGAAAAGCAAAACTGACCAACCTTTAGATAGACTAACCAAAAAAAAGAGACAACACATATAAATAAAATTATAAATTAAATAAGAAACATTACAACTGATACCACAAAAATACCAAAGACCATAAGAGTGATTACTATGAACAGCTATCCATCAACAAATTGGAAAACCTAGAAGAAATTAATAAATTCTGAGAAACATAATCTACCAAGAATGAATCATGAACAGAAAATCTGAATAAACCAATAATGAAGGAGATTGAATGAGTAATTAAAAATATCCCAAGGAAAAAAAGCCCAGGACCAAATGTTTTCACTGGTGAATTCTATCAAACATTTAAAGAATCTACACCAATCCTCTCAAACTCCTCAAAAAAACAGAAGAATAGGAATACTCCCAAACTCATTTTACAAGTCTAGCATTACCCTGATATCAAAGCCAGAAAAGGACACTATGAGAAAAGAAAACTACAGGCCAATATCACTGATAAACACAGACACAAAAATTCTCAACAAAATACTATCAAGCCAAATTCAGCAGCACAGTAAAAAGATCATATACCATAATCAACTAGGATTCATCTCTGGGATGTAAGGATGGTTCAACATACGAAAAGAAATTAATGTAATATATCACATGAATAAAAAGATATAAATCACATGACTATCTCAGTAGATTCAGAAAAAACATTTGACAAAATTCTACATCCATTCACAATAAAAACTCTCAATAAATTGGGTATAGAAGGAATGTACCTCAACATAATAAAGGCCATATATGACAAGCCCACAGCTAACACCATACTCAATGTTGAAAGATAAAAAGTTCTTCCCCAAGATCACGAACAAGACAAGGGTGCCCACTCTCACCACTACCATTAAACATAGCATTTGAAGTCCTAGCCAGAGAAATCGGGCAAGAAAAAGAAACAAAATGTATCCAAATTGGAAAGGAAGAAGGAAAATTGCCTCTCTCTGCACATGATATGTCTTACGTAGAGAAAATCCTAAAGACTCCACCAAAAAAAGTTAGAACTAATGAAAAAATTCAGTAAAGTTGCAGGATACAAAATTAGCATACAAAATCAGTTGTGTTTCTATACACTAATTTGAAGAAAAATTTTAAGCAATCCCATTTACAACAGCAAAAAAACAATAAAATAATTAGGAATAAATTTAACAAAGGAGGTTAAAGATATCTACACTGCAAACTATAAGACACTCATGAAAGAAACTAAAGAAAACATAAACAGAAAAGCTATGCTCTGTTTATTGATTGGAAAAATTAATGCTTTTAAAAACGTACATACTACCCAAAGTAATCTATAGATTCAATGCAATCCCTACAAACTCCAATGGCATTTTGCATGGAACCACAAAAGACCCTGAATAGCAAAAGCAATCTTGACAGGAAAAAAAAAAAAACACAAAGCTAGACTAGGCATAACACTTCCTAATTTCAAACTATATTACAAAGCTACAGAAATCAAAACAATATGGTCCTGGCATTAAAACAGACACACAGACCAACAGAACATAATCGAGAGCACAGACATAAATCCATGCACATATGGTTAATTAATATTTGAAAAAGAAACCAAGAATACTCAATGGAGAAAAGATAGTCTCTTTATTAAATGGTGCGAGAAAAACTGGATATTCAAGTGCAAAAGAATGAAACTGGTCCCCTAACTTTTTTGTTTGTTTTAATTCATTTATTTATGGCTGTGTTGGGTTTTCGTTGCTGCACACAGGCTTTCACTAGTTGTGGCGAGTGGGGGCTACTCTTCCTTGCAGTGCGCAGGTTTCTTATTGCGATGGCTTCTGTTGCAGAGCATGGGCTCTAGGCACGTGGGCTTCAGTAGTTGTGGCACATGGGCTCAGTAGTTGTGGCTCACAGGCTCTAGAGCACAGGATCAGTAGCTGTGGTGCACGGGTTTAGTTGCTCCGCAGCATGTGGGATCTTCCCAGACCAGGGATCGAACCTGTGTCCCCTGCATTGGCAGGTGGATTCTTAACCACTGCACCACCAGGGAAGTCCCTGGCCCCCTATCTTACACCACTCACAAAAATTAACTAGAAATGGGTTAACGACTTAAATGTAAGACCTGAAGCCATAACTCCTAGAAGAAAACACAGGGAAAAAGTTCCCTGACAGCAGTCTTGGCAATGATTTTATGGATTTGACACTGAAAGCAGAAGCAAGAAAAGCAAAAATAAATAAGCAGGACAACATCAAACTAAAAAGCTTCTGCATAGAAAAGGAAGCAACAAAATGAAAAGGCAACATACAGAATGGGAGAAAATATTTGCAAACCACATATCTGATAAGGGGTTAATAAGAAAAATATAAAAGGAACTCATACAACTCAATAGCAAAAAACAATAATAATAATAATAATCCAATTAAAAATTGGGTGAAGGACCTGAATAGATATTTTTCCAAAGAGGATATTCAAATGGCCAACAGGTATATAAAAAGATGCTCAACATCACTAATCATCAGGGAAATGAAATTCAAAACCACAATGAGGGAGAAGATCAAGATGGCACAGTGTGAAATGAACTCAACTACCCAACATGAACACATCAAAATATGTCTACATGTAAACAATTCTCATTGAAAACTAACTGCAGACTGGCAAAAAGACTCCTGCAAAACCAAGGCTGTAAGAAAGACCCACATAGAATCAGGTAGGAAGGGAAGTCCACTAGTAAAGGCAAATACATAGTAAAGGCTGAGAATCAATCAATTAAGCTATCATGGAGATGAAAACAAAAAAATTATAAAATCAACTGTAACTATAACAATCAGTAAAGGGATAAACATGAAGATGTAAAATATGACATCAAAAACACAAAATGTGAAGGAGGGGAGAAAAAAATGTAGATCACTTAGAATGTGCTTGAGCTTAAATGACTTCCTATTTAGAACAAGTAAATACAGTTATAGGTCAACATACGTGAACCTTGTGGTAACCATAAATCAAAAACCTACAATAGATATACAAAAAATACAGAGTAAGAACACAAGCATAGCACTAAAGAAAATCATCAAACCAAAAGGGAAGAAACTAAAAGGAGAAGAACAGGGAAGAACTACAAAAACACTGGAAAACAGGTAACAAAAAGGCAATAAGTACACACCTATCAATAATTACTTTAAATGTTAACAGACTAAATGCTCCAATCAAAGACAAAGGATGGCTGGTTGGATAAGAAAACAAGACCCATCTTTATGCTGCTTACAAGAAACTCACTTCAGAGCTAAAGACACACACAGAGCTAAAGACTGAAAGTGAGGGGATGGTAAAAGATATTTCATGCAAATGGAAATGACAAGATATTGAGGGGAGCAATACTCATATCAGAAAAAACAGACTTTGAAACAAAGTCTATTTAAAAAAGACAAAGAAAGGCATTATATAATGAAAAAGAGATCAATATAAAAATAGAATATAACACTCATTAACATATATACACCAAATACAGGAGCACCGAGATATATAAAGCAAATATTAACAGACATAAAGGGAGAAACTGACAATAATACAATAACAGTAGGGGACTTTAACACTCCACTTACATCAATGGACAGATCATCTAGACAGAAAATCAATGAGGAAACAGTGGTCTTAAATGACACAACAGACCAGATGGACTTAATAGATATCTATAGGACATTCCATCCAAAAACAGAAAAATACACATTGTTTTTAAATGCACATGGAATGTTCTCCATGATATATCATATGCTAGCCCACAAAACAAGTCTCAACAAATTTAAGAGGATAGAAATCATATCAAGCAATTCTTCCAACCACAGTGGTATGAAACTAGAAATCAACTACAGGAAGCAAAGAGGGACAAGCATGAACACATGGAGCCTAAACAATATGCTATTAAAAAACCAAAAAGTCAATGAAGAAATCAAAGAGGAAATCATAAAATATCTCCAGATGAACGAAAATGGAAACACAACTTTCCAAAATCTATGGCATGCAGTGAAAGCAGTTCTGAGACAGAACTTTATATCAATACAGGCCTACCTTAAGAAATAAGAAAAATCTCAAATAAACAACCAAACTTACCATCTAAAGTAATAAGAAAAAGAAGACACAAAGACCAAAGTCAGCAGAAGGAAGAAAATAATAAAGATCAGAGAGGAAATAAATAAAATAGAGACCAATAACTAGGCTCACCAAGGTGAAAAGAGAGAACCCACACAAACAAAACAAGAAATGGAAGAGGAGAAATAACAACCATTATCACAGAAATGCAAAAAGCATAAGAGAATACTATGAACAGTTATATGCCAACAAATTGGACAACTTTTCTAGAAGAAATGGACAAATTTCTAGAAACATACAACCTTCCAAGACTTAATCAAGAAGAAACAGACAATCTGAACAGACTGACCATTAGTAGTAAATTTGAGTTAATCAGAAATCTCCCAGCAAACAAAAGTACAGAACCAAACATCTTCATAGCGAAATTCTACTAAACATATAAAGAAGAGTTATTACCTATCCTTCTCAAACTATTCCAAAAAACTGAAGAGGAAGGAACACTTCCAAATTCATTCTCTGAGGTCACCAATACCCTGATACCAAAACCAAAGACACTACAAAAAAAGAAAACTACAGGCCAATATCTCTGATGAATATTGTTGCAAAAGTCCTCAACAATATATTAGCAAACTGAATTCAACAATATATAAAAAGGATCATACACCATGATCAAGTAGGATTTATTCCAAGGATGTAAGGATGGTTCAATATTCGCAAATCAATCAATATGATACACCACATTAACAAAAGGAAGGATATGAATCACATGATCATCTCAGTAGATGAAGAAAAAGCATTTGACAAAATTCAACATCCATTCATGACAAAACTCTCATCACAGTTGGTACAGTCGGAACATATCTTAACATAATAAAGAGCATTTATGACAAACCCACAGCTAACATCATACTCAATGCCAAAAAGCTAAAAGTTTTTTCTCTAAAATCAGGAACAAGACAAGAATGCCCACTCTCACCACTTCTATTTAACATACCATTGGAAGTCCTAACCACAGCCATCAGACGAGAAAAAGAAATAAAACGTATCTAAATTGGAAGGGAAGAAGTAAAACTATCACTGTTTTCAGATGACATTACACTATATATAGAAAAGCCTAAAGCCTCTGCCTAAAAACTCTTAGAACTCATAAATGAATTCAGTAAAGTTGCAGGATAGACGATTAATCAACAGAAATCTGTTGCTTTTTTATACACTAGTAATGAATGATCAGGAACAGAATGCAAGGTAACAATCGCATTTAAAATCACATCAAAAAGAATAAAATAGCTTAGGAATAAACTTAACCAAGAAGGTGAAAGACCTATACTCTGAAAATTATAAAATGCCGATAATGGAAATTGAAGATGATACAAAGAAATGAAAAGATAACCCATGTCCTTAAATTGGAAGAATTAATATTGTTAAAATGGCCATACTACCCAAAGCAATCTACCGATTTAATGTCATCCCTATCAAAGTACCCATGATATTTTTCACAGATCTAGAACAAATAATTCTAAAATTTATATGGAACCATAAAAGACTCCGAATTACCAAAGTAATTTTGAGAAAAAAGAACAAAGCTAGAGGTATCACGCTACCTGATTTCAGAGTATACTACAAAGTTACAGTAATCAAAACGGTATGGTACCTGCATAAAAACAGACACAGGGATCAACAGAACAGAATAGAGAGCCCAGAAATAAACCCACACACTTACGGTCAATTAATCTATGACAAAAGAGGGAAGAATATACAATAGAGAAAAGACAATCTCTTCAATAAGTGATGCTGGGAAAACTGGACAGTACACGTAAAAGAATGAAATTAGAACATTTCCTCACCCCACATACAAAAATAAACTCAAAATGGACCGAAGACCTAAATGTAAGACCTGAAACCATAAAACTCACAGAAGGGAACACAGGCAGAATATTCTCTGACACAAATCGCAGCAATATTTTTTTGATCTGTCTCCTAAGGCAAAAGAAACAGAAGCAAAAATAAATAAACAGGCCCTATTAAACTTAAATGCTTTTGCACAGCAAAGGAAACCACTGACAAAATGGAAAGGCAACCTACCATATAAGGGAAAATATTTTCAGGTGATATTACCAATAAGGGGTTAATATCCAAAATATATAAACAACTCATACAACTCAATATCAAAAGACAACTAACCTGATTAAAAAAAATGGGAAGAACACCTGAGTAGACATTTTTTTCACTGACAATACAGAGATGGCCAAAAGACACATGAAAAAAAGTTCAACATGCCTAATCATCAGAGAAATGCAAGTCAAAACTGAAATGAGGTATCACCTCACGCCTGTCAAAATGGTTATTATCAAAAAGTCCACAAATAACTAACAAATGTTGAAGAGGGTGTGGAGAAAAGGGAACCCTCCTACACTATTGGTGGTAATGTAAATTGGTGCAGCCACTATGGAAAACAGTATAGCCGTTCCTCAGAAAACTGAAAGTAGAATTGTCATATGATCCAGCAATTCCACTCCTGGGTTCGTATCTGAAGAAAACGAAAACACTAATTCAAAAAGATACATGCACCCCAATGTTCACAGCAGTATTACGTACAATAGCTAAGATATGGAAGCAACCTAAATGTCCATCAACAGATATAGAGAACAAACTAGTGGTTACCAGATGGGCAAGGGAAAGAGGGATGGGCACAAAAGGTGTTTGGAAAATAAAAGGTACAAACTATTATATATGAAATAATAAGCAACAAAGATATATTGTACATCACAGGAAAATATAGTCATTATTTTGTAAGAACTTTAAATGGAGCATAATCTATAAAAATACTGAATCACTAATGATGTACACCTGAAACTAATATAATATTGTAAATCAACTATACTTCAATTAGAAAACATTAATAACTTCATATGGAGGGAAATACATTTGCCAATGTTCTTTAGGAAAAAAAAAAATAAGAAACCACAATGAGATATCACCTCACACCTGTTACAATGGCTATTATTCTGTACCAATTTATATTCCCATGCTTGTACACTGTGGGTGGGAATGTAAACTGGTATAGTCACTATAAGAACCAGTAAGGAGGCTCCTCAAAAAACTAAATAGAGAAGTACCTTATGATCCAGCAACTCCACTTCTGGATATTTATCTGAAGGAAATGAAATCAATATCTCAAAGAGATATGTGCACTCCCATGTTCACTGAAGCATTATTCACAACAGCCAAGACATTATAACAACCTAGGTGTCCACTGACTGATGAAAAAATAAAGAAAATATGGTGTGGATATACACAATGGAATATTATTTAGCCATAAAAAAGGAAGGAAATCCTGCAACAACATGGATGTAGCTTGAGGACATTATGCTAAGTAAAGTAAGTTGAACAGAGAAAGACAAATACTGTATGGTCTCACTTATATGTGGAATCTAAAAAGACCAGAGAATAGACTGGTGGTTGCCAGGAACAAGGAGCAGGGTATGGGGGAAATTGGTGAAGGTAGTCAAAGGTACAAACTTACAGTTATAAAATGACTAATTTCTAGGGATGTAATGTAATTTAACAAATACATAAAGGACTCCTACAAACCAATAAGGAAAAGACAACCCAATAATGAACAAGAGACTCAAAAGCTACTTCACAAAAGAGGATATCTATCAGGCCTACAACAGTACAAGAAAGTGAAAAACCTCTTCAGTCATCCAGAAAACACAAATTAAAACCACAATGAAATACTACATACTCACCATTTAGAATGGATAAATTTAAAAGACTGATAATGGTAAGAGTTGGTAAAGATGTGGAACAATAAGAATCCTCATATACCACTGATGGAAATGTTTTTCACATTGGAAAAGTATTTAGCAGAATCTATTAAAGTTAAACATACTCATATCCTATGATACACCAATTCTACTCCTAAGGATATACTGAGCAGAAAATCTCATATGCCCACTAAAAGACATTTACAAGAAGTTAATACCAGCATAACAACCAAAAATCAAAACAACCCAAATGCCCATAAACAAAAGTATGAATAAATAAGTTGCGGTATTTTCAAATGAAAATACCTACACAACAATGAAAGTGAGCAAAATACACACAGTGAAAGAACAGAGATAGATCTCACAATAATGCCCTATCTATTGCACAGTCCATAATTTAACCATGATAGTAATTACACAGCTGTTCTTTATGACAAATCAAATGAGCAATACATTTTGGTTTTGATGACTCTTTTATACATGAGTTACATTTCACACACACAAATTTTTTAAGAAAAAATTTTTAAAAGACTTAATTTACCTCTATAATAGGTACTTTTTATCAGGTTATTCTCACATTCCTTAAAGCAACTAAATCTAAAGTTGGAGACAGTTTTAATTGGTAAGGTCTGACTGAAACATTTAACAAAAAGTAAAGCAGAAGCAAATTGTAACGTATTTTTATTAGTTACTTTAACAATCAATAACTTGTTTAACCCAATTCAAGAGAACACAGAAAAATGAAACCACCTAAATAATTACCACCTAAAGAATTACCTGCTTGGGTAAAGTTAGGTTGTGGGTGCTCTCACTATAACCAATAGCCGTGAAGAGCTTATCTTTTTCCTCTGGTGTCATAAGGTCATCAATAGCTACAAAAAGATAATATTTTAAGAAATCAATTGCTTCAGTCGTACAGATACAATAAAAAAAATCAAACCAAACTAACGAGTGGCCTAAAATCAATAGACACAAATGCTAAAGCAAAAGCAGCAAAGTAATTTCCTCTAATATACTATTTTGACTTGTTAAACATCATGTATTTGCTTCTTTAGGTCAAGAAAACGCAAAGAGACACTATTAAGGGAATTCAGCTGTCACATAACAATTTTATAATTCCCTAAGTATTTTAAAAATTAAGTGAAACATCTAATTAAATATCCATGTAAAAAAGTAACGAGGAATGCTACCTGTGAGATTTCTGAATTTCAAGTTTTAAAATTTCACACAAGTAACTTTTCTCAAAAATTCAAAGTTTTTGGGCTTCCCTGGTGGCGCAGTGGTTGAGACTCTGCCTGCCAATGCAGGGGACACGGGTTCGAGCCCTGGTCTGGGAAGATCCCACATGCCACGGAGCAGCTGGGCCCGTGAGCCACAATTACTGAGCCTGCGCGTCTGGAGCCTGTGCTCCGTAACAAGAGAGGCCGCGATAGTGAGAGGCCCGCGCAACGCGATGAAGAGTGGTCCCCGCTTGCCACAACTAGAGAAAGCCCTCGCACAGAAACGAAGACCCAACACAGCAATCAATCAATCAATAAATCAATCAATAAATAAGAACGTGAATTTCTTAAAAAAAAAAAAAAAAAAAGCAGGAACCACGTGCGGCTTGTAGAGAGGGGAATATTTAAAAAAAAAAAAAAATTCAAAGTTTTATTTTAGTTAAATAAACATGGGAATGTTCCATCCTGATGTATTTATTTATATGTTTACTATACTAAGCTACTTTTATTTCAAAAATATTATGAAATAAAATTCAACTAACTGGCTAAAACATAATTTATATATTTTTTCCTTATCAGTGTACAATAAACTATCTGACTTGGAACTTACTTTCAGGAATCAAAGATTCTTCATCTTTTTTCTTAGATTCCTTCTTACCCCAAAACCCACTAAACCAGCCTCCACGTTTCTCGCCTCTGTCAGTAGACTTTTTCCTTAATTTTTGCCCAGATCGAATCACCTAAAAAATAAAAATCAAAAAATTTAATTAAAGAATAAATGCCCTCTTCACTTTCAGGTGTAGCCAGGTAAGAACAATGGTTAATTTTTTTAACATTAAATTAAGTTAAAAGCAGTCAATAAAGCTAGTTCCTTCTGAAACGATTCTCAACATTATTTGGTTAATACAGTCTATTAATTTATATACTTGTCACACCTACTGATAGCTTTCTGACGAAGTTGCATTTTGTGAGTAAGTTAAGGTTTCAAGTAAAATTCTTCTGAGCAATGTGTCTTCCAAATTTATAAGGTAAGGAGCTACTGTGACAGCAGATTTTTAAAATGAAAAGTTCCCTGAAAGGAAGATACTTCCACACTCAAAAATAAAATTTAACAATCCTATTTCATAATTCACATACATTGTTGACTTGCTAACTATGAACATGTTTGGGGGACAGAATATAAATAAAATTAGAAAGTCCTCAAATCTCATTTCATCCTGTTTCTCAACAAATCCTGGCTTGATTATCTGCTGCTCCTTGTCTTTACCCACTTTTCAGTAAAATACAGACGAATAACTCAAAAGTGGAAAACAAAAGGATTAAAAGAATATAGGGCTTAAGTAATTTAGACTCTATCTTCTCATTTCCTGAATAAGTAAATAATTTTCCCACTTTAACTTTAAAATATTTTAAATTGGTAGTGAATTGGTAACATACTGTAAGCTTCTGTGTGTACCAAAAAGTGAAATAATCCAAAAGACAAGTTAAAGAGCTGAATTCTATAGTAAAGAGAATAAGTTTGATTAACAACTCAGTTTAAACTAAGTTAATTAAGTTATCTTTGACAAGTAGACATTAAACAAATAATCAGGGAATAGGTCTATATCTGCCCACAAAATCATTGATGGTCCCAGTTATATCTCAGCTCTAACTATCTTTTGTCAAGCTTAATCCATTTTCAGCAGTCAGAAATGTAATGGGTAAAAAAATATATAGCTGATTAGTTTATATTTTATATGAAATAACATTTAACTTCTTTATTCTCCTAGCATAGAAGATTAGTATGCGTTTTTACTTTTCACAGTAAAATATATCTATGAGACCATAAATTTTAAAATGTGTATAAAATTTAATATGAAGAGGTATGCAGAACCCTTTCACTTTTTCCTAAATACCACCTCTGTTGCCTTCACTTCCCTTCCCTGTCCAGCTAAGAGGCCAAGGTAAATAACTTCATCCAATCCTCTGCCTACATTTTAAACTCTCTGGCCCTGCAGATTTTCCACTATAATGAAAAACATCAATCTTGGATGAATCTAATTGCCTTCTCTTCATCTACACCCCATCCTTCTTTAGCCACAGCATCCAATAATTTATCTTCTTCCTTCAATTTTGAAGCAACTGATAAGTAGTATTAAGAACACCCAATTAAACTGAAGCAACTTAATTTAGGGAGGATTAGAATTATCTGTTTCTTCTGGCAAAATGTTTCTCTAATTCGCAGGAACAAATCCACAGTAGTAGCAAATACCTTTTAAAATATTCACACTCTCTGCCCCACCTTGGGGAATTTGTCCTTAAGAAAATAAGAGACGTTTGAGAAAATGCAAAGACAAGGCTCCTCATTGTAGTGTCATTTATAATCAAATATAACCAGTGGGAAATAGTAAGCAAATTCTGGTATACGAACAGAACTGAATACTAGTCAGTTATTTAAAATTATGTTGGATAAACAATTCTATGGAATACTATATAAAACGGAACACTATAACTTTTTTTTAAAGAAAGAAAAGCAACTTACAAAACCTTTTCTTGACTCCACAATCCCCACGAGTTGCCACTCCCTTCATCTTGCTTTCCACTTACAGTGAAGTATCATAACTGTCTGTACTTAGTCTCTCCAGTTCCTCATCTTCCACTCCCTCTCATTCCTATCAAATTTCTACCCATACTATTCTATAAAACTTGCTCTTCAAATGATTTCTTTATGGCTAAATCCAATGATGAACTTTCAGTTCCATGATGGCCTAAGCCCTCTACAACACACCCTTCATTGCTTATTACAACAAAAAATTCTGGACAAAACATAAAAAGCATCTACCACAGACTCTGAAAAGTTAGCAAAGTAGGCAGATGGTGGAGGGAAGTCAACACTTGGAGAAGTGACCTTCTCAATAGTGAGTTCCTCACATGTTGTACTCATCCCCCACCTGCCCTAAAACTTCTCCCTCCTGGTGTCCTTACCCTTGGACAGTCCCCTTCCCTTGAGTGTGGGCATAACCTGTGACTTGTTTCTAACAAATAGAATATGGCAAGGGTGATGAGATGTACATAATAGGTGCATAGAATTGTGCCAGGCACATAATAGTCTAAGTGGTTTATATGGTTTATCAGGTACTCCACACAATAACCCTATGATGTAGGTACTGTGAATTAATATTGTTTTACAAATGAGGAAACTGAGGCACAGGCAGGTTAAATAGTCAACCCAAGGTCAAACAAGTAGCAGACAGCAAAGCTGGGATTAGAATCCAGACCATCTGACTCCCAAGTCTACACTCTTAACTATTATGCTAGTACAACAGGCACTCAATGAGCATTTACTAAGTATATGAATGAACAAGTGCATATGCTTTAATCCCATTTAAAAAAATGAGTATGTGTATAAAGATCTATGACTATAAAAAAGCCTGGAAGAATACACAAAAAGGTATTAACAGTAGTTATCTTTAGTGTGTGAGATAATGGGTATTTCTAGTTTCTTTTTTTGTGGATCTTTATTTTCTAACTTTTCTATAATGAGTTTATTGCACTTATCATTTATTTTTTTGTTTACCAAAAAAGTCATGTTACAGAATAATAGAAATGACATGGAACAATGAGGACAAGGTACCAAGTGGGATAAGTCAGCAATTACAAAACATTACAAACAGATTGAGACCAATTTTAGAAAAAAAAGAAAGGAGAAGAAGAGGGAGAGAAGGAGGGAAGGAGGGAAAAAAAGAAAATGGGTTAAAGAAAGGAGGAAGGAAGGGAGGGAAGAGGAAATAAAGGGAAAGAAATGGGGAATACAAAGTATAAATAACTAGGTATATATGCATGAGAGAAAAACTAGAAGCCTACATATCAAAATGTTAACACCAGCATTCTGTGTTGCCAGGATTATGGATGACTTTTACTTACTTTCTTTTGGGGGGTTAGCAAATTTTTAGTTATAAAATTAGAAAATTTGCCCCTTCATATTAGTGGGGTTTTTTCCTCCAATATTCCAATTAATTTTCTCCTGAGACTAAATTAAGACATGAAAACTCAACCTTTATTCTCACGTGAGTAAATCTAAACAACTTCCCATGAAACTTAAATTTCTTGATCCCAGGTTTAAAGGAGTAGTATTAACATGTTTAAAACATAAAATCAGCTAAAAAAAATGATTGACAGGGCTTCCCTGGTGGCGCAGTGGTTAAGAATCTGCCTGCCAATGCAGGGGACACGGGTTCGAGCCCTGGTCTGGGAAGATCCCACATGCCGCGGAGCAGCTGGGCCCGTAAGCCACAACTACTGAGCCTGCGCGTCTGGAGCCTGTGCTCCGCAACAAGAAAGGCTGCGATAGTGAGAGGCCCGCACATCGCGATTAAGAGGGGCCCCCACTTGCCACAACTAGAGAAAGCCCTCGCACAGAAACGAAGACCCAACACAGCCATAAATAAATAAATAAATAAAAATGACTGACATATATACACTACCATGTGTAAAATAGATAGTGGGAACCTGTTGTATAGCACAGGGAGCTTGGCTCGGTGCTCTGTGGTGACCTAGATGGGTGGGATGGGGGGATGGGACAGAGGTCCAAGAGGGAGGGGATGTATGTATACATATAGCTGATTCACTTTGTTGTACAGCAGAAACTAACCCAACACTGTAAAGCAAATATACTCCAGTTTAAAAAAAAAAAATTATCATGAAGAAAAAAAAAGAAAAAAAGATTACCTCAACTTGTGCTTGTTGCCTTGCTAAAATTATGTTAAAAACATCTAGTGGCCTCTCCAAATCCTAAAAAACAAAGAGACACTTGTAAACAAAGAAAATGGTCATTAGATTAAAAAAATTTTTTTCTTCTATGATTTCTAGGCTTATTCTAGTCCATGAACAAACAGTATTTGTGATCTATTGAAAGTATAAATTTGAATGTACACTTGGCTTTTACATTTTTATTTTTTGCAATGTGAGAAACAGTTTTTCAAGAAAGTAAATGCTTGTTAAATACCATATGAAAATAAGAATTTTAATGAGACCACTGTAATACAGAGATAGCCATACATGCAAATGGAAACAAAAATATTTAGGAGGGGGACCTGTTTTAGGTATTAGCCTTATGGGTGTTACTTCTGACTCCCCCTTTTCTGTGTTATTTCACAATCATCGTACTAAAGGCACCTTAATAAAACACAAAATTTAAGCATGTGAAATTCTTCAAATCACGTACACTAAAGCAGAAACCAACTTGGGGAATTTATGTAACAGGAATCTAACATGTAGTGGGTGACCTGTGTGTCACATGCTCTATGTGTTACTTCATGCAATTCTCACAACTCTGTAAGACAGACACTGTTTCCATTTTATACATGAGAATACCAGATCTAAGATACTGAGAAACTTGATGCTTTTTCTAATATATAATATTAGTGATTGTTATATATTTCAGAATAACAATTCGATTAATTCTTTATGTTATGAATTTGTAGCAAAAACAGTGATATAATCAAGATCAGATGATATTAAGCAAATTATGTATTCAGTGTAGTGTTTTTCTATATTTCAGAAGGGGGTAAATAAGACTCCTATCTTGAGGATAAGAACTATTTTTTACAAATAATACTTTGAACTCTTAAAAAAAAAGCCACTAACAAAACTAACAATACACATCTAGCTAATATTAAACACATGTTTGAACAGCTCTGATATTGATTTTCTAAACATTATTATAAAAACCAAACACATTTCTCCAAATAGTTTACAAGTACCCTGATATTAGGAAGCTTTTTTTCAAAGGAAAAAACAAGGGAAAAAATACTCTGCGTTTTCCATGCAATTCTCTCAAAAAGAGTTCAGTTCTCTTCTTTCTAAAATTATATTTAAATTTAAATTTAAATTAAATTAAATTAACATTAAAGGATGATTTAACAAATAATAGCTCTCACCAATATATGCAAGATATACCTGAATTTGTTTCTGTATTTCTTCTGGGACTTTAGTCTGGGTTAGCTTATTTTTGTAGGCACTTTTATAACTCTTGAGCAATTGCCTGTGTTTTTTTATGTTACTCCATGACCACATCCGTGTATACCTTCTTATATGAACTTCAAGAACAGAATCAATTGCATATTTCCACCTGCAAATCAAATTTTGTTAATGCACATTTGAATATGAAGGTTTAAGAAACAGCAGGAAAATAGCTTTGACGTTTTAGAGCTACACTGTTACTTTTTTTGTTCTTATTAACTGTATTCCTATAAAAGCTCAGCGGTAACATTTCAATTCCCCAGTACTTCAATTCTCTGACTTAAATAGATTATGAATGGAGCAAACCACTCCAGGAAGAGGATATGCCAAAGCAAAATCATAAAGACACAAAATGACATGTTGTGTGAAATTAATAGTATCCCAATATGGTTGCCACATTGGAGTTCATACCCATTAATGAAGGGCAATAAGATCAAAAAAAAGTTGAAAGTCTTGAATATTGAGTTAAGAATTTGGGAATAATCTAGGAGCAGGAGTACAAGAGAACGTGTTTATTAAAAAAAAAAAAGTAACAAGGACATAATATAAAAGATATCCCTCTCATGTCTCTAAAAAAATAAAGTGGCTTCATTACATGGCTTTAAAGGTCTCTTAGCTCTGAGAGTCCCTAACTATATGATTACATGGTTCTCATAAAACATTTTTTTAAAAATTCTAACTTACCATTGTCGACCATTGGTATGAAGTGGTAAATAAGGCTTATATTTCCTGTAAGGAGCATTTCTAACCATATAATCCACTGATTCCAAAAGGTCAATCATACTTAAGTACTATTAAAACAAAAACCAAGTTATGTTTGTTACATCACACACATGAATAAACACCAAATTTTGTTATATTTTCAGTATAGTGAGACTTCAAATTCTCTGAACAATGAATATCATAGTTGTCTGGTAATTCAATAATATATTTCATCAGATTTAAGACAACAATGATTATAAGTTGTAAGATAATTTTAAGTTCTACTACAAAAGAAAACAGTACTGCCAATTAAACTGTCATACCACCAATAATAATATACATCCTATTTTCAAATATATTAAAGTGTGAAATAAATGTAAATCTTAGAATCAATGAAATATGGTATCTGTAACTACTAACATGAAACTTGCTGATTCCTAAAACTACATATTTTCCTCTGGACCATCATTTCAAGCAGTGGCTATCTATAAGCTGAATTTCAAATTGCTCCAGAAAATTATTGCATAACTAAAGCAAGATAACCACCTTAACCACCATCACAACAACTCTGTGTGTATCTGGTAAACAGCTCAAATGGAGGGAAACACACACACACACACACACACAACTATAGGTAAAATAAAGAAAGGGGAAGTCCAGCATCTTCTCCATTTTTTCTTAACGCCAACTCTACCTATGAGTTACCACACGGCTCTTCAGTACTTAACATGCGGATAGTCTGAACTTAAATGTATTTGTAAGTATAAAATAAACCCCAGATTTTGAAGATTTAAGAAAAAAATAAAAATATAAAATATTGTAACAATTTTTAATTTTTATTACATGTCAAAATGATAATATTTGGGGTATGTTAAGTTAAATAAAATGTTATTCATTTTAGTAACTGTTTTCCTCTTTTCTTCTTATTTTGCTAATGTAGCTACTAGAAAATTTAAAATTACACATATGACTTGCATTATATTTGTACTGGACTGCACTGGGCTAAAAGCTCAATTAGCTAAATCCCCCATCCTCCTTTCACTTCCAATTCTCCAGATGTCTAATCCAAACTCCTTAGGCACATAACCAAACTTGAGAAACAAGTGAAGGAAAAAAAGCTGCCAACATAGCTATTCTAAAAATTAAGTGAACAATATTTAATGTAAGAGTGTCTGCTATTAAAATCTGAGGAAGAAAAAAACTATTAAAACCCTCCATCAAGAATTGGGAATTACAATGGGAATCATGTCATTCACTACAATTTGGTAAGATTCTCCACCAATAAGGGAAAAATCAGATAAAATGAAGGAAAACTATTTCTTATATATGGTATTTATTTTCTTTTAAAAATACACATATAATCTATTTTTAGAAGATATATCAAATCTCAACATAACAAACCAAAAGAACCACCAGAGCACTGGAGAAGGAATAATCACAGAGGACAAAAGCCATTGAAATTCAAGGTTAGTCAAAGCTATAAATACCCAAATGAATCTTACCTGAGGTTTGGTCAATTCAATGGCAATATTTTGTACTTCTATGTTCCAATCAAGTTTAGGTGTTTTGAGCTCTGTTTCTGCATAAGGATTCATGTAGAGTTTTGCAGAGGCTGATACTGGCTGGAAAACTTATACAACATGGGAAGACATAAGATATGTTTACATGCCCTTACATATGAGCAACTGTAAATAATTATGAGAACACTGTTACTTTGAAAGTAAAGAAAAATGATCAAAAAAATGTAAAAAAATCACTACCAAAAACTATTTAAGCATCTACTTATCTGCATAATACGAACTGTCAAACTCAATGGTAAAAGTGGAATCTCCAAGGAGGAAACTGGTGCTCTATGCTTCTAAGTAAGGAATGTACAAAATATAGACAATCTAATCTTGGTTATTCACAGTCTGTGTAAAATTATGTTTCCCTTCCTTGCTACAAGACATTTAATGATTTTAGTATTCATTAAAAATAATAATACAGGGGGAGGGATAAATTGGGAGATTGGGATTGACATAAACACACTACTATATATAAAATAGATCACTAATAAGAACCTACTGTATAGCACAGGGAACTCTACTCAATACTCTGTAATGGCCTATACGGGAAAAGAATCTAAAAAAGAGTGGATATGTGTATATGTATAACTGATTCACTTTGCTGTACACCTAAAACTAACACAACATTGTAAATCAACTATATTCCAATAAAAATTTAAAAAATAATTATAAAGTATTGCCTGACATGCCCCCTCCCAAAATACTAATACAAGATAGGAAACAAAATTTGATGACTTTCCATATTATTTAATCATAGTCAGAATTTAGGAACAGAATCATGAATGAAATTCATATTACCCAGAAAAAAATTGCCTACTACTTTATAATTTTCAAAGTGATCATTACATATATAATCTTAGACTCAACTAAAGGCAATATTTTTGAAGTTGAGAAGTAGTATGAAAAAGAGTATTAGGGAAGATGACAGCACAAAGTAATGTAATAAACTTTAATTGCAAATAGTATTAAAATTATATAAATTGTGGTATCTTATAATATTTACAATTTGCGTAAGACTGTATAAAAATTTTAACTTATTTAGAGGTTATTTATAAATGAAATGTCTCAGAATAAAGTTGTAGATTTTTCTGAACAAGTTCTTTCATGAGGGAAACTAAATGCTCTCACAAACTAACAGTATCTGAAAACTCTGTCATCGTTTAATAGAGAGGTTTGTGGACATAAAGAGAAAGTGCCAGCTCTCATATAAAGGCAATTAGCTATAAAAGAATAAGAAGAAAACAACAGTGAACGAGAGTAGTATGGAATATAGAAGAACATGGGCATGAAAGCTGAGAACAAACATAAAGAGGTACACTAAATAAAAACAAAAGAATAGCATCTTTAGAACAAAACTGAAATGGAGAAAATGAATGGGATAAATAAATACAGAGGCAGCTTTGTTAGAGATCTATTTAAAAATAAGTAAAGGTGAGGCTGCCAAGAAATAGAAAAGCTTACTTAAAAAAGATCTGTGGAGAAATATGAATCAAAACAACAATGAGGTACCCCCTCACACCTGTCAGAATGGCTACTATCAAAAAGTCTGCAAATAACAAATGCTGGAGAGGATGTGAAGAAAGGGGAACCCTTGTGCACTGTCGGTGGGAAATGTAAATTGGTGCAGCCACCATGGAAAACATTATGGAGGTTCCTCAAAAAAACAAAAATAGAACTACCATATGACCCAGCAATTCCACTTCTGGGTCTATATCCTGAAAAAATAAAAACACTAATTTGAAAAGATACATGCACCCCAATGTTAACAGCAGCACTATTTACAATAGCCAAGACATGGAAGCAACCCAAGTGCCCATCAACAGACGAATGGATTAAGATGTGGTACATATATACAATGGAATATTACTCAGCCATAAAAAAGAATGAAATACTGCCATTTACAGCAATGTGGATGAACCTAGAGAATATTATGCTTAGTAAAATAAGACAGAGAAAGACAAATATTATATATCACTTATATGTGGAATCTAAAAAATAATACAAATGAATGTATATGCAAAAGAGAAACAACTCACAGATGTAGAAAACAAACTTGTGATTACCAAAGAGGAGAGGGAAGGAGAAGGGACAAATTAGGGTTATGGGATTAACAGATACAAACTGCTATACATAAAATAGATAAGAAATAAGGATTTACTGTATAGCACAGGGAATTATACCCAATATCTTATAATAATCCATAATGGAGTATAATCTGTAAAAATACAGAATCGCTATGCTGTACACCTGAAACTAACATAATATTGTAAATCAACTATAATTCATTAGAAAAAAAAGCTCTGGAGTAGTCAGTCTGTCTTAACACTGCAATAGTGACATGCTCAGATCCTGAGTATCAAGATCTCAGAGATTTCGTTATTAAACAAAGAAAAGAAAACCTAATTCCTAAAACAAAGTAGACAATAACAAGGTAGGAAGAAAACATGGCGGTCAAGGGGGTTAACTGTTGGGAGTGAACTACAGCCACAGTGCCCTTCTCACTCTCCAGTGGTGTTAAGTGTTATAATCTATTTTTAAATACTAAATTATATACCAAATATGCTGTATCATAAAACTAACATACAAAATTAATACTTTCTCTTTGTCAAAATAACTTTATCAGAAAAAGTATTTTAAAATAAAGTATTTAATTCCATGCTTCTTATAACATGAAATAAACTTTTACCATTACTTACTGTATTGATGGTTTGGGGGTATATTGCTACTTGTAAGAATTTCACTTTTCAGCTGACCCTAAACAAAAAATTTGAATTATATGAGAATGAAAAAGAAAATGCATACATATTCAGCCACCCACACACACACACACAAATTTGGTCCTAAATCCATATCTTTATTCCCATCTTCGTAATTATTAGTCCATACGAAAAACACACTGAGCACTATTTACAGATATATTTCTTTAGCATATTACTTCAGTAGATAATTTTTATAAATTCTAAATATCTGGAAACAACATTTTAAGACTGTGCTCCCCTCTGACTTAAAATGTATATATGTGTACATACATATATACACATATATATATATACATACACACACACACACACACACATCCATGAATTAGGATCTCAAACACTTTCTAGACAAAGGCAAATTAAACTAACGTTACAGTACCTTTCTGAGAAATAAAAGATAGAATCTTGGAATTAATTCAATTCAGAAAATTCAACTGTTCTTCCTTTCTCCTCTAAGTAAATAAACATGCCTAAGACTGGCTTAGCACGCTTAGTTTTGAATCAATCATTCACTATTCAAGAATGCATCATCACAAATGCTTAAAACATTTGCTAAGAACACATTTTTTAGATCTGAAAGGTATCATCTTTCTTTACAATACTCTTCAAGTAATCATTCTCATATGAAACTCCACAATGCAACCAGAATGCCATCAAAATGAGAGTGTACAAAACCATAAACACAGTTTTAATGTGATAGTATAGGTTCTCATCTCACTGTCAAGTGAATGATTTCACAAAGATCTTCAAAATCAAAAGTGCTTTTTTTAAAGATAGAGTGATTCCAATAACTGTGTTGCACACTTCTGACTTAGTTACATACAACTTAAACAAAAGACTGATATCCTGTCCTCATTAAAGACCGCAATGTAAAGCAAATCTAGGGAGTGTGGTTAGCTCTTCAAGGTATGATCTGAAATTACCAAGATCTGTTCCCTTGACCCCGGATAAGACATGCCGCAGTTAACGTTCCAGTAGGCACTGAGACTATCAAGCCGTATAAGCTATAGAAGAAAATGGAAAAGGTCAGGTAACTAACACACTGAAATTATGAATCAATATTAAAAGATTATTCTCATGTTCACTACCCCAAAATTCTCCAATTGCCACTTTGAACTTTTAAAGGAAAGGAGATACTGCAAAAATGGAGGAAAATATATGTATGTTATACAGAGACTTTATTATTAATCTAGCATTTGCTAAATTGTGCTTCCAGGAACACTATTCCCAAGGGGATTCATTCATTCAGTGATCAAATATTCATTGAGAATTTAGTATTTAACAGACTGTAAATATTTCACTGAATAAGAAAGACATGATTCAGGACTTCCCTGGTGGCGCAGTGGTTAAGAATCTGCCTGCCAATGCAGGGGACATGGGTTCAAGGCCTGCTCCGGGAAGATCCCACATGTCGTGGAGCAACTAAGCCCATGCACCACAACTACTGAGCCTGCGCTCTAGAGTCCATGAGCCACAACTACTGAAGCCTGCGCGTCTACAGCCTGTGCTCTGCAACAAGAGAAGCCACTGCAATGAGAAGCCCGTGCACCGCGAGGAAGAGTAGCCCCCACTCGCTGCAACTAGAGAAAGCCCGCGCGCAGCAACGAAGACCCAATGCAGCCAAAAATAAATAAATAAAAATAAATAAATTTATTAAAAAAAAAAAAAAAGAAAGAAAGACATGATTTCTCCAGTGGGTACAAATGGCTGTTTCAAGGGAGGGGTGAAGGGAGAGGATTCTATGATCAACAAAGGTGGGGAAAGCTACATACTAAATATCCTTCTTAAAGATTCACAATGTTTATTAGCATATTTAAAGTACTGTGAAGTCCTGGAGTTTAAAACAAAATAAAACGTACCTGTTTAACTATGTACAGCTTTCTGCTTTAGTCAGTAATCTTACTTGACCAGAGAATATTTTTTCAACAAATCTGATATCTTAATTACCTAATGCTCCATGAAGTACAATTTGGGAAACATTAATTTTATTCAGTTTCTTTATATTCTAGGTGAAAAATCTAAACCTCAGAACAGGTAAGTGATTACAGAGGGTTGTCACATAGTAAGTAGCAGAGCTACAAATGGACCCAAAACTTTTAACCCATATTCCAATGGTATATTATGCTCCATGAATACCATTTGGGAAACATTAATTTTATCCGGTTTCTTTATATTCTAGGTGAAGAATATAAACCTCAGAATAGGTAAGTGATTACAGAAGGTCACATAGTAAGTAGCAGAGCCAAAACTGGACCCAAAACTTTTAACTCACATTCCAATGGCATATTCTGCTCCATCAAGGTTTCTTGAAGAAAATACATTAAGTGTTTGTACTTAGGAAAATAACTGGATTAAAAAGTCTAGTCTAATACCTTATATATAATTTTTTCTGCTTCATTTAATATGCACGGAGTCCAGTGTTCATTTGCAGTCTAAGAGAAAAAAAGAGAGTAACTGTGAAATGAAGTATATATATCAACAAAACAGTGCTCTAATAACCGTAACAAAATAACCTGGGAACAACAAGACATTTAGCTAATGATGGCTAATGTTAGTTACCTGTTTCTTTACATATTTATATTACAAAATCAAAGGAACAGTGAAAATGGAATTGAGGAGGTTCTTATCTAACTGAGTTCATTCATTCAGAAAATAATTACTGAGCTACTCTGTGTCTGCGCGTGGAAGGAACTGGGTATGAATAAAAACAGAGAGCTAGCCTATAAACTATTGAAGAAGGTCCACATTCTTGTAAAAAGTAAATAAATAAATAAATAAATATTGCAAAGTAGGAAGAAAACCCGGAGAATATGGAAATCACAGCATGACCATGTTTCTACAAAGTCAGTATGGTCAGCAATGCCAAAAGCTGCTGTGAGATAAACTAAAATAAACTCACTTAAGTGGCCAGGGCATTACCGATGAACTGGTTAAGAGCAGTTTCAGGGGAGCAGTAGAATAAGAGTATAGTGGGTAGGGAGTCATTAGGAGGTGGGGAAATAAAAGAAAGCAAAGGTAGAGAATTTTCTCACCAACTTAGTTAGAAAGAAGAGAAGGAGAAGGCAATAGTTAGATGGGGCCTGGGTGGAGTGGGAGAAGGTTAAGGAGAGGCTTTTTAATTTTAATATAAAAGAGACACTTGAATGCATTTAAATGCTTAGAAGAAGGAGGTAGGGAAGGGAGAAGAGGGAAGAAGAAGGGCTGAAGATTTAGGAAAGAGAAGGAAATTGACAGAAATAAGGAAGAAAAGGCAAAAGGTAGGAGGGGGTGAGAGAAAAGGGGGAAAAAGGCTCCTAAGGACATGGGGGACGACGGGATCCAGATCAGAGGTGGGAAGATTATCTTAGATATAAAAGTTAGTTTGTAAGTGGAAAGATGGAAAAAAGGAATGGTACAGATACAGAAAGAGTTAAGTTTGCTATTATTGTTGTTATGATAGTCAATGTAGTAGCTGACGCAGAAACTGAGCCAGACAATGTGCCAAATGCTTTACACAAACTATCTAATTTCATCATCACAAAAACACTAAAATATAGGTACTATTGTTTCAATGAATGAAGGCTGGATAGAAGGAAACCAACATGGTAACCAGTTCAGTAATGTTTCACAGGTGCTTTGATAAAATATAATGGGGAGCATAAAAGAAGGAATGGTAACTTCTAAGAGTGCAGTAAAAAAAAAAGAATGAGAAAGACAGTAATATCTGAAGGAACTATTAAAACCTGAATAGAATCGCCAGCCAGATTAAGGGAAAAGAATAACACAGGCAAAGAAAACCATATGAAGAATCTGAGCAAAGATACAGAGGATCAAACAACAGCACACACTAAGGAAACTACACACCATCCTTAGAATGCCTGTTATCACTCAATGGGCACTATGTGACTATTTTGTATTTTTCATTTGGCCTGTTAGAAGCTCAACATTAAACAGGGAGCTCACTTATGACTAATATTGCTGGTCTCATTTTTCTGGAACAATGATCTCTCTGCCTTTCAGAACACAGATTCTGGTTTCTTTAGAAGTGTTATAGCATTGTCTCTTTTTTATTGAAAGCTACTTCAAATTCATTTTGGAAACAAGCAGAGGATAAACAGTGTATTAAACACTAGCTTCCCTGACTCCCTTTCCTTTGTTTCTCCAGTACCTTTTCTTTAATTTTTCTGCTTTGATCTTCAACTGATGTATACCTCTACTTCTCTGCATGCATGTATCTTCTTAAGGTCTCCATGTAACAATGTCCTTTTTCTGTTTAACAGTCTACTTCTCTTTCTTTTTTTCTTCGTCTTCTTTCCCTACTAAGGCCCTCTTCATATAACTAATCAAAAGGCAAAAATGTACCCAGTATGATCTACTCACTGTCCTTAACTTTAAAACATATTTCCTGCCACTAAGTTGTCCATAATAGGAAAAAAATGTCCAACCTGGATATACACACTCTATATCCTTAAAGACCTTCAAGAGAAAAACCAAACTGCATTATAAAATACTTCATCAAAATAAATTCGCTTATGTACATTTCAATATAATAAACAGATACACATGTATAAACTATTTGGAAATTATACTGTGGATAAGAACATAACTCTACAGAAAACTACCTTCCTCTAATTTACTACAGATTTAAGATACAGCTTTTAATACTTTCAAAACACTTGTTCTTGATATTTTGAAATCTGTTAAATTCAAAGATAAATCAAAATAATTAGAGAATATAATGAAAGTATCACTAAAAGTTGTAAATTCCTAGAAAAGCTGTAGAAAGATTACACATAAAAATAAAACAGCTATTTGTAGCAATAGCTGATTTTAGGAAATTCACCCTGTGACTTGAGAATAGTATTTCACAGGTTCCACAGAAATTTTAAATAAGGTCACTTTACCAATAGACTAAGTTCTCCCAGTGTGACACCAAATGAAAGAGGCCGCTTTGGATCTGTTACCTATCAAAGAAAAAAAGGTGACATTAAAATATACTGACAGTGAGGGTAAATCCATTCTCCACTCTACAATAGGCAACATAGGACAATGAGTTTAAAAGTAACGTAACCAAATGGATTTGTGGAAAAGAAAGGGAAGGAAGACAGTAACATGGCTGGGATTTTCCATATTTTGTAGGCATGACACTAACATGATACTTTCCTAGTGGAACTATTTTCTTACTAGAAGTGAGAAGATTCACTAACTAGCACTAAACAGACTCTTGTCTACATAGTTTAAAAGAGACAGTCTCTTTATGTATATACCATTAAAGATGTTCTCCATAGATAAATAAAACAAGGAGTTGTAGATAAAACCGTGCCACTAAATTATTTTTAAAACATTTAAGATTTTCACATTTAGAAATGTGAACTGTCTCTTTAAGCCTTTAATTTCCCGGACACTTTAAAAATGGTTTGTTAGAAGATGCTTGAAGATTCTTAACATTTAATTTCCTCAATCCCTTAACTCAAAATATGCCAATGTTAAACTTCTGATCTATTTCTCATCTTCAATACCTAAATTATATTTATACACAGTGCTTAAACTGTGCCATGGTGTGTACGATGTCATTGTTTTCAACATCTCAAAGATGTCCAAAAGTCAGTGTTTTTTGGTCATGAAAGAAAATAGGGAAACTAGAGAGAGGAGAAAAATCATGTTCTAAATCATCCACCAGAGACTTGAGTTTAGTCACCTAAATGCATGCTCTGGTATAGCTGCAAAGCACAAAGAGCTTTGTGAGCTTTGTTTTTAATATTAGATATATTACGATTTGTGGCAAAATGTATTTCCCTTCATTCCCATATTCATCTTTTTATACCTATGGATATCAAGCTCAAAATGACTTGCAGCTATTTCAGAAGGAACTTTAATAAAACACAACTCCTCAGCTGCTAATGCACTACCCATAAATTATTGCTATCATACAAAGAACATCTTTATGATAAATTATTACACTTTCCCTACCCCCATTTCTATATTTTTCACTATCCTTCTAGACACAAAAATTAAGGTAATCACATTGAAAGCGGCAATATAAGGAAGATCCCTTTGTGCTTTTAATATTTTTCCTTTAGATTATTTTAATATATTTTGTCGCTGACACCAATTTAAATGTAATTGATATTACTTGTCCCACTCCTATGCATCTCTGTATTTCTTCATTAAAGAGAAAGAAATAATGTACCGTTCGAATTGTATTTGCTCAATAAAAAAGCTTAGTTTAAGTTTAAACTGAGATTATCATTCACCAACATGCCATTAGCTTTAAGAATAATTCTTTTACTTCCATGATGGGTTGAGTCAATTTTATTTTCCTAAGTTTGTTTTAAACAAGGAGATTTATGAATTTGGTTTTTAGACATTATTTGTTAGCAAAATTCAGTCTAATAACTACAGAAAAACCAAAAGATAAAAGTCAGTGTAAGAGAGAGATGGTGTATCTTGAAAAACTACAAGTGTGTCTTACTGAATATTAAGTTACAAAAGGAACTTATGAGGAAAGTAAAATAAATTCTATATATGGCAGTATGACTTTAATTCAATCCAAACTTAAAGCAAACTAAAAACAAAAAAGAAAGCAAACTCATTTTTGGAAAAGATGAAAAAGCATTTCCAATTTTTTAGGTAAATGAAAAAAATTCAAGGCTTCTCATGTATGTTTCGAACTTTAAGACAAAGTGCATATTAAGTTCAAAATATTTGTTACATTTTAACTAAAATTAATCAGTAAAATAGATCTTAATCAACTAATGTTAAACTTTTGCTTATAAGTGAAGTGTGGTTTCTAAATATTGCTACACATGTGTGTGAGTAGCTGTGGGTGTTAAAATCCAACATGGTGGAATGTAAAATGAATGAGACTAGCAGCCAACTGACCTGGATTTTAGTCCCCTCTCTACCAACTACCATTATAAACAATTACTTCATCACCTCTGGAAACTAATTTTTTGTCATTATTAAAAAAAATTAGTTCCTTAAAGTTATATTAGTCTAAGTCTTTAAACAAAATTCAAAATAAATGATAGAGAAAAATCCAAAAATCTCTTAAATTAGCTTTAGAAAGGAACATATGGCAGTTTTATGATATATGTACACACATTAATGCCGGATGAAAAAAGCCTAACACAAGGAAGGAGATATGGTAGTGCACTAATCAGAAAAAAAAATCTATCTTAGATTTAAAATTGCTATTTATGGGCAAATCAAGAATTAATGTCATAAAATACACACTTAATTACTAACTTAAACCAAGTAAACTAAGTTACTTACATCATCTTCATATTTAATGTGAATGTCTGTGATTTTTACTTGTACATTTTTAATTACTTGAGTTGCCAATTTTTCCAACAACGTATCCTTTTTGGCTTCTTTTGGTTTATCTATAAAAAACAGGAAAATACAAGTTCAAGAGTTGAAATTCTCAAACAGAGGGCAGAGAGCAGAAGCAAGAAGAACTACAATTCTGCAGCCTGTGGAAGGAAAACCACATTCACAGAAAGATAGACAAAATGAAAAGGCAAAGGACTTTGTACCAGATGAAGGAACAAGATAAAACCCCAGAAAAACAACTAAATGAAGTGGAGAAAGGCAACCTTCCAGAACAAGAACTCAGAATAATGATAGTGAAGATGATCCTGGATCTCAGAAAAAGAATAGAGGCAAAGATCGAGAAGATGCAAGAAATGTTTAACAAAGACCTAGAAGAATTAAAGAACAGACACCTAGAAGAATTAAAGAACAAACAATCAGAGGTGAACAATACAATAATTGAAATGAAAAATACACTAGAAGGAATCAATAGCAGAATAAGTGAGGCAGAAGAACGGATAAGTGACCTGGAAGACAGAATGGTGGAATTCACTGCCTCAGAAGAGAATAAAGAAAAAAGAATGAAAAGAAATCAAGACAGTCTAAGAGACCTCTGGGACAACATTAAACGCAACAACATTCACATTATAGGGGTCCCAGAAGAAGAAGAGAGACAGAAAGGACTTGAGAAAATATTTTAAGACTTTATACTCGAAAACTTCCCTAACATGGGAAACGAAATAGCCACCCAAGTCCCAGAAGCACAGAGAGTCCCAGGCAGGATAAACCCAAGGAGAAACATGCTAACACACACAGTAATAAAATTGACAAAAATCAAAGACAAAGAAAAATTATTGAAAGCAACAAGGGAAAAATGACAAATAACATACAAGGGAACTCCCATAAGGTTAACAGCTGATTTCTCAGCAGAAACTCTACAAGCCAGAAGGGAATGGCACTATAAATTTAAAGTGATGAAAGATAAGAACCTACAACCAAGATTACTCTACCCAGCAAGGATCTCATTCAGATTCGACAGAGAGATCAAAAGCTTTACCAACAAGCAAAAGCTAAGAGAAATCAGCACCACCAAACCAGCTCTACAACAAATGCTAAAGGAACTTCTCTAAGTGGGAAACACAAGAGAAGAAAAGGACCTACAAAAACAAACCCAAAACAATTAAGAAAATGGCAACAGGAACATACATATCGATAATTACCTTAAATGTGAATAGGTTAAATGCTCCAACCAAAAGACACAGGCTGGCTGAATGGACACAAAAACAAGACCCATATATATGCTGTCTACAAGAGACCCACTTCAGACCTACAGACACATACAGACTGAAAGTGAGGGGATGGAAAAAGATTTTCCATGCCAATGGAAATCAAAAGAAAGCTGCAGTACCAATACTCATATCACATAAAATAGACTTTAAAATAAAGAATGTTACAAGAGACAAGGAAGGACACTACACAATGATCAAGGGATCAATCCGAGAAGAAGATATAACAATTATAAATATATATACACCCAACATAGGAGCACTTCAATACATAAGGCAACTGCTAACAGCTCTAAAAGAGGAAATAGACAGTAACACAATAATAGTGGGGGACTTTAACACCTCACTTACACCAATGGACAGATCGTCGAAACAAAATATTCATCAGGAAACACAAGCTTTAAATGACACAATACACCGGATAGATTTAATTGATATTTATAGGACATTCCATCCAAAAACAGCAGATTACACTTTCTTCTCAAGTGCACAAGGAACATTCTCCAGGATAGATCACATCTTGGGTCACAAATCAAGCCTCGGTAAATTTAAGAAAACTGAAATCATTTCAAACATCTTTTCCAACCACAACGCTATGAGATTAAAAATCAATCACAGGGGAAAAAAACGTAAAAAACACAAACACATGAAGGCTAAACAATACATTACTAAATAACCATGAGATCACTGAAGAAATCAAAGAGGAAATCAAAAAATACCTAGAGACAAATTACAATGAAAACACGACGATCCAAAACCTATGGGATGCAGCAAAAGAAGTTCTAAGAGGGAAGTTTATAGCAATACAATCCTACCTCAAGAAACAAGAAAAATCTCAAATAAACAATCTAACTTTACACCTAAAGGAACTAGACAAAGAAGAACAATCAAAACCCAAAGTTAGCAGAAGGAAAGAAATCATAAAGATCAGAGCAGAAATAAATGAAATAGAAACAAAGAAAACAATAACAAAGATCAATAAAACTAAAAGCTGGTTCTTCGAGTAGATAAACAAAACTGATAAACCTTTAGCCAGACTCATCAAGAAAAAGAGGGAGAGGACTCAAATCAATAAAATTAGAAATGAAAAAGGAGAAGTTACAACAAACACTGCAGAAATACAAAGTGTCATAAGAGACTACTACAAGCAACACTATGCCAATAAAATGGACAACCTGGAAGAAAGGGACAAATTCTTAGAAAGGTATAACCTTCCAAGACTGAACCAGGAAGAAATAGAAAATATGAACAGACCAATCACAAGTAATGAAATTGAAACTGTGATTAAAAATCTTCCAACAAACAAAAGTCCAGGACCAGATGGCTTCACAGGTGAATTCTACCAAACATTTAGAGAAGAGCTAACACCCATCTTTCTCAAACTCTTCCAAAAAACTGCAGAGGAAAGAACACTCCCAAACTCATTCTATGAGGCCACCATAACCCTGATACCAAAACCAGACAAAGATACTAAAAGAAAATTACAGACCAGTATCACTGACGAATATAGATGCAAAAATCCTCAACAAAATATTAGCAAACAGAATCCAACAACACATTAAAAGGATCATAGACCATGATCAAGTGGGATTTATCCCAGGGATGCAAGGATTCTTCAATATACGCAAATCAATCAATGTGATACACCACATTAACAAATTGAAGAATAAAAACCATATGATCATCTCAATAGGTGCAGAAAAAGCTTTTGACAAAATTCAACACCCATTTATGATAAAAACTCTCCAGAAAGTGGGCATAGAGGGAACCTCCCTCAACATAATAAAGGCCATATACGACAAGCCCACAGCAAACATCATTCTCAATTGTGAAAAACTGAAAGCATTTCCTCTTCGATCAGGAACAAGACAAGGATGTCCACTCTCGCCACTATTATTCAACATAGTTTTGGAAGTCCTAGCCACGGCAATCAGAGAAGAAAAAGAAATAAAAGGAATCCAAATCAGAAAAGAAGAAGTAAAACCATTACTGTTTGCAGATGATCTGATACTATACATAGATAATCCTAAAGATGCCACCAGAAAACTACTAGAGCTAATCAATGAATTTGGTAAAGTTGCCAGATACAAAATTAATACACAGAAATCTCTTGCATTCCTATACACTAACAACGAAATATCAGAAAGAGAAATTAAGGAAACAATCCCATTCACCATTGCAACCAAAAGAATAAAATACCTAGGAATAAACCTACCTAAGGAGGTAAAAGACCTATACTCAGAAAACTATAAGACACTGATGAAAGAAATCAAAGATGACACAAACAGATGGAGAGATATACCATGCTCCTGGACTGGAAGAATCAATATTGTGAAAATGACTATACTACCCAAAGCAATCTACAGATTCAATGCAATACCTATCAAATTACCAATGGCATTTTCTACAGAACTAGACAAAAAAATCTTAAAATTTGTATGGAAACACAAAAGACCCCAAATAGCAATAGCAATCTTGAGAAAGAAAAACAGAGCTGGAGGAATTAGGCTCTCTGACTTCATACTATACTACAAAGCTACAGTAAACAAGACAATATGGTACTGGCACAAAAACAGAAATATAGATCCATGGAACAGGATAGAAAGCCCAGAGATAATCCCACACACCTATGGTCAACCAATCTATGACAAAGGAGGCAAGGATATACAATGGAGAAAAGACAGTCTCTTCAATAAGTGGTGCTGGGAAAACTGGACAGCTACATGTAAAAGAATGAAATTAGAACACTCCTTAACACCATACACAAAAATAAACTCAAAATGGATTACAGACCTAAAGGTAAGACCGGACACTATAAAACCCTTAGAGGAAAACATAGGAAGAACACTCTTTGACATAAATCACAGCAAGATCTTTTTTGATCCACCTCCTAGAGTAATGCAAATAAAAACAAAAATAAACAAATAGGACGTAATGAAACGTAAAAGCTTTTGCTAAGCAAAGGGAACTACAAACAAGACTAAAAGACAACCCTCAGAATGGGAGAAAATATTGGCAAACAAATCAACAAAGGATTAATCTCCAAAATATATAAACAGCTCAAGCAGCTCAATATTAAGAAAACAAACCAAATCAAATAATGGACAGAAGACCTAAATAGACATTTCTCCAGAGAAGACATACAGATGGCCAAGAAGCACAACGAAAGCTGCTCAACATCACTAATTATTAGAGAAATGCAAATCAAAACTACAGTGAGGTATCACCTCACACCAGTTAGAACGGGCAACATCAGAAAATCTACAAACAACAAATGCTGGAGAGGGTGTGGAGAAAAGGGAACCCTCTTGCACTGCTGGTGGCAATGTAAATTGATACAGCCACTATGGAGAGCAGTATGGAGGTTCCTTAAAAAACTAAAAATAGAATTACCATATGACCCAGCAATCCCACTACTGGGCATATACCCAGAGAAAACCATAATTCAAAAAGACACATGCACCCCAATGTTCACTGCAGCACTATTTACAATAGCCAGGTCATGGAAGCAACCTAAATGCCCATCGACAGACGAATGGATAAAGAAGATGTGGTACATATATACGAGGGCATATTACTCAGCCATAAAAAGGAACAAAAGTGGGTCATTTATAGAGACATGGATGATCTAGAGATTGTCATACAGAGTGAAGTAAGTCAGAAAGAGAAAAACAAATATCGTATATTAATGCATATATGTGGAACCTAGAAAAATGGTACAGATGAACCAGTTTGCAGGGCAGAAATAGAGACACACATGTAGAGAACAAATGTATGGACACCAAGGCGGGGAAGTGGCGGGGGGTGGTGGTGGTGGGAGGAACTGGGAGATTGGGATTGACATATATACACTAATATGTATAAAATAGATAACTAATAAGAACCTGCTGTATAAAAAATAAATAAAATAAAATTCAAAAAAAAAAAAGAGTTGAAGTTCTCACATAGTTCATAATCAATGACCAAACGATAGCTAAGGCACTACTCAATGGAAATTACAACCTATTCCAGTGTCCTTCTATTATTTTAGATTTTAATATGCATTTCCAACTTAAAACTTATTTTTGAAGTTACATTGTAATCTAACATTCATTTGACCTTTGAAGACAGAAATCAAGTGGCAATGTGTATAAATAACACATGGCAATAAAAACTACTTTTACCTACCTTTTGAGCGATCAAGACCTTTAAAATGTTTCTTAAAATGTTTTTTGTGCTTTTTACGTTTACGTCCTTCTCAGTGGAAGCATTTTAGTGAGAAAAGGATAAAATTCAAGTTAGCAGACTAGAGGACAGAAAAGAAAACAAGAGACTTCTTCCTGACAGCAAATTTTGGTACAACTCACCTTACTTTATTCTAAACTGATCTGTTATTTCAATACAAGTAGAAATTCACAAACCTTCTTTAGTCTAGAATAACCTTCTTTAATCTAGAAAATAACTTGGCAGGTGCAATTATACAAAAATTGGGTAAAATATCCATACAGAATGCCCTTTATAATATTTATGACTGTTTACACCATGAAGTTTAATTTCTCATTTCAGCGTTACCAAAATATTGGAAATGTAATAATGACAGAATAAAAAGACTTTCAGAGAAAGGTTTTGATAAGTGTGTGGTAGGAACACAGGAACACAAATGAAATGAATGGGTAGGCTGCCGACAGATGACTTCCTCTGGATGATACACCTCACAAGCAGAATCCTTTAATAACTTGAGGACATAAAGAATACAAAAAGGGCAAAAAAAGTACATGGACTTCTACACTGAAATTAGCTTAATAATTCCTTTAACACCTCATCCACTTTTATTTGGCACTGCCTCACTTCATGGCATTAACCCAAACCTATCTTACCCAACTTACAAATCGTTACATTCAACTGCCTATTACACATCAACTCCAGTCCACACTCTTGGGGCAGCCTCTGTATGGTCTCCCCTGCCTCCAGTCTCCACTGTTACCTCCAACCTAACATCCTTCTATACCGCCACCAGACTTACATATTCTAAAATACTATTCAGGCCTGTTAATTCCCTGCTCAAAATTCTTTTAAAGTCTCTCTGCAGCCTGCCAGATAAAATGAGAAAGTGTTTGCATGACACAAAGGTCCTTTCATGATCCGACCCCTATCGCCCTGTCCTGTTCTATCTCCTGCCACTCATCCTTGCACTGGATACTACTTATACTTTCCAAAACAAACCATAACTTTCTAATGCCTAATGCCTCTACAGGTTTCATTCCCTGAACTTGGTTTCCTCTCCCTGAAGTTCTTTACCAGGCAAATTCCTAGGAGGCTTCCAAATCTCAGATCCAGCACTACAGCCTGTGTGAAGCCTTCTTTGACTCTTCCAAGCATCTCCAAGGCCATCTACCACTGCACCTTATATAGACTTCCATTAAGCAGTGATTACACTGTATTTGAAGTGTTTGCACAACTGTCCTGTTACCAGGCAGGAATCTTCATCAGGACAGGAATTATCCTAACATCTAGGCACAAAGCACATGATACGTATCTGTTCAAATGAATCAAAAAAATCCACATCTGAACATTATAATAAAAATATAAGCTCAGTTAATGTTACATATATTTGAGAGAACATACATGATATTTAGCTTGAAATTTTAAATTTGTTCTTCCTTGATATTTTAAAGCAAATTGTCCTGCCACTACAAAAAACTAAGAATCAAATCCTGGATTTTAAGAATAAAACCCTAAGTTTCAAGAAGAAAATATTTAATAAACATATAAGAAAATCTGGACTTTGCTATTACCAGTAGTTGTCACAGTGATGTTCCCTAAGTCTTTTTCATTTATAAATTAAACATTCAGAAAAAGACTAAGTTTTCAAAGAACTACCATGTGAAAAGAAACAGCTAAGAAAGCCAGAGTAGCCCTGAAAACCATCCCACTTAAGTAGAAAGCTTTCGGAGACAGGAGTTCCGCTGCCTGGGTTTAGAATCTACCATAACTCACTCTTCTCACCTGACCTCCTATTATCTTTCTGGTTTCACATTTGTTCTAGCACCTTGTTCTGTCTTTGATCTCAGCGTTAGATGCACCATGTTTAAACATCTTCAAATAGTTGCAAAATCTAATCTGAGTACTACATATTTCTTTAGAGAGAGTTTGTTTAATCAGATGGACAATAAATTCATGATCCCCAGTCACTCTCTAAAGCAGTTCTCAAATGTTTTGGCCTCAGGGTTCCTTTAACACACTTACAATTTAAGAACCTTAAACAGCTTTTCATTAGTGTGGGTTACAGCTATTGATATTTACCATATTGGAGATCAACACTGAAAATCTTTTTAATATTAACTCATTAAAAAACCCATTATGTGATAGTACAGTTAACATGTATTTATGAAAAATAACTATATCTTCCAAACAAAAAGTTGTAGTGAGAAGAGTGGCATGGTTTTACAATCTTACAAATGTCTTTAATGTCTGGCTTAGTAGAAGACTGCTGGATTCAAATATATGCTTCTGCCTTTGCTCTTTTGGTACATGTTGTTTAGACTGAAGTATGTGAAGAAAATCTGACCTAACTACAGATATGTAATACGAAAAGGAAGGAACATCTTCACGGTCTTTTCATGCAATTATGGATACTACACCAAACTCAACTAGTGATAGCTTCTTAAAGTTGCACCTTGTTAACTGAAACTCTATCAGTGTATCTTTCGTCTGAATTAAAATCAGTCTACCTTGCTCTTTTATACATTCATAATTTTTTACCACGCACTGATAATATGGAAATATTGCTTCATTGAATTATGCAGATCTTATAAACACTGAGTCACTTTATTATTTAATATCAAAAATCACATTGTTAATACCACCACAAATCTCATCAGAAAAGTCTTTTAAGTATGGGAAGCCATCAAGCTCAAAGAAGCAAATACAAATTCTCCAAAATTCTAATTTTTGTTCAGAAACTCAAATCTTTTTGCTGGCAACAAACACTGTCAGTTGTTTTCTCTTAAAGTTGTATTGTTGAAATGTCTACCAAACACCCAAATCTGAGTAATAATAGTCTGTCAGCCATTCTTCCAAATAAAATGGCTTTCCATGAAAAAAGCAACTGGTTCCACTGACAACCCAAACAACTGCACAAGTATTTTTCCTTGAGACAATTATCCTGCTTCAGTCTGCAGAAGTACCTTGTGTATGCTTCCTCTTTTGTCACAAAACTTCAAAGACACATATGCTCAAAAGCTGTAATTTATTAAAATTAAATTTTTTCTATTTCATCAATGACATTCTTAAGTAAAATTGGTTTTTCCATTTTGTTTTGTTTTTTACTGTGAGTGATTGGTAAGGAACAATACAATGGCTCCTAATAGTATAGTTTAGTGCCACTGCCTCGATTCATGCTAAGGCAGCCAGCAATTTTACACAACATTGCTTTTGCACCATCAGCACCAATGTCAACACAGTGAAACATCAAATAATGTCTTAGCATTATTATGAAAATAGTTTTGACTTTTTGAAAACCACTGCTCTAGAAGTTTTGGGTTTTTTGTTTGTTTGTCTGTTTTTTAACGAGGAAGGAATGTACACTCAGAAACTGAAAAAAATGAAAGGATTATAAAGTACACACAAAGTCCTGGACAACTAAATAAAGATATCATCAACAAAATTATTCTCATTTCAGAATCATCAAATTCTAGGCCTAGTTTTTTTATCCAGGCTAATATACCTTTTTGGAATAAAAGGAAACTCTGAATCAATGAGGTTTTACTTTACAGTGACCTCTGTCTGTTTTGTTTTGTTTTTAGCAATGCTGCCCAATGATTTTGTTACATGTTTGAATGGGCCAGTGGAATTCATTTGTATTCTGGAGGCAGGTTGCTCCTAGTAGGATCAGAAAACACTGCCCCTGGCAGACTACAGAAAGCTGGTTCAATTACAACCTACAAAACGGGACAGTGAACCATGAGTATCTCCATGCTATCTTTTATATTAAACAAAGTGACTCGAAGACAAATTAACATAGTCAGCCACACTTACTCAAAGGGCAGATTTGTACAAAGAGAAACTCCTTTCAGGGTAATTTCATTCAATGCTGTGAAATCTGCATGCAGATTTTAAAATTATTATTTTAATGTGCTTGGTAAACTTCCTAGGATACAAAAGAATCCTACTGTTAAATCCTAAAGCAGTCAGCCTTCAAATTTGCCTTTTGTGAGGCTGTCCAGGACAGTAGTCTACAGGTGCCTCCAAAGCTACTGCAGAGGTGAAGCAAATCAGGGAGGACATGAGAAGAAAGTCACAGAAACATCTCTTATCAAGGTTCTAAATAAAGTCTCACTCAAAAACTAAAAGGTTCCATTTTATTGCTTTTTACAAAGTCTGAAAAGCACTGCTATAGGAGAGGAATTGCTTAATTGAGAAACTACTATTCTACAGAACTAAAGTCAAAAAGGCAGTCCAGATTTGAAAGTTATCTATAGATCAAACTGTAAGCTTCATAAGGGCAGTGGATTGTGTCTGTTTCACCTCATGAATATTCACCATCCAGCATAGTGCTTGCTACTAGAAGACATTAAGTATTTGGTGAATGAATAAATGCAGAAGGTAGAGAAAAGGAAATGATGGTAAAGGGGAAAAACATGAATTACATTTCCATATTTTCTAAAAGGATGACACGTCATATGAACTCCATTAAAAGCACAAGCATGGATAAGAATATAATTTTGTATGTAGCTGAATATAATTAACCATGCATACCCACCAGGCTTGATGTCCTTGTAAACAAAGTTTTCCAAGCCATATATGAACTCCCCTGAATGTGCGCCTGCATCCGCATGGCAGCAATAACCAAAATGCAAAGCGTTTAAAAGACACCTTTAATTTTACACATAAATATGTCTAAACTTAATTCAAAGAATTAGAAATCATGTAACAGAACAAGTAAAATCCAGTGACACCAAAACAACTTACTTCTAAGGAAGTATTTTCAGTGATACCATTTTCATTCTTTCAACATATAAACTTTGTTTTCATAACATTAAAACAAAAATTCTTAATAATTAAAATTATAATAATAATTTCAAATTAAGCAAAACAGACAAATATCAATTATGGCTAATGTCTCATTGATTTGCCAAATTTTCAAAGAAAGCAAAAATCTGCTGTTTTGGTTCCCTTTTTCCCCACCATTTTGCCCATTTTCAGAATGAAATATTGCTGTGATATTTACGCTAATTCTAGAGTCAGCTGAAATGAATTCATCTTACTTTAGTGTACGTTCCCTTTCAGACACATTGTCTGAATCCTTTCTATCCATTCTTGTCAGTGATGGCTAGGTAGCACCATCTTCCATTTCCCTCCTCAAATCCAGCCTAGACACCACTACAAGCTTACCTTCCTAAAACACAGCTGTGATCACATCACTCTCCAGATTTTTTTTAAAAAAGTAAAACTTACTTTCTCACTGACTACCAATTAAAGTCCATTATAAACCAGAGTCAAGAGCCAGACTGAGTTCAAATTCTAGCTCTGTCATTTTCTAGCAGCATAACCTAGAACAAGTTATTTAACTTCCAGCTTTCTCAACTATATAATGGGAACAATAAAAGCCTTTATATCACAGAATTATGACTATTAAATGAGTAAGCTGACATAAAGCATTTTGAAGAGTGACCCGCAAATAGTAAATTCTCAATAATTATTATCATCACCATCATGGCATTCAAATCTCTTAAAACTGACCTAAACTTAGCTTTCCAACTCACGTCCAGCTACGCTATGAAACTTCCAAATTCTTAGCTGCTCCCCATACATGCTCTACATTTTTTCATTTCACTGTCCCCTTTACCTAGAATGCCCTCTCTCCTTTCTGCATACTCATCCTTTAGACTCAGCTGAAATATATACCTTCACAGTGTCCGCCCTGATCTCTGGCTGAATGTAATATGCCCGTTATGAACTCCCGTAACACTCTTATCTATACCTCTTTGATGAGACGCAACATTCTCTCCTATTTATCACTATACATGAAGTCTTTCAACAGTAGGCTGCAAGAATTTTCTAATTTTTGTGTTTCCAACAATCTGTTGAACAGAATGGCATCAGACTTCTCAAAAGTACTTGGAAGTTAGAAGATTTTGCCTTCAAAATTCTAATTTTAAACCCAGCATTCTATCCCCAGCCAAATCAAACAAGTATGGAAGTAAATTACAAATCTTTCAGACTTGAAAGGATTTTTAAAATTATATCCAGTGTATCTTTTCTTAAAAGCTATTAGAAATGTTCTAGCAAAACAAAGGAACAAACTAACAAAGAACCAAAGGCAAGGGATCCAATGAATTAAAACAGAAGAGCAGTGAAGACCAGTTCCAGGATGACAATTATGTAGCAGAACTAAAAAAACAACCAGTTCAGAGAAAGATCTCCAAGAGGGACAGGGGGACAGGGAGAGGACCAACAAATGGGTTTGGCCAATTGGAAAATAACACTGATAGTCATATGATAGATAGATTTCATGTAGTACACAAAAAGAACTGAAGATAAATTTACAAAGAACACCAGGCAAATAGGAAAGAAGCATTTACAAATTCAAGAAAAACAAAAGGCTACATAGCAAAGGAAATATAATCACAGTACATTATTTGACCTATGCAGTGAACAATAATTATACTGTCATAGTAATGTAAATTTTGACTCATAATTGGCCAAAAATTATGATATAACCATATTGTGAGAAGACAGAAAGGGGAATTTAGGGTGAAAAAGTTGTAGGAGAGGTGAACTCCTTAACTACTGTAACAGGAAATCCAAGATAGTGCCTTACATTAATACATTAGACAACCACAGAAAGTTAATATTTCTAAAATGATGGTTCCCTCTAAGGAGTGGGTCTAGAGGGTAGAGAATGGTGGAATACGAAATGACATTTTTCATCATAAGTCTTTTTGGAAAAACTATTTGATTTTAGAGTTAATGTTAACTCTAAAATTTTAGGGTTTTTGATAAAATTAACATTTTAAAATACAGAATCTATATAGCATTTGAAAATCTTTTGGTCTCACTAGGAATTTAATATTTCCCTTTACTTTACAATAGCCTTTCCAGGAAAATAAACTCACTACAATGAAATAAAAGAAGAAAAATATCAAGAAAGTTTATTTTTACAGTTAAGCAAGCTCTCTAGAAATGAATTTATAGTTATATTTCAATTTTCTTTTTTTCCCACATAATAGTGGGCAGCACTTTATTTTAACAAATGAAACAAATTAAGTAAAAATACTTTTTTAAAGCAGATCAGCCTGAGGACTCTATTTTCATTTTTATCATCTGGTGCTTATAATTGAATCCCTCTCCTTACCTCCTAGTCTCTATACATACACGATAGTGCTTTTGTGCTTTTAAAATCAAGAAATAAGTGGAAAAATAATAAGTATGAAAAATAAAGTATGGTAATCAAGTCAAAACTATTAATTAATAATGGTGAAATAGAAAGCACCTAAAGGCCAGGGTTGTCTTATCATTCGTACGAATAACATTACATGAACATAGGATCCATATTCACACAAACTAGAAAAAATACTTATATGCAGTCAAGATAATTAAATGTATTTCTTGACAATTAAAGGAAAATAACCTCTATCAACATATTTCCCAATTCCTGAATTCATCTCTTTTATACTCAAAACATTTTTCTGACAAATCTAATGTAATAATGTTAAAACTGAGTTTCACTTTCTGAATTTTAGTTCTACCCAACAAAACCTAAATTTTATCATCCAAAAAGCTACAATGTAATGATTATATATTATATAAGCCTAACAGCCCCATTTACACAAGCTTAATACTACAGATGTTCATCCCCTATAGATTTATCAAATCATCCTTTATAGCCTCTCTGCCAGACACAAACATATAAGTTTCCTAAGTATTGAAAACCCAGGAGTCAAAATTTCATAGGCATTTAATACAAAATGTATAGCAGGTTATCATTTTGCTGATTAATTTGTCAACTACTAAAACAGGAGAGCGTATATACCATGCTTTTTCTTACAGTTCACTGGAAACACTAAAATATTTTTTAAGCAATCACAGCTATTTCCATTCCAAAAATAAATAAATAAATAAGTTTGGGGTTTGTTTCTCAAGAGGGAAAATATAACTTAATTATACATATTATAAATTATTTTAAGTGTATAACTACATGTTACAGCAATATATCCAAGCATATATAAATACACCTATCGATGACTACATATAATTATATACATTTGTGTTAAGAAAACAGATTTAATCGGAATTGATTCAAGAAAGAAATGAAATTTTAGTGCTCTCCAAGCCTTTTTCCTCATTTTTATAAAATTACTTCTAATTAACCAAAATTGAATAAAAAGAAATACTCACACTGAACTGTCATAAAACAAAACCACTACCACTTTGCTTTATTTGGTACATAAAAGTACTAGAAATGAAGAAAACTGTTTTCATGGAAATATAGATCCTTAAGTTTCAGCAGAAACATTAGATATAGTTAAATATGAAAAGCGAAAGGAAAAAACATGTTTAGGCTTTTAAAAAATTCTACCATTAAGATAGCCTCTGTATTTTAAGTATTTTAGTACTTTTTTGTAAAAGAATCAATAATTCTGAATAAGAGAAAAACACTTGTTGCAAAATGAATGAGAATCACTGATAAAGAATTTTAATCAGCAAGCTATTTTTAAGAGAGATTTCTTATTGATTTAAATAAATATCAGCAGCTTAAGCTAGGAAAGATATTATAATATCTAAATGTAATTTTTGTCATTTCTAGCTCAACATTTGCCATATCTTTTAAGAGAGACCAAAGAGAAATGCCTTACATTTCTAGTACCATCTTCTTTCATCACAGAAATATATAAACATGCTACCAAATGACACAAAAATGATGTAAAATGCTATAACTCTCACACCCCAATCTGCAATTGGGGTATGATTTGGCTTGAAAGAGAAAAACAAACTTAGAAAGGCTTGGAAAAGTCCTTCAATTCACCATCCTATAGACTACTCTTTTTCATCCTATCCTTATTGTTGCTCCATAAACCAAATTAAAATAGTCACCAGATTTATTTTTAGATAAAAACAAAACATTAAAACTTGAGACAAGATGTTAAAATGTTGAAATCTGAAAAATCAAGTTTTTAAAACTATCATGTATAATATAAAGAGATAGCTAGGAAAAGAATTACAGCACCATTTCCTCTAAACATTATTTCACTATATTAATATACCAAACCTTATTATCTTTCAACAACACGTGTGAAAATGCAGACAAAGAAACCATTAACCTTTGGGAAAAACAAACAGGCTTGCAAGAACTCAAAGAATTTGGGAAGTCTCCATTAAGTAGCACAGTAGAAATGACTGGTAAGAAAAGTAAGACAATTTAACTGGCAGTGAGATAAAATAATCACAAAGGCAATGATTCCCAAGTGTGAGTCATTAAAATCTTTACAATCAATATTGTGAGATATGATTTTAAAAGAAGATTCTTTCTTTGGAACTACAGCTTATGAAGGCCTACGAAAGAACCCTCTTTACAGAGCATTAAATATATCTAAAATGTAGGTATATGTACATTTATCTAAAACATAAACTTATTGTACCTTTCTCTGCTGCTTTTTGAAGGGCTTCTTCAATTCGGCATAATTCTTTCTGTTTAATATCTTGCAAGGATTTTTCTTCCTTTTCAGCATCATATTTAATACCTAAAAATGTATAGTTAATTCACACGTCAAGAATGGCAATTAATAAATAAACAAATAAGAAAAATTCAGCCTCATTATAATATTGTATTGTGTGTGTAATAAGTAATTTTTTTAAGTCAAAAAACATTTACATTCTTTAGATTGGTTTTACAAAAAGCTTAAACATAAATGATTCCTATTTATTTACAAAGCTTATATCAAAAGGAAAAGGACAGAAGGAAAGGAATTAAAGGGAGAAAGAAGATAGGAAAAAGGATATTTGGGGAAAAGGGTGAGTAGAAAGGTGAAAGGGAGGAACAAAGAGAAGGCAGAAAGTATACCAAAAAATTTCCAGTAATTATATCTGAGTGGTAAAATTTTGAGTAACTACAAAAAACATGTAATATACAATACCCGCTGGTATCAATGTAAGTTTGATGAAAAGACTTTCAGAAAGTAATTCAAGAACATGTATCAACAATCATAAAACATATATATCCTTTTAATCTAGTAATCTCATTTCTGATCATGTATCCGAAGGAAGTAACACAAAATGAGTAAGGTATCTATAAGAAGGAGGAGTTTATAATGTTCACTGTAATAGCAAAAAACAGTTGGCAGACCAAAACGGAATATCATATAGCCTTTCAAAATTGTCACTATCACCATGAAAACTGTGAAACATATCAAAAATATATATATTAACCAAAAAAGCCAGATCCATGTTGTATATATAGTGTGATAAATGCTACATCAAATCAAGTAAAGACTGGAAAACAAAAGGTAAAAATAAAAATTGTTTCTTTTATGGTTGAGAAAATATAAGTAATTTTTCCCTAAAATACCCAAACTTTTCTTAACATTATATTGTACTCAAACTGAAAAAACATTAATAATGAAAGATATCACTTTAAAAAAAAATCACTACTTCAAAAATTAAAATACTATCGTTTATAATGAAAAAAATTATCTACACACATTTTTGAAAGAACATTCACTCAAAATCAGAAGCAACAAAAAGGGAAAAAAAATTTTCCAGTCTGTAGATTAACACATTTTTAAAAACTTATTTACTTTCATTCCCAAAAGTAAAAGTCTAATGTATCTCAACTTAATAGGAAGCCTTAGTTGTAGAATAATTATTCACTGAGAATAGAATAAATTTCACAAATGGTTGAAATTATTCTTTCCAACAATAGCATAAAAATATTTTATATAAAATGTGGCAATATATGTGTGTGTATCTGTAAAATGTCTGTATTGTATATGTGTACATATATGAATATGATTAGTTTATTTCTATTATCTTCTATTTTACTAAACATATGAGAATACTTAACGTAGGTAACAATTTAATTTTACTATGATGCTATATAATTTTACTATGATGTTTACTATAATGTTTATAAACCTAAAATAACATACTTGCCCCAGGGACAACAAGCAGGTATAATCCCTCAAGGGTCGCAACAACAGCTTCTCCATAAAGATTCTTCCAAGGAATCTTCAAAGTTAATTTATCTAAAGGAACATAATTTCAACCTTCTTATTTGGATGCTCAAGAAGATATACATTTCTCACTTTTCATTAAGAGAAAAAGTACACAAAACCCTTCACACATATAGCATGTACATCACTCAGAAAAAAAAAAGAAAAAAAACCCCAACACAGTTTAAAACATCTTTTCCATATTATATTACCATTAAGGTGACTATTCACGTTGTGCTTTATATTTTTCAAACCTTTTGATAACTATTAATTCATTTAATATTCCCAAACCGTAAGAAAAATGAGGCAACTATTACTTCAGTTTTGAAAAAAAAGGAAACTCAGTCCCAGACAGGTTAAATTATATGCTTAAGTCCACCCAAGTCATCAATGGAACCAGAATTTATGGTCTGAATATTGTACATGCTGTTCTAGCCACACCTACAACTTCATCTCTACAGCATTAGTATAAAAAAAAAAAAATCTGTTCAAGATCTCAGGAATTGAAGCGGCAACACAGAGAAGAGTACCAAAGGAATAGAACTTTGACAGTATGCCAAATTGCTACAACTGGAAGAGGCCAACCCTAAAGGCAAGGTATACTGTTTTATGGTTACTAGTATTATGAGTTACAGGAGTTCAGACCAGTTATATTCTAAATATCTACTTATAAATCTCATGAAAGGCAGAACACATCTTCTCTCTTAGAAACAATGGTATTAATATCAGGTCCTTCAGAAACTTACCTACAGAAACTTTCTCACCCATAATAATAGATGAACTATGGCCCTAACTGTCACTAAGCCAAGTTTGGGGTTTTACAGAAAAAAGCTACGCAAAGCAGGAGAGAAGACAAAAAGGGCATATTCTCAGCTAAATTTTGAAATGGGCAAAATCTGTCTTTGGTATCTTTCCACATTTATTTCTTTACTCTCTTTCCAATCTTTAGTATGCCCTCTTTCCAGGTCTCCAGGTAGCCAATGTCCCAATCTGCCCTCAACTGTATTAGAGCAATTCTATCCAGACCTTTTCTACCCCACAGTTTTCCAGGTTCCAAAATTAAATACCTTCTCTCATCACAATTTAAAAAATAATGACCCTACAGTCATTATACTGAGAGCTATAGTTCTCTCAGTGTTGCCGATCAGACTCTTAAGACAAAGAATCTGATTCAACTAAGTCATGCTAATATGTGAATGACTAAGCTACTTACACCACCAGAATCATTGGCACTTTTAAATAAAGATGCTGAAAGCTCAAAAAATTGTTAAACAGGATAAGAAGCTGAAGAGGAAATAAAATAATGCAATGCAAAGGGAGGATATCTTGATTCACCTGAATGGACGCAAGCCAGTTTTAGCTGGGAATCTCTTACCAAGGTTAAAATCTCGAATTATTTCTCCACCTAAATTTTTATTTTTCTCCAGCTTATAAACCTGATGAGTTTCTTAAATGGTTCCCACTTCAGAGGACCTAGAGGTAATGCCAGTCATTTCTAAGTCTGTTGATTTTATAGTGAGTACCACCTATATTTATAATGGATAGTGTTTTATTTGTAGTTATCTCACCAACTCCTCAAAACTGATTTGGTTGCCTTCTTGGTGAGCATGAGACTGAAAAAGTGGGAAATGCCCCTTTAACATACCAAAAAGAGATTACCTGTTCTCTAAACCTTTTCTTCTCTCCTTTTACCCTAACTCATTATCCTCCCATTCTTAATTATTCTGTATTCCACTGAAATTTAAGTTAGTTATGTTACTGCCTTCCTTTTATAGATCACAAAATTTTTTAAATTTTTAAGTAAAAGGAGTATCCACAAATATGTCTAGCTCTTAGAAAACCAAAACATCCTTGAGCCCACTTAGCCACACTAACTCTACAGGTTAGGTGTAATATTTTAACCTAACAGCAATTTAATAACTAATATAAATGCCTCATAAACCCAAAAACAGGGATAAGTAGAAAGAAAATAGGTTTTGCATCCTTACATGTAAAGGGTCTCTCATAACTCAGTGAGTAACCTTGAAGGAAGCCATTAAATTCTTATAATACTTTAAAAGCAAAGAGAATAAACTCTGAACCATTAGAAAATCTCTTCCAAAATATAAATCTAGTTGTAATAATATAATTAATAACGTATTAAGTTCTTTAGTCAAAAATAACTCATCCAATACCCTGGAAATGACAATGCAATATTTTGTACTAATTTTAGATCTCTATAACTTCTTTGAGGACAAAGATATCATATGTAGCCTTGCTTCTCCCACAGCTATGTATCTCAAAGGTAAAAGAATGAATGAATGGCTATAACTTCATTCAAGGATTTCGATAAAGCATGTAGGGCTGCAACAATACTTCTAGAACATTGCTAAACATCACCACCTCACAAAGCACAAGGCTCTGTGTAACAGATGAACAAAAAATCTAACGCGAGCCCTAGGGATACTTTAGATCTAAGGGAAATTTTTTCAAGGAAAAAAAAAGGAAAATTTATATTAAAATTTTTTAGTTGTTATAAAACGAACACATATATATGATATAATGTGGATTCACAGAAGTATTCAAGTAATTACTAACAGATACTAGAACAGTAAAAGACAAAGCCTCCCTTGAATACAAAATAATGAATGAAGAAGGAAAGTGATGTGGTGAAGTAGCAGGGTGATGGGGATAGAAGGAAGGATGGTGGCATAAGTGAAAATTCTAAAGTAAGGGTAAGTCATCTAGGGTTGTAATTTATATTTTTTTAAAAAGTAAAAACCAAGTAGTATGGACTAGTTGAAAGGACTTGATATATTAAACTTCCTATTAAAAAATTTCTCCAACAAAGATGTATGCTTAGTTATGGCTGATCTTAGTGTAAGAGCTTAGCTGCAAAGGAAGACTTTCTGCTTAACAAAACATATCCTCTATGCCACACTGCTGCACAATGTATCAAGTGAAATGCCTGAACAAAACATGAGGGAAATAAGCCACACTTAAATTCTCTTTACTAGAGTTTGCAAATTACACTACTTTGACATATGAAGAAAAATCACACAAAATTTGCATTTCGATTTTGAAAATGAAGATATTTTTGTGTGGTGGAACCAAGCCTGAAAAACATCATTGCAGTTCAAATGTCCTTCCACTTTAGAGGGTAATTTTTTAACCTTTTGTGAAAAACTTTGATGTATGTACTAGGTATAGTATACATTCGGCTCAGAACTCAGAAAGCTCTAATCAACATAAACCAAAAACCTCTCACATTTTTTTCAAGCTAAAAATGATGTTTGAGATTAAATAACAGGAACAATAAAAAACTAAAAGGACGAAGAAAAATTCAAATGAAGAGTGAAGTACTTACCAATTTGGCCAGCCCTGACTTTAAAAGGAATATCCAATTCACTCTTCAGAAGAAAGAAAAAAGATTAAAGAACATCTTAAATTATTAAGCCCCCAACCAAATCACCTTTCTATCATCATTTAAATACACAATCATCTCTAAGGAAAAACAAAATAAATTTTCTATATTTGAGTAACTCATAAAGGATATGTTTCTCAGCTGAAAAAAAAAGTTCTTATTAACTTACACTTGACTTTAAAGAAAGAATTCATAAGAGAAGCAAAATTATAAATAAGAACAACAGAAAAAGAGTTTGTAGTTAAAGAAAGTAATTGGGTAAACTGGTTAGTTGTTTTAATAAACCAAACCAAGCCAGATGGAAATTCCATGAATTTTTAAAGTAACAGATGGACACTGCTTATGTGAAATACTAAAAGAAAGGAAAAGGAAGATTCTTTTCACTTAAATAAGTTGAAAACAATAACTGAACAACAATCCTCTCTCAAGTAAAATATTCAGTAAATGAATAAACAACTCTTAAAAGGCAGATTCCCAACATATTATCTACCATATTAGCATTTACTTTAGATAAGTTACTAACAGGTACCAATCAATAAGGATGAACTTTCACTTATCTAGATTCCAAATCACTGGCAAGTTCAAATAACTTTTTTATTCACAGAGTACTAACCAATAACTGATATTCACAATGTTCGCTTGAGTCTTTAAAATAATTAAAAATTCAACCAGTCAGAATAGGCTTTCTGTTAGGTGTACCTTACATGCTAATACTATGGAAATCTGGCAACTTAAATACATACTTTAGGTAAGAATTAACCAATCAATTAAAAATTAACTAAAAAATAAATAAATAAATAATTAACTAAAATAATCAATTTACCCACTCATCTGATTACTCAACTATTCTAAGTGAACAGAAACTGAAGAAAACACTAACAGATTTTGACAATAAACCTTTTTTTAGACCCAAACAAAAAATCCTCACTGGTAATGAGAGAGCAGCTCTACCCTCCAGGGGTTGGGCAGGGGAACGGGACAAATAAATTCAAGGGTCTTCATATCATACAGGATACCAATGGAAAACTATACACTTATATAAGTGTGGTCTCACACTCATTTTAATCTCCTGAAATAATTTTTCACACAAAATAAATGTAAAGAACCCATATCAAAGTAAAACCTCACCAAGCTGGATTAACTGGGGAAAGGAGGCTAGTTTGAATTAATGGAGAATATAAATTACAAAATAATTTATTAGATTTAATCATAACCAAAATTCAAATTAGGCTAACAGAGTTCAATATGTCATCTAAGTATATTAGATACCTATACCCTGGAACCACAATTCTATTTAGACTTATTATCTTCTAAAATATTTTCGTTAAGTAGAGTAAAAATAGCCTTTATTCCAATCCCTAGCAATGGAACCTTAAGTTCTAAAATTTTGGATAAAATTTTTTAAATTATAGCATCCTATATAAAGGGAGGGAAAGAAAATTTAAATATTTTGAGAGTCCACTACTTGCCAGGCTCTACTTTTTATTTTATTCAAGCCACAAAGGCACACAAATATTATACTGTTTTGTATTATTAACTTTGTTCTAAAGATGATTAAACTGATGCTCAAAGAAATTGAGTAACTTGCCAAAAGTCACACAGCTGGTCAAAGCCAGAGCTACCACTCAAACCCAGGTCGGCCAGAGTACAAGGTTCATGACCTTTCCACTATGCCAGTAACAAAATAAACTGTTACTTCTTGAGTTCTACTCCTAGATCTTCAACATCCAAAACTGGCTTCCATGAGACCAGTCATGGGAGAACTTTGTGTATAAGGCTCTCCTTAATTACACAGTTCATCATGTAGAAATTCAACCAGAGGTCAAAGCTAGGATTATAAAACATAATGTAGGTTAATTATAAATCTGACCTATTGATTAAAGAATAAACTCATTCTTAAGACATTTCATAAACTCAAATTAAGTCCAAGAGGCTAAAGACAAAGGGGGGCAGGGATCTTGGAAGATGGGGAGAGTTTTGTTTTTAGCTCAATAGTAAATGACCCAAATTACTGTCTAGAGCTAGATTCCAAAAAAATCTATTTTACCTCTTAACATTACCATAGTATTACAAGGCTGGACTGCCAATATATTTCCAAAAAATACAATTATTTATTAGATACATTGTTAAAATAAAGCCCTTATTTACCTGAAAACTATTTAAAGATAATTCTGAAGAAAACTATTTCATTAAAACAAATATCTACTACAAAGCTATACAGTCCAATATATAAAAGGGAAAAACATTATTATTTTCCAAGAGATACTATTTCGATCATCAGGAAAAAAAATTTTTTCCCAAATCTTTAATCTCAGATTTTCCTAGAGCAAACAGTTAAAAAAGTAATCCTTCTTTGTGCGACTCAATCACTTCATCTGGCACCTGGTACCAGATACCTAGTAACCAGGGTTTCTAAGAGCTTACCGAATTAACTGAGTAGTCAACATAGTTAAAAAAAAAAAAAAAAAAAAAAAAAAACTTACCAGAGCATTTTCTTTTATTTGTAGATTATCTAAAGCCACATTACCTTTAAAAAATAAAAGACAAAAATATGAAGTTAATACACCAAATAGTATACCCTGTCTTAATGCAAAACCAAACACTATGACACTATGCTAAATGCTAAGAAGTGAGAAAAGAAAACTTCAAGAACTTAAGAAGCTACTGGCACAAAAGAGTTGCTACTTATAGACAAGAAGTATTAGTTGTAAATATTTTAGGTTAGCCCAATGCAAAACAAATTACAAAATAGTTAATCAGGCTAACACTTAATGAGAAAGAAGTTGAAACACACCACTGTAAAGCAATTATACTCTAATAAGATGTTAACCAAAAAAAAAAGAAGTTGAAGACTTTCAGACTAAAGAACTTTAGAACAAAAGAAAGTATCCATCATTTTTAATGATTAAGCCAAAATCTCAAAAGAAGGAAGTAAAGAGGTGACTATTATAACAGATCAAATATCCTGTAACCCAGGATTCTTTCCTTAATCATGGTGTCAGTGAATATTTTCTACAAGACAACAGTGTTAATCTTTTAAAACTTCAAACATCCTACTTTCCCAGTAATTATTGTTTATGGTTCTAATATTCTTTCATTAGTCCAACTTTTTAAAAGTCTATTCAGATATTAAGTTATAAAAAAATAAAGCCACACTGACATGATTACATGACTCAAATTTTAAACACTGCACCTATATGTTGATACACAATATGTAAGTATTCTTGCTTACATAAAAACTTAAGCAAAAGAAAAAAGTTTTCATTTCACTTAAATTCTCTAAAGATTACTAAAACTAAAGTTTCAACACTAAATACAAGTATAAATTATACAGTTATGCATTTTCTTAATCACTCATGACACATTTATTTTTTAAAAAAATACTATGCTTCTTATAAACAGATAACAAACAACTACAAGACTAGATAGTAAAATAATCACAGCTGTTATCGCCATATAATAAAGTTCATTTTCTTTGTATAAGCACATTGTAAATTTCCTAAGATAAACTTAAAAACTTCAAAAGGAAAGTAAGAGGTAAGAAGCCTCACAAATGGGAAGAAAATACTACAGCATAATAACAGGAAGAAAGCATCTACAATATACTGCAGAGAAATTAAAACCTGAAGTAGGCAATAACTTCAGAGTCAAAGAGATAGATTAAAAAGTTATTTTGGAGATAGCCACATCCACCACAGCGCAGACAGCAGAACCAAGAAGAACTACAATCCTGCAGCCTGTGGAAGGAAAACCACATTCACAGAAAGATAGACAAAATGAAAAGACAGAGGACTGTGTACCAGATGAAGGAACAAGATAAAACCCAAAAAAAAACAACTAAATGAAGTGGAGATAGGCAACCTTCCAGGAAAAGAATTCAGAATAATGATAATGAAGATGATCCAGAATCTCAGAAAAAGAATGAAGGCAAAGATAGAGAAGATGCAAGAAATGTTTAACAAACACCTAGAAGAATTAAAGAACAAACACCTAGAAGAATTAAAGAACAAACAGAGATAAACAATACAATAACTGAAATGAAAAATACACTAGAAGCAATCAACAGCAGAATAACTGAGGCAGAAGAACGGATAAGTGACCTAGAAGACAGAATGGTGGAATTCACTGCCGCATAAGAGAATGAAGAAAAAGAATGAAAAGAAATCAAGACAGCCTAAGAGACCTCTGGGACAACATTAAACACAGCAATATTCGCATTATAGGGGTCCCAGATGGAGAAGAGAGAGAGAAAGGACCCGAGAAAATATTTGAAAAGATTATAGTCGAAAACTTCCCTAACATGGGAAAGGAAATAGCAACCCAAGTCCAGGAAGTGCAGAGAGTCCTAGGCAGGATAAACCCAAGGAGAAACATGCTGAGACACATATTAATCAAACTAACAAAAATGAAAGGCAAAGAAAAATTATTAAAAGCAACGAGGGAAAAATGACAAATAACTTACAAGGGAACTCCCATAAGGTTAACAGCTGATTTCTCAGCAGAAACTCTACAAGCCAGAAGGGAATGGCACTATAAATTTAAAGTGATGAAAGATAAGAACCTACAACCAAGATTACTCTACCCAGCAAGGATCTCATTCAGATTCGACAGAGAAATCAAAAGCTTTACAAACAAGCAGAAGCTAAGAGAAATCAGCACCACCAAATCAGCTCTACAACAAATGCTAAAGGAACTTCTCTAAGTGGGAAACACAAGAGAAGAAAAGGACCTACAAAAACAAACCCAAAACAATTAAGAAAATGGCAACAGGAACATACATATCGATAATTACCTTAAATGTGAATAGGTTAAATGCTCCAACCAAAAGACACAGGCTGGCTGAATGGACACAAAAACAAGACCCATATATATGCTGTCTACAAGAGACCCACTTCAGACCTACAGACACATACAGACTGAAAGTGAGGGGATGGAAAAAGATTTTCCATGCCAATGGAAATCAAAAGAAAGCTGCAGTACCAATACTCATATCACATAAAATAGACTTTAAAATAAAGAATGTTACAAGAGACAAGGAAGGACACTACATAATGATCAAGGGATCAATCCAAGAAGAAGATATAACAATTATAAATATATATGTACCCAGCATAGGAGCACCTCAATACATAAGGCAACTGCTAACAGCTATAAAAGAGGAAGTCAACAGTAACACAATAACAGTGGGGGACTTTAACACCTCACTTACACCAACGGACAGATCACCCAGACAGAAAATTAATCAGGACACACGAGCCTTAAATGACACAATAGACCAGATAGACTTAACTGATATTTATAGGACATTCCATCCAAAAACAGCAGATTACACTTTCTTCTCAAGTGCACACGGAACATTCTCCCGGACAGATCACATCTTGGGTCACAAATCAAGCCTCGGTAAATTTAAGAAAACTGAAATCATATCAAACATCTTTTCCAACCACAACGCTATGAGATTAAAAGTCAATTACAGTGGGAAAAAATGTAAAAAACACAAACACATGGACGCTAAACAATACATTGCTAAATAACCATGAGATCACTGAAGAAATCAAAGAGGAAATCAAAAAACACCTAGAGACAAATTACAATGAAAACACGACGATCCAAAACCTATGGGATGCAGCAAAAGAAGTTCTAAGAGGGAAGTTTATAGCAATACAATCCTACCTCAAGAAACAAGAAAAATCTCAAATAAACAATCTAATCTTACACCTAAAGGAACTAGAGAAAGAAGAATAATCAAAACCCAAAGTTAGCAGAAGGAAAGAAATCATAAAGATCAGAGCAGAAATAAATGAAACAGAAACAAAGAAAACAATAACAAAGATCAATAAAACTAAAAGCTGGTTCTTTCAGTAGATAAACAAAATTGATAAACCTTTTGCCAGACTCATCAAGAAAAAGAGGGAGAGGACTCAAATCAATAAAATTAGAAATGAAAAAGGAGAAGTTACAACGAACACCACAGAAATACAGTGTCATAAGAGACTAGTATAAGCAACTCTATGCCAATAAAATGCACAACCTGGAAGAAATGGACAAATTCTTAGAAACGTATAACTTTCCAAGACTGAACCAGGAAGAAATAGAAAATATGAACAGACCAATCACAAGTAATGAAATTGAAACTGTGATTAAAAATCTTCCAACAAACAAAAGTCCAGGACCAGATGGCTTCACAGGTGAATTCTATCAAACATTTAGAGAAGAGCTAACACCCATCTTTCTCAAACTCTTCCAAAAACTTTCAGAGGAAGGAACACTCCCAAACTCATTCTACGAGGTCACCATCACCCTGATACCAAAACCAGACAAAGATACTACAAAAAAAGAAAACTACAGACCAATATCACTGATGACTATAGATGCAAAAATTCTCAACAAAATACTAGCAAACAGAATCCAACAACACATTTAAAGGATCATAGACCAGGATCCAGTGGGATTTATCCCAGGGATGCAAGGATTCTTCAATATACGCAAGTCAATCAATGTGATACACCATATTAACAAATTGAAGAATAAAAACCATATGATCATCTCAATAGGTGCAGAAAAAGCTTTTGACAAAATTCAACACCCATTTATGATAAAAACTCTCCAGAAAGTGGGCATAGAGGGAACCTACCTCAATATAATAAAGGCCATATACGACAAGCCCACAGCAAACATCATTCTCAATGGTAAAAAACTGAAAGCATTTCCTCTAAGATCAGGAACAAGACAAGGATGTCCACTCTCGCCACTATTATTCAACATAGTTTTGGAAGCCCTAGCCACGGCAATCAGAGAAGAAAAAGAAATAAAAGGAATCCAAATCAGAAAAGAAGAAGTAAAACCGTCACTGTTTGCAGATGACATGACACTATACATACATAATCCTAAAGATGCCACCAGAAAACTACTAGAGCTAATCAATGAATTTGGTGAAGTGATAGGATACAAAATTAATGCACAGAAATCTCTTGCATTCTTATACACTAACAACGAAATATCAGAAAGAGAAATTAAGGAAACAATCCCATTCACCATTGCAACCAAAAGAATAAAATACCTAGGAATAAACCTACCTAAGGAGATAAAAGACCTATACTCAGAAAACTAAGACACTGATGAAAGAAATCAAAGATGACACAAACAGATGGAGAGATATACCATATTCTTGGATTGGAAGAATCAATATTGTGAAAATGACTATACGACCCAAAGCAATCTACAGATTCAATGCAATCCCTATCAAATTACCAATGGCATTTTCTACAGAACTAGATAAAAAAATCTTAAATTTGTATGGAGACACAAAAGACCCCGAATAGCCAAAGCAATCTTGAGGGGAAAAAAACAAAGCTGGAGGACTCAGACTCCCTGACTTCATACTATACTACAAAGCTACAGTAATCAAGACAATATGGTACTGGCACAAAAACAGAACTATAGATCAATGGAACAGGATAAAAAGCCTGAAGATAATCCCACACACCTATGGTCAACTAATCTATGACAAAGGAGGCAAGGATATACAATGGAGAAAAGACAGTCTCTTCAATAAGTGGTGCTGGGAAAACTGGACAGCTAATGTAAAAGAATGAAAATTAGAACACTCCCTAACACCATACACAAAAATAAACTCAAAATGGATTACAGACCTAAATGTAAGACTGGACACTATAAAACCCTTAGAGGAAAACATAGGAAGAACACTCTTTGACATAAATCACAGCAACATCTTTTTTGATCCACCTCCTAGAGTAATGGAAATAAAAATAAACAAATGGGACCTAATGAAACTTTAAAGCTTTTTCACAGCAAAGGAAACTATAAACAACACAAAAAGCAACCCTCAGAATGGGTAAAAATATTTGCAAATGAATCGACAATGGATTAATCTCCAAAATATATACACAGCTCATGCAGCTCAATACTAAAAAACAAACAACCCAATCAAAAAATGGGCAGAAGACCTAAATAGACATTTCTCCAAAGAAGACATACAGATGGCCAAGAGGCACATGAAAAGCTGCTCAACATCACTAATTACTAGAGAAATGCAAATAAAAACTACAATGAGGTATCACCTCACACGGTCAGAATGGCCATAATCAAAAAGTCTACAAACAACAAATGCTGGAGAGGCTGTTGAAAAAAGGGAACCCTTTTACCCCGTTGGTGAGAATGTAAATTGATACAGCCACTATGGAGAACAGTATGGAGGTTCCTTTAAAAACTAGAAAAAGAGCTACCATATGGTCCAGTAATCCCCCTCCTGGGCATATACCAGGGAAAACCATAATTCAAAAGGATACATGCACCCCAATGTTCATTGCAGCACTATTTTCAATAGCCAGGACATGGAAGCAACCTAAATGCCCATCAACAGATGAATGGATAAAGAAGATGTGGTACATATATACAATGGAATATTACTCAGCCATAAAAAGGAATGAAATTGGGTTATTTGTTGAGACGTGGATGGATCTAGAGACTGTCATACAGAGTGAAGTAACTCAGAAAGAGAAAAACAAATGTCGTATATTAACACATATATGTGGAATCTAGATAAATGGTACAGATGAACCGGTTTACAAGGCAGAAATAGAGACACAGATGTAGAGAACAAACGTACGGACACCAAAGAGGGAAAGCAGTGGGGGGCGGTGGTGGTGGGAGGAACTGGGAGATTGGGATTGACATATATACACTAATATGTATAAAATAGATAACTAATAAGAACCTGCGGTATAAAAAAATAAATTAAATAACTTAAAAAAAAAAAGAAGTAAAAATAAAAACCAATTCAACAACACCAACAACAAGTTACTCTGGAGGCAGAATTGACAAGATGTCATCACTGACCAAATACAGGGATAATACAGTAGTCATGGAAAACTGACATGGTTGAGAATTGGGAAAAAATCCTTAAAAAGCATTATATGTATAAAAATTATATAAAGTGGAAAAATATTCCTGGGTTTAATTCTGTCAGATGGCGAATTACAAAAAATTACAATTGGGAATTCTACTCAGGCCTAAAGAATTGATCTGCACATAAGCTAGTGCATATTTGAAGGAATCCAAACCAATTTAACACGATCTAAGACCATACGGAGACTTGTAAACTTGCTCATGAATTTTGATTGTCCTACCCATTAATTTTTAACTAGTGGGTCAAGGGTCACCAGGAGTGCTCACAAGTAACCTGCAGTAGATATGAAGCATTTTCTAATAATTATTAAGGCACTAACATAAGTACCCTCATAAAAAGCACACTTTCTACTGCAGTGACATTCTCGTTCTTTAATGAAGTAATAGATGGTATTCAACATGTGAAATACTGAAAACTACCAATATGGCTAACAGAGCTAAACAAGTATATTTAGAAAGGCAGATAAAAAACGGTAATGGCGATTATTGCTAGGAGGTAGAATTAAGAATTTTTTATTAATGTTCTTCAGTATTTTCTAGTTTTTACAATAAACAGGTATTACTTTCATGTTAAAAGCTATTATACAAATTGTAATATGAAATGGGGAAACAAAACAAGGTAAATTCTCATGTCAATATGACCTCAATATGTTTTATATAAATTCTTCCTATATTTACTATTTACCTTCTCTACAGACACATAAAAAAATCTATTTCTACTACTTAGAGTCCAGCAAACAAATGCATACTTCCTCTCTGAAAAATGTGAATGTTATCTAACAAACAGTAAATATAACAATGAAATAAGAATGATACAGTCTATGAATTATTTGCACTGAAGGAAGAGCCACTAGTCCTAACACAAAGAAAAGGGGAGGAACAGCAGTGTATTTCTGATTAACACCAGGGTAAAAGTGCATTCATTCATTCAACCAGTAGATGCGTGCCTTATCTAAGTAAGGCACTGTGCTAAGAAGTACTCTTCCACTAAAATGCATGCTTTTCTGCAGATACAGAAAGCAGACTCCCTCCTAAATATCAACCATCTTATATTTAACTCAATACTAGGGAAAAAGTTAAGATTTAGCTTTCCATTTCTATTCAAGATAACATAATTCTATACACATGCAAATAACTTTAATAACTATAATCAGATCACCCTGGGCTAAGAACACACAGAGGCCATAGGAAGTTCCTGAAAACCTAGAGGAAGGGTAAATATGTGTCTAATATTTTAACAATAACCAAAAAAAAAAAAAAGGCGAGTGGAGAATGACTAATAATTGGAGATGGAAAGACTTAACTCTGCCAGCAAGGAAGGCACTAAAGCCAATCCCACAATCAAGTGTCCCTAATCCCATGAATTTCTAAAGAAACCAAGGTGAGAGACAAGTAGAGAAGTTCTGTGAAATGATTTCCTTCTACGATGGACTGGCCAGACTAAAGGATGACAGCAAGCAATGAGTGTAGTCTGGCTTCAGAAGACAAAGTTTCTGATTTTTAACCCTGTATGATACTCATAAATAAACAGAAACATTTTGGATGAGCATACATGACTAGAGTCACATATACAGTTTCAAAGCTTATCTTGAAGGATATTTTAACAAGTATCTTAAAAAAGTAAATCCTGGATCAAAATTTATCTAATAATCTTTACAAATGAACCAGAAGAGGGGAATGAAAGTAAATCCATTAAATTAGCAAATAAAACCAAGGCAAGCAGAGTTGGAACCATGTCAGAAAAGTTCAATAGAAAAAGAAATGGTTGCTAAATTACAGAAAATAACAAGGTTAGCATATTTATGAATAAGAATCAAATGGTACTGGCATAATTTGGAACAAGCCCACCTCAGTCCAAGAATGGCTTTTAAAACACAAAATGGCCTACAAAATAAACGCAAGAAATATAGTGCTGATGTTAAATACCTCCAGTCAGAAATAACCTATCTGAACTTTCACAGAAGTTTCACTACACCTTTCTTACGGCACTTAACACTTAACTATTTAAATCCCCAACCTGATCATAAACTCCTTATTGATTCTCCTCATAGTAGGTACTCAATAAGTCTTGACTCAATTAATGAGAATGCATATTGTACTGAAATAGGAATGACTACAATAAGAACATAAACCTTTCTATTTTAGAAAACACTTTCAGAGCTATTACACTACTTGATCCTCACAACCTCCTGGTGAAGGAGGCAGGACACAGAAAGAAACTGGGGCTTAGAGAGCTTAAGTGACTGGCCTAAGAATACTATGTCAACGTAGTAAATGGTTATCCTGATGCAAGATTATGCATTTTCTGTTAACTAATTCTGGACGCTTTTCTTCGAGTGCTGCTTGCAGTTGGTCTAATTGGGAGCAGTACTTGTTGAAATTAATCGTTTGGTTTTCCGGAAGGAGCTCATAATAGAGGACTTCTTCCAATCCCACCATTACACAACATCACCTTCCTTGGACGAAGACCAGCCTTTGGTGTGGTTGGTGGTGGTTCATTTCGCTTGCCCCACGATCTCTTCAGTTCCATATTACTATACAATATCCACTTTTCATCGCCCGTCACAATTTGTTTTAAAAACGGAACGTTTTCGTTGCGTTTCAGTAGAGAATCGCACGCGGAAATATGGTCAAGAAGGTTTTTTTCACTTAACTTAGGTGGAACCCAAATATCAAAGCGATTCACATAACCAAGCTGGTGTAAATGATTTTCAACGCTTGATTTGGATATTTTGAGTATGTTGGCTATCTCCTGTGCAGTATAATGTTGGATGTTCTCAATTATTGTTTCCATTTTATCGCTATCAACTATGGAGCATCGTCCAGGGAGAAATCTCCAGAACGAAACTTCGCACACCACTTTTGACACATTCGATCAGTCACAGCACCTTCTCCATACACTGCACAACTTTTTGTGCATTTGTTTCATTTTTACCTTTCTTGAAATAATAAAGCATAATATGCCGAAAACGCTGCTTTTTTTCTTCCATCTTCAATATTAAAACGGCTACACAAAAATTCACCAATTTTGAAAACTCTTTTTTTATATGCATGCTGATATGAGAGCTGTCACATACAATCTAACAAAATTTTTTCAAATGAAGTTAAAGAACTAAGTGCTACTAGAGCCATCTTACAGAAAAAAACGAACAAACCTTTTGGCTCACTCAATATTTAACCCAAATTAACCCATCTAGACTCATTTTAATAGGAGTTCACAGTAACTTTATCTTGGGAGGGGAAGCTAAGGGAAGGAGAAGAAACAACTGACTCTCACTCTTCCATTTCCCTATTGAAACAGGAAGTTTTGGCAAAGAAAGGTGGAAAGCTGCCATGTCACCACTGAACTTTCTCCTTTTGAAGTACATTTCAGGGCTTTCATAAGAGTAGTATGGCAGAGCCTCCTAGCAGAATGGTTACCCAAGTACCACCTTCCAGCTCTATTTGTAGAAAAGAGGTGAAGTTTTAATTTATGATACTATTCAAATATGTGGAAAGTTGTTTTCAATAAAATTTTAAAGTGTTGTTTTAAATAATGATAACTAAGCCTAAGTACATTATAATATTGAACTTTTTGTTGTTCACTTTACGTACTATAGGACAAGCTAATAAGAAATGTGGCTTTCACTACACCAAGTGTTGGCTGGGAGGAAAGGAATAAAAAAAAAATTCCTCAATAAAAAAAAAATTTAGAAACACTTAGATACTGCTATGTTTTATGGATCAAGGTAAAAAGAAGCAAAGAGGCCTGTTTTTTCTTGCATTCTCAACCTGCCCTTCGACTACCTGTTAAGACTATATATATAGATTTGGATTCGCAAATAATCAGCATGAGGCTGAAACTTTATTTTTCTTGTCGTATTTCATGACTGTGGCTCTCTGCTCACTGGTACCGAGTGAAGAACAGAAAGGAAAGAAACATGATCTGACTACCATTTCTCACCATGAATGCAGAGCAAGTGGCAGTACAACTTAATGAAGGAGCTCACGCTGCTCTGGCCTTATTCAAGTCACAGAAGTTCAAAGCGAGAAGAAATGACCTTGCCTCACCTTCTCATTTACAGATAAGAAGCTAGTGGTCACTGGTCAGTGACTGCCAAAAGCCAATGAACCAGGCAGTACTGGATATGTAATTAGATCCCAGGTTTCCTCCTTCCTTATCCTGCTGCTCCAACAACATCTGGCAGCTGATGGAAAAGTGTCAGGGGTGGAGTGTAGGACAATAGGGTAATCAGCATGGGCTCAGCCTGGTTTGCAGAGCTACAAGCTCTGAAGGCACTCCACCTGGCTCCTAATCCTACTGGTGGCCAGCAGGTCACCATAGGCAACTCTTGCATCCAACACATCACAGCCTCTATGTATATTCTACCTGTCAAATGGAAGTGAGAGCAGCAGAATTCTGAACGGACATCTTCTGATGACTTTTCACAGTAAATGACTTTGAAAAATCAAACTGACAAAGGTTCTACATTGCAACATTCCTACTTAAACTAAATTGCAAAAGATCTGGTGTTTCAACATACCTTTTCAAATATATGTTACTCTTAAAACAATTAAATCCTGGACACTCCAAAAATAGCTAAGAGCTGTGCAATTTATCTCCTGGTACCAGTCTGTGGGGAACAAAAATCTAGATAAACCTTGTGACCTGCATAGGCAGCAACATGCCCACCAGGCATTTTTCTGAACCTTTGAAAATCTGACTGACAAAATAACTGGCAGATAGTATAAGTACTGTAAGTGTAAACTCATATGCAAATAGTTTTTTTTTCTTTAAAGAACAATTTTTGGAAAGTAAGATATTTTTAGATATGTGGTGTTTAGACACGTGGTGTTAACTCTACACAAAATTATCACACTGCAGAATGTGAAAACCCTGGAAGAAATATACTTATGAAAATACAGGCATACCTCATTTTACTGCACTTCACTTTACTGAGCTTCACAGGTACTGTTTTACAAATTAAAGGTTTGTGGCAACCATGTCAAGCAAGTCTACTGGCGCCATTTTTCCAACAGCATTTGCTCACTTCATGTCTCTGTGTCACATTTTGGTAATTCTTGCAATATTTCAAACTTTTTCATTATTATTATATTTGTTATGGTGATCAGTGATCTTTGATGTTCCTATTGCAAAAAGATCACGACTCATCAAAGCCTCAGATGATGGTTAGCATTTTTTAGCAATAAAGTATTTTTTAATTAGGTATGTACATATTTTTAGACATAATGCTCTTGTACACTAAAGAGACTATAGTACAGTATAAACATTAACTTTAATATGCACTAGAAAACCAGAAAATTCATGTGACTTGCTTTATTTTGATATTCACTTTATTGCAGTGGTCTGGAACCAAACCCACAATATCTCCAAGGTATGCTTGTAAAATAAAACAAGCAGGCTGGTTTCCATCACTTGGCTAGGTTTGTGTATCATCACTATTACTGTCAGTATTAACAATTTAACAATTATAATTACAAAGGATTTTCACATGACTTATCTTACAAACACAGAGTGTTATTTCCCCATTTTAAAAGGGGGATAAGGAAACTGAGGCTTAAAGAATTAAAATTTTTCTCCCATGTCCCACAGCTAGTAAATAATTTTTCATTTTTCTACAACAGCAAGAATTTTTTAAAAAATCATTATGCTTAAATCACTTTTAAAAATACATAGGAGTTGCTTGGCATTAAAAAATCTTTAAAAGAATAAAAACAAGAAAAATGATAAAGTTTTCTTTTTTTTTTCTTCTCCAATTTAAGGCAATACCGACAGTATACTTCCTGATTCTAGACATTCCAATAATTTTCCCCATCCTTCTCACTCTGTAATTTTTTGTTTATTGTGGATTTCATTGTGAATGCCTATATATATATATATATATATATATATGAATATATGCACAGCACGTTTTTCAAATTATGTCAACACAACATTTTGATTTCTAAAACTACTTCCTGATATCATCCAAGCAAAGACTATGCATTTTTACTGACATGATACCAAGTCACTTCTGAAGACTTCTGTTTCTCTCTTAAGTTATAAATTTCATGAAACATATAATTCCTCTAAGTCCTTTTTTACTTCCTACTACAACCTGTTCAGCACCAGAAGGTCTCCTATAAATGCAGAATACAATCTTAATATTCCCCTTAGACTAGGGTTTCTCAACAAACATTTTGGGCTGGTAATTCCTTGCTGTGGGGAGCTGTCCTGTGCACTGTAGAATGTAACAGCACTCAGGAGTTCACCCACCAGATACCACAAGCACACCTCTCCCCACTGTATGACAGTCAAAAGTGTCTCAGACATAACCAAATATCCTCTTGGGGGCAAAGTCATTCCTGCTTGAAAACCACTGTCAAAGCTAGGCAAAGAAGTATCCATTTATCCCTTGTTTGGAAAGAATAGTAAGATCAGCTGTGTGAAATTTTTGCAGGTTGAATTATTCCCCTCCTCAGGATATGAAAATTTAACAAGAAAAAAAACCTGAAAAAGCCAAACTCTATGACTCATAAACCTTATCTACTAAAGCAAATAGTTTTCAAGTAAGGTCATATAAAATTTTAAATTCTTTATAAAACTTGTCACCGTCATAGATGTCACAAATATCAGCTGCTTTCTTAAATAACTTAATAATCCCACTTGTTTACTATAAAAAGTTTAAGATAAATTTCTTCAAAGAACAGAAATAGTCAACTCACAGTTTGCCTTTCTATTTTAATGAGGGAATTGGGGTTATAAAGAAAATATTTGAGCAATAACTGTAAAAGCTCATGACTTATTGCTTCCTTTATGACTATCACAAAACTTTACAGAAGCACAGCTATGGGCTGATAAACCTGATTAGACTTCCACTGGAGGCATTTCCTAAAAGAAATGGGTTTATTTGCTCTGGCCTATTGTAAAGTTGATGTTGGCCATGGGCAGTACACTTTATTGTAAAAAAACAAAATAAATCGCAAGAAAAGAAAGTTTCCTTTCCTACACTTCACCAAAAAAGAGGGCAAGAATGATGTAAAGTTATTATTATGGCATTTTAATTTCTAACATGAAAAAATTCAAAATCCTCAGGCAGGATACTTCACAATTTCACAGTATATTTACAATTAGAATCACAGAGTATTGGCACTGGAAGGACCCTTAGATGTTACCTAGTCCAACCCCTAAGTGTTAGAAAAAGAAAAAGGAAAATAAGATATGGGAGGGAAGGAATCTTCGAATGTATCCGTAAACTTTATTTAATTTTTAAAAATCTGAGATAAATAGGGCAAAACGTTTTAACTTGGGTAAGCAATTCTGAGTAGTGATTACATAGGAATATTATATTTTCTGGTATGATTTTTTTTTTCTATTAAAGGTGAAATTGAGATGAAGAAATTAAGGAGCAGTGAGGTAAATGGATTGTCGAACACACCAACCTCAAACACAGGTTTTTCCTAAATGCTAGCCCAGAGCCTTTTCAGATTTCAAATAGTGTTTACAAACTACAAGGAATAATTTGTATTATTAGACAGTAGTATGAAGAAACACTTGATCCCTGCAGAAGGCACTGGCCATTTAATTCCTTAAATGTCTCCTTTACTTCTCTTTCTCTTGCACTAAGCGTGAGGGGAGGGCATGTAAACAACGTACGTTATTGCTGGGCAAACCACGCTGAACCAATAAAAAGATCAGTAAACTACTAAAAGCAGGCTCCTCCGTAATTTAGGGCAGCACAATTGCTCAATATATATATATGGTCCATATACGTAATTATAAATTTTAGGAGTCAGATTTTTTTAAAAAGTAAAAAGAAATGGGGGAATGAATTTTAATGATATATTTTATTTAACCCAATATATGCAAATATTATTATTTCACCATGTAATCAACATAAAAAATTGTTGAGATATTACACTCTTTCTCCTACTAAGTATTTTCAAAACTCGGTGTGTACTTTATACTTCTAGCACACCTCAGTTTGCACTAACTACGTTGCAAGTGCTCCTAGAGTGGCTACTGTATAGGACAGACCGAGCTAGGACTACTTGTTGACTGAATTAAAAGCAGTTCCATCCACTTGAGTAGTTCTTTAGATTTCCCTCCAAAGCTGACAAAATGCCCAAAAGTCTTCTGCAGAGTGCAAAAGTATCCCCAATGTCCCCAAAGCTTAACATGTAAATGGTGCAAACAATTAATCTTTTTGAAGAATGGAGACGCACACTACAGTCTATTTCTATACACAACCCCTAGGGTATAAGAAGCATTGGTGTAAATTCTTCGGCGTGCAACCAAGCAGCACCTAATGATGATGCTGGTCGTGGCCTGAATTTCTCTCTATCGCTCCAAAACAAAATTGAAAGTCCTCTTCCTATTGAGAGAATAAGCAATATTAAGGGAAGCTATCACTTTCTCAGAAGTTCAAAAGTATTATGAGTAAGAATCCCTACCGACAAGCCTTCCATAATGATCCTCCCCTGCCTGCCGATCCTTTCCCAAACCCTGCAATCTTAAAGAAAAGCCAGCTCCTGCTCGCTATCAACTGCCAAAAAGATCACTGCGAAACACAATTTCTTTTTTCTTCTTCCTTGGTGCCACTTTGAACGTGTGAGGCCACGCAGCCATCCTCGCTCCACGCGGTGCGGGAGCAGGGAGGGGTTCTTTATGCTTCGGGGCCAAAGGGGCCAGGCTGAGGGCAGGGAGAGGCCGCCCAAGGTGGGCAGGTGGGACGGGGCAGGGGCTTCGGCCTCAGGGACGCGAAACCCGGGAATCCCGGCAGCCCGAGCGGACACCCCGTGGCGGCGGAGGCCAGCGCAGGCCTCCCCACGCCCCGCACCTGCGGCCCAGGGAGGGGGCCCAGCCGAGCGCCCTCCCCGGAGGCGGAGTCTCGGGCGGCGAAGGGAGCACGGCCCGGGCTGGAGCCAGGAAGGGAGCAGCCCGCGGCGTGGGCCCCTCGGCCAGCGCCTGCAACCCCCGACAGCCCGCGGCCGCGCCCTCTCGCTTACCGCCCCAGATCCCCAGCTTCAGCTGGGACTTGTTCAGGTTCTCCACATAGTCCCCCAGGAAGCGGTTCAGCAAGTCCGCGACCACCGACTCCAGCACCATGGTGCCCAGAGGCGCGGGAGAGGGAGGACCCGGAACCGCCCGGCGCAGCTGAGGGCGGCTACCAGCGAGGCGAATGACAGCCCCCCCAGGCGCCAACCCGCCCCCGCGCCGCGCCGCACCGCGCGTGACTCGGCCTATGCGCAGGCGCACCGCCGCCGCCGCTGCTGCCGAGAGCGGGAGGTGCGTGGACTCGCCGCCGACTCGCGGCGTCGTGGTAGCCGCTTCCTGGGCAATCGAGGATGGGCGGAGGAGCCGGTCCCCAGAGGAAACGGATGTTAGAGAAAGAAAAGGAGGAGCAGGAGTTACTGAGCACGGGGACATCTCTGTGGCCGCTGTGCTTCCCTGCTGTCGCCTTCTGTTGACCTCGGGTCCGCAGGGCTCAATCGTCCCGGCGCGAAGCAGCTCTGCGGCCTCGGAGCCGACCCTATGGGTGCCCGGCGCTTCCTAGGCCTCCAGTGCACCCTGAGCGCCTAAGTAACCACCCTTTCAGGAGGGGAAAAAGGAGACGCTGCACCCTCCTCCTGCTACATATCAGCTCCGCCTAGCACCATCTCTCCTCTTACTTTTGCTTCCTGAAAACACACTAATAATTCACAAGTGGGAGGAGGAGGAACAGAACCGCATCATAAGATGGCAGATAGCATGGGAACTGAATGTGCATTTCGTTAACTCGTTCTTTTACTCCCTTCTGTTGCTAATTGGCTCTTAGTTAACTCATAAGCCACTTCTTAGTTACATACCTCGGTAGGGAAATAACAAAACGACGTAGTACTCCTTTTTTTCCTTTAGGTGTAGGTGTATTTATCTCTTTCATGCAATCATTGAACTGTTTCTGGTGTGGCAACGCTTTGAAAGTGGGGTTTTTATAATGCAAGGACTTTCACGTTAGTAAAGTTTAGCTGCTCATTGACAAGCCAATACTCTTTAGAGAACAGGACTTCTTTTTCTAAAATTTGTTTCAAAAAACTGTTGAGATACTGTAAACACACATGAACCTAAGAAATAATAAGATTATTTGTAGTCACAAGTTTATTAAATGCTTTGCTACACATAATGTCTGAAAAACTGTGAATTGCTCTTAAACAACTGCTATGGACATTGTGTACCCCCAAAATTCATATGTTAAAATTCTAACCCCTGTTGTCATGGTATTAGGAGGTGAGGCCTTTGGGAGATAATTAGGTCATTAGGTAATTAAGCAGAGCCCTCATGGATGGGATTAGTACCCTTATAAAAGAGACCCCAGAGAGCGCCCTCACCCCTTCGGCCGTGTGAAGATATAGCAAGAAGACAGATATCTAGGAACCAGGAAGTGGGCCCTCACCAGACACTGAATCAGCTGGCACCTTGATCTTGGACTTCCTAGCCTCCAGAACTGTGAAAAATAAATTATTGTTTTTAAACCACCCACTCTATGGTATTTTATAATAGCAGCCTGAACGGACAAAGAGGATCAAAAAGAAAAATCATTCCTTAAATACAAAGTCCATTGGAGAAGAAAAAAAGTCAAAATGTCTACAATTGGTATTATGTAAAATGGATGTAAAGGAAAAAACCAATACTAACCAGTACTGGTGCTATCAGTAACCACCTGCATCCTTCGCTCCTGCACACAGAATATAAAACCTTAACCGTTTGTTTTTCCGAGCTTAGTCACCCTGACATACCTGCAATGTATTTTGAAGCACTTCATACTTCCCTCCTTCACCATCCACAAACAATTAACAGCCAAACCTGGCTATTCTGCTTTTGCCATATTTCCTAAATTCTCTTTATATCTCATCCGAACCATGCAATCACCCTCTAACTGGCGTCCTGGCCTCCAGTTTTTCCCTTATCCATCCATCTGCACATTGTCACTGGAGCTAATTTCCCAAAGCACAGATGAGCTCAGGTTAGCCCCCTGCTCAAAAAGACCCAATAACTTTCCAATGTTCAGAAAGCCCTCTTCAACCTGTACCAAACTTGTTTCTAATCTATCCACAACAACCCCTCTCCCCTTGTACGTGCACACCAACTATGTACTGAGGAGAATGCAAAAAAATATATATATATGTATATGTGTATATATATATATATATATAAATATATTAAAAATATATAAATATATATCCTTGTTGGGATAGGCATGCACCAGAAAAAGATAAAAAGCAAACAATGCAAGGATGTATGAATAACAGTGCAAGATCATATGAAAGATGCCATGGGCAGAAGAGTATGGTCAAGCAAACGGAACAGAAGGAGTAATCTGCTGGGGAAAAGTGGGCAGTACTGATCCTTGTGTAATAATTTCTTGTACTTCTATGGTACTTTACACTTTTGAAAGAATAATGCATGTGCCTGCCTTTATAAGCATTATTCCGTCTTATTAATACTTCTCCAGTTATACCTCATGAGCTATCATGCCATTATTATGCCAAGGTATGCATTTTCAAGTAAGCCTCACGAAAGATCTGTGAGACAAGTAATGCAGGTAGTAGTATTGTCTTCATTTATAGGAAAATTAAAGTTAGTGATTTACATAAAATTAAATGATTTACATAAAACTACACAGCAAGTGTTTCTTTCCTTCAGTTCCCTGAGCACTGCCACTTTTTCTCTTTTAATAAGTAGAGTTAAATCACCACTAGGTGATTTCTTGCTCTGAAAGGGTGATGACACAATGGAAAATCTCAGGGTGGAAAAATTCAGCTCAAAATTGTCAGTACAAATAATGCTATTACCATAGAGGATAAAAAGCTTTTAAGTTTTAATATTTTTAAGTATGTTTTGAGGGATTGGTTATTATGTGCACAGAGTAATGCTCCAAATTTCCCATACTTCTTGAAAAAATCCTAATCCAAAACAAACAATAACCAATGTTAAGAAACACCATTAGGGCTTCCCTGGTGGCACAGTGGTTAAGAATCCGCCAGCCAATGCAGGAGACAGAGGTTCGAGCCCTGGTCCGGGAAGATCCCACATGCTGCGGAGCAACTAAGCCCGTGTGCCACAACTACTGAAGCTTGCGCACCTAGAGCCCGTGCTCCGCAACAAGAGAAGCCACCGCAATGAGAAGCCTGTGCACCGTTGCTCAGCAACAAAGACCCAACGCAGCCTAAAAAAAAAAAGGTCATGAAGAACCTAGCAAGACAGTAATAAAGACACAGACCTACTAGCGAATGGACTTGAGTATATGGGGAGGGGGAAGGGTAAGCTGTGACAAAGTGAGAGAGTGGCATGGACATATATACACTACCAAACGTAAAATAGATAGCTAGTGGGAAGCAGCCACATAGCACAGGGAGATCCCAGGGAGATCCGCTCGCATAGCACAGGGAGATCAGCTCGGTGCTTTGTGACCACCTACAGGGGTGGGATAGGGAGGGTGGGAGGGAGGGAGATGCAAGAGGGAAGAGATATGGGAACATTTGTATATGTATAACTGATTCACTTTGTTATAAAGCAGAACTAACACACCATTGTAAAGCAATTATACTCCAATAAAGATGTTACAAAATAAAATAAAATAAAAAAGAAACACCATTAGCACTCTAACGCACAGATGCCAAAAGGAATTTGGATACAAAGGTTAACTAAAGGAAATGAACATTCTAGTAATTATGGCTCTTACATTCATTCTGGCTTCAGAACAATGAGAAGGTTAACAAAGGCAATTGCAAAGCTAAACTGCAAGGAGGGACTGAGCAATAAAAACAGATGAGCAAAATATTCTTCCTGTTAAAAACAAAAGTCAAAATTAGGGACACTTTTTAAAAATTAACACTCTTGCTTAAAAATTGAAAAATAAGAAATTCCAATGTCACACTACTACCTCATACCCACACGCCATTCCCCAGCCCTGGAATTTGCTGAGAAAAGCAAAAGGGATTTGGGGGGGGGGGGGAAGGAAATGGAGGAGAAAGCTAGAGAATAAGCATGACAGCATGGGTTTTCAGAAAAGTTAGGAAGTTTAACTGGGAGAAAGCACAGAAGTGGATTGCAGAATGTCAGAGACAGAAGCAATCAAATATCATCTGGTTAATCCAACCTCCTCCTTTGACAGAGGGGACACTGAATGCGAGAGAGAATTAAGGGACTTGCCAGGGTCCCACAAGAAGTTAGCGACTATCAGTGCTAAACCCCAGGTGTCCCAACTCCCTGGTCTGTTTACTTTCCATTACTCCACACTCCAATTCTGTTGAATGAGATGGATAAGTCAGAACACCAGTATTTTATTGGGTTATAAACTCTCTTCTTGCTTTCCTTGACACCCAACCTCCTATATGTTATTTTGCAGTTCTGCTTTAAGTGGTTCCATATCCTTCCACTCCAAGAGCACCTCTGACCTCGATGGTGTGTGATCTATTTATGCTTACTTCGCAGAATTTTTTCAGCTCCATCAGTGAATGTTCCCATAGCTGTGATCTCGAAATGATAACAGTCTTCCTCTGAGTAGATTTGGGTGTCCCAGGCACAGGGCCTCATCCTGTTACACCATCCTCCCAAGTACTGCATGGCTCATGCTTCCAAGGTAAGTAAAACATAAGGCTTAATGTGGTCACAGGAGACCAGCCATGCGAGGGCATGTCTCTGCTGTTTCAAGAAATCTTATATAGGAAATGCTTCCAAAGTGTTATTACAGAAGGTGAATTATTAATGAAAACAAAGTAATGCTGCTTGGCTTGGCCAGAAAGAGAAATGTTTTTAAGGGAATCCATGTGTGAATCACCTAATTCCTAGCCAAGCAGACCTGTATAATAACAGCTAAGTGATAGCCAACACTTACTGTGTGCCAGGCATTTCATGCATTTTTAACCCTCACAACAATCTTGTGTGGTAGGTATTATAACCCGCATTATACAACTTCGGCTCAAAGAAATTAATTAACTTGCTCACAGTTCCATAGTTAAAAAGTTGCATAACATCTGAACCTAGGATAGATCAACTCCAAAGTTTATGTTTCTTTACCCCTAAATCATCTCTCTCTTCACGACACAGCTCTGCTTAACAACTTCTCAGACAACTTCTCAGATTGTGAGCCTCACCATTTTAAACTAGGGGTCTCTGGGCTCTCATTTGCTGAGCTAACAGCATCTTGTCTCCTGAGAAAAGATGAGTCAAAACACATTCACGTGACCCTCAAGTATATAATTTGGTAATCATTCTCCCATAGATTTGGAACTGGACCAAGAATTTTGGCCAGGAGTGGCGCTCATATAAAGACAAGTAGCTAGTCAAGGGCATGGCAAACCCAGGGACACACCAACCCTGCCCCCAGACTAAATATATAAATAGTGTGCAATAGTCTCTTCTCATTTCTGCCTCAGCCAGATGGAGTTCAAATATGTCATCCTCATCATTTCATTTCTCTTCTGAAAGATGTACATAGTTGATATGATGTTGTACAGCCTGGATCTTCCTGCCTAGCACAGTGGCTGGAACCCAGGAGGCATTCAGTAAATATTGCTTTGAATGAATAAATGGACTAACAAACATTTGCTCTCTTCTGTAGTAACAATAAATGTCTGACATTGTGTATATCAGGCTCTATGCTAAAGTTTTCACCTGCATTATCTTATTTTATAGATAGATAAATAGATAGATACTATTATTATCAGAAGGGGCAAGGGAGCTCTCCTGGGTCTCTTTTATAAGGTCACTAATCTCATTACCTCTCAAAGGCCCCACCTCCTAATTTTACATTTGATACTGTGGCTTGGAAAGGTTAAGTAACTTGCTCATGGTCACATAGTGAGTGGCCATTCTAGAGTCAAAACCACTGATTTCGGACCTAATTTTCTTTTCTTTCCTTTTTTTTTTCTATTTATTTATTTATTTTGGCTGTGTTGGGTCTTCGTTGCTGCACGTGGGCTTTCTTTAGTTGCGTCGAGCGGGGGCTACTCTTTGTTGTGGAGCACGGGCTCTAGGTGCGCGGGCTTCAGTAGTTGAAGCACGTGGGCTCAGTAGTTGTGGCTTGCGGGCTCTAGAGCGCAGGCTCAGTAGTTGTGGCACACGGGCTTAGTTGCTCTGCAGCATGTGGGATCTTCTTGGACCAGGGCACGAACCCATGTCCCCTGCATTGGGAGCGCAGAGTTTTAACCACTGCACCACCAGGGAAGTCCCTCCCTTCTATTTTTATTAATGATACTAATAATCACAGCTTATATGTATTTAGCACTTACCATATTCCAAGCACAGCGCTAAGTATTTTACCTTATTAGAGTTGTTTAATCCCCAAAACAACTCATTTATGCCAATCAGTATGTATTTTTCTTCCATTTCCCATCATTATGGGAACTTGGATACCTTACTAGGAATAATCATAATTTGCAGGGTTTGTGTGACAATTCCAGAGACTATGTAAATCATCAAGTACAGTGGCTGTGTACGCATATATCCTGGAAACAAAATGCACATGCCCCATCCTAAAATCACCTTTGCATGAATTCAGTTTAATTTACTGAACATCCTTTGGATAAACAATTAATTTGCAAGGCGGTATCTTAGGCAGAAATAGTGTACACCCAAACAAACGCTGAACAAAATGCCTCAGATCTCTTTCAGCCTAAGCTAGTTGGAAGCAGGTCTCTTACAAAGGAACACAGGTCAGTTTTCAAGAGAGGAAAAGGATGTCTCAGGTGGGCACAGCCTACAAAGGTGCCGTCAAAGGATGGTTCCAACAGCCCAGTTGTATGCAGGAGTATATTTTCCCAATTAAAACATCAGCTCACAAGGTTTAAGAAGTTGGTTGTTATTTTTTAAATTGAGGTATAAGACACAATCTTATATCTAATCTTAAGTGTATGCTAGATAATTTTTTTTTTACATATGGATACACCCTAGTAACCCCACCCAGATCAAGATACAGAATATTTACAGCAGCCCATAAGGTTCCCTGTATCCACAGTAGTTTGTAATCAACAAACAAAAACGATTTAAAATCAGAACAGAAAACCAGAAGGTAGGTAAGGAACTTCGAAAGCTGGGCAAACTAAAGGCTGGATTTGGGGGAGGATATTAAGTAAGAATAAGACAGATTCGACTTCCATCTCCTCTTATTGGTGGGTGTACAGTGCTTCTGTGATTCACACTCATTATGTCCATCGATCCTCACAATTACTCTGCCATATAGTAAAGACTTAGCCCTCTTTTGCACGTGAGTAAACAGAAACATCCCTACCTGAAGCAGGAGAGAAAAAGAACTGCATGTCTAGAATTTGCGCTGCGGATCCAGCCACGTGGCAGAGGGAAAGTTGGAAGGCCTGTCGTCAGGTTACTTATCAGTGCCAATCCGGCCCGCCCACTGGCGGGCGTCCCAGGCCCCAGGTATAAAGGCTCAAGCCGACTGCCTTTAAACTGTACAGAATCCCGCCGCACGAGCTTTGATCTTCCCAGAGGCTGTGCGCCTCTCTAGGTTGGTGCCCCAGGCGGATCGGTGCGGAGACCTATCTGACGCTGGACCCCAGGTACATTATGAGAGACCTATAGCCTTGCTTAACTCCCCCAGGGACTCGTTTGAGGCTCTTTGCGCTTTAAGCGGGGAGCAAGCCGAATATCTTGGAAAGGATAATAATTATTTTAATTCTCTCTGAGGATTTGAGTGCAATAATCCAAGGATTCAGGAAACTATTGCACAAGCATAGTGCCACTTGGCACCGAGGACAGCGCGAGGCAAACATTTTGAGAATCTCCTCCTTAGGCCAGCGAGGACAGGTCCAGATTAAGGCAACAAACCCAAAGTGTACACTACTACAGAATAGAGAAGAACGATTGTTTTACCGTCAGGGAAACACTGAAACATTTGCAACAGCAGCGTGAGGGGCAATTTGCCTGGTCCGGGGGAGGCAGGAGGAAGCACCCCATAAGTAGAGGAGACGGGCATTGCTGCGCCCTGCAAGGCTCACTATGACGATCCGTGTGTGCTTGTGCATTGCAGGCTGACCAGCTCCAGCAGAGGTTCCTCTGGAACCGGCACCTGCTGCCTGATGTGGTGCCTGGAGCGGCTCCGCTTGGGACCCGAGCACCTCCTGCGGGGCAGAAACCGGCTTTTCCAGGATCAGGCTGGCCGAGCCACTGCTCTCAGGCCCGCCCGGTGCGCAAACGTGCTCACCCCGGACCGCATCCCCGAGTTCTGCATCCCCCCGCGACTCGCGCCCTGCCCGACCCTGGCTGCGATCCAAGACACCAGGCGCGAAAAAGCAGGGACAGACGACGGCGCGGGGCGCACGGACTGGGACCCACGCTCGCAGGCCGCGCTCTCGCTGCCTCACCTACCCCGAGCGCGCACCGCCTATGGCTTCTGCGCGCTGCTCGAGAGTCCGCACACCCGCCGCAGGGAGTCGCTCTTCCTCGGGGGCCCGGGCACCGCCCCGCTCCTGCCCGCGCTCCGCCCCCGGGCCCGCACCTTCGGCGGCGGCGGCGGCGGAGACGCCCCCCTCAAGCTCCCGGGAAGAGCCCCCATTGCGCCCCCGGCGGCCCCCGCCCGCACCTGGACGCGCTCACTCTCCGACCCCGCGGCCGCCGCCTCCTGCGCGCTCCCGAGGGGCTGCTGCGCTGCGCGCTGCGGGCCCAGAGGAGCAGCGGCCTGGCCCGTGCCCGCTCCGTCGCCAGCGGGGACGACGACGACGACGAGCGCGGCGCCGGCTCCCGGTCCCCGGCCCGGGCCCCCGCCACGTCCCCTCCGCCACCCCCCGACCCGCGGCCCGAGCGCCTGGAGGCCGAGGGCACCGTGACTCTGGACCGCGCCGGCGACGCCCTGCGCCTGGCCGTCGAGTACAGTCGGGACAGCGGGCGCCTCCGCGTCCGGCTGCTCCGCGCCGAGGGCCCGGCCGGAGGGGCCGCCGAGCCCCGCGCCCCCGTCGGCTGCCGCGTCAGCTTCGTCCTGCAGCCGCCGGGCCAGACGCGCCGGCCGCGGGGCGCCGTGGTCCGGCGGAGCCGCCGGGCGGTCTTGGAGCAGGACTTGTGCTTGGACGGGCTCTCGGAGGACGAGGTGCGCCGCCTGGCCGTGCGCGTCAAGGCCGAGAACCGGGGCCGCGGGCTGGAGCGGGGCCGCCTGCTGGGCCAGGGCGAGCTGCTGCTGGGCCCCCTCCTGCTCCTCTGAGGGCGCGCCCTGCCCCTGCTCTGCCGCTCGGACACAGCCGACTTGTACAAAATAAACGTGTTATTCTTCTACTCTGGCCTTTGTTTCAGTCTAGTATTGGCAGAGATAATACTGGATTAATTACCATTGTAAAGGGTGTTATATTTTGTGTACATACTGTCAATATTCTTTTTAAGTAAACGGTATGCTGTTTTGCAGTGGTGTTTCCCAATGTAGATAGCCAATGGCATTTCAGGTGTTCCACATGGTACTATTGAGAGATAATGAATCACATGAAGTATTAAAATTAGAGGGTTTCTTGGTGATCTATTTGCTCCAATATCCTCATTTTGAAGTTTGTGCATTCCATAACATCCATTGAGACAATCTTAGAACATGTATTACTTTTTTTAAAAATTAATTTATTTATTTTTGGCTGTGTTGGGTCTTCGTTTCTGTGCAAGGGCTTCTTCCAGTTGCGGTGACCGGGGGCCACTCTTCATCGCGGTGCGCGGGCCTCTCACTGTCGCGGCCTCTCCCGTTGCGGAGCACAGGCTCCAGACGCGCAGGCTCAGTAGTTGTGGCTCACGGGCCTAGCCGCTCCGCGGCATGCGGGATCTTCCCGGACCGGGGCACGAACCCGTGTTCCCTGCATTGGCAGGCGGATTCCTAACCACTGCGCCGCCAGGGAAGCCCCGAGAACATGTTTTACTTTTGAAACATTGTTTTAGATCCTGAATAAGAAAATGAGACCCAGAGGAAGTGACTTGTTCAAGGTCAACAGTGAATTATGAGTAGGAGCTCCAATCTGATATTCTTGGCTACATCTTGCTGGAAAAGCATAGGAAGAAGTGAAACCATTTTAATATTATAAGCCTAAATAATAATTATAATAGTTTTACAAGTATCAACTTATTTCTTAAAACAACCCACAAAATTGGTACAGCTATCCCCATTTAACAGATGAGGATATGGAGGCACAGAATAAAGACAGAAGCAGGATTTGCACCTAGGTAATCAGTATTTTACTCTTTACTCTGTATTAGTAATACCACAATGTTGGAAAAGCTCATCTTACTAAAGTCGTGAAACTGCATCTTATATCTGAAATTGTTGACTCTGGGGTTGAGGTCTCTTCACATTTCTCACCCTCTAATAGAAAAGCAAATAGATTAAAATGAGTGATTTATCATCTCAAGCTACTGACTTCAGGCATTGAGATGAGCTGGGTCTACGACTGAGGCAGAAGCTAAAGACTTCAGAGTCATAGAAAAAGGGGTACCAGCCTTATTGGCACCAGATGAGCTAATGTACCAGGGCAGAGTGAAGAGTACCTGTAACATTGTTCTACCTCCTCTGGCTTCTGATAGTAATAATAGGTTTACTATGTTTTAAAGGATGATTTTCCTTCATCTCTCAAATTCATTGCCAGCCAGGCATATTTCTTCCTTTCTTAGGCATATAGGAGGGAAATGTGTCCTAAATGAGGGCTGAAAATATTTAAATATGTGGTGCACTGTTAAATATGACTACTTTATCAGTCTGGGTTCAGAAATGGTTTCTGCTTTCACTAAACTGCTGACAGTTTTAACCATTGGTGCTCGTGAAAAATACTTAGAAAAGAGTTTCAGTTTTAATAACAGCTCTAGCATAAACTGAAAATGGGTTATTGTGGTAGATATTTATAATGACATTCATTGAACAAATGCAAAGAGTAACTGAATTAATTGACTGTCAAAATCAATCACATCAGGACTTCCCTGGTGGCGCAATGGATAGGACTCCGAGCTCCCAGTGCGGGGGGCCCGGGTTCGATTCCTGGTCAGGGAAATATATCCCACATGCATGCTGCAACTAAGAGTTTGCATGCCACAACTAAGGAGCCCACCTGCCGCAACTAAGACCCAGTACAACCAAATAAATAAATAAATATTAAAAAAAAAATCAATCACATCCAGAAGCTCAAAATGGTTGACCAAATGAATGATGACATCACAGTAGTTCAGATCTTTAACATGCTCTTTTATCTACTCTCAGTCACAGTTTCCTTGGTCTTCAAGCCAACGATTTTTTAAAATATACATCTATCTATCTATCTATCTATATATATATACACATATAACCTTCTTAATGATTTTAGAATTTTGGTAGAGTAACTAATACTGAGTTCACATGTGTAGTGCTTTAAAAGGAAAATAAATGGAGAGTGAGAACAACCTGGGTATGCACAAGATCATTGTGGGGTTTTTTGTTTGTTTGTTTGTTTTAATAAAAACAGATTGTATTGATAGCTTAAATCATAAAATTTATTGCAGAAAACATTGCAACCACTATTGTCACTAGATTATATACAAGTAACAGTTTGGGGGCAGAAGTGTCATTTTACTAAGAAGGAAAATCAATGCATATCAGGGACCTAAGTTTTCCATGAAATAACGGTGGGTATTTCCAAACAGAATCTCCACTAATGTCAAGTTATGGGTGATTGAATAATGTAATAGCCTAATCAACAAGATTTTAAATGACTTAAATAGAATCATTAATCATAAAACCATGGAACTTCAGAGTTGAAAAGAATGCTAAGAATCATTTTGTACAAATCCACATATCATAGAAGGGGACCAGAGAGGCAAACTGTAGATTGCCCCATATCACGCAGTTAGTGAAAGAGCTGGGACTGAAACCAATTCTATTTTCATTTTGCTCTTGCCACTACTTCCAAGAAAGGAGAAATACTAGTGCATAAATTATTTTACATCACTGATCTAATCTGAATTTTTTGCATTTAAGAAATCTTACTTGCAGTACAAATTTTTGTGATAATACAGTAGCAGCCTTTCTGGGGGCAAATTTAAATTTGATTTGCATTTTGCTGCCCTCTAGTGGATCCCTCTTGTGTTTTGTCAGTGGGTCTATATTCTTCCTATTAGACCATCTCAACCAATCTAATGCCAGGACCCAATGACCTTGAAGATGTGTGCTAATATCAGATTACAGGAAGAGTCACATCACAAAATAACTAAATATAGCTATCTGAGCAAAGAAGGTGCCAAAATATTTTAAATTTAAAAAAACAAAACTTTTCCCATTAATAATGAAGCTGGGCGTGTGTGGCAAACAGCATGTTGGTTGCAGAAAACTGCTTTAAGAGTTCTCATGTTTCCCATTGGGCTTTAGGTACCCATATCTTTTCCACAAATGACACAGCACAATCTTGTCTCTTTGAGGTTTAAATATCTGAACATATTCAAATAAAAACCCTATACAACAACGGGAAATATGTCAGTTTAAATAGTGTTAAGTACAAATTTAAAATCAAATCATTTTTGTCACTTAGTATTACAAAGATAATTCATTCTACACCTAAAATACTAGCTTTAATATGACTGAAATCTGCCTAGAAGATTGTTTCTTTAGAATCTAATTTTCTTTTACCCACATTCAACAATTCTAAACATTTTCCCCATATCCATCCCCAGGACCTAGGTAAAAATACTCCTTTGGTCAAAGATATTTGAAAAACAGAGCAAAACGTGGGTACTATGTGATCTCTATGACATTAAAGCAATAAAAATATATAAGTGGATAGAAAGGTATCCAAAAGGTTAATTTAGAACACCTATCATATTCAAGATTCTAGATTTATAGCTGTAACTAAGACACAAAAGGTCCTTGCTCATATGGAATTAAGTTTTCAAAGGCAGGGGAGCAGATAGACAACAAACAAATAATTTTAGTAGTGCTTCAGAAAATTAAATGTGCTAATGGGAAAGAGTGTGACTAGGGTGAAGGGGCACCTTAGATTAGATGGTTAAAAAGACCTGTATGAGGACCCAACACTGAGCCTCTTTTCTATGGTCATGTACATATTGCTGTCATATTTTAATCCAGTGTGCTGATCTGGGGACTTCTGACCGCCCAGGGGAACCTGACAACGGTTTTCCTAGGAATTCTGCTAGTATGTTATCACTAGTGAGAAATACTTCCTGTGGGGTTCAGCCCTGCTATGTAGAAGATCTTCTGCCTCCAAGTTTACTAGTTCAGCAGATGGAATTGACCTGAGACAGCCCATGGGGTTTACAAACCCAGTTTTCACTACCGTGCATCCCGTAGCTCAGAATTTTATTATGGTTCCATGATGGCTCTGGCATTAATTTGAGAGGATTACAAACTCTGGTCAGATTAGGCCTTCAGGACATTAGGAAGCAAATAGCAACATGTTTTTTGTTTTGCTTTGTTTTGTTTGCAATGTTGTAGTTTTCAAGCAAATTTTTAATCCTGTATATGCTTAAATCTTCTCAAGTTTGGGCTAGTTACTCTTATTGTACTCTTATTGTACCTGGGGTAGATGCTGTAGGTTGGCTCCTTCAACGCACAATCCAACCCCTTATTGCTTTCTTTTCTGTGCTATAGAGGCTAGAGAACAAAAACTTGCCTTCCCAGGCCCTTTTCCAGCTAAGGATAGCCATGCGACTCATCTATGGCCAATGAAAGATGGGGAGAAGTCACTTGATGGTGCCTCTTCCCCTTCCTCCCTCTCCCTGCTGGGATACACAAGTTGCCTGAGGAATGGCAGCCATCACTAAATGATCTTGGTTCACCAGTAATATCACTGATCCTCCATGCCAGCGCTGGACAGCCTACACCCAAAGTTCATGTCCATGAGACAAATACATCCTTTACTTGTTTCAGCCATTGCTAAGTTTTCAGATATATATGAACACAATCTTAACTGACAGAGACAGTGTCCATTTTACAGAGAAGGACACTTCTATTCAGAAGAATTAAATAAGTTGCCTGAGATCATGCAAGTAAATCATGAATTTAATTACAGACCTCTCAAAACTCCATGCTCACTGCTTTTTTCACTTCACCATCTTTCCTCATGTAAGCTATTTTTAAAAAACTTTTTTGAAGTACAATTGACATACAATAAATTGCACTTATTTCGAGTATACAATTTCATGAGTTTTGACATACACATGCACCCATGAAACCAATACCTCAATCAAGATAATGAACACAGTCATGATTCCTAATAGTTTCTTCATGTTCCTTTGTAATCCCTCTCTCCTGCCCCCTTCACATCCCCTCTCTGGTCCCCAGGGAACCATCTGCTTTCTTCACTACAGATTAGTTTGCAGTTTATAAAATTTTATGTAAATGGAAAAAATATATATTTGGAGGGGGTGGGGTTTGGCTTCTTTCACTTAGCATTAGTATTCTGAGATGTACCCATATTTTTTTCCCATATCAGCAGTGTGTTCCTTTATATTGTTGAATAAAGAGCTATTGAATGGATAAACCACAATTCTTTTCTTCATTCACCTGTTTGTAACCATTTTCTATTCCTTGCACTTGTTATTTGTTTCTTTTTTTTCTTTCCCTTCTTTTTCTGCATTGTCTAGTTTAAACTGAACATATTATAGGATACCATTTTCTCTTCTCTCTCAGCATATCAATTATATTTCTTTAAAAAATTTCTTTAGTGGTTGCCCTATTGCTTGCAGTATACATTTACAACTGTACATCCTCTAAATCCACTTTCAAATAACACTCTACTGTTTTGTGGGTAGTAAAGGTATGTTATAAAAGAGCATTCCCAATACCTCTCTCTCATCTCTGATAATATTGTTCTCATTCATTTCGTTCATCTATATATTTTAATCATCCAAAATATTATTACCATTGTTACTTTGAAAAAATTATCTGTCAAATCAGTTAAGAAAAAGTAAAATATTTCATTTTGTCATCATTTATTTCTTCTCTGACACACTCCCTTTCTTTATGTTAATCTGCGTTTCTGACATATATAATTTTTCTTCCTCTTGAAGAACTTCTTATGACTTTTTTTTGTGGGCAGATTTGTTAGCAATGAATTCTCTTTTGTTTATTTTTATTTCTTCTTCACTTTTTTTTTTAACATCTTTATTGGAGTATAATTGCTTTACAATGGTGTGTTAGTTCCTGCTTTATAACAAAGTGAATCAGTTATACATATACATATGTTCCCATATCTCTTCCCTCTTCCTTCTCCCTCCCTCCCACCCTCCCTATCCCACCCCTCTAGGTAGTCACAAAGCACCGAGCTGATCTCCCTGTGCTATGCGGCTGCTTCCCACTAGCTATCTATTTTACATTTGGTAGTGTATATATGTCCATGCCACTCTCTCACTTTGTCACAGCTTACCCTTCCCCCTCCCCATATCCTCAAGTCCATTCTCTAGTAGGTCTGTGTCTTTATTCCCATCTTACCCCTAGGTTCTTCATGACCTTTTTTTTTTCCCTTAGATTCCATATATATGTGTTAGCATACGGTATTTGTTTTTCTCTTTCTGACTTACTTCACTCTGTATGACAGACCCTAGGTCCATCCACCTCACTACAAATAACTCAATTTCGTTTCTTTTTATGGCTGAGTAATATTCCATTGTATATATGTGCCACATCTTCTTTATCCATTCATCTGTTGATGGACACTTAGGTTGCTTCCATGTCCTGGCTATTGTAAATAGAGCTGCAATGAACATTTTGGTACATGACTCTTTTTGAATTATGGTTTTCTCAGGGTATATGCCCAGTAGTGGGATTGCTGGGTCGTACAGTATATAATTTCACTGGATATTGAATTCTACTTCAATGTTTTTTTTTCCTTTCATTACTTTAAATATTTCATTTCACTGGCTTCCTACTTGCATGATTCCTGACAAGAATTCTAATATAATTCTTATCCTTTTTCCTCTATAGGTAAGGTATTTCCCCCTGTTTGGCTTCTTTCAAGATTTTCTCTTTGTTTTTGGTTTGCTGCAGTTTGAATGTGACATTCCTAAGTATAGATTTTTTTTTAGTATTTATCCTGCTTGGTGTTCTTTGAGTTTCTTAGATCTGTTCTTTGATATTTGTCACTCATTTTGGAAAAATCTCATCCATTTTTAACTTCAGGTACTTCATTTGCTCTGTTCCCTCTTCTCTTCCTAGTATTCCAATTACTCATACGTTACACCTTTTGAAATTATCTCACAGTTCTTGGGTATTCTGTTCTGGGTTTTTTTCCTTCATTATTTTTTCTCCTTGCTTTTCAGTTTGGGAAGTTTCTATGGACATGTCATAAAGCTCACTGAGTTTTCCTTGCTGTACTCATTCTAGAGATGAATGCTTGAAAGCATTCCTTCATTTCTGTTACAGGGCTTCATTTCTAGGATTTCCTTTTGATTTTTTCCCATCTCTTTGCTTACATTACCCATCTGTACTTGCATGTTATCTACTTTTTCTATTAGGGCCCTTAACATGTTAACCACAGTTATTTTAAATTCTCTGATCATTCCAAAATCTGTGTTTATCTGAGTCTGGTTCTGCAAGTTTTGCTTCTTCAGACTGTTTTTTGTCACCTTCTAGCCTGCCTTGTAATTTTTCAATTAAAAGCTGGGTATAATGTATTAGACAATAGAAACTGAGGTAAATAGGCCTTTAGTGTGAGGGTTAAGTTTACTTGGTGGAGTTATGCTGTGTTTGTTTGCTGTAGCCGTTAGGTGTCTGAGGCTTCAGTTTCCTTTAGCGTTCTTACTCTTGTCTTACCTGTAGTCTTTGGGTTTCTCTAAGATCACCTTCTTAAATAGAGTATCTGCCTTGCAGCTCTTTCAGCTGTTACCCACTGTTATTATATGGGGGCCCTACACTGATTTGGTGGTAAATATTGGGGTGGGGAAGCAGTCTATCATCCCATGATTAAATTTCAGTCCTTTTGTGGGCCTTTGTACCTAAGCTGTGAACTTCACAAATGTTTTGCTGTTGTTGTTTTATTGTGTTTGTCTGTTTACTTTTTCCCCCTAGATGAGATGGAAAGAATGGAAAGATTGGAGTTGGGTAACTACCTTTTCCCCCAAGTCAATAGGCTCTGGTCAGGTCTTTTTCCCTATAGGGTAGGCTTTTGTTATGGAGAATGTACTGGGAGTATTTCAAAAGGGTTACTACTAAGGTTTTTGCTTAGCTCTTCACCATAGGAACCTGGTGGTGTTCTTGGACATGAAAGTATATCAGCCACAAGCTCCCCTCCTCCGAGACTATGGATCCCAGGAGTACCTCACTTACGCATTAGTCACACTCAGTCTCCAGCAATTTGTCAAAATTAAGTATTCCCGTCAGTTTATGGCTCCAGCAGCTTCTGTTTTACTCAGTCTGATCTTGGCTGTGATTCTCCACATGCTCCTGTCTGTCTCTCCAGATTTCAGAGTGATGGTTTGTTTTGCTACCTCAAATCTCTGATGAAAAAGTCATTAAGTCATGAATTTTCAGTTCAGACTTTTTTCTTGTGAGAGTGGAATGACAGCTTCCATGCTCTTTACATACTGGAGCTCATTCCAAGCTAAAGAAAAGTTGACTCCAAATGGATGAACAGCAAGGTTCTACTGTATAGCACAAGGAACTATATTCAGTATCCTGTGAAAAACCATAATGGAAAAGAATATAAAAAAGAATGTGTATATATATATATATATGTATGTATGTATAACTGAATCACTTTACTGTACAGAAAAGTGAACACAGTAAGCAGAAATTAACACAACATTGTAAACCAACTATGCTTCAATAAAATACACTTTAAAAAAAAGAAAATCTGACCCCATTTAGGAAGCTAGACTTCCAGAATCAGCATCCATTCTCCTATAGATGGAGATTTAGATTGTTTCCAGTCTTTTACTATTCTGAATAAAGCTGCTGTGACTATTCATGTACAAGACTTTGTGTGAGCATATGCTTCCGTTTCTCTTGGGTAAATACCTAGAGTAGATGGATGAATCATCATGTGATAACCTTTTAAGAAACTGACAAAATGGTCGTATCATTTAATTTTCCCACCACCAACATGTGAGAGTTCTGTCTGCCCTACATCCTTGCCAAAACTTGCACATATGAGGACCTTTTGAAGGAAACATATACTCAAAGTTTCTATTTTTTTTTTACCTGTTACAAAGTTTCGATTCTGTTACCTATGTGTTGTTACAACCATGTACCTCAGTCTCCTCGAGAATATTGATGACAGTTTTACTTTAATAATTAAAAAGTAGCAATAACAACTAGGCAAAATCCCCATTTAGGGCAGAATTTCAAAGTAATGTAACCATTATTATCTCTGTATAAGATATCTATAAAATATCTGGGTTCATTAAAAAAATCCTAGAACATCAGAATTTTAAAAATATTCAGTGCCGATTCAATAGTTTTCAAGTTTCGTAAGAGTCATTGAGTTTCTTTCCCAAAGCGATTAATTTAGTCATTTAAAATCAATTTGGATAAAAGAGATCTATCATAGATCAGGATCAAATTTTGTGAGAGTCAGTTAAAGGAAATAACAGTTATACCACTAGAGAAAAGTCTGAATTGAGATGGGGGTTCGAGACACTCTTGCTTTTCTTCTAGGTAGGTTAATAGAAATCACCTTTGTCGAAGAATTGACAATCTCTTCTTTCCTATCTGTATCACCCTGAAGCTGGGGGAGCAGAAATATGAGCTATCTGGTGACATCAGAGCTAGAATACTGCTGCAGATCCAGTTTCTGACAATCATTATTCCAAGGTGCCACTCCATATTCAAATCTGGGCCTGGATATTCTGCAGCAACTCTCCAAGTGTTGGTTGCTGATAGTAAATTCATTTTTTAAAAGAGGAGTTTATATTCAAAATCAGAGGAATGTGGGTTCCAGATCTCAGCTGCTGTTTTCTATCCGTGTCTCTCAGTCGTGTCAATTAGCCTTTCTAAATGTCACTTCTTCATTAGTAAAGATGTAGTAATATTACCTACCACATGGGATTTGTGTAAGGATTAAAGAAGGTAATGAATTCAGTGTCCTCCACACAGGGCCTGGTATGTAGAACCACTCAATAAATCCTAGTTCTATTTTTGGCTCCTTCATAATGGATGATGTTTCTGGACTTACCCCCAAGCTTTTAGCATGTTTAATAGGTGCTTATCCTATAGGTGGAACCCTACATCTAAGGGATTTAGGAGATAAGTTATACACATATGAGTCATTTCAGGAATAATACAAAGTGCCAAAGCAAGCAGACAAGGATTCTTTAAAAAGTGTATTGGGAAATGAGAAAGGCTCTGACATTTATTTAATATTGATGTTCCAGACATTATACTAGAGACACATTCAGTATTAGACATCTTTGTGCCACTGCCGAGTGAGGAAAGAGTTTAAAAGTAGATTCTGATGCTCAGAGAAGATGCATGGTCATATGGCTGGTAAAGGGGAAGACATGGATTTGGAACGGCCGGCATACATATGACCACACAGCCTTTGCTCAAGGTGGGCTGGATTTGGGTTTAAAGAGAAAAGGGAGAAGAGCAGCCTTAGAAAAGGAACTAAGGTGGATGGAGTTAGAGTCTGTCATACAGAGTGAAGTAAGTCAGAAAGAGAAAAACAAATACTGTATGCTAACACATATATATGGAATCTAAGGGAAAAAAAAAAAAAGGTCATGAAGAACCTAGTGGTAAGATGGGAATAAAGACACAGACCTACTAGAGAATGGACTTGAGGATATGGAGAGGGGGAAGGGTAAGCTGTGACAAAGTGAGAGAGTGGCATGGACATATATACACTACCGAACATAAAATAGATAGATAGTGGGAAGCAGCCGCATAGCACAGGGAGATCAGCTTGGTGCTTTGTGACCACCTAGAGGGGTGGGATAGGGAGGGTGGGAGGGAGGGAGATGCAAGAGGGAAGAGATATGGGAACATATGTATATGTATAACTGATTCACTTTGTTATAAAGCAGAAACTAACACACCATTGTAAAGCAATTATACTCCAATAAAGATGTTAAAAAAAAAAGAAAGAAAAGGAACTAAGTTTTGGATCAAGATAAGAATTAATAAACTGTGTTGTGGAAACACTGCTTCTTAGATCCCCAGCAGCCCCTGGGATCATCTTTGGTGATCCTGTCCCACCTGTGGAGAACTTTGACTTGCCGACTTCCTGGCACATAAAAGTAACATATAGATATCACTGTGCCTTGCAACAATTAGAAGAGAATGGCTCATCCTATGTTAGCAGTCATGATTTATTCACTCATAATATCACATCGCCCTTGGACAGCACTATTTCTCCATCTTTTAAAGGTATTTTACTGCATGATTAACTATGTATTCAGCAGTAGGTTCTAAGTATGAGCTTTTCTGAAAAATGGATAAATCACAGCTTTTTGCTTAAGAAAAAATGACTGGTTTTGAGCCAAGACAGATATATTACTTTTTATTTTAGGTAACCCAGTTCTCTAAGCTTGAGTGAGGCTTGAAAGTTTCTTTTTTGGACCAAGGCCCTGAAATTTGACACGTATTTACCATCCTTAAACATTTTTAAACACTTTATTTTTAAATTAAAAATAAAATTTTATTGGAGTATAGTTGATTTACAATGTTATGTTACTTTCAGCTGTACAGCGAAGTGAATCAGTTATACATATACATATATCCACTTTTTTGTAAGATTCTTTTCCCATATAGGTCATTACAGAGTATTGAGTAGAGTTCCCTGTGCTATACAATAAGTTCTTATTAGTTATCTATTTTATACATAGTAGTAAAACACTTTCAAATGTCAATTTAAATAAAGAAGAAGGTAAGTCCATGAAGATAATAGAATTTAGATCAACTTAGAAAAAAGTTGCTCAGTGTCTTCATTTTATAGATGACAGAAGTGAGATCAAACAGTGAAAGGATTTTGCAGGGTCATATTGCCAGTTAGTGACATATCCTGACTCCCAAATTAGAGCCCCTTCTTCCTTCATCTGCCATAATACTAATTACACTGGTGAGCTCTCAATTTTCTGTATTATTAAAGAACATTTTGAAAAATGATCACCATCAAAACACAAACATTCCCCTGCCACTCTGATGTAAATTATTTTTGTCTTTATTCACTACTTTCCAGTCTTTGTTCATAAGTATACCAGTACTTATATAGTTTCAAGAATAGTGTATACACACATAGCATTTTTTTCTATTTTTTATTTATGATTATAATTTAGTTGTTCATGTTGCCATTGGCCTTTGGTATCATAGCCCTTAAAGTAAATATATAATAATAAATATCACTATGTCCCTATTGTTGAACACTTTTCACTCTTCCCAATATTTTTTCTTCTTTTGATTTTTTTTCTTGAATAAATTCTAAGTGATGTGATTTCAGGATCAAAGGCTATGAACAAGGTTATGTCTCCTAATACACCTTAATAAACTGCCTTTTCCAGTTTGTTAGTATTTTCTTTTACAAAGTGAAATGGGGAAGAGAAGTACTGTGAGGAAGGGAGAGAAAAACCCGAAATTTAATAGGTTTGTAACTAAAGAACTGAACATGTTTGTAGAAGGCACAGTGTTTCCAGAGATAAAATAGCAAGTGAAAAGGAATGAGTATGGCTTGGTTGCTATGGTAAGTAACACTATTGTTACATATTAATTATTGATATTAAGGACTCTTTCTCAAAGGATTTGCTGGCCTGGGCTGCTTCTGAGCAAGGGTCCTCTTCCTCTCCAGTCTCCTTTTTCCTGTATCAGGGTCTAGTTTGCAGCAAGAGCCTCCAAAGTGCAAAAATGTTATTTCTCTTGGGATTTTAAAAACCCTACTCTCTTTAATTACTGTTTTGTTAAGAGCCCTTCTAAGTGCCTGGAGAAAGAACCGGGAAGAACAATTTGCTCAGATGCATCCATCTTAAAATAACTTGGAGGAGAGTAAACTGATTTCATGCAAATATGTTTTTAGACTTATGCTTTTTAAATCTAATTTTCATTATGAATGTGATTGATGTATTTTTTTTTTAATATCTAACCTGCCATATTTAACCAGGAAGGTTTTGTACAACTACAGACTCTTTCCATGTGTATGACTGGTATAGACTATGGCAAGCGGTGAGAGGGGCATATACTTTAATAGGTTTGGGATATCCTCTGTGGACCTCATTACAGAAGGAAAAGAGTTTGAAAACTACAAATTTGAACTGAAATGTCAGATAATTCACAATCATGAATTAAGCCGCCACCCCAGGCAGACCCAATGATATTAAATTACAATGTCAATAGCATTGTGAAATACTCTGCTTTCCAAATACCTGAGTAAACTCAGCCCTAAGAAAGATGGTCATAGTGTTTGTTGAGCACCCAGTATGAACCCAGCAACTGTGTTGGGCACCCTTGGGGATATTAACAACACAGCATGCTTAGTGATGCAGAAGAAAGAAGATGACAAGAAATAGGAGACACTCGTTCTAGTTCTGGCTCTGCACACCGTGAGTAAGTCACTCCCTCTTTGGGCCCTAATTTCCTCATTTGGAAAATGAGAGGCTTGGAGTAGATCCAGGATAGCAAGTGGATTTTATCTCAGGTGTAAGCTCCACTGAACTTATAGTGGTGGCCTGGAGTGCTATGGTGAAAAGAATGCTAAGACAACATCTGGGCTTAGGGGGAGAGAGCTCTGTGATTGATTAGCTATGTCTGTATAGGTTCACACTGAAGTATGGATACATGTACTACTACTTATTGACCCTGGGCTCATGAGCTCTCCAACTCTGATATTCTTTGATGTTAATGAAGATAAGATTCTTGCCCTGAGTAACTTAAAATCTGTTTGCGGAAGTAAGACCAACAACCAGAAATTAAATAAATTGAATAGATCGAGGTGGAATAATTATGAGGGCTAATTTGTGTGGCACAGATGATAAATGTCAAAATACAGAGAATACAAAGATCAGTTTATCAATTCAGACTTGGGTAGTTAGGGATATTTTCTTGGAGGAAAGAACACTTGAATTGGGTCTTGAACAGGGAAAGATAATACTAAGATAAATACTAAAAAAGATCATATATGATTATAGCACTTTAGAATTTACACATTATCTTGGCATATATTATAAAATTTTGAGAAGATTTCAAGTGTGTTTCATATTTTCAGGATGTTCTATAATTTACAGAGTTTTCACAACCATTGTAACATTTAATCTTCACAATAATCCTAGAAGTAGGTATCATTAGCCATATCTTACAAATGAGGAGCCTGACATTTAGTAAAGTTAAGTGACTTTTCAAGAAATGTCACAAAGTTAATAAGGGGTATAGTGGGAAACAAACCTACCTTACCCACAGTTTAGAACTAGACTAAGGGAGGTGTACTGATTAGGGTTGAGCATTAAAAAAAAAAGTCCCCCTTAACTTAGGAAAAGACTGGTATGTAACTACGGTAATGAGAAGTCGCAAAAACTTCTTTTTTTGAAGCAACTTGCCTCACTGAACATGCTTCTGCAAGCCAACCAATCAGTGTCAACCTTCACTTCTGGAAGCCAGCCAATGAGAGATGGACTCACCTCAGTAAGCCTACCTCTGAGTGACAGCCAATCAACAACAGTCTCAGCTGAGTAACCAAGCGGCTGCGGAGAACGTCATCAGTTTTGCCTCTAAAATTCCTCCAATTCCTGAGCTCCGTGCTTCCCCAAAACCCTACAAGATGTTAGCAGACTTCTCAGCTCAAAATGAATGTGCCTGACCAGCGTATCCCTCCCTTACTATAGTAAGCAATAATCTCAGCTTTGGTTTGTTTATTTATTTATGGCAGTGTTGGATCTTTGTTGCTGCATGTGGGCTTTCTCTAGTTGTGGCGAGCGGGGGCCACTCTTCGTTGTGGCGCGCAGGCTTCTCATTGAGGTGGCGTCTCTTGTTGTGGAGCACGGGCTCTAGGCGCGGGCTTCAGTAGTTGTGGCTCGCAGGCCCTAGAGCACAGGCTCAGTAGTTGTGGCACATGGGCTTAGTTGCTCCGGGGCATGTGGGATCTTCCCGGACCAGGGCTCAAACCTGTGTCTCCTGCATTGGCAGGCGGATTCTTAACCACTGCACCACCAGGGAAGCCCTCAGCTTTGTTCTTTATTTCAGATACTGAGTGGTGGTCTCATCACTTGTTGACGAGGTCCAGTCAAAACAAAGCCGCTTTGGATATTTCAAACAAAGGTAAGAAAATACAGAGGATTGCTTCCATGGGGTGGGAAGGATTGTGTCTGCAAAAAAGGGATGTTGAGATGACCCAGAGATGAATAATTCTAGATGAGGTACAAGCTTCTAAAAGATTGGTTACATGAATGTAACTCATGCCAACCCTTCTTCCAGGCACTGGAATACAGAAAGGAGCAAGGAAGAGAGGTCCCAGCTCCCATGGGATTGAGAACGAACAGTGAATGAGTTTTTAAAAATAGCTAAACAAGGTACGGGAAGTAACATGAAATGACACAACAGAGTGATGTGATAGATTGGGGTCAGGGAAGCCCTGTCTCAGGTGAAGGTGATAATACAGAGGCTGAGGCAGCTCAGGCCAACCCTACTACCATTATAATGCTGTGCCACCAGCAGCATAATGTTGTCCCTCTGGGTCAAATTGTTCCCTCCAAAACGTCAAAATCTCACTGAGATAAGCATTAACAATTCCTTTGTGGATTTTTGTTTTTCTTTTTCTTTAAAGTTGGAAACAGGACAAAGCCCGGAAAGTGTCTGGCTGGCTGATTAGCCAACTGTTTTTCCCGTAAGATACCATAAAGGAGAAGAGAAGGGGAAAAAAAAAAAAAAAAAAGCAACCAAAAAAATCCTGGGGAGGAAAATACAGAACAGATGGTGATGTTTATTACTTCATTAACCTTTGCATATGTGAGAAGTGCTTGCGAAATTTCTAGGAACCGGGCATTGCCAGAAGAAAAAAAAAAATATATATATAAGCTAATTGCTAGTAATAACAGCATCAGTAAACCTAATCACACCTGAGGTGGTTGAGCTGGAAGCAGAAAACCCAGCTATCACATACTTGTAAACCTGTCACTTGTGGTAACCAGAGCTTAAAAAAGAAGGTGGGGGAAGGTGAAAGCTTTTCAGAGAGCAGCTCCTGTTACTATTTCTTAGCAGTGAAACTCTTGATTGTAATAACCGTGAAATGATTCTTTTTTCAAAGCAGGTGTAAAAATTTAAGGAAGAAGTAGGGAAGGCATTTAGGCGGGCGTGATGAGGATGCAAGAGACTGAAGAAGGCTGAGATCATAAATCAGGAGAGATGGCTCCTCTTCTGGTTCTGCTCTAGCAGGATGTGTGCGTCCTCTGGGCCCAGGCCCCCGAATATATGTAAATGGAGCATTGGACCAGAGTGGTGGTTTCTTTTTTTTTTTTTTTAACTGTATAGCACAGGGAACTATATCCAATATCTTGTAATAACCTATAATGGAAAAGAATCTGAAGAAGAAGAGAGGGATTATATATATGTATAACTGAATCACTTTGCTGTTCACTTGAAACTATCAGGCCATTGTAAATCAACCATACTTCAATTTTTTAAAAATTAAAATTTTAAAAAAGAGGGTAGAAGATACTACAATATTCAAAGTGATGTGTAGCAACCAAAGGGAAATGTAATATTTCCTAGGAGACAAGATTTTATAGCATTCCTGGATCTTTTTTGTATCTGATTGTTGAGGTCTTGACAGCTTTTCAGTTGAGGAATACGGTCATGTCTGTTAAACAAATTGTAGCTCTTCCAGAGTGGTGGTTTCTAAATGGACTTTTTAGCTGCTGAATCTTTTCTTCAAATATAATCTTATGCAGAAACCTAACATCAGTGCTAATTTTAAAGATGAAGTTGCTCTGGTTGATGAAGAAGTGATGGGCCCAGAAACCCATTCATTCATTCAGACACTAATTCAACAGATATTTTTTGAAATCCTATTATGTGTCAGGCAGTGTTCTAACTGCCTGGAAAACATCAGTGAGCAAAACAGATAAATATCCCTGCCCTTATGAAACTTACTTTTTAGCAAGGGGAGTAAATTGTTTAGACAATAAACAGAGTAAATCAACATATAGTAAATATGTATGGTATGTTAGAAGGTGATAAATATAACAGGAAACAGAAAAGTATACCAGAGGAAGGGGAATCCAGAGTGCCCAGCTGATATGGGGAAAACTGCAATAGAGAAGGTAGTCAGGGAAGTTCTCATAGAGAAAGTGAGGTTTGAACAAAGATTTGAGAAGGGAGCGAGGAAACCACCAAGCAGGTGTCTGGGAGAAGAGCATCCAGGAGAGAGAGCAAAGGCCCTGCATGGAAGCACACCTGCACAGTGGAGCAACGACAAAGATGCCAGGGTGGCAGGAGGGCAGTGAGTGACGAGGAGAGGAGCAGGAGAAGAGATTGGAGAGATAAAGGGGACTAGACTGTGCAAGGCCTTGAAGAGTCTGGCCGGGAATCTGGCTTTTATGCTGAGTGAAATGGGGAACCACGGCAGGGTTTTGAACTGAGGAATTGCCTAATGTGACTTCTGTTTTAACAGGCTCACTGTAGCTGTTGCGTTGAAAATAAGCTAGATGGCAATGAGGATGAAAGCAAAGAGACTAATTCAGGGCAGAAATGAGGTGGCCCAGATCAGGGCGGTAGCATTGGAGATGGTGAGAAATATGTCCGGGGTCTGGACATAGTTTCAAGGCCCCACCCCTTAGCCTCCTACTCACTCCCATAGCTGCTTCTGGGGTCCTCCTGGAATCCCTTGGACTTCTAGAGCATAGTTTGCAAATCCATGGGCATCCTGACCCGCCAGCTTCCCTACTGGCCCTGGTTCCTATCTCCAGTAGAGCCAGAGCACTAATCACGAATGTTCAAAGAGCTGCCCAGGGAATGGTATGATCTGCTGGACCTAACTTTTTCTCTAGCCCAAACATTTAAGTTTTGGATAATGAGAAATGTTTTGGCTTATAAGTCATCACCGGAGTCTACCTCAAGCCTCCACACCAGCCGTTCTGGCTTGGAGGACAGCCTCGTGTGCCTCACTGCAGGCAAGAATTCCAATGAGGGCCTCAAATGTGCAGTAGGCCCTCATGTACATGTTCCATCCTTCCTCCTCCTGTGGATGACAGAAAGGGACCAGCATACACTCAAGACCCAGATCCCTCCACAGACGGCCTCTGGGCTTTCTGCACTGTCATATTGGTAATAACTCCATGTATTCCATACAGAAAGTTCTCAAAGGAAATAGGTTGTGTTGATTCAAATCCATACCAGTAGCTCCACATAAAAACAACATTATAAGCAGCAAAATTGCAGAGTCATAAAGGAGGATGGAGTTTTGTTTTTTGTCCACTTTAGTTGAATCTTATAAGCTGCTTGTGAATTGATCTGAGGGGCACATAGGGCCCACCTGGCTAAATTATTTATCCCATAGGCTTCTATTATTTCTACAATTATCCAAATTTAAGCCAGGATGACAGAATTTATCTCAAATATCAAATGTGATCAATTAGTAAAGGTTATCTGGAGCAATGTGTTGAGAAGGTTAGTGAAGCCACATCCAGGTTCAACAACAAGAAATAAAAAAGAACTGTAATTGATTAATAGTGTCTGCCATGGACGTGGTAAGAAGGTATTGTTACATATTTTATTCCTATTTTAAGCCTTTCTCTTATGTTCAAAAGCCCTATATTTAGAAGGTACCATTTAAAATAGAAATGGACAGAAAAAAATTACTAGTAATGAAACCAGTTGAACATCCATTCACATGTTATATATGTTTTGAGGGGTAAACTCCATTTCTTAAGTATGTATCTCAATCCTTAAATTGGATGTAGCCTGGCCCAAATCTGCTTGATTAGGAAATAATTGTTGAATGCAAATCTGATAACATTCAACCCAGCTGTTTTGTCTATTGCCTTTTGGCATCATATCTTTCACGGAAGTTACTTTTTGAGCACCCAGTGTTTTCAAGGCACGATTCAGGTACTTTCCATATATTATCTCAAATTCTCACCACAATCCAGCAGAGTAGGTGTGACTTATGTCTGTTTTACAGAGAAGACTCTGGATTGTCACACAGGTACAGGTGGCAGATAAAGGTTCTGAACCCACCTCCCATGCTTTGCTCTTTCTTTTCAAATTTGAAATTGGCGCTATGAGCTCATGCACATAATTTGCAGAGGTAAATTATCTACTAATGGATGTCACCAGCTGACAAAATGATGAAGTTGTTCATCTCATAGATGACTCTAGTAGCATAAGCCTGATGATCTTTGTGATTTCACTAAGTAAAGCCCCAAGGGCTATTAACACTGATTCAATAAATGCTGAAGCCCTTACCCAATCATTTGTTTGCATCCTTCAATAAAATGGAAATGTCAGCTGGATGTGACGCACCTCATTCTGCTGGTGATATTTTGAAAGAGATGACTGTTTTCTCAGAGCTCATATTTCCTCTCCGGTCCCCTCCCTTCGCCACTCCTCCCCAAGCCACCACCTGTTGGATGGTTGCTGGGAAGAAGGTCAGGTTTCCAGATGCTGAGCCAGGACTGGGAAATTTCCCAGAAAGTGTGCCTGATATTCAGGTCTACAGTTCTGATTTTATAGGGCAGAAACATTTAATTGCAGGTTTCCACTGTCACAGATAATATGAATTTAGGGCATAAAAAGCAAAATTCCAAATGAGTACTTTTGCCTTATACATCTTTAATAAAGCTTGTGAGAGGGGTCACCGAGTCAAAACATAGCAGGCTTCACCCACAAGCATTTAACCCATAAGTGCCTACTGTGTGCTCTTCCTCACATACTGTGTGATGTAGTCATCAGCCTCTTTAGAGGTTGCAAGGGGAACAAAGGACCCAGGATTCACAGACCTTAAACTCTACCCAGAGAGGCAACATGGACACCGAAAACATTTGGAGAACATCAGGTTGATAACAAATAACACTATACAGTAAGCGACAGATCCTGCTCTAAATGCCTTACATATATTAACATGTTAATACATGCAACAACATCAAGAGCTAGGTACTATTTTTTATCCCCATTTTACAAACAAGGAAACTGAGGCTGAGGTCACACTGCTAACAGAGGTCAAGCTAGAATTTGAACCCAGACTCTTAACCACACTCTGTGTTGCCTCTTATGTTACCTGCTTGGTGAAGTGGCCAGAAGGGTAAATAAAGCTGAGACAATGGGGAATTTAATGTAGCCTGTGTAATGCAGGAGGGCTTCAAGGAGGAGGCATGAATTCCTATGTCTGCATCTCTCATATTGGAATCTTGGAAACCTGACTGAGGCTCTGGGGTGCAACTTCCTAACTTCGAATGTCAGCTCTACCTCTTACTAGCTTTGTGACCTTGGACACATTTCTTAACTTCTCTGTGTCTGTTTCCTCAACTATAAACTGGGGGTAGTATTTCTATTAGGCTATACAAGTTCTGGAGTGGTTGTAAGAACAAAATGTGACACTGGGAGTAAAGGGCTTAGCATAGCTTTAAACATCATACAAGCTTAGTGAGTATTCACTGTTATTGCTATTACTATTATTGTTTACAGTTAGGTACAGGGTTCAGATAACTGTTGCCTTATGCTGGCAAGAAGGGTGCACAGGGTATTGTCAAGCAGGATGGGAACTTGGATCTTCAAAAGATATTTGGCCACAGCAACCACAGTCTGTGGTTCTCTCTGTCTCTCTCTCCATCTCCAACTCTCCTACTGTGATCAGGTTTCTTCCATGGAGTGGAGAAAATGATGGGTGGAGGCCATGGATGCCAACATTTTCAGCATATACTCAACTAACCTAATGACCCCAGAGGAAAGAAGAGCAACACGGTCCCCAAGGAAGCCTCTGATTGGCTCGGCATAGTCATGGGACCCTCCCTGGGCCAATCACCATGGCCAAGGAAGGGTACCACTGTTGGCAGTAGGACCAAGAACCTCACGGAGTAGCGGAGGGGCAGTTCCTCCAAGGAAGGGGGTGTTATCTCAGGAGAGACAGCACAGGGATGTGAAGCAAAAACAACAGATGTTAGTCCTCCAACACCCACCCCTAGTACATAAAAATAGGCTTACTTTGCCACACATGGGAACATAACTTTATTAATAACCAAATATCATTATTTGTGGTGAAGGAAAAATTACTACGTTTGTCAACTTGGAAGCTTGAAACCAACAGCAGCAAAAAGTAAAGAAGATATTCTGTCAAGGCAAAACAAACTTTAAAATGTGAATCAGATCATTGATAATTTTATAACTTCCTTTTTTCAGCTGCCTAGCTTTTAATTCTAAGTTGTGGTAACTTGTTAAATTTTCTTGTCCTCCAGAGTTCCTTAAAGAGTTTTTATTTGGGAAGAAAGAAACTATTCTGCTAGTAATGCAAGTTGTCAAAAATAAAACTTGCAAAGAATATGCTTCAAAAAACCTTGCCCTCGTTTCATGGTATGTACTGCTATCGTAGCACATTTACAGATAATTTCAATTTCTCTTTTTGATGATCTTGGGTAAATGATAATGATGTGCAGGTTATTTGAAATATATCTCTTATACCTTTTGCCGAATTTGTATTGCTTGATTCAATACATTTTTCTTGAAGTTATACTATGTTGTTTTCACCAATTTAAATGACATCATTTGGAGTCTGGAATGTGAACAAGTCAGTACTGTTCTAACCCTTGAACTCTTATGACTTTCTGAGTGGTCCTTTGACTTTATTAGTGCACTTTAATCATGAGAACAGTATTGAAGTGCTCCTAAAGGAAAATATGATTGTTGTATTTATGTCAAAGAACTAATTAAAGCCATAATTTTTTTTCTTAGTTTCTGAGAAGGTCACATCCTATGTGCATTGTCAGCTGAAAAATAAAAGCAGCTCACCGGGAAATCACTAGAAAAAAAATGCTCAGTAGTCACTCTAAAAAGTGATATATCTTTCAACTGGCCTCAAGATAAAATTGAGTCTCTTTCAAGGCAAGAGGTTACACTTTCCAGCAAGATTCTGATTCCAAAGCAGTCATGTTTATGTAGGAGAAAATCATGTAAGCCCCAATTTTTCAAGTGTCTAAGGTGCGTGCATCTTTCTCCAAATCCTCATATCTCACATGATTACTATGATATTGGTAGGAGACCAGTTGAATCCCTATTGGAAAACCATATGCAATAAAGTTAAGTAAATTATCTACAGCAAGTTGCTAATCCAAAAGCAGCAGCCAGGGAAATATACAGCACACTTTCTTTTCACAAACTTAAATTATGACTGTCTCAAGGGGCCATGTCCTAATCCGTTTTATATTTCCCTCCTTACACATAGTAGGTGATTAATAGTTGTTTGCTGATTTATTTATTTATTTATTTGGCTGCGCCGGGTCTTCATTGCAGCACTCAGGATCTACTTCCCCGACCAGGGATCAAACCTGGGCCCCCTGCATTGGGAGCGTGTAGTCTTAACCACTGGACCACCAGGGAAGTCCCGGCATTTGCTGATTTAATACAGAGTCAGAATGATTACAATCAGCAGTGACCAGGAGGTAGCCATGGCCTGAATCATACAGACCAAAAAGTCCAGGACTGCCTCTAGGTTTGAGCCTATTGTGTACTGGGGGTGGGGGAGGGGAACATTCACATTGTAGACAGTACAGATCTGTGGATTTATTATGACCAAATCAGCATGTTACGGCGTTTTCCTACAGAAGTGTCTAGGGGGTGCCTATTAGTAACTTACAGGAAGGCACCATCATCACCATCGTATGGGTTAGCAAGGCTCTGGACAGAGGAATTGATGGATGGGCATTCAACCTTGAAGAGATCTTGAATCTTTAAATCACTGCAAGTGGGAGGAACAGCAAGAGGAATCCTGCTGAATAAGCAGTTGTTGCACTTGCGGTAAAAAGTTTAGGAGTCAATCAATATGCATCCTCTCGTGGGGTACGTGATAGAAACCTCTGCTCCTCCCTCTCCCTGGCTCACATCCCAGTCAGTGGACTCTGTGTCACTTGCCTCTAGAAGGAGGGGGTAGGTGAGAGAGTGGGATGTTAATGATGCTCAGAACCACAGCAGCTGGGTCACGGCCCAGGAAAGCCACATCAGCCAGGCAGGCGCTGGTCAACAGCCTTCAGCTCAGGCCCTGAGGTCGCACCCGCATCAGAGTGGGGAGGGAAGACAGGCTCTTGACAGAACAGCTGGGGGACCGGCAGATTAGATCGTTTCATGGCTTAAAGCAGTGGTTCTTAATGGGGTGATATATCTCTGGGGGCATTTTGGTAATTTGAAGAAGGGCTTTTGGTCAGCACGATGATTATAGGAACACTGTGCACATGTGGTGGATAAACTGGGGATACTAAATGACCTGCAGTTTGACAGTCCCAGACAACGAAGAATTTTCCCAAGTCTGGCATGACGTTTGAATGTTCCACCAGGTATTCACATACTGGAAAAACCTCTTTATCATTATACAAGCCTAGAACCTACCTCTGTTTTTACATATAGCATGAAGTAGGTTTTTTGTTTGTTTGTTTGTTTTTTATCCTTTTTCTTTTCCCATTTAGGTTGTTACATAATATTGAGCAGAGTTCCCTGTGCTATACACAGTAGTTCCTTGTTGGTTATCCATTTTAAATATAGCAGTGTGTACATGTCAGTCCCCAATTCCCTAACTAGCCCTCCCTCCACCCTTCCCCCTGGTAGCCATAAGTTCCTTCTCTAAGTCTGTGAGTCTGTTTCTGTTTTGTAAATAAGTTCATTTGTATCATTTCTTTTTAGATTCCGCATATAAGCGATATCATACAATATTTCTCTTTCTCTGTCTGACTTACTTCATTCAGTATGACAAACTCTAGGTCCATCCAACATGAAGTAGGTTTTGCTTTGTTTTAACAGAAACACTGATTTTTCCAAGAGTACAACTACCATGCAAATCAGTACTTTGTTTTGTCTGGAAATATATCAAAAGTTGTTCATCACTGTGGAGAATCACTCCACTTGCTGGCTTTGTACTGCACACACCTGTGTTAGTTTGTACTTAGAACTGTCTCACGTAAAAATGTAACAGAAGACATGTGAAACTCCCTTTTGCAGATTTAGTAGATTCTTAAGCAGATTTAGATCCAAATATTATTAAAATATGGATATATATTAAATGCATAAACATCATGGAATTTCCTTAATAAAAGTTTTTCTTAATATTTACAATTTTACTATCACTTATTTATAATTTTTTAGAACAATGATAAGGAACCTAGTATTGCAATTATACATTTAGGGTTGCCTGGGTTCTTTTCCATCTTACTCTACAAGGACCTTCAATGTCTACTCTTGAATGACTGTTCTTCTTCCAGTCTATCTTTTACCCTCCAACACTATTGAAGTATATCGTCCCCAAAGTTGTTCTCACGTACTAGAGATGGAATTTATAAAAAACGAAAAAAAATACTCACCATGTGGCAGGATTTCAAAATAGGAAGGTTTCCATAAAACTCTGTCCCTCCTCAGTTCATCTCATAACAAAAGCAACAACTGATACTACGTTTATGAATAAGTCCCAGCTTATTAGGGAGACGGTGTCACACTTCCTCATTTTCTCCACTATATTAGTATGTAGTTTATCTTGGCATGTTATCCCTACTTCAGTTAAGGTTACTTCCTGCTTTCTCTTATCACAGATAAATGGCTCTGGTCTGCTACTATGTATCCTCACACTAGTTCCTCCTTCAGCAACCTGCCCAGCTACTATTGCTCTTTCATTCTCCCTTATATCTTGTATATTGGGTGGTATCTTATCTGTTTCCTTCTTTTAAAGCCTGACTCATTTATTAAGCATAGGTGCAACCATCTGACCAATTCACTATGTCTTTTAGTGAAATTGTTCCATACCATTTCAATGTTGAAATAAATTTTATCATTATTACATTTATTTCTCCATTATAGTTGTGGTATTATATTACTTTTTTAAAGTTATAAGTATAGGTAGGTCTTATTTATGAATTTTATTTCAGGACCTATTTAAAAGAGTTTTTAATATTTTAAAATTTTTGGCTGTGTTGGGTCTTTGTTGCTGCACGCGGGCTTTCTCTAGTTGCGGTGAGCGGGGGCTACCCTTAGTTGCGGTGTGCAGGCTTCTCATTGCGGTGGCTTCTCTTGTTGCGGAGCACGGGCTCTAGGCGCGCGGGCTCAGTAGTTGTGGCTCATGGGCTCTAGAGCACAGGCTCAGTAGTTGTGGCACACGGGCTTAGTTGCTCACGGCATGTGGGATCCTCCCAGACCAGGGATCGAACCTGTGTCCCCTGCATTGTCAGGCAGACTCCGATCCACTGCGCCACCAGGGAAGCCCTCAGGACCTATTTTATTTGCTATAAAATCTAAAGATACAAACTGCCAAGGCCAGGTGAAGAATACACTTTGGCTGGAAATTCCAGAGTATCTTGGATACTTGTCCTTCTTACAGCCAGGCAAGACCTTTATTTGGCCCACAGTCACTGGACGGGAATTAAGTATGGGGCAGTGGAGGTGGTGGTAGAGCACGTCCTCCCTTCCCCATGGTTAGCAAGGTCCAGCTAGTGCTCCAGGCAGTAGATGGGAGTCTACTGCAAAGTCGGACCTGGAGAGCAGTCATGATGCTGCTTTAGAAATAGGTTACCTGAGGACTTCCCTGGTGGCGCAGTGGTTAAAATCTGCCTGCCAATGCAGGGGACACGGGTTCGATCCCTGGTCTGGGAAGATCCCACATGCCGCGGAGCAACTAAGCCCGTGCGCCACAACTACTGAGCCTGCGCTCTGGAGCCCGTGAGCCACAACTACTGAGCCCGTGAGCTACAACTACTGAGCCCGCATGCCTAGAGCCCGTGCTCCGCAACAAGAGAAGCCACCGCAATGAGAAGCCTGCGCACTGCACAAAGAGTAGGCCCTGCTCGCCGCAACTAGAGAAAGCCCGCACACAGCAACAAAGACCCAACGCAGCCATAAATGAATGAGTGAATGAATGAATGAATGAATAAATAAATAGCTCTGCAGCATGTGGGATCTTCCCGGACCAGGAATCGAACCCGTGTCCCCTGCACTGGCAGGTGGATTCTTAACCACTGTGCCACCAGGGAAGCCTCTAATTTTTAAAAAAAAATTTTAAAAACAAGAAAGAAATAGCGATTTCTGAGATCCAGAGCCTGCATTCTCCATCTCACCTGCATGTCGGTAGTTTCTGAGACACTTGATTGTTTACCCACTCACTCGGCCATACTTATTTATCTTCAGGTAAACATGTAGCAAGGATTTCCAGCTGAACCTAACTGGGATTCAGAGAATGGTGCTGGGCCAGTGCCCCACCCACCCCACTGATTCAGTCAGGGTCTAACCAGGAAAACAGAAACGACCCTGAGTACTTAAAATCACAGGACTTTAAGGCAAGGAATAAATTACACAGGTGTTGGGAAAGCAAAGAGCCAATAGAAGAAAGTGATCTAAGAACAAGCAAGCTCAGGAGAGGCAAACCCACGCTGGTATCTCTTTGCATGTGTTGATAAGCATTGGAAGAAGGAGATCTGGGAGGAAGAGGAAGAGAGATTAGAGCTAGAGATGACAGTTTATCAACCCTCTAAATTTAAGGATGTCTGAGCCGGGGACCAGGGATACTACTAGGATTTTCCATGACTTAGTACTACTTTCTCAGTAAACAGAGCTGTGACTTGGCCCTGGATGATTACATGTGACAGAAATTCCTCCAAGCTGACAATACAGAGGACACTTTCTGTGGTTTCAGAGTTGATGCAGTGTCTTCTATTTTTATCTTCCTTAGATCATCTGAGTCAGTTTCTAGGAAGCGTAGGCAGCTGGACATCCATTCTTTTGCCTCTCTCTTTCCCAGTATTCTCCCAACAGATCCAGATTTTGTGTGTGCAGGGCAAATTCCCAAACAACTGCATCCAAAGAGTTTCAGATCTCTTCCAAACCCAAATTAACAGATTTTTAGAGCACTTTAACTATTCTTTTATTATTTTTTCATTAAAATGCTATGCATAAGCAAAAGGAGGTGAGTCCTAAAGTGAGATATTTGCAAGTGGTGTGATGGTGGGCACACCAATGAATAGCTTTAAACGTTAGATTCCTCAGTGCTAAAATAGGAATATTAAAGCTTACCTTGCAAATAAGTTATGGGAAGCAACTTCTACAATGTCAGGGATATAGTGGGTATCCAACAAATAGTACGTGTTATTACCAAAATGATCTGTGACAGTATTTAATTTTCACTGAAAGATTTGTGGCAATAGATGAAAACAAATATTTGGTAAAACCATCTTAAAAACAGAAGAGTCCTGGGACTTCCCTGGCAGTACAGTGGTTAAGACTCCACACTTCCACTGCAGGGGAGATGGGTTCAATCCCTGGTCGGGGAACTAAGATCCCACATGGTCAAACCCAGTGGCTTTCAATTTTTTTTTCTTATCATGACCCACAATAAATAATACATTTATATCATAATATATTTCATGCATGAAACTAAAATAAATACTACATGGAACATTCCTACTCTTACTACATGTGAAGGATGCTGATGTTTTCTATTCTATGCATTCTTTTTTAAAAATGTGTTTAGAAGGAAGTCTGCCTAATTCATTGACGTCAGAGGAAGTCAAGCAGCCACGAACAACTCAAAAGGAAGTTATTGCTCGCCAGGGGCTTAACATGAATGTAAACCCTAACCTTAGCTACATTCACTGGGTTTTACTACCAGAATACAAGTTCTAAATCATACAACTGCTTGTCATGTAACATTTGGGCAAGCTTGGAGGAGTCCCATTGACAGGGACTTGTCTCTGGCTGAGTCATTAAAGATGGCATATGTCCCAACATCTCTATTTGCATCCACCAGGAGAGTGTTAGTGATTTTTCTGTTTTAAGCAGTGAAGGATTTGCCTTTGCATTCAAGGTGATTTCTGAGCCCCCTAATTGCCAATAGGTTTGGTGCGATAAGTACGCACTTAGTGAAGTCACATTATAAAATGAGTTGCTCAAATATTTAATCAGCTGTGCATATAGCCCAGCCACATGGTTCCTTCTGTATAGCATTCTGTCCACCATGGTGAGGAGTTGCTATGGGTTACAGCTCTCCTGTCAAACATGAAAAAGCTGGATTCGGGAGATGAGTTCCAGCAATGGCTTCCTCTTAACTGAAGAAAGATTCACAGGTAAGACTCTTGGGCCAAGAGTGCAAAAGTCATGGATTCTTGTCACACATATCCTTAATAGTTTTCTGGGAATCATCAGTTTTTTCCTCAGCTTCATTCATTCAGAGGGAAGAGCATATATTCTGCACCAAGCATGTGCTGAGACCTTACATAAAGGTTAAAATAATTTCTCCAAGGATATCTAGTCAGCCAGTGAAAGAACTGAGATTCTAAGTCTAAGTCTGTCTTGCTTATTTTGAGTGCCCATTATGTGGCCAGGCATTGTTGGGGAAAATGCAATATAAAAAGAACTTTTGAAGGACCTTGAAGTCTAGTGGAGGAGGAGGTAGGTCCATAAACACACTGACATAGACTAAAAAAAGAGTTCTCATGAATGGAATGAGCAAAGTAGCGTGGGAGATCAAAAGGCTGAATGACTAATTCTGTCGTGAGTTTTTGTGCTCTCTCTCTTTCTCTTTCTGTCTTTCTCTCTCTGTCTCTCTCTCTGTTTATATATAGGGATTCTTGGTGTCCTGGGAGGTTTGAGAAGCAAGATTAATAAAAATTACAAGCCAGACTCCTATTGAATATGAACTTTATTTTTTAGTAATGAAATCCTAGTATTTCCAAGCCTTGCCTCATAAGAAGGGCCCTCCCAACTCAAACATTCTACGTATTAAATGTGACTCGAAATAGGTGGGTCACTGGGTTAAGGTTTATGAACCTTTTTTGCTGTAAAGAGACTGGCTTGTCTTGCCCTTGGCTGGGCTCACTATTTACTCTTAAAAGTCAAGAAGCTGGATGTCTTCCCCTTTTTAAGAGAATCAAATTCAGTTTTTTATTCATCCTCCTCAGTTCCGTTTCTGGTGTCTTCTTTCCTTTGGTAGTAATCTTGATGTCTTTCAATTGAACAATGGAACATGAATTCCCTTTTCCCACATATTACGAAGGAGCAAAGAAGGCTGAATTTAGCCAAGTTTTCTCCCTCTTTCTGAACTAGGTCACACAGTGCTGCAATCCCTTGGACACTTTTAATACTTTATCAGACCTCACACCTACATCTCTTTCCCAAAAGTTTCAACAAAAGACTAATTGAATATCATGAATTCTGACTGAGTCTCGTGCCCATCCCAGAGCCAAAGGTGGTGGCCAGGAGGTCTTGGATATGGGACAGGTGCTCCAACCCTGAATTTTGGAGGTAGGTCCCATTCCACTATACAGACTAATAAAGGGAGAAGAGAGGAAAGACCAAAAATACTGTCACTAGAAATAGGGTGAATAGATGTTGGGCTACCCTAAAATAACTACCATGAGTATAGAAGAACCTACCCAGGAACTGTAGAAATCTTGGGGAGGGCATTATATTTTTTAACAAAGCCTGGAATAGGAATTTGAGCTAAGTCTTATAGAGATCTTAAGAGGCAGGGGAGTCTAATACGTAGTTTGCATAGGGAAAAGAATGAGATAAGAGTAGATCTACCATGAAGCTAATGAAGCTTAAACTTTCACATTTGACAGCAATCCTAAAAACGTTATATGACACTACCATTAATGAACTATGACGCTGAAACAAACTTTTCTAAGCCATCAGTAATAAAATATTTAAATCATCCATACTAAAGGAAAGACTATCTTTCTTTCCTCACTATAAAAAAATGATACTATTCAATTATTGTAATATAAAGAGGTGATCAAATAGTATATAGACTAAAACATGGGGAAAGTACTTTCAAGGTGTGTCAGATATTAATTAAATAAAATGTGCTGTTTACCCGGATTTTGTGATGTTTGTGGTATTTGTCAGGTCTTTCCCGTTTGTAATTTGTGATGACTTCTTTTCTCATTCTAATTAAATGTTGACATTAGTACTTATATATTTGTAATTATTGTTCATTTTCCTAAAAAGAGCACCAAAATCGTGTAAGCTACAGATCTCACAGGACCTGCATCTATTCCTGGATTCTTCCTTTGGCAGGGCCCAGAGGGTGGCTCAGAGCTGCAAGTTCACTTCCAGTAGTCCCAGCAATTTCTGGCCAGACATCCTCACACCACAAACCCAAGGAGGAGAAAGTGTCTGTGCCCCTGCATTCCCAGCTTAATTCCCAAGGTTACTTTTCTTGGACAAGCTTAATTGCCCTCCCTCCCCTTGAACCAACCATCATATGGGGAAGGGATATGTTGACTGGTTTAAGCCAATCACAGCCCATTCCTGGGTTGGGGGTGAAATCAATCCCACCCAAACCACACAAATAAGAATAGAGACAGAGGGGTAATTTTCCAAAGAAACTAGGTGTCCTGGTACCAGGGAGGAAGGGACTAAATGCTGGACAGAAAGCAGTAGGTATCCCAGAGCTGGGACCTTCCTTGAGTGTGAAATTTAAGAGGGCACCAAAAATTCAACAAGTTAAATAATATTTTAATGCACTATTTTTAAAAACTGAACTAGCAAACTGCAGCCTGAAAGCTGGTTGCCTTTTTCTAAAAAAAATATGGAACTCTTCATAAATTTGTGTGTCATCCTTGCACAGGGGCCAGGCTAATCTTCTCTGCATTGTTTCAATCTGAGTATATGTGCTGCCAAAGTGAGCACCTGGCCGCCTGTTTTTATTACAGTGGCTGGGCTGCCTCCTTTGGGAGTTAGGCTCTGCCTCACGACTGCCTGCAAAATTGTTGATGTTCTAGAAGAAACTGTCTGGTCCCTGAGGCTTCTTGGAACCCAGGAATTGTGAGATGCTCTTTTCCTATGACAACTCTAAATTGGCCTCCTGACTCAGAGAGGTGTGGGAAAGCAGAGGATGCCCCATGTCCCTAACAATTAAGATCAAACTCCATATTAACAGCACAAGCCATTCACTAGATTTTGAAGAAAGAAGAATGGTGGGAGGCCTTGGATTCAAGCTAAGCCTCTGCCTAATATCTCTAGCCCCGCACTCAGGCTCCTCCACCCCAAGCTGATGAGGGCAGGCTCAGCCAGCTTGCTGGCGATACAACGTGAAATCTGCTGGGGACAAATGGAGGAAGAGGCAGACCCTGTCCAGTTTGCTGCCAGACCAAGGCAGTCCTCGCTATTCTGTGTGGGCACGTTATGGCTTCAGTTACTGAGCCAGGCTTTATCCTCTGTGACAGCTCATAAAAAATCAACACAGTCTTAAATGCTATCAGAAGCCTGTGCTTAGAAACAGCTTGTGTTGATGAAAGGGAGAAAGGCATCTTTCCTTCTAATCGCATGTGTGACTAGAAAGCCAGTATTTCATTAACAGGACCACAGGTAGCCAGTAGAAGAGACTAGTAACTCATAGGGAAGCCAAACATGTCACTTTAAATAACAATCTCTATTTACTTCTAAGAAACACATTCCTGGAAACGTCATTAAGAGCCATTTGTCAGCTCTGTGACCCTGGTGAGTCAACTGGACACTTAACCATTTGGGTGCTCGGTCTCTCCAGGTGTGAGGTGAGGGACAGGACTTGACTGATCATCTCTGAGGTCCTTTCCAGCTCTGGCATGCTACAGTCCTACCAGATGGGGGGTCATTTCCCTTCCCTCCCTTCCCAAGCAGAGGTAGGCAGCCCCATAACAGCTGTGGCGCCAGAGGACCAGGGCAGGAAACATGGTCAGGGCATAAAACCTGTATATACTGGCAAGTAGGACTGATGTGCAAAATAAATTTGCACTGTCACCTACTATTAGAACTTAGTTTAAAATAATCTCAGGGGGACTTCTCTGGTGGCGCAGTGGATAATACTCCATGTTCCCAATGCAGGGGGCCCAGGTTTGATCCCTGGTCAGGGAACTAGATTCCACATGCATGCCGCAACTAAGAATTCACATGCCACAACTAAGGAACCCATGTACTGCAACTAAGGAGCTGGTGAGCTGCAACTAAGGAGCCCTGGAGCCACAACTAAGGAGCCCACCTGCTGCAACTAAGACCCGGTGCAACCAAATAAATAAATAATAAAAAGTATAAAATAAAATAATCTCAGGAATGTATTACATTCCCAAATAATTTTTTTTCTACACACTTGTGATAGTTTGGGTCCTCTGAGAAGCAGATGCCAAGAGGGGAGGGAAACACCTGTGAGGGAAAAGGAACAGGGGGAACTGGGGGAGGTGGAGAGAACCTCCAGGACCCAAAGCAAGTCTGTCAGCTGTGAAGGGAGAGGGAGACACAGGAAGGCTGGGGAGGAAGGGTCTCAAACCTACAGCACCATTCTGAGAATGTTTCAGATAGACTGAAATCATTTTCCTAGGGCTGCCAGAACAAAAGACCATGGACTGGGTAGCTTAAAGAATGGAAATTTCCCCACAGTTCTGGAGGCTACAAGTCTGAGATCAAGGTGTTGGCAGGACTGGTTTTATTCCGAGGGCTTTCTTCTTGGCTTGTAGATGGCTGTCCTCTCCCTGTGTCTGCACTTCATCTTCCCTCTGTATAGTCCTGTACCCTAATCTCCTCTTCTGATAAGAACACCAATCGTATTGGGTTAGGGCCCACCATCATGATCTCATTTTAATTTAATTACCTCTTAACAAGTCACATTCTGAGGTACTGGGGTTAGGACTTCAACACATGAATTTGGGGGGACACAATTCACTCTGTGACAGACAGGTAGGGTGTCCTCAAGCCAAAGTTGCCCATTAGAGGAGCCATGCATCTCACAGCAACGGGACTGCATGAATATCCCCACCATGTTCTGTCCTTGGCTGGAAGCAGCCCGCAGGAAGCTTGGCCTTGTGCAAACACCATGGTGGATTCAAAGAGGCTGTAGCTGGGGCCGTCAGTTAATTATCCCCCTGCTGGCAGGAGATCTGTGGCGCATTTCCAAGCTCACCGCGACCTTCAATCTTCATTTACTAAATTGCTCAAGAAAAATAAATTGACCACCTATTAGGTACTAGGTGAGTGAGTCTCAACCCTGATTACATGACAACAAAATTAGCAGTGGAGATTTTGTTTTCCAGTGCATTTTTCTGGGCCCCATCTCTGCAGGGGGTCACTGAGCTTGAGAGCTGGTGTGCCAGGGGCTTGGGTGGGGAGGGTGCTGAATGGGACAGCCTTTGCCCACTAGGAGCTCCGGGCCAGTGGATGAAAGTGACATCTTTAAAAGCCTCGTGCACAGAATAGCGGCCACATTACCATGCCCTGGTTAAATCAGTAACTAGAATCAACTGGAGGCAAGAAAGACTTGTTATGACTTATCAATCAGTAACAAATATAAAGTCCCACGAGGATAAGTTCAGAGGCTCACACTCATCTTGCTTTCTCCCTCAGTTCTCCCTTGCCGGGAGCTTAATCTATACTTCTTCCAGCTGAAACCAGGAGAAATGACTCAACTCAGATTGCCGTGGGATTCCCTGCAAAGGCCAAACCCCAGTACCAACATGTTCATTCCTACAGTGCATCCCCAGCTGCCCTCCAGCTTCATCTGGTGGCTACCATCCTGGCCGTGTTCACAAATCTCCAGTGTCATGGAAGCACATTCCCCTCCTATTTATAGCAAAGGGAAGAAAGGCTACAGGCTCTAGCCTCTGCCCTGACGTGGAACGTGAAGGAAACACCGGGCTTTTCAGTCCCGTTTTGCCTTTTACCAGGCAGACCCCTTGGAGCAAATTATTTGCTCTCTCAACATCTCAATTTCCTCACCAGTAATTTGGAAGTAATAGTAACTACCTTGCAAAGTTGTTGTTGTGAGGATTAAAGAGATCACACAGGTAAGAATGTCTCCTACCACAGTGAGTTCATAGTTGGTTCTTTATGAATACTGAGCCCCCCACCCCAATCATCAGAAAATTATTTTCTCTAGAGTTAGAACAAAAATTCTCCTGTCAAAACCACTGGGGAAATCAGAAAACTCCAGTTTCCACTGTCCTTGAAATTCTCCCTTTTTACCCCATTTATATAGCTGGGAGATTCCACAGCAGCCAAAACCTACTCCCCGGGAAGGTCCTAATGTCAATCTTTTCAACCTCATGTGAATTTCTACTTCTCTGGACATTCCTTCCAGAAGCATGGCATGATAACTATTCAGCCTCATCAGAGAAAAGAAAGGCTTTACCTCTTGGTAAAGAAAACCACATCAATAGCAAGGACCTTTCTGGTGGCCTCAAATCACACCAAATAGGCGTCCCCCTCATACAAGGGTGGCCGCAGCTGGAATGGCAGTAGAAATAGGAAGGGTCATCACCCCAGGGGACTGCAAACGTTTCCAGTAGGAGATATCTCTCTTCTTTCAAACTAAATCTTACCCTAGATACTGATATTTGTGAAACAGAAATGTATCCTATTTCATTAATATAAAAAATTTCAGTGCAAATGTATAACTTTTGCTCATTATAACCCAAAAATGTATGAACAGGAGACTGTGTTGAAATTAGGACATTAGATGACAGTTACATTTTCTATCATCTTCAGTAACTTGTTGTTTGGGTTGCTCAGTATCAAGGAAACCCTGCTGCACACTGTTAATGGTCCCAGGCTTTTAACAGCTCTTCTGGCAATCTTGGGAGACCCTCTGAGAAAACTGTCCCTAAAGCTTGAAGACATATATACCTATATAGCAAAAAGCACCCAGAAAGCAAAATCATTGCTTAAATTATCTATAACACAATATTTTCCCATTGCCACATGTTTGCAATTCACTAGTTATCCCACAAGCGAGAATTACTCTTTAATGATGCATCTGAGCTTGGCCCAGCCTTGAATCCAGCGTGGTCCATGGGGCTGTGCTAAGACACATGCATAGCCTTGACTTTCACACAAGACCAGTGAGGAGTGGCAACCTTCCAGGTCAATACCCATCGACAAGAGATTTCAATATATGCACAGCCGAGGGGACTTCCCTGGTGGCACAGTGGTTAAGAATCCGCCTGCCAATGCAGGAGACACGGGTTCGATCCCTAGTCTGGGAAGATCCCACATGCCGCAGAGCAACTAAGCCCATGCACCACAACTACTGAGCCTGCGCTCTAGAGTGCACGAGCTACAACTACTGAACCCGCACACCACAGCTACTGAACCCTGCGCGCCTAGAGCCCGTGCTCCGCAACAAGAGAAGCCACCGCAATGAGAAGCCCGTGCACCACAAGGAAGAGTAGCCCCCCGCTAGCAGCAACTAGAGAAAGCCTGCCTGCAGCAACAAAGACCCAACACAGCCAAAAATAAACAAATAAATTAAATTAAAAAAAAATATATATATATATATGCACAGCGGAGATATTCCAACAAGATTTCTCCAAGGCCACAGAAGAAGTTCACATGGAACTATAAATTAATGTGCTCATACGTCCTATGGTTAAAATTACAATAAATCTGTTTGATTATTCTGTCTTTTATTACTGTTTAAAGGCACTTTCATTTTTAAATGAAATTTGACTCAAGAGTTTGCAGAGTCCCCGAAGCATCTCTGCAGGACCCCGATCCCGGCCCAAGCTGAGCCCAATACAGTTGGAGGAACCAGGCCCAGAGAAGCACAGGGTCTTGCCGGGCTCACACAGCCCATTAGTGGCACAACGACAACGAGAACCTGAAATTTCAGCCTCCTCGGCGGTCAGTGCTCTTAGCACGACACCAGAGTCCTGGGAGGCTCCCTGTGTCCCACAGTAAGGCCAGCAGTAGACATCAGCATGTAGCCAAGCATGAAGTCCTTTCCCACAGGGGAGAGAAAATTCTCGAAATGACCGGTGGCTTTTATGACTCAGCCTGTGCTGTGGAGTGTGGAAAAATCATGGTTTGTTTGGTTTGGTTTAGTTTTTGAGAAAGAGAGGAGCCAAGCTACATCACGCCAAGGTGTGGTCATGCTGGGTCTGCGCTGGACCCCTCAGTAAATGTAGGGAGGGGATGCAACCACTGTGGACTGGAGCGGAAGGTGGGGGGTTGGGGGCCGGCTTTGAGTTTGGGTCAACAGAAGGGCAAGCCCAGGAGGCCTGGGGCAGCAATCTCTCCATCTGCCAGACAGTTGCAACAGCTATTCTAAGCACTGGCCTGAGGCCAGCCTTGATTGATTTCAGCAATAAAATAACATGTTCCAAAGCTCATCTGTTTTGGACCATAAATGACAAAGAGAGCTATTACAGAATGTCAAATTTGTCCCTCTGTTTGGGACATATCTCTGTATTAATACTTGTTTGGCCTCTACAAGTGATTCATGTGGGGCAGCAGAATGACTAAGTCACTGTCAGAATAATTTACTCACATCTCTCTCATCATTATTGTACGTTCTCTCCTAGAGCCAAACATTATTCATGTGTCTCTTTGACCATGTGAATATTAATGTCACCGATGGGCTCTGTTTTCTCTCGGCTGAGCTGAGACATGGTAAACATGAGAATAAAATGCAAAGCATTTCCAATGATGGTTATGAAGCCCTGTGGTTAAAGGGTCAACTTACATTTTCTAATCATGGAACAAAGGAACGATGACCAAACTTGGAATTAATAAAGAAATTCGGGCTTCCCTGGTGGCGTAGTGGTTGAGAACCTGCCTGCCAATGCAGGGGACATGGGTTCGAGCCCTGGTCTGGGAAGATCCCAAATGCCGCGGAGCAACTAGGCCCGTGAGCCACAACTACTGAGCCTGCGCGTCTGGAGCCTGTGCTCCGCAACAAGAGAGGCCGCAACAGTGAGAGGCCCGCGCACCGCGATGAAGAGTGGCCCCCGCTCGCCGCAACTAGAGAAAGCCCTTGCACAGAAACGAAGACCCAACACAGCCAAAGATAAATAAATAAATAAATAAATAAGCTTTCATTAAAAAAAATAAAGAAATAAAATAAAGAAATTCCACCTCTGTCCACACCTCAACTATTTCAAAGGCCTTTCTAGTGCTGCCTCAGTGAAGCCAATTTTCCCTCCTACCCACAGGCATCTTCTCGCTGCCCCAGGCTCAGGAAGCAACTGGGCACCTTCCACTTTGTTCAGACTCCCCTTCCTTCAGGCAAAAAGAACAGAAACCCTCTCCAACTAGCTCAACAAAAAACAGGGACTGTGTTGGAAGGAAACTGGGCTTCTCTCGGGAAGCTGAGCTCATGAGAAGACAGGGCATACCTGGGGGACCAAGAGTTCCTTCTCTAAAGAGGTACATTTTCAACAATTTAAGGAGACATGTTGGTAGGAGGGTCACTGAGCTTGTGTTGGAAGGTTAGAGGAAAAAGTGTGATATCAAGAAAGAGTTTGACAAGAAGTACAACCCCACCTGGCACTGCATCATGGGGAGGTAGTTATGTGACACATGAAATCAACACTTCATCTACTTCTACCTGTGCCACGTGGCCATTCTTCTGTTCAAATCTGGTTAAAAGCATGGACTGTGCCACACACCCAGTGATCCATCCAAACACAAGGACTGCAGCCTAAATTCCAAGTACCAGAGACTGAAATCTTCAGCTTTGCCTAAGAGAACAGCTCTATCCTTGAACCTTTATTGTGGTTTGTTTTTTTTGTTTTGTTTTTTTAAATCTATTTGGCTGCATCGGGTCTTAGTTGCAGCACACAGGATCATCGTTGAGGCATGTGGGATCTTTCGTTGTGGTGCACAGGCTTCTCTCTAGTTGTGGCGTGTGGGTTCTCTCTCTCTAGTTGTGGCGCGCAGGCTCCAGGGCGTGTGGGCTCTGTAGTTTGCGGCACACGGGCTCTCTAGTTGAGGTGCGCGGGCTCAGGAGTTATGGCGCGTGAGCTTAGTTGCCCCATGGCATGTGGGATCTTAGTTCCCCGACCAGTGATCGAACCTGTGTCCCCTGCATTGGAAGGCGGATTCTTTACAACTGGACCACCAGGGAAGTCCCTATTGTGTTGCTTTGTACAGGGCATTCTCTGTACTAATTTGCTGTGGTTATAAAGCAATTAACAAAACAGCTTACATTTGTATTTATTTTCTATTCTATACTTTTCTGACACACGTTTTTTTCTCTTCAAAACCCATTCCTTTAAAGAAAAAAAAAAATCTGTTGGAGAAGTATGTGTTAAAAAAGACCAAAAAATAACACCACCAACAAAAAACTGTCTAACAACTGACATGCCAATGGTCAAACCTGTGGCTTGTAGAGAAGGTGGTCAAACAGTGATATACAATGTACCTACATCCACCCACCAGCACTTCAGGGCCTACCCTCAGCCAGGCCCCAAGCTCACCATCAGACACTCAGGGCCAGGCTTACTGATGTGTTACTCCTCCCCAGGGTTAGACTGTGGCTACACTCTGGTCCCCAGAAACCCCCAAACTGCCTAGAATCCAGTTAGCTTCCCTCTTTCTCAATTGTTTCTTAATAGCTTGCCATGTCCTGCTCATTTTGGGGGGCAATTTTATGACTTCATGTACAAGTAGTCTTGCTCTATGATTGCCCCCAAAATGGAAGACCTAAGGCTTGTATAGGGTGAAAAGGAAGCTTTCCATCGTTAATGCAGCACACACCAGTGCTGTTGTGGTGTGTTCCCTCATGCTTGGAGGGATACCCCATGTGTACATTTGGATTTCAGGTTTTGTTTCTTCAAAAGATGGGTGCATTTTTCCAAGATACTACTAAAAATATAAATGGAGAATGTTCATGAGTGGAGGAGAGCGGAGTAGTTGCCTAGATGTCTGATGGGCAAGGGATATGGGGGTAGTTTGAAAAGAAAGGGGACATGGGAAGAGCAAGAAATTTGGCCTAAATGGTTGCCGCCACAAGGAAGATGGCTAGCGTCTAAGCACGACTTGCCATGTGAATAGGAAAGAAAGACACATCTCATTTGAACTAACACTCCTGGAGCTCTAGGTGGTTTCCTTGAGGAGTAGTGGGGTTGTTAGGTACAACCACCATGTTGCTGGAGATGGTATTTCATCTCTTGCACAAGGGAATATTCTATTGAAGTAATGGCCCTGGAAGGACAACTGGTGGCCTTGACCCACCAGCCATGGAGCTGTCAACCCTGGACCCACCCTCCTTGTCAGGTTTTCACAGGAGTGTTTGCCCCAACCCTGCTTAGAAATGGGGCACTGCATCTGGCTTCGGCCAGCCTATCGTTGTTAAGAAAAGTAAATGGAAAAGAAAAAAAAGGGCAAGGAGAAGAGCCCAGATGAACTTCCTTTCAAGACTCCCTTTGTGCCAGGCACATGCTTCCCATCAGGCACCTGAGAATCCACTACTGTCCCGACAACACGGGAGTTGGTATTACTCTGCCCTTCAGACTAGAGAGGAAAGAGAGGCTCAAGGAGTTAAATGACTTGCCCAGGGACACACAGTTGACTAGTGGCAGTGCGAGGATTCCACCCTGAGGGCCCCTGACTTTAAAGCTCGTGAGCACTCATCACTGTTCCCACTCCTGGGGATTATCTCATTTTTCTTGTCTGGCTGTCAAGGAGACCTTGCAATTCCCTCACGTCTCATCCTTTCCATTACCATCACCCTCACACGGCAACACAGATCAGGCGCTGCCAGCCCATGGTCAGCAGTCACCCCCTGCCGATGGCTGCCCCACTATTGGTCCTTTAGGCCAGCACACCACCTGCACATCCCATCCATTCCACCCATAAGATGACCCAGGCCATCTCCATGACCTCTTCCTCCCACTCACTTTTGCTCTGGTCCCACCTCCACTGGACTCCTGATAGCCAAAGAAGACAGCTAAAGGGACAAGAAATACACAGTGAACAAAACTGTCAGCACCCCAGAAATCCGTGGGAACTAAGAGGCACACCCATGGTAGGACAGCACCTACAGTGAGGAGAGGGCCTGGAGCCCAAGAAATCTGTCTTCCCAGCTTTCTCTGCTGACTTCCTCCCCCATGGCTGGGGCCCGCTCAGCCTGTGTGGGAGAGGACCCCCTGTCTATAGAGCCTGGCCCTGGCGCCCCTTAGAGGCCACAGAGCACAACCCCTATTCAGTCCAGGAAATCACTTGCCACATCATCTGTAAGGGGTTCTTCAGCCTTGTTGATCTGATAGCTCCAGTGACAGGGAGCTTACTACCTCTTTCCACTGCCAGACAACTCTCACCATCAGAAAGACCACACCAACGTTCTCACTCATCTGTAGTCCTGACCTTCTTACCTAGATTTATGAAAATGACTCTTCATTTTCCCATAGGTCTTCTCCTTTAGAAGCTAAGCATTCCCGGGACCTTCAGTATTCCCTCGTAGGGTGTTTTCAGGGCCCCAGGACATCCCAGTGTCTGTTCTGGGATATCCTCCAGTGTATCGAAGTCCCTTTTAACTTTCAGCACCCAAAACTGAACCCTGTGCTCCAGACGTTGTTTGCCCTGCAAACGAAGGATGGAATATTTTTCATCCAAACACCATACTCCTATTTTAAAAAAATATATTATCAATTATTTTCTGGTTATTGGATACAAATACTTGCAACAAGATTCCAAGGCTTGAATTCAGTTTTCTGGTATCCAGAACGTACTGTTGGCTCTCACAGAGCCACTCATCAATCAATGCAAAACTTTACATTTCCATCCAGGACATTCTACCTTGTTGACATCAGGCTGCTGTCCCACCTTGCTGAAATTATTTTGGGTCCTAATTCTACCGTCAAACTCACTATCATTTATCTTTATATAAACCTCAAATTTGATAAGACATACTGTGTGCATCTGAGTCATTGATATGAACATTGAACATGACTGTTCAAGATCAAAGCTCGACAGAGTGTATTTAGAAACCTTCTTCCAGTCTGTCACTCATTCTTCAATCACTAATGCCTTAGGTTCCATCTTTCAAAAAAGTCACAGATTAACTCTCTCATAACTCAATCAGCATTTCTTCACCTTGTCCATTGAATGCCTCCTTACAATCCAGATACACCATACCTGTTGCACACCCCCAATCTGACTGGCCAATAGTTCTTTTGAAAGGGGAAATGATCACTGGGCATGATTTACAGCAAGCCACTGCTGTCTCTTGGTGAATTTCTACCGAGAATTCACAAAACATTCATTTAACAATTACCTAGAGAGTTTCTAGATTCCACCTTCTTTCCTTTTTTGACAATTAGGGCACTGTTTTCTTACCTTCAGTCTTTTAGTACTTTCCTGTTTTCCATAATTCCTCAGAGATGACTGACAGGCATTCTAGTTCATTTACCCACAATTTGCCTGAACGAGGATATGAACTTATTCAAAACAGTTAGGTTTTTTTTTTCCCCATTCCTTCCCCTATCTTGGGCTTCCATTTCCTGGTCTCCATGTTTTTCACTGTGTCGATCATTAACCTTGATACAATGGCAAAGTTAAAAAACAGCTGCATTTTCTCTTTGTCATCTGTAAACATGACATCATCTACCCCAAACAATAGGCTCATGCCTTTGTAGTTCTTCCTGCTCTGAACCAAATAAAAACAGTCATTATTCTAGTTCTTCAAGCCTAAGTTCACCCTGCACTTTATTCATCCTGCCTCTATCTTTACAAATTTATTCATTCATTCATCCATTGGATGAACTTTTATTAGGAAATCTATATCTTGCCCCCAAGTAAGATAGTTAAAGTAATTACATCCTAGTGACACATTCTCCTTTTGCCAAATTTTGGTATTTGCGTTATTTGCTTCTACACATTTTCTCAGCACCCAGAATATCACATGTTACTCCTTTGGATATAATTAGGGGGAAAAAAGGTTGCTGGAGAAAAAAAGAAGTAAGGTCCATATGGCAGGGCAGGAGTAAAGGTATTTACAATGCATCCTGGGGAGAGATTAAGAATGACAAGGGGGGCTTCCCTGGTGGCGCAGTGGTTGAGAATCTGCCTGCCAATGCAGGGGACACGGGTTCGAGCTCTGGTCCGGGAGGATCCCACATGCCGCGGAGCAACTAGGCCCGTGAGCCACAATTACTGAGCCTGCGCGTCTGGAGCCTGTGCTCCGCAACAAGAGAGGCCGCGATAGTGAGAGGCCCGCGCACCGCGATGAAGAGTGGCCCCCACTTGCCGCAACTAGAGAAAGCCCTCGCACAGAAATGAAGACCCAACACAGCCAAAAATAAATAAATAATTTTTTTAAAATGCAGCTTATATTTAAAAAAAAAAAAAGAATGACAAGGAAAGTAAACCTTAGCATTTAAACCACATTCCCCCATTCGTGAGAAGGAAAAGAGTTAAAGCAGGCATTTAAGCGGATTTCTTCTGGTGGATGACAAGAATCACCAGTTTCAAGTCATAAAATCAGATGAGAAAAACAAAATACCTCTAGGCATGCGTGTAAAGTAAATGCATACACAAGCTTCTCACTGAAACTGCAATAGAGGTAGATTCTGAAACATTTCTAAGGAATTATTACTTAGTGTGTGCAAAAATATTACCGATGGTTTAGTAATGATACTTGTTCTTGTTATTTTGGTTAGTTAACCATAAAAATTAAAATAAGGGTGTCATATAGATCTGTGACCTCAGTGTCTCCAATTCTACGTTTCACTTAATGCCTTAAGTTATTTAACAGCAAAATTCTCCCATCCTATCCCATCCCAGGGGTTTCAGGCCCTAGTCCTTGGGTGTAAGGAGTCACTGATGCATCGAAGCCATGTGGGCACGGGAGTTGGAGGAACCGATGACAGCCCAGTGAGTGAAGAAGCTTCTCAGGGCAGCAGCATTCAAAATGGACCTTCACGGGTGAGCGGGAGATGAAGGGGTGATCTGGGCAGAGGCCCTGGCCGGTGCTAAGGCATGTAGGGTAACCCACATGGCACGGAAACACCAAGAGCTGACCCGGGGAAGTAGCAGCCCGAGGGAAGGCCAGGCAGTGGAATTGGGCCCATCTCTGAAGGGCCTCAAATGTCCCAGAAGGGAGCCTAGAATTTCTCCTGAAAGGAGAGGGGAACTAACTTGATTTGTGAGCCTTCTGGGTAGTATGTCTTGAGCTGACTTGTGATTGCAAAAGACAAGGCAGGAGACAGTTTGCAACATGAGTTCTCTGGGGAGTGGCTCTGGGAGGCTCCATGTTCTGCTTTGCTTCTGTTATACCTTTTTCATATATTATCTTTTAAGATAACATCAGCAGTCTTGTTAGGCTAGGCCATAAAACAGGAATTTATTCAGTTCTGTCTCTGAAAAGCCATGAATAACTCTTTCTGGCTGCATTTTCTCTGTCTGTTAAATCAGGCCACAATACCTCCCCAGCTATCTCCTAGCCAAGAAGAGCTACCTTATCTTTTGACACCTTACCGTGTGCAGGCAGGGTGCACAGACAGTATCTCATTTAACCCTCATATCAACTTTACCAGGGATGAACTATTAATATCCCCACTCTACAGATAAGGAAACTGAGGCTCAGGAAGGGCATGTGACATCCCTTAGGTCTTATAGGTGTAAGTGGCATAAGCGGGATATTCCTTTGCTGAATTTCCGAGTAAGTCGAGAGGTGATGGTTGTGAGGCTCCCCACCCCCGCTGGATTCTAGGTGTTACTATGGTTGTAGGAAGCAGTAGGAAGACTCTTTCATTCTCCCCAAAAAGCTTTCACCTTCTGCACAGTGTGATGCCTTTCTCTCTCCTGTCAAGCCGGTGCTGTCAGTTTGTGTTTAGAATACGGGGTTACTGATCTTACTGTAGCCTCACCCCAGGCCTCTCCAGAATTCAACAGTTTGGGAAACATAATTCAGCCCTCACCTCCAGCAATACTGTGACCCCGTTTGCCTTTTTTCCACTTACTCATCACACCAGTGATTCAGAAACGTGCTGTTCTTATGGTAATTCATGCTTGTGCTGTCGTGTACAGGTGTTGGCCGTGACTTCCTGTTAGTGCACTGCTTTTATTTTTGCCTGAACCAGGATTAAATGACTTCGCTTATAGCAAAAGTGGAACCAAAAGTCCCTGGAAACCCTGGGGCAGAATTGGTCAGATGGTTTTGAATTTATGATGTTTTCCTTTGATGGAAAATAAGGTAATGTAATAATATAATTAAGAGGTGGCTGCGGCGTGATGGGAAGAATATAAAAGCTGAAGTCAGGAGACCAAGTCTCCTCCCCTCTTTCTACTGAATGTGAAGTTGTTTTTGTTAATTAAGAAACAGTCACACTATATGTATAACTGAATCTCTTTGCTGTACACCTGAAACTAACACAAAATCGTACATCAACTATACTCCAATAAAAAATTTTAAAATAAATAAATAAAATAAAATGTAAAAAAAATAAGATATAGTTCACACACCATGAATTTACCCTTTATGGATGGTTTTTAGTACATCCAACCAACAGCCCTCTCTAATTCCAGACCATTTTCTCATCCCAAAAAAGTAACTGCACACCCACTAGTAGTCACTCCCCATGCCCTTTACCGTGTGCCAACACCACCTAGACTTGCTTGCACCCCACACCCTCTCTCTCTGGCCCTCTGCCCCTGAATCCCCCCCGTCATCACCAGCCAGGTCACCAGGGATGAAGTCCCTCTGGCTGAGCACAGGGCCAGGATCATTGTCATTTCACTAACCATAAGGATGGCTCCGCTCTCCAGCACAATGTCATCCCTGACGGCAGAGAACCTCCACCACCTTGCTACAACTGGTATCCAGGTGAACAGATAAAGAAGCAGTTAGAGCGGGATGGGAAGCCCAGAGCATGAGCTGGCCCTGCCTGCTGGCATGGTTCTCCGCCACCCAACCACACTCAAGAGATAGACTCTCCAGCACCCGTCAAGTCAGCCTCGGGGAATATGAACACGGCGGCGCCCCTTGCCTAGGGCAGAAGTATCAGTCGCGGGACTCACCCACATTTCCTGCCTCCTGTGTTGCTCCTATTGAAGGGAACACTTATTCTCCAGCCCAAGTTTTCCTCCATAGGAGGAAATTCATGCTCTAGGCCAGAGAAGGTGCAATGTGCAAGAGACACCTCTCTGTGACCCCTCCTTCTCTCCTCCCCAGGGGAGGAGAGACTCAGCACCACCTTTTTAAAAAATGTGTATATGATATGATGTGATGTGATGTGATATGATATGATATGGTGTGATGTGATACGATATGGTGTGATGTGATATGGTGTAATATAATATATGTAGTATATACTTATGTCTTTGTTTTTGTCTGTTCCTCCACTAGAACATAGAATCCAAGAGAGTGGAGAGTTGGTCTCACCTCCAGTGCCTAGAACTGTGCCTAAACAAATTAGATGCTGTATGAATGTGTTGAATAAACAGAGGAGAGAGAGTCAGGAAACTAAAAAAGTGGCATGAGGTCAAAGGCCAAAATGGAACACAGAAGAGTTTGTCACTAATATGAGAAGCTCTGAATACTGAGCCTCACATTTCCTTAAAAATTATATTTTTATCACGTTTTAAGATGTTCTACTTCAGGACACTTAGCATAATAGGACCATCGTTTGGTGAGCCCAGCCCTGCAGCCAGAGTTGGCTGCTTCAGCCTCCTGGCTGCTCTTCTGTTCTCAGGACTCAGCTCTCAGCCCTGCCCACCCATGCTCAGCTGGATGAAAGGGCCCCTCAGAGACCCCTCCTCTCTGGCAGCTGGGCCAGAGTGCGGGCTCAGAGCAGGCATGCTGGCTTTTCTTCCCGGGCACTACTGGTTCTCTCTAATAGGAATTGCCAGCCAGTCGTCCCCCCAGGGCAGCCCTCTATACAAGGTACTGAAGGCCCACCAGAAACGCAGTGATGCGGAGAACATTATAGTTACTGCAACATTGTACTGTATGTCGTTATAAACTGCTTGACGTAGGATGTAGAGCCCCAAGAGGTGTGCTCTGGTAACAACCGGCAGTAAATACCTCGGCTGCCTTAGAGTTTTGCTTTGCTGAGAGGGGTCTACAAATTTGGATGCACATCTGAGTTGCCCAGACCAGAGAGGAGAGGCTCTTGGTGGTGACAGACCTGCCTCATTGCTCTTCCCCGAGGCAGGCTGTTCCTCCAAATAAGTGTTTAACAACATTTGAAGGGGCTCTAGACTGTTATCCTGCCCACGGTATCCATGCACCTGTGTCCACTCCTGCCCCTCCCTCATACTGTACCCTGAAATGCGCCATTCCTCCTAATCCATCTTAACTTCCAATCTTGCCCCCAACCCCATGGTGGTCTCAAGCACTAAGAGCTACCACTGGGTAAAACTGACATTTGTCTTAGCTAAATTTCCTCTGAAAGAGTCCAATCTACATCTGATACTATCCAAGGGCATTCCAGGCTCAGCCTCAAATTTCATGTCAATGGCTCTTAATGGAGTGATTGCACATTTCACACCAAGTCTTTGACCCAAAGGAACCTTTGTCTCTTGGCATCTGCAGCAACCTAAATCCAAATGTAAAAGGAGAAAGTAAAGGCCACGTGGAAGCTAGGTCAGCATCCCTCAGTGGTGTTGATTCAGCATAGGATTTGGGTCAGTGATATTTTGCCATGGTCCACATTGGGGTAGAGCCTTTCATTAGCCATGAAGCTCTAGGCAAGCTTGCTTTTCTCGACCTCTCTAAATGAATGCATTTCCCCTTATCCCTGGCAAAGAGAATGGAAAAACACTTTTAGAAGTCAGTCCAACAATTTTAGCCTTTACAGGTTGGGTAACCTACTTGGCCCTAGGTTTCATTGTCCACCAGTTGACCGAGGGCATCTGGATGGCTGGTCTGCAGCCACCATGAGTTTGTTTATAGACCAGGATTTTCAGGATAGAGGCTCTTTATCTTCTTCCCTTACCTAAACAGCAGAATGATAACCAGAGAGTGTTTAACAATGAAAGAATGAGGGTAAGCAAATTTGATTTTAAGACCATGACGTCAAACAGGGTAAAGCATCAGTTTGGTCTTGCAGGTTTGAGCCTACAGTGTTCACATAGGTTTGAGCCTACAGGGTTCAAACCTATGTGAACCCTGATACCACGCTGTGTCAGATTGTGAACTCCTTGACATCAGCCCTACAGACACGCAAGGAGAGTCTGTTAGACTAGGAAGTGTATTTGCCCCTCAGGCAAATATGCAAAAAAATCTGCTCCTGAAGATGTGAGTGTGGCAAACGTTGCTTTGTGACATTAGTCTTACGGCAGGCAGCAGCATTCACTATTGCCTCTCCTTAACAAAACCACACGGACTACTAGGAATAATTTTTAACAAAGTAAATTCAAGTCCACAAATATTTCATCACCTAAAAATGTAACTTCTCTCTTGCCAGTAACGGTTGCTAACATTTTCCAGGATCTCTTGGTTATGAGGTTATTTTTTCCTTGAAGTTTCAGGTCAAGCAGTCTTCCTGATTCCCATTCCCCTGGGTAGAACTGACCACTTTGCTCCGCATGGTACCCTGTACATGCCTTTACTGAAATGAACATTACTGATGTACCCAGTTTTGTCCATATCTCTCTTGTAGGAATTCTTTCTCTTTCTCTCTGTCCAGGGTAGAGAGGAACCTCTTTCTCCATGCAATCTCATTTCTACCAAATATATGTTTGTTGAATTAGTAAACAAAGTTTCTTGGAATGGTGCAGAATGTATGGTTTCTTCAGTCACCTTAATTTTTTCCATTATCCAAACTGCAACCAATGATAAAGCTTGAAAAGAGTTCAAGTATAGACAATAATAACTTCCCATTTCCCATTTCCTTCAGCCCCCAAATTTTCTTCCAACTGCCCTTTTCCTTCAAAGAGGTTTTTTAGATCCTTTTAAGATTTTGTATTATATAAGGCTGTAAATTATACAGTGATGGCTATAGTCAACAGTGCAAGAAGAGGCTCTATTTTTGTCCAGGCTCTGACACTAAACACCTGGGTGACACTAGGAAGGTCACTTCCTCGCCTGTTGAGTACAACTAGGGGTGGCAAATGGGTTTCATTTTAAGGGTCAACTCTAATCAGTTGGTAGCGATCACATAAAATATCATGTTGGAGGATTCTGAACTCCTAATTGAGTTCCGCAGGAAAGAATTTCAGGATGGATTAGTGATATCTGTCATGTGTTGCCGGTGGAAAATAGGCTAGATATTTACCATCCTCATATAAATGATCTCAAGCATCTCTTATTTCAAGCTCTAAACTTCTGATTTATTTTTTAGTAATTCATAGACTACCCAGCATCTTTTAACATTAATAATACACATGTTACATACAGCCAGGATGCATTCAGTGTTTACTAGATCCTGGTACTGTGCAAGGCACTTTGTCTAGATTATGTCATTTTATTCCCACAACAATGTGATGGGGCCCATGCTATTATTATTCACATTATGCAGGATGAGGAAACTGAGACCCAAAGAAGTTGAGTGGCTTGCAAATGAAATCAGGATTCACACTTCGAGAGTCTCTCTCCAGAAACTGTGTTCTTAATCACTAAGTCAAGGGGGCCTTTCCACTTTAGCTTCTTTCTCAACAAGACTAAGATAAAGTCTGCAATCAGAAAAAAATAAGCCCGTTCAGAGATTAGGAAACTGCTTGTATTCTACTGAGAGGCAATGATTTGCAACCTTAAGTAACACAAGGCTGTACAAATATTGACTGTTCTTGAATCCCTGATATTACAGGCCAGCTGTTTGAAATGCATGAGTCCCTGAGAAAATTCAGACACATAATCATTTTGCAGTAGTACTAGTGAGTGAAAGAAGTGGTGATATTTTAGGTAAAATGAAACAGGAAATCATTCCTTATCTCCCTTTTACATATGGAGAGAAGGGTTAAGAACTTCACTTGGCGCCTTGATGCTATTAGGCAATTCTTTTAGCAACTTCCTTGACACACCATCCTCAGCCCCTCTCTGTTCCACACTCCCTGACTCTCAGCAGATGATCCCCGCTCTAATTTGCTCACTTTGTTCCTAGTCCTTTAGGCCAAGTAGACTCACTCATGCATTACAACCCTGTCAGTCAGTCCATCAAGGCAAGCCTCACCTGCTGGCATCTTCTCTCGGCTCAGCTCAGAAGAGGCTTCACACCATTTAGCACGATGAATTACCAGAGATGGCTATAAAGGACCAGTTTCCCCAAATTCAACTGACCAATAGGTGGGACATGGGACCCGGTCACATTTCCTTTCATGGAAACCTGAGAAGCACCCTCCCCCAACCTGCCAAGGTTAGAAAAAGGCATTCCCACTGGTGCCCAGCGTGTGAAAGGAGGTGCATATTGCTTCCCACAGAAAGATGCTATCTTTTGTTGTATTTTGTATGTTAGTTTTCTTCTATCTTTATTCATCAATACCGCATTCACTCCTCTCTATCCAAGACGAAATTTGTGTCCCCTATGCTCTGGACCTCATCCTTTAAAAGAACTTGCCTCCCTCCTGAATTGGGGTTTTTTAATGAATTTCCAATTATTCATTAACTACACTAATGGATTCTCCATTTAAGAAATTAAGATATTACAGATAAGGCTAAAGTCAGGTAGGTAGTTGAGAATATGGATTTTGAAGGAGGGGACTGGGAATAATAGCTTAAGTGGTCATTGAAGTCATGACCATCGATGAGATTCTGGAGAGAATTTTCTCCTCTATCTTAAACTCTTTTAAAAACAGTTTCTTCCCCTCAGCATAAATAGCCTCATCTTCAGAAACAAAATCAAGAACACAAGCCAAAAAAATCTCCCTTTTTCCTAAATCTTTCTCCAGTTATCACCTGCCTCTTTCCTTCCTCTCCTCCCATCCACTCCTTTTAAGGTTTTCTCTGTATCCTCTAACTTCTGCAGTTCCACTACAATGTGTCTTGCTTTTGTTTATGTGGGTTAGACCTAACACAAAGAGCACACATTTACACCAAGAGTTTCAATAAACACCCAAGCGTATTTTATTGTTGCCTTCTACTACCCTTGATCCAGATAGCTGGGTGTAGGAGCAAGGAAGCTAGAAGCCACCTGTACAGTTATACCCATCCAGCTGTGTTCCCAGCTAGACCAATGGCAGGCTCCCTAAATGTAAGGAGCAGCTCCTTCCTGCCAGGGGGACATGGAGTATTCGTGTCTGGAGCTCCCGGGATGGGCAGTGCTCCCCCGAGCACTCGGCACAGCTAGAGAGCTGGTCATTGCCAAGGTAAGCACTTGTTTCGTCAAGAGCTTATCAGGGTATGACTGTGATTACTACCAGACGTGCCCAGCAAGCTCACTTCTCTACTCCATCCTGGTCAATCAATCATACTTATGTGTTCACTCTTACATCATATATCATCATAAAAAATTGTTTGTATTTTTAAGCCTAATATCTTTCTCATTTATTCTGGTGACCCTCTAAAAGGAGTCTCAATATGACACATTAAGCCAGTAAGTCCCTGGACCAAAAGGGAAGGCCCAAATCTCCTCTGATTGTATCGTTATATATGTACACAAAAAAAATCAGAAAGAAATTCTCTTTATAAAAGGATAGCCAGAAATGTCTACTTAGACCTTCCGCCCATTTTTTGATTGGGTTGTTTGTTTTTTTGACATTGAGCTGCATGAGCTGTTTGTATATTTTGGAGATTAATCCCTTGTTGGTTGCTTTGTTTTCAAATGTTTTCTCCCATTCTGAAAGTTGTCTTTTCATTTGTTTATGGTTTCCTTTGGTGTGCAAAAGCTTTTAAGTTTAATTTGGTCCCATTTGTTTATTTTTGTTTTTATTTTCATGACTCTGGGAGGTGCATCAAAAGAAGACATACAGATGGTTAAAAAGCACATGAAAAGATGCTCAACATCACTAATTATTAGAGAAATGCAAATCAAAACTACAATGAGTATCACCTCACACTGTTCAGAATGGCCATCATCAAAAAATCTGCAAACAATAAATGCTGGAGAGGGTGTGGAGAAAAGGGAACCCTCCTGCACTGTTGGTGGTAATGTAAACTGGTACAGCCACTATGGAGAACAGTCTGGAAGTTCCTTAAAGAAACTAAAAATAGAGCTACCATATGATCCAGCAATCCCCCTCCTGGGCATATATCCGGAGAAAACCATAATTCGAAAGGATACATGCATCCCAATGTTCACTGCAGCACTATTTACAATAGCCAGGACATGGAAGCAACCTAAATGTCCATCAACAGAGGAATGGATAAAGAAGATGTGGTACATATATACAATGGAATATTACTCAGCCATAAAAAAGAACAAAATAATGCCATTTGCAGCAACATGGATGGACCTCGAGATTATCATACTAAGTGAAGTCAGTCAGAGAAAGACAAATATCATGAGATATTGCTTATATGTGGAATCTTAAAAAAGGTTACAAATGAACTTATCTACAAAGCAGAAGTAGAGTTACACATATAGAAAATAAACTCATGGTTACCGGGGGGTAAGGGGGAAGAGGGATAGATTGGAAGATTGGGATTGACACATACACACTACTATATAAAATAGATAACTAATAAGGACCTCCCGTATAGCACAGGGAACTCTACTCAATACTCTGTAATGGCCTCTATGGGAAAAGAATCTAAAAAAGGGTGGATATATGTATACGTATAACAGATTCACTTTGCTGTACACCTGAAACTAACACAACACTGTAAATCAACTATACCCCAATAAAAATGAAAAAAAAAGAAAATGAAAAAGGATAGCCATTTGTCTGTCTTGACAAAATTTAATAAATGTTACCCATCCTTCTCCCAAAGATTAAAATATTATATTCATCAAAAACCTGATTTTCAGGGTTTCCCTGGTGGCCCAGTGGTTAAGAATCCACCTGCCAAGGAAGGGGACACAGGTTCGATCCCTGGTCCGGGAAGATCCCACATGCTGTGGAGCAAATAAGCCTGTGAGCCACAACTACTGAGCCTGTGCTCTAGAGCCCACGAGCCACAACTACTGAGCCCACGTGCCACAACTACTGAAGCCCGCACGCCTAGAGCCCGTGCTCCGCAACAAGAGAAGCCACCGCAATGAGAAGCCCGCGCACCGCAACGAAGAGTAGCCCCCGCTCACTGCAACTAGAGAAAGCCTGCGCACAGCAACGAAGACCCAACGCAGCCAAAAATAAAAAATTTATTAAAAAAAAAACCCACCTAATTTTCTACTATGCAGGACTCTGTTTCGTTTTTAGATTCTTTGATCTCTAATTCTAGTCCAATATCAGCATCATACGGTTTTACGTGCTATAATTTTTCATTTCATTTTGATATTTAGTAAGTCCTCCTTTGTTGTTATTTTCTGGCAAAAATTCTTGGGAGGGGGAAACTAGTGTACACATTTTCTCTTTCATGTAAACGTTAGAATCCGTTTGTTAATTAAATATCCTTTTGTAATTAGCAGAGAGGCATAGCAAGTCAGTGAGGAGGAGCTGGGCTTTTTAATATTCTAGTGCTGGGGATACCTGGATAGCCATATGGAAAAAAGATAAAATTCCACCCATATCTCTAACTGTTTATCAGGATACTTCGGAGGTTTAATGTATCAGAGATTTAATTTATTGGAGAAATAATGGAAAAATAAGGGGACACAGGCTGTGCCTTCAGCCTCACTGGGGGAGACAGACGCCTATGTGTGGGCTGCAGCAAAGGCTAGAAAGCAGGTTTGCACAAAGCCCCACGGGAACCCAGTAGGGAGTATCAGCTCTGCCTGAGAACACGAAGGCTTCACAGCCCCTCTGGGCTGCAAATGAGAAAGTCAACAGGCTCAGGAGATGCGGGAGGGGATGTCAAGCAGGGGCAAAGTTATGGGGATACAGAAGGGCACGTGCAAGATCAGGGAATTTCAGAGTGAAGGGTATGTAGCTGAGAGGGCCGATGTGAGGTTGAGAGTGGGCTAGACTGTGCCAGCTCACAGAGGGCTTTGACCCTGGACTGCAGAGCTAGTCAGCAAAGGGGTACCCATGTCTAGGAATTCACCCTTGAAGCCTTGGGGCCTCGGGAAACGCTTACCTGGTCCCCCAGTTAGCTATTGCAGCTCATTCACTGCAGACTAGAGAGAGGACAGGCCTCAACCCTGACACTCTCCGGGCTCCCCACAACTCCTGGTTTCATCTTAGCAAAAGCCCAACACAAGTGCCAGGGCCTCTGCAACATCTCTGCGACCTCCGCAGTGGGTATAACCTGTCCTGAGTGTTGGTGCCCTCTGCAGACTTTAGTACTATAGCAATAATCAGGAGACTTCGGGGGTTTTCCTCTGGGTTCAAAACACTTCAGTTTCACTTAGTGCCAGCACTTGCCAGCTCTGGAGCCTAGAGCCATCACAAACAAATTCCGTTCAGATAATTGCCATGAGCCCCCAGCCCCTCTTAAACTAACAAAAACACCCTTATCTCCCAGCCCAAAAAAAAAAAAATCCCCATCATTGTTCAAATGTGCCAACTTCCTATTCTCCCTGGCCTGCTGCCTCTTCTTCTTCATCTGTTTCCCAGCAGTGGCCAACATCCCTGGCAACTTGAGCAGCAAAGCAGGCGGGTTCTACCCAGGTGTGTGCAGGACGAGGCGTGTGGGAGGAGACACCCTGGCGGGCATAGCAGGGCTCTTCCCAGCTCTCCAAGAGCCAGAGGCATTTACAAGGCCGGCCTGGGGAGCCAGCCTGCGGCCTACTCTAAATAAACACTTCCAACCTTGGCTGGAGTCACTGCAAGTCGTATGTGTTCAACGCTTCAGAGTTTACAAAGCTCTTGTCATATACATTACCTCTCTTTATCCTCACAACAACCCTGCGAGGCAGCATCCGATTTTTGTTTCAAAGATGAGGAAAACCGAAACTCAGAGTGTTTAAATGGCTTCCCCCAGGTCATCTGGCTAAATGCAGATGACCTGCATTTATGACTTTTGCCTAAATCCTGTGGGCATTGCCCTACCCTTGGCATCACAGAGAGGATGGAGGGCTTTGAGAAGCCCCAGGAGACGTGTGGCGCGCGCACACACACACACACACACACACACACACACACACACTCACAGCTATCATGGTACCTGTTCCACTTTAAGAACCTCATACTGGGGACTTCCCTGGTGGTCCAGTGGTTGAGACTTCGCCTCCCAGTGCAGGGGGTGTGGGCCCGATCCCTGGTCGGGGAGCTGGGATACCACATGCCTCGCAGCCAAGGGACCAAGGCATGAAACAGAAGCAATGTTGTGGCGAATTCAATAAAGACTTTAAGGGTAGTCCACATCAAACAAAAGAAAAAAAAAAGTCTTTAAAAAAAAAAAAAAGAACCTCATACTGAATGAGCCAAAGAACTGAGCACGGTGCCTTCATCTGGGAAGGAGACCGCCCTAAGATCACCATCAATTTTTACAAATGAACTTGACAGTATTTTATCACACTGAATGGCAGTTATCTGTCTGCAGGTCAGCTCCCCTCGCCAGGCTGTGAGCTACTCAGGTCTCCACAGTTCTCAGCACACCACTGATCCTAAAAACACATTAAAAAAAAAAAAAGTTATGAGAACGAAAGGCATGAGGACAGGGAAACTGCCACTTGGGTCACCTTGCTCAGGCTATTGTGCTAATGCTAATGCTGCTCAGTTAACAGCACACTCACAGCCGCTCAGGTCAGGCCAGTATGTGGAGGTGCGTTGAGCAGGTGAGCGGAGACATGGCGAGGAGCACCAGGGGCAGCAGGGGGCTGGGTGCCAAGCAGAGGGTGGGGAGGCGGGCAGGGGGCAAAGCCAGTCCTGAGACAGGAAGTTCAGCAGGAGACGTCTTGGAAGACACAGGGGAGAGGCCCAAACTGCAAAATGGCAGCACTGATGGGCAATGCTCAGCGGGCAGTGGTGTGACAGCACCTGGAAAAGACCATGCCAGGCAGTCTGCCTGCATTCACTAAGGTCCAGTGGGTGACCCTTCATCAGGGGAGGGTTCTCTCTGGTCTGTTCTTACTGCACATCATCCCGAAGTTGCCTTGCCCCCTTCAGCCCACAGCTCGAAAAGCAAATGTGTGTTTCTGATGAAGCTATTAGGTCACCTAAGGGAAATGGAGGCATTGGCGACAACAGGTCACCTTGTCCAGCACCGGGAGGGATGAAAGTCTAAACACAATTAGACCGAGGAGACAGACTTGGGCACTTGCTCTCCATGATGCCCAGGAGACCAAAGTGTGGCAGAAAATGGACTGGCTTCAGATTACCCAGCTATGAACCCCAGGCTTGCACCCGACTTGTGGGCCGAGATTTGACAATGCAATAATGTCAGTCTCGGGCTTCCCTGGTGGCGCAGTGGTTGAGAACCTGCCTGCCAATGCAGGGGACACAGGTTCGAGCCCTGGTCTGGGAAGATCCCACATGCCGCGGAGCAACTAGGCCCGTGAGCCACAACTGCTGAGCCTGCGCGTCTGGAGCCCGTGCTCCACAACAAGAGAGGCCGCGATTGTGAGAGGCCCGCGCACCATGATGAAGAGTGGCCCCCGCTCGCCGCAACTAGAGAAAGCCCTCGCACAGAAACGAAGACCCAACACACCCAAAAATAAATAAATTAATTAATTTTTAAAAAAATGCACAGATGGTAATACATTTCAGTGCATAAAGAAAAAAATAATAATGTCAGTCTCAGTTCCGGTTAAGACAAGACAGTTTGTCCAAGAGAATAGGTGCCCATCACATAAGTTGCACAGACAGCCTATGCAGGATTTGAGAAAAAATTCAGAGACAAAAGCATTTAAGAAAGAAAAGAAGTTTATTTTAAAAAGAATTCAAGGGAGTCAGGCTTCAGAAGGACAGTCTGGCAAAAATAAAAAATTAAAAAAAAATACGTATAGATAGTTAAGGAGAAAAAAACCCTCAGTATCAGCAAAGTTACCTAGTTTACATTAGCTGCCATGATAGAAAAGCAGCAACTTTCTCGTGTGATTGTCATATCCTCAAAAGTCATAGCTTATGGTCAGATGTCAGCAGAGTAAAGTTTTTGTTCAAGTCAGGTAAGAATCAAATGACAGCCCTACCTCTGTTGGGAGAGGAAGGGATTACAGAGGCTGGAAACCTGTCTTTACTGGAGAAGTTCAAGGCTTCTTTTATTTAGGGGAGCAGAACTGGAGGTGATCTAGTTATTTTTGTTTTATCTCCCAGTGCAACCTGATTTGTACTTTTTTCCCTCCTGGGTTGTGGAAAAAATGAGGTACACACTACTTAAAATGGCAGCAGGGCAAAATGTCAATATTGCTTTTAAAGGAGGTAGCTCCAACTGTGTTACCACTTGCAAAACCAAAAAGTTAACATGGGAGAGCTGGAGGGAACTTGGAGATTGGAGCATCTCTTTGGAGAACTGCCAGCGTGCTGTGAGTCCCAGCCCTCACGCCAAAGAGGAAGGGGTGTGTGTGTGACGGTGGGGGGGAGGGGGGGCTTGATGGGCTTGCTCAGAGGGCTGCATTTGTCAGGGAGACAGACAGCGAAAGAGGAAAGGTGTTGAAAGCAGCCTGGGGCAGCAGATGGGGCTGCTGTTACGGTGTCAGTGCACTCCTGGAGGCCCCAGGATGTGTTGGCATCTGCCCAGGATCAGATGGGGGCTCTGGCAGAAAGACCTTGCCTGGAGACCTTGGGGTTCCACCCCAGGGGTTCACCTTGGAAGAACGAAGGCCAAAGTTGCACTGAGCAACAGAGGGGTGGAGGGAAGAGTTACTAAGCGACCAGCCAGAAGAGACATATCCACTGCCAACAAGGGAATGGCAGGGAAAGGATTTTCAGCCTGGAAGCCTATCTCCAAGAAATCCACCAAAGAGAAAATCATCCTTAAACACTTGCCAGGTCAGAGGAAACTGAGATCAGACAAGTGCTGGTCAAATAAGACCCTTCCTGTCCTTTGCCTTTCCTTCTTCTCGCCACTGCAACTCTGCAGGCATCAAAACTTGGAGCAAGTCTGATGCGGGAAGAAGCGTGACGTCAGGGCAGCCAGCGTCCACAGCAGGCTTTGCTCCCACCATAGGTCCTGGCTGGGGAAGGGAGAAGATTCATGTTCAAAGTTTAGGGTTTGTGTTTTAATAATTTAATTACATAGCACTGGACATTTTAATTATTATCTGAGACCATTTAAAGGGCTAAGGTGACTGGGGACTTTTACTACAAAGGAGAAGTTATGGCACTGGCATGAGATTTTATCTCATGTGCGGTGAGAAAAGATTAAGTTGCTGTAGCATTGTCCTTAGGAGTCCTGCCGTTTTGATGACCAGATACAGCAGTGTACTAGTTTCCTACCACTGCTGTAACAAATGACTGCACACTTAGTATCTTAAAACAACACAAATGTATTATCTTACCATTCTGGACACTGGAAGTCCAAAGTGGGTTTTACAAGCTAAACTCAAGGCCATGTTCCTTCTGGAGGTTCTAGGGAATCTGTCTGCTTACGCTTTCCAGCTTCTAGAGGCTGCCCACATTCCTTGGCTCGTGGTCTCAAATCACATCACCGTTTCTGGTTCTTTCTCTGCTTCCATCATTATGTTGCCTTCCATCTAGCTGGCCCTCCTGCCTCCCTCTTAAAAGGACCCTTGTGATTCCATTGACCCCCAAATAATCCAGGATAATCTCCCCATCTCAATACCCTTCATGTAGCTCTTCTGCAAAGTCTCCTTTACCTTGTAAGGTAACATATTCAGCGGCCCCCAAACTTTTTGGCACCAGGAACCGGTTTCATGGAAGGCAATTTTTCCATGGACCGGGGGTGGGGGGATGGTTTTGGGATGATTCAAGAGCATTACGTTTATTGCCCACTTTATTTCTATTATTATTATTTTTTTTTTTTTACATTTTTTTATTTTTGGCTGTGCTGGGTCTTCATTGCAGTGAGCGGGGGCTACTCTTTGTTGCGGTGCACGGGCTTCTCATTGCGGTGGCTTCTTTTGTTGCAGAGCACGGGCTCTAGGTGCGCGGGCTTCAGTAGTTGTGGTGCATGGGCTCAGTAGTTGTTGCTCACAGGCTCTAGAGCGCAGGCTCAGTAGTTGTGGCGCACGGGCTTAGTTGCTCCGTGGCATGCGGGATCTTCCCGGACCAGAGCTCGAACCTGTGTCCCCTGCTTTGGCAGGCGGATTCTTAACCACTGCGCCACCAGAGAAGTCCCTATTTCTATTACTATTACATTGTAATATATAATGAAATAATTATACAGCTCACCATAATGCAGAATCAGCGGGAGCCCTGAGCGTGTTTTCACTTGCCACTCACTGATAGGGTTTTGATGTGAGTCTACAAGCAGTTGATTTATTATGGTCTCTGTGGAGTCAAACCTGTCTGCTAATGATAATCTGTATTTGCAGCCACTCCCCAGTGCTAGCATCACTGCCTCAGCTCCACCTCAGATCATCAGGCATTAGATTCTCATAAGGAGCACACAACCTAGATCCCTGGCACGCGCAGTTCACAGTAGGGTTCACGCTCCTATGAGAATCTAATGCCACTGCTGATCTGACAGGAGGCGGAGCTCAGGCGGTAATGTGAGCAATGGGGAGCTGCTGTAAATACAGATGAAGCTTCGCTCGCTCACCCGCCGCTCACCTCCTGCTGTGCGGCCCGGTTCCTAACAGGCCACAGACCAGTAGCGGTCTGTGGCCCGGGGGGTTGGAGACCCCTGAACATATTCATAGGTTCCGGGAATTGGGATGTGGACATCTCTGAGGGGCCCTTATCCAGTCTACCACAAGCAGACAAGTGAACTTGAAAAAAGTTAATTTATTTTCTGAATCATTTTTTCCTCTGTAAATGGGGATAATAATACCTATTTTACGAGATTACAGGACTTAGAGGAGGTCTGATGTGAAACACTGTATAGCACCTCAGTAAGTGCTTTGTAAGAATTCATACTTTTCATTCTCTCACTTGATAAATTTGTTAAATACCTACTCTGTCCCAGGCAGTGTTCAGAGTGCTGAAATAAGCATAGCTAAATAGAGGGGAAGGCAGGACAGAGCAAGGGCTTTGGCTGTTCTAAAGGAGTAGGTTCTGGAACTGGAAAAATGGTTCAGAAAAGTGAAGCCATACCTGGTTGATTCTATCAAGTACTGATGATACTTGATCTAACTGGTGGGGGTATCTCATTAAAATACTTGGCTCATCTCTGCTTTTCAAGAAATTTTGGCCTATGTATAGCTGATTCACTTTGTTATAAAGCAGAAACTAACACACCATTGTAAAGCAATTACACTCCAATAAAGATGTTAAAAAAAAAAAGAAAGAAATTTTGGCCTAAGTGTATGTACTAATAGGATACAGAAATTAAAATGCAAAGTATTGTCATGACTTAAGACGTTTGTAGAGAGTAATTCTGAGGCTTAAAGGGACTCAGGCAGAGCAATGACTGCAGCCTGGAAGCAATTCAGTACACAGAAGTACAGTACTAAGGTGAAGCTCTGGGCTCAGGTCTAAGGGGTTTATATCCCTTGGGTCCTCTAAATGGTGTTAAGCTAATTAAACTGGGAGACCATCAGACTGAGGTGGCTCTAATGCCATGGCAGCCTACGTAAGCAAACCGAAGTCTACGCTGGTGAACATCTCAAGGTTGCAAAATTGAAACCTAAGGACAACCAATCACAAACAGCCACGGAGGCTTTCAGTTAGAGCCGATCAATGATTTTCTTACTTTGCTTCCGCCTTTTCTCTATAAAATTCTCTCCCTGAGCTTCTGTCGGTAGAGGGCTCCTAACCACTTCCGGTCTGGCACTGCCCAATTGGAATAGATTTTTGCTCAAATAAACTCTTCAAATTTTTAATATGCCTCACTTATCTTCTAACAATGGGTGCCTACTAGATGTTGAATCAGGAAGTTGAGGCTGTGACTTTATGGATCTGGCTCCCCAGGTAGAACGTGCAAATAATATTTTGTTAAATTAAGAAGCAATATGGGAAACATAGGAATTCCTAGGGGGAAGAGAAAGCTGCCAAAGAATTGCTAAAAAGAGCATAAAAGCCTTGCTGTTGGTAGAATTATAACCCTTCCTATCTAGAGGAATCTCAAAAATCAATACTGGCTATAATCAAAGACAATGTCTTACTTCTAAGGGGCAAGGAGCATTCCTTACACATTTTTTTTTCCCCTGAGCTTTGCTTTTTTTCACCTGGCAATATACTGTATGTTGAATCTTTCTATTTAAAGTAAAGAGTTAAGGAATACTTTTTTTTTTCTTTTTACGATGATGAAATCTGAGGATAGCACAGGGAACTATATTTAATAAACCATTATAATAAACAATAATGGAAAAGAATATGAAAAAGAATATATATATGTATGTGTAACTGAATCACTTTGCTGTATACCAGAAACTAACACAACATTGTAAATCAACTATACTTCAACAACAACAAAAAAGAAATCTGAATATGTTTGTGGGACAAGGAAAAGAAACCAGTGAAGAAAACAAAAAAAGCAAAACATGCCCATGAAAACTATAATTATGAAGACTGTAAAATGTGGAAATGTACAACACTGTAGGAAGTGTACAACTGTAATTTTGTTGTAAGCAAATAGAGAGGGAAGGAAATATGAAAAGATTCTAACTGTTGTGATAAGGTGGTAGAATTGTGGCTGATATCGCCTCTTGGTTTTCTAACTTCCTGAAATGTTAGCCCAGCCTTCAAATTAAAATAATTTCAATAAGTTACTTTTGATAAAACAGTACAGACAAAGGCATATTCTTTATAGCTTCTGATCCCATTTCGTAAGCTTTTCTACTGGGCATCATTCCCACTCTTGCTCTCTTAATTCTTCAAATTTTTACTAGGATTCCTTGTGTTTTTACCAGATCTCCCCCTGCTGTCACATTAAAAATTTTTCTCATTCGGGTTAACCCAGCTCTTTAAGAACTATTTTTATTTTAATTAAGAGACAATTTCTTTCACTCTCTTTTGCATTTTGACAATTTATGATTAAGCCCCTAAACCCTGTATTCCATCACAAATCCTCATTTTGATACAGGTCCACACTGTAAACACTGGCTGCACGACGATGTCATCAGAATTCTTTGAAACCTTCGTAGTGTAAAATATACCATAAAGATACTATTTACAAAATACTAAAAAGGGGTGAAATTGCAACAGGATTATCAACAAAGTTAGCAAAAAATCAATAACAACCAACAAGAACAGAGATCTTGTTTCTCTGGGCAAGCAGAAATACAGTTGGTTAAGAAATACGGTTCAAGTAGCCTGTTATTAAGACCTGGAAAAGGGCTTTTTTTTTTTTTCTGTTAAAACACATGTCCATTAATATCCAGTGGAAATGTAAATATCTTATCAGGAGACTGGGCTGTGCTTACGGCCTATCAGACATTTTATTGATGTCCTTCTCTACCTTTTAAAATTTGGCCTCAGAGGCCCCAACTAGTATCTGACACAAAAGAGAAAAACCAAACATGTGAAATAAATTTAAAATGTTAGTATTTTGTCCATGATCTCCATGCATAACAGCCCCTCTCAATCCACATCTTTCCACAGCTGCGGTAATAAATAATTAAAACCCTTTCTCTTACAATGGTATTGGCCCTTTGGCTTCTTAAGAAATAACTTTAATTACCTCCAATTCTGACAGCACATTGAAAGCATTATTATTGTCCTGTTTTACAGATAAGTAGACTGAGGCTCAGAAAGATAAGTGGCTTTGTGTTAAAGAGACCAGGCCCCCCAAAACCTGGCTAGGACTGTTTCCACACTGCCACACTGGGCATAGTTAGGCATTATCATGGCAATAACATGGAGGCTACAAACAGTAAAAGAATCGATGCAGGTGTAAATCTCAACTATTTCTATACATTCTCCACTGGGACTTTCATACAGTTTCTTTCCACCTTCCAAGGACAGAAGTGTTTCAAAAGTCAACCGTGATCTTGTTAGAGCTTTGGTGTCTCTTTGGACCTTTGCCTTTGAATCAAGCCAACCCACCTGACCAACTCCACCCTCCTTTCCAACCCTTGTCCCGATTTCGGTCTGACCTCAGGCTCTCCCTAAGACCCACATCCATTCCCTGATTCCTTCTGCCTCCAGCACTTCAGGGCCCATCAGCTTCTCTTGACCTCCCCAACCCTGCTCTGGAATTTCTGGCTGTGTCCCCTTCAAGGGGCTTCAGAGGAGAGGGCAGCACCAAATTCTTTGGACTTCCTGGGCCTGGATGGAGAATCTTGCCTTCTCTCCCATTATCTCTGAATCACACCAAGCCCAAGTTTAGACCTCCCTTACAATGACAATCATGGGGAATCAAGGACTCCTGGGCCTTGTTCTACTCACTCAAACTGGTGGGATGCAGAAGTTTCAGGGGAGGAGGTGGGGTCCTTGAGCATGAGGATTCTGGGAGACAGGGGACATGAAGTATTCGGTGAGCAAAACCTAAAATGAAAGGCACATGTGCCAAGACTGTAAATGTTGGAGACTTGAGAAGTGGGGCAGAGTCTGAAGTCCAGCAATGGCTTTAGATCCAACTTCCAGAGGAATGCAGCCCATGGGGGTCTGTGGCAGGGAAGACGAAGAGCATCTCCAAAGTGTCCCTAACTTGACTGTGAGCCACGCCGCCTCATATACTTCCCCTCCCCAGGGAGGCCTCCTAGACCCTGCTTCCAGCTCCATGATTATTCTCTCGTCATTTGCCATGCAGGAAACCAGGAAAACAACTTCTTTAACCAGAGCCAAACTACTTAGAAGGTGATTTTTCCATCTTTTTTTTGTAACTTGAAGGAACCAAGACCCATCAATCCATAGCACACATTCACTGAGCATCAACGACAAGATGAGTGGTGGGCTTCATGGAAAGAAGTATGCCGCATGGTCCCTGCCTTCCAGTCTAGCTGGGGTGATAGGACACAGGCCTGCGGGACTCTTATCACACTGTTACACTGCAATTCAAGGCAGCAGATGCTGGTACAGACTCTTGGACACAGCTTGTTTCCTGGCCAAAGCTGCAGGATCTGCACCAGCAGGGTCACCCTTCCTCCCAGATCCCGGGCCCTATCTTGATCCAATGCAAAAAGATTTAATCAGACCAGCCACACGTTGTAGAGTTCAGCACCAAGTCTTCTTGGGAACTAGTTTAGACCCAGGTTTGATAACTGGGTTACTGTTGGTGTCAACCAGTTCCCTTTTGGAACACCCCAATTCTTACTCAGCCCTCATTTCTTGTGTATTTCCCATTCTACTCTAAGGCATGGAAGTTTCCTCCATTTCCAGGCTCCTATTCATGCCACCCACTTGTCCTTGTGACCTCCTGAGTGTCCCCCAACCCAGATTCCCAGTCCACATGTTTTATCTACAGCTGAACAATGAATTTTGTGGGGCTCTTGTGGAAAAGCAAGAGCAACAAAATGATAAGATATAGTAGCTATTGAAACTCAAGGGTCTCACGTCACCCATGTGAGCATTATAACACCTGCAGAGCTGCAGGGCATTGCCCTCAGAGTCATAATATTCCACTGAAAGTAAAGCCAATGATCAAAAGTCTAAAAATAATAAATGCTGGAGAGGGAGTAGAGAAAAAGGAACCCTCCCACACTGTTGGTGGGAATTTAAATTGGTGTAGCCACTATGGAAAACTGTATGGAGGTTCTTTAAAAAACTAAAAATAGAGCTACCATAGGGTGCAACAATCCCACTCCTGGGCATATACCCTGAGAAAACCATGGTTCGAAAGGATACATGCACCCCAATGTTCATTGCAGCACTGTTTACAATAGCCAAGACATGTAAGCAACCTAAATGTCCATTGACAGATGAGTGGATAAAAATGATGTGGTACATATATACAATGGAATACTACTCAGCCATAAAAAATAACAAAATAATGCCATTTGCAGCAACTTGGATGGGCCTAGAGATTATCATACTAAGTGAAGTAAGTCAGAGAGAGACAGATATTATATGATATCACTTATATATGGAATCTAAAAAATAATGTAAATGCGTCTATATACAAAACAGAAACAGACTCACAGACATAGAAAACAAACATGGTTACCAAAGGGGAAAGGGATGGGGGAGTTATAAATTAAGAGTATGGGATTAACAAATACAAACTACTATACATAAAATTGATAAACAACAAAGATTTACTGTACAGCACAGGGAACTATATTGAATATTTTGTAATAACCTATAATGGAAAATAATCTGAAAAAATGTATATATATACACAAATATATATATTGTGTGTCTATATATATATCACAAAGTGATATCTGAATCACTTTGCTGTGAACCTGAAACTAACACAATATTGTAAATCAACTATACTCCAATTAAAAAAAAAGAGAGTAAAGCCAGACACTGGCTTGTGTAACCCAACCCTAGGTTTTCACCTCAGCCACCTGTTTCTTTAGAAACTGTCAACTCAGACCAAAGTTCAAACAGTTTATAATTCCCAAAAGCAGCTGCATTTCCAATAAATAATTAGTTATCAAATTAACTGTGACCCTGACACCTGCCAGGTCCAACCAATTCACAAGGATTTTAGAAAGCGTGTATTTTGAGATTTTGTTACCCCTGTTATTTTCAAAATCACATGATTTTAAACACTTGACTTTAGATACGATGAAAGCTTTTTGTCTGGTGGGACTCCTGCATAGTGCGTGTATATGTGTGTTGGGTTGAAGATAACTCCACAATTCCATGATTAAAAGTGGTGAATTCAGAGTTTAAACTCCATCAGTTCAAGATTTCTCACCTTTCTCTACCCTTCATTCCTCTTTCCAACAGGGAGGTATCTGCACCGAGAATTGTTGTCAGGGGTGGCTGTCTGTGCTGAGTGGTGGCTTCGTGGTCCTCAGCTGGTCCTTGTTTTTATGAACTGGCCTCTCTATAGATGGTCATGCCTCACCATGGCCTCTGCTCACTGGGCCCGCCCACTCTGCTTCTTCCTGGTTCCAATACCAGGCCTTTCTGGGTTGACTGGATGGCCCTCAGTCACTGCTGAGCCCCTCTTGGGTACCCTGGGGAATTCTATGTGTTTTCTTGTGCCTTTTCACACGTAGTGAGCTTTCCCCAACTCCACAGGCTGGCACTCCTCCCTCAGCCTCTGCTGTCCTCCCAAGCAGGCCCCAAGACGAGGCATTCATCTAGCAACATTTAAAGTGATGACCGATGTTGTCAGAGATCCAAAAAGGAAGGCCATATAGATATACAGATGTAGACACGTCTCCTTGCTCCCCTAAACAGTTTCCTGGAAATAGCCTGACATGCATCTATCAGCTAATATTTTGAGTGCCTACTATGTGCCAAGGACTATTCTAGGTACCAGGGATACAGTAATAATCAAGACAAGAAGTCCTGATCTCATGGAATCAGATAGACAATGTGTCAAGATAGACAATAAACAGGATCTCATTTCACAGTGAAAACGAACTTATTTTAATTCTTACCCCTAAACAACCCATGAAATATTAAACTTCCCCCCAAACAGGACATGCCTAAAAGCTCTGTAAGTTTTGAGCAATTCTCACGATGTAAGAGTTACAAATTCCCAGGATTGTGCTGTGGATTACCTACCAAGGTATTAAAAGTACAGAAATGACCTCTTTTGAGATAACATAGTTATCCATTACTGAGTCCTTGCTATGTACCAGGCACGATGCCAGGGTCTTTTCATGTATTATCTCTAATTCTCAGTGCAATCCTAAATTAAGTGGGTGTTGTTATTATTAGTAGCCCCACTTTGCAAATGAGAAAACTGAGGCTGATACAAGTTAAGTAAATTACCTGAGGTCACTCAGGTATTAAGTGGATGAGCCTTAATGGGACTCAGATGGTCTGACATCGCTCTGTTTCCATACAAATAGTAGGGAAATGCATAAAAAGAAAGGCAAAATTCTAAGTAGGAATTCTTGGAGTGTTCCTTTAAACAAAACCGTGCCTTTATATTTAAGAGTGTGTACATGTGAACTGGAAGAATTAGGGAGAAGTTTGGCTTGGAGAGAAGAGGATGAAATAAAGTTTGTTAAAGCTGAAGTTTGTGGAAACACTGACAACTGAGGATGAAACAGAAATGGTAAAACATCTTAGGAAGCATAATACAGGAAGGCGTAAAAATAGAATCCATTTTGCAAATATTCAGTTCCCATACAAGCTTCTGGGACCAGATCTTGAGGAGGTGGGAGAGAAGATAAGAAAGCTGACCCAGGGCAACCTTTGTGTGGTCATAGGTCCTGTACCAGGCCTTACCTCACAACCCTTGTCCACACCATGCCCTCTTCCCTCGTTCCTCACACCCCAAAACTGAGCGTGCCCTCTCCAGCCCCCAGGAAGTCAGCGTCCCCAAAAGATGGCAACCTCTGTCCCTGCATCCTTGGTCTTGGCCCTGGTCTCAGCCCCCCAGGCACATGCAGGTTACCCCAGGCTATTTCACTAGCCCAGGCCTCCCCATGTCCTGGGTTAAGCTCTATGAAAATCAAACTCGCCACCTGTATTCCCTTCCTTTGTGGTGCCCTCCAGTGTGTGCAAGGAAAGTACCCTGGGAACTGAGTTAAACTCCATCGAGGCCAGTCCTGGGTGCTGTGTTCCCACTTGGGAAGCCCCGAGGCAGAAAGCAGAAGGTAAGAGCATAGACCAGCCCCGCCCCTGAGGGGGCCTTGGAGCTAATCAGCCCCCTTCAGCATCTTGGCCTCTGCCCCTGTTGGACTCTTTCACTTTGTCTTGCCTTGTAGACATGCCTTCTCTTCCATTAGATTATAAGTTTCTTGAAGGCAGCTCGGAGGAAGTGCTCCATAAACCTCTAAGGTTCCATAAACATGCTCTCCTCTTTAGAAGAGGAGGAACCAACGGTGGCTTGTTGTCAAAGGAAAACTCAGTCCAGACTAACGCACTTTAGGGTAAGCTCAGAGCGTCAGGAAACCTCCCTCTTCTCTGCCCCCACTCTCTCCTCTTTTCTTCACCTGATTCTTTCCCTTTCTGGATTTCTGTTCCTTGGAACAGAAATGACACTGTGACCATGACCACATTACAGTGAATGGAAACACAAAGAACAGAACTGATTAAACTGTTTGGAGTTTCCTGTCACATGATGCACATGGAAACAAATCCACATCAAATGTTCCATTCACTCCTCTTTAAGTTTTTTAGCCTCTTCTTCTGCACGTTAGTTATTTTACTAATTATTTTTATTTGTCCCCCTTTCAAAGAATGTATCTACTTTTTTTTTTTTTAAAGCATCCTTAAGATATCCATCTTCAGGAAAAATTTCTGGAATGTGGACATATGTTTGATTCCCGGTGTAGTTATAGCACTAATATCTCAGGGTAAATTGCGTTAGGACATTCTCTCTAAGCCTTGATTTCTGCAGGATTTACTTTTTCAGGTGAGTGCCTGGAAAAAAGTTGGGAGGTGGGTCAAGTTTGTTTTCAAATGCTCTCTCCTTTGCCAAACCACTGTCCCTGCTGGCAGCAGGCAACCTAGCCCACGTCTGGAGTCTTCCACAGAGAGGAACTAGGGTTAAGAGCTTGACCTCTCATGCCAGCCTGCCTGGGTTCAAAGCCAAGCTCTACCCCTTCCTAGTTGTGTGACCTTGGACAAGTTACTAGATTCCACTGTCACTCAGTCTGCTCATCTGCAAAGCAGGAACAATAATAGGTTGCCAACGAGCCTGAAATATCTGAATAAATTTCAAGCACCTAGAACAATGCCTTGTACTCCGAATGAGTTGATAAATAACACTACTTTTAAAAACTGTGGCCCTCCACCCAAATAAAACCTCCCTAAGCAGTGCCAAGAATTGTCCATCTCTACAGAGTCCTGACCTTCCCACCCCTGATCACACTTTCCTCTCCTTCCTTTCTCACCCTTCCTCCAATCACGCTCTGGCAGTTGGAGAAGGACACAGCGGCTCCGGGGCTGCTGTATTCTGCCCATCAACCCTCCCCTTTTCACGTCCCTGTGCACTGGCACCACCCACTCCTTTGCTACTGCCCTCGGCTCCCTCGCTCCCTTGTCTTTCTTTGCTCCCAGGCAGCTCTGGGTAAGGGCTACACGCACCAGCCACAGCTTGGCCTCTCCCGCCAGGCTCACCAGGAAGCTTGCAGCCCATTCCAAAAGGTACCCACCACAGAAGGCTTTCATCCCCAGGGGGTTTGATAAGACCTCAGGACAGGCTTGCTAGCTGGCAGAGGGGAGTGAGGTAAGCTGGAAGCCTGATCCTCTGAAGCCGAGGTTGGTTCTGCTCTGGGAGTCTGAGAGATTCCCAAGCACTGCCCTTTTTCTCCTACTCAGAGAACCTCACTTCCAGAGGTAAAAGTTTTGGCCTTTGCCAAGTGGGACAGAGTCCAAGGCCTCCTTGCTCAGATGCTGGGGAGAAACTAGATTATCCCAGTGCATGAGATCCCTCATCACTGATTTTTTTCTCCTTGCTTTGAGGAGGGCACAGCCCAGGACACCCCAAAGTGGAAAATGTTCTCTATCTCTTCATCACACCCCTCCATAGATGAAAATCTGCCCCACACCCAGCTCAGGGTTTTGTCCAGTAACAGCGTCTCTTCTCCCGGCATTGTTTCCCATCCCCATCCAGTGCCTGAGGTCCTGATGCAGATGGTGTGGGGAGCACACAGGGGTTCTCTCCCCACACTCTGTTCTCCCAAAGGCAGGCACATGCACCCACGTGATTGACACCTGTAGTCCCTGGTGATCACTCCAGGGCCAGGGACTTGACAGGATATGCAGAGTCAGCTTCAGCATCTCCACAGCAGGCTGGGATCAGGCAGAGCACGCCCAGAGGTACCAGAGTCAGAGGATGGGGGGATACATCAGGACAGGGCTGGGCGCCAAAACACAAGTCCACCGTGGGCAAAGTCAGCCAGGAGAGCTGAGCTTCTAGACTTCCAGTTAAGAAGGAGGTCCCACTGTGACTCTCAGTCTGCAGACGTCCTTTCATTTCAGCCCTGGTATAACGGGAACAATCTGACAGGTGCTTGGAATAGGCGAGTGCTTTACATATTAATTGATATAATCCTCCCAAAAAGTCTCCAGAGTAGGTGATATTACATCTCTATTTCAAAATGAGGAAACCGAGGCACAGGGAAAAAAGTAAATCTCTGAAGGTCACATGGCTTATAAGTAGAAGAGAGATGGTTGAAATCCAAAATCCATGCTCTTAACCACTACCTTGTACAACCTGGCTCAGAGGCCCAGCTCTGCAGTTGCCTCGCTTGAATATCTAGGCTTTTATTTCTGAGGCTTAGTCTTCTCTTCACACCCATACTTCACAGTTTGTTGTGAGAATTAAATAAATCTCAGCATGTAGAGTCCTCAGCATGATGCCTTACTGGTAAACACAACCAATGTGAGCTATCAACAACATCGTCATCATTACTATTACTAAGTGCCAAATGCCCACAGGTCCATGTTGCCAGGTTTGCCTGTTTCCCTGCACTAAGGTAGGCCTCTGACAGCTCACAGTTACTCCCAAGCTGCCTCCACCTTAGTTTTCAGGCTATTATGAACGTAAGTAGAGCTGAGGCTTAGCAAGATTAAGTACATTGTTCAAGATCATTCTTTGAGGTTCTAAGACAGATCTCTAAAATCGAGTGGAGTGCTTTAACTGTTTTTTTATTAATAATTTTATTTTTTTGTGGATGTACAGTTGATTTAATTGTTTTTTAATTAAAAACTCAGCTTTGAAAAAGTATTATGAATAAAGAAAAGCATGACCACAATGCCACTTTCCTAATAGCAGTGATATTCATGTTATGCATTACTCACCAAGTTTTGTCCATGTCTGCAAAGACTGACGTTTCTCCTGATTCACTGTCTCCGTGGAGCAGCTGAGAGCACTGCTCACCGCAGTGTTGGGTTGGCCCAGAAAGACTCCCTGAGGATTCTAGAGGGACCACGGAATAAATCCAGAATGACTCCAGTTTGACCCTGGGAGAAAAAAAGTATAATCAAACATGGATATATAATTGAGTCAAGCAAGCGTCCCTTTAGAGACAAATCAGTCTCTTTGAGCCGTTAATTTTAAAAGTATTTTAATTAATTTATGTTTTGACAAATAAGAATTGTACATATCTAAGGTATATAAGGTGATTTTTTTTTTTTTAGTTTGGCCGCACCGTGTGGCAGGTGGGATCTTAGTTCCCTGACCAGAGATGTAACCTGGGCCCCAGCACTGAAAGCCCCAAGTCCTAACCACTAGACCACCAGGGAATTCCCTATAAGGTGATGTTTTGATACGTGTATGCATTGTGCAATAATTACCACAATCAAACTAATTAACATACCTATCACCTCCCACAGTCATTGTGTGTGTGTGTGTTTGTGTGTGTGTGGTGAAACCACTTGAGATCTACTCTCTTCCCAAATTTCTAGTGTGTAATATATTACTGCTAACTGTAGTCACCATGCTGTACATTAGGATTTCAGAATTTATTCATCTTATAACTGAAAGTTGTACCCTATGATCAATATCTCTGAGCCATTATCATTTTTTAAAATAAATTTATTTATTTATTTTTGGCTGCCTTGGGTCTTTGTTGCTGCGCACGGGCTTTCTCTAGTTGCAGCGAGCGGGGGCTACTCTTCGTTGTGGTGCGCAGGCTTCTCATTGCGGTGGCTTCTCTTGTTGCAAAGCACGGGCTCTAAGCACGCGGGCTCAGTAGTTGTGGCTCGCGGGCTCTAGAGTGCAGGCTCAGTAGTTGTGGCGCACGGGCTTAGTTGTTCCGCGGCATGTGGGATCTTCCCGGACCAGGGATCGAACCCGTGTCCCCTGCATTGGCAGGTGGATTCTTAACCACTGCACCACCAGGGAAGCCCCTGAGCCATTACTTTTTTAATCTGAACTACACTGTAGCCAAAGGCTCTATGCGAACTGCTAAAATTATGTAAGCATATAATCCATTGATATATTTATTAATGTATTCAGTAACTCAAAACGAAAGTTAAAATATGAACTTTAATTCTCTTTCTTTCTTTTTTCCCCTGTATTATTAACCAACCATATCAAGTCTGTTTCTTTTGGTGGGGGGGGGGTTGTTTTCTGTTTTTTTGGGTAGTTTTGTTGTTTACCCGAAGCTCCACGTGATCTTTCTCCATTCTAGCCTTCTTTGATTTAGTCACCAAATGCCCAGCACTGAAACATTTCATCTGTACTCATTGCAGGCTTACCTCCTGCACATACAGCTGGGTTGGGGGGTGTTGGTAGGAACATATAAAGACGTATAAGAAGTGGACCCTGATTCAAGGAGCTTACAATTCCACTGCAACACGGTGGTAATAATAAGATGACCTGGGACTGATTCCTGGCTCCCTCACTTAACTCACTGGGTCTGCAGGAGTAATTTACTACAATTCTTTACCTGTAAAATAGGGCAAATAGCAATAATAATAATAGTACCTACACCTGACTTAAAGGGTTGCTGTTCGGATCAAAAGGAATAAATTCTGTGAAAGCACTTTACAGACTAGAAAGTGATATTCAGAAAATTATTATTATTATTCATACAAAATGTTTTCACAACTCAAAACAGCACCTCTCAGGTTTTTGTCACTTTGCAAGTCGAATTTTCCAAGATTATCCTTTCAGAGATCTGTTTCCTACAAGATGTGATGCATGCAATTCAGGCAAGCTGCTGCCAGGTGCAGTCTTACCTGAAAAGTATTTGCTATTTTGACAGCCATCTTGATGTGGGCATGTTTTGACCTGGCCCACAAAACAAATCTTTAAGCTTCTAGATGTTTTTTTTTAGTGACCAATCAATGCATGAAATATACATACTTACCCCATCCTTGAGTCTTGCTCTATCCCTCACCTCACTCCATCGCTGACTTCCTGGGTTAGAAATCAAGGATACAAGTGCAGTCCACAATGGGTAGGAGATGGGAAATAAGGTGAGCTCAGGTTCTCGTGAAGGCTCCAGTCAAGGCTCTTTATTGATTCAGTGACAGAAAGTCCAATTCAAACCCAGCTCAACTGAAAAGAGATTAGGGTAACCCGACTACAGTCACAGTTAGCTTCAGAATGCAAGTGATGTCGCTGGGACACTGAGTCTCTCCATTTATCACTCTGCTCTTCTCCATGTTGGCTTTGGTTCCTTGGGTTCCATGTACTGGCAAGATAACAAACAAGAGCTCCAGGACTGCACCCATCAGGTTCAAATTCAGCAGAAAAGTCTGTCTCTTTCTCAATACAACTACTGGATCTGAATCTCACTGAACCGAACGTGAATCTCACTGAACCGAACGTGAATCTCACTGAACCGAACGTGAATCTCACTGGATCACAATTACATCCTTGAACCAATCACTGCGGCCAAGAGTATGAAATATTCTCATTGGCCAGGCCTGAGTTAGACCCGTCCCTGAAACGATACGGAATCGCTATCATCTGAAATGTATCAACTGAGAGAACTGATAGAGTGATTCCACTTAAGAAAATCAAGATGTTGCTGCTACAAGGAGTAATTACTTACCAGGTGATCAAGACCAGTAAATATCCATTACTGATTCAAATAAGGGACAGAGCGCACATTAGAAGAGAATGGCCAGGGACCACTTGTCAGACAAGTCACAAGTACAAGGTCTCATACAATTACCGTGTTTAGCAGCCTCAAAAAGGGTCAACATTTACACTAAGTATCTGTTCATTCTCTAGGAATTCATCTGCTCATATTCGAATTCTTCAATTTCTCTATTAAAGATCAAATTCATTTCTTTCAAGGAATAGATAGATTTATCTCCCTAATGACAGTACTTGGTCTCCTTGATAATTGAAAATCTAGAGTACTGGTCTTCAAAATGTATTCTATGCACCCTAGGGCAGTGGTCCCCAACCTTTTTGGCACCAGGGACTGGTTTCCTGGAAGACTATATTTCCACGGACCGGGCTGGGGGCTGGGGGCTGGGGGGTGGGGGTGGGGGGATGGGTCAGGTGGGAATGCGAGCGATGGGGAGAGGCAGATGAACCTTCGCTCGCTCGCCCGCCCGCCACTCACCTCCTGCTGTGTGGCCCAGTTCCTAACAGGCCGGTATCCATCCATCTGTGTGGCCCAGGGGTTGGGGACCCCTGCCCTAGGGGCATGATAATCCATTGCAGGGAAGAAGATGTCAATACACTTGTTTATATTTTCATCCTAAAAGCAAGAAATAAAGTTTTACCAACATGAACTGTAAGCACGGTCACTGGTGCCTGGCGTTGGTCCAGGTGTCAGAGGTTCTCAGGAAAGAACACGGGTTCTGTTGTGACCACCTAGAGGGGTGGGACAGGGAGGGTGGGAGGGAGGGAGACGCAAGAGGGAGGAGATATGGGAACATATGTATATGTATAACTGATTCACTTTGTTATAAAGCAGAAACTAACACACACACAAATAAATAAATAAATAAATAATAAATAAATAAATGAAAAAAAAAAGAACACGGGTTCTGTACACAGAGGGGTTGCGTGGGAGCCTCCTCAAGGCTTAGCTTTCAGCATATTACGCCCTTAAAATAGCTTTTAGGGAAAAAGGGCACATATCTGCAACTTATTCCCAAATATTTCATGAAAAAAAAAAGATAGATAGATGGATACGTAGATATATAAATATATAGATATAGATAGATAATGATAATGATAAAAAATATGGAGAATGTTAACACTTGGAGAATCTGAGTGAAGGGTATACGGGAATTCTTAGTACTGCTTTTGCAATTGTTCTGTAAACATGAAATTATTTCAAAATAAAAATTAAAAATGTGATGATGGTGAAGAGGCAGTGTAGAGTAGCCTAAGCAGGCGAAGATAGGGTGGCTCCAGCCCGGGGACCAGGAGGAGGAACAGACAAGGGTCCTGAGTGCTGTGAGGACAGTGCTGACAAACGAGGCACCGTCTCCTGACAGACAGGTGAAGACAGGAGACACTGGTTCTTTTCTTAAATCGAGTTGTTATCAATCTGCAAACTAAATCCTATTCTTTTTGCCAAGTAAAGTATGGATTTTCCCTGTCAGCACAAACACTACTGTCTGAGCACCCGGGGATGTTTATCAAGGCCTTGATGTTCACAGATGATGAAAACCTCCTCATGGTAATGGCTGGATTTTAGAAGCACGCATCAGCTGAGCTGCAGTTCCCCTCTCAGGAACACGGCAGATGGAGTCTGAAGGGCATAATCAGTGGAAAGGAAAGATGCAATTCTTTGTGTTTGTGTCATTTAGTGCAGCCACCCAGACAAGTTCTCAGTAGCCTGCCCTTTGTACAGACTTAAGACTAGAACCACAGGTGAGCATAAAGCCATTCGGCAAAATGATGTTCATCTGCATGCGCTAAAGAAGGGTGTTCACATCATATTTGAAAACAGAAGGGCACCTCCCCTGTTAATATGAAGCTTGCCGGGACTAAATGCAATTCTCTTCTTTCACCCTGGCCATCTTCACACCCGATATTTTAGAAAAGACAAAACTTCGGTTCAAAGAAGTTAAACATTTGCCCCAAGATCATACAATTAGTTGGCAGCAGAGCCAAGATTTGAAGCTGTGTCTTTCCGGCGTCAGACTTTCTGCTCCTTCTTATACTTCCACCTCATTTCCCATCTTACTTCCTAACAGGAAGAAGCACGGGCCTCAGCAGACGCTGACCTCACACTCAGCTACAGACGCAATTTGCGCTAATAAAACACATGGAGAAGTTCGCTGGGGTTTTCCAGGGAAATTCTTTCTCGGTCTTACGGGAATGATTGTAGAAGCAAGGTCTTCTCTCCAGCCTGGTCTCTGATGAGAAACTGTAGGGGTAGGACATCCTAGGACTACAAGTGTGCGCCACCCCAGGATGGAATGATGCATAGATGGAGCGATGGAAAAAAGATATGCATCAGGAATGTGGGTTCTTCATCCTGCTTCTACTTACTTGTGTTCTGGACCCTCTCTTGCTTTTCCAAAGACTGTGCTCCCATAATTATTGCTGGTTTTCTTTCGCTTCATTATCAATGTCTCCCTCCATTCTGGATATTCCAAACATGTGTTGGATTCTTTCATATTAAAACAAAATGATTATCCTTTGACTCTGTATTCTCTTCCCGCTACAGCCGTTTTTCTCTCCTTCCCTCTTCCAAAACTTTGTACTCTCTCTCCTCCCACTCATGTTTTAACCCATTCTAGTCTGGTTCCTGACGTCACTCTTCTCCTAGACCTGTTCCTGTCAAGTTCATCACTGACATTCACCTTCCCAAAGCCAATGGGCATTTCTCTGTTCTCATTTATCTAGACTTCCCAGCAGGATGTAAATGAGTTGAACATCCCCTCTTTCTTGGAATATGTTCCTATCTTGGCTTCCAGGACTCCACACTACCCTGGCCTCTCCCCTACCTCACTGGCTGCTGCTTCTCTGTCCCCTAGACTGACTTTTCCTCCTCTATTAAATTTCTAAATGTTGGGCTGTCTCAAGGCTTTGTCCTAGATCCTCTACTCTCCTCTACTTATTGCATCTCTTCCTGTATTCATTCAACACTAAATCAATACTTCTCGAGTATCTACTATATGCCAGACTCTGTTCTAGGCACTGGAAATAGAGCAATGAATAAACAAACAAATCCCTGCCTTTATAAAGCATATATTCTAGTGGAAGAGAAAATAAACAAAAAACAACAAGAAGTGTATAATATAATATAATGTCCAGTAGTGATAAGTGATAGGGAGAAGAATAAAGCAGTGCCAGTGACAATGATGCTTTTTAAAAATAGGATGGCCAGGGGAGGATGTGATAAGGAGGTAACATTTACATCTGAGGAAAGTGGAGTGTGAAAGAGAGAAGTTAAAGATGATTCCAGGTTTTTTGTTTGAGTGAAAGAATGATGGTGCCATTTATTGAAATAAGGAAGCCTAGGGGAGGAAGGGATTTGGGAGGGGAAAATCTAGAATTCTGGTTTGGATGCATCGATGGGTCATAGGGACACATTAAGTGGTTACTTGGATAGGTTAAGTTCCTCGTGTGGATGATTCCTTCCTCAGGTCTTAGAGAGACCTTTCCTGACCACTCTGTCTCTGAGAACATCCTACCGGCCACCTCCCTAGCCCACAGAATCTCTAGCACCTTCCTTAGTTTATTGTCTTCATTATAGTCACCTCAATCTGTAATAACAAAACTTGGCTATTGTTTGGCTACCCTCACAAAAGTTAAGTCCTGGGGGGAACAGGAATGTTGTCTGCCTTGTTCGTAGCTTTATCCCCAGGCCTTAGTACTGTGCTTGTCACAACGGAAGAACTCAACAACTAATTGTTGAATGAAAAAACAAAGGGTAGGTCAGTCCTCTGGAGAAGTCAGGACAACTTCGTTCTTGTCCGAGCCCAGCCAGTCACTAGATATGTGGCTTCGGACCAGTCACTTCTGTGGTATTTCCTCAGTTTCAGAAGTCGTTTGATTAGATGATTTCTAAGGGCTAATTTGTCCACTTTGAAATTATGTTTAAAATCCAGGATTTTTATTTATTTACTCCAACCAAATCTGTACCCGGAACTTCATTCTGGTAATAACAATGCTGAAGGGCTTTTTGATGTAGCATGAGTGCAAACTACTGCTTCTGGGGAAATTCGCCACAGAGATCCTGAAGGGTCTGTGATCCCACTCTGGGCCGCCCGAAGTCCTCAGTCTCAGGTAGCCATCCATTCTGTTAGCCTCCAAGACCAGGGAGAAACAATTGGAAAGGAAGGAGAATAAGTGAAGGAGTTCATTTTCTGGAACATTATCGAGCACCTGCTCACTAGCCCAGTTGAAGCCTTTTCAGGGATGCTAGCATATTTCACATGTAATTAAGGGTTATTTGGGTATTAAGGCATATCTTCACAAAACCGGGTGAGGAAGGTATTAATACCCCCCTTTTCACTGATGTAGGAAATGAGGTTCAGGGAGATGAACCGATTTGCCATGGTTCAGACAAGTGACAAGTGGCAGATAAAAGATTGGAATCTATATCTCCCTCCACCCTCCTTGTGCTCTCCACCCCATCATCGATGCCTCTAATAAAGGGCATACCCCCTTGGGTATAATCAGTTTCCAGTGGACTCAGGTCTATTTGTTGAATCAACAAATGAAAATAAGTTGGATTAAGAAACACTCTCTCATAACTCCGTGTTCAAAACACTGACAGTTTACGTTTCAACTTATCTGGGAAATCCTATTGCAAAGTCATTAATTACTATGTACATATACATAGCTGGGTAGAAATAAAGCCACAAAAAAATATCACCTTGTTTACAGAGATAGGAATGATTTCCCTTCTGAAATAGCAAGATTTCCCAGGGCTCCTTCTGGAGAAGGTAGAGGGAGAGGCCAGGAATATCTACTCCCCACATACAATCCATTGGAAGATCCTTCACTTCCTTTGTTTTCTTTTTCCTCTGCAATTTTTGAAGACTTCACTTTCAAAAGAATCTTGTTCTTTCTTCATGGGAAAGGAATTATTTTCCCATCAAGGTATCCGTGTTACAGAAGGTTCCCACCCTGATGTGCGTGTGCACGAATGAGGATATGAATCCACACCACATCAAATATGGAAAGCTGTCTATACGCATCTTAGCGTTGGGCATGATTCTGAAGGAATAACATTTTTTTAAACCCATAAGCCGTTTGGCATTGATATAAATCAGGAATGGGAAAACAACGCAGATGGGGTGTACTTCTTTCTTCTCTCTTTCAGACACAAGCCAACCTTTCTTTGTAAAAAATGGTCTGGAAAAAAGGATTGAGTGTTTTGAATAGAGAAGGGCGTCATTATTTTATCCTTCCCTACCAATAAACGATGACAAAAGCAGATACCTAAGAACTAAAACGGCAACAAAGCGAGAACGTGATTAGAAAAACGAATAAATAACATTTATTTGGTACAAAGCGGCTGGCAGTGTTCGAGAGGCCCCAGGGGCAGGGCGCGCCCTCAGAGGAGCAGGAGGGGGCCCAGCAGCAGCTCGCCCTGGCCCAGCAGGCGGCCCCGCTCCAGCCCGCGGCCCCGGTTCTCGGCCTTGACGCGCACGGCCAGGCGGCGCACCTCGTCCTCCGAGAGCCCGTCCAAGCACAAGTCCTGCTCCAAGACCGCCCGGCGGCTCCGCCGGACCACGGCGCCCCGCGGCCGGCGCGTCTGGCCCGGCGGCTGCAGGACGAAGCTGACGCGGCAGCCGACGGGGGCGCGGGGCTCGGCGGCCCCTCCGGCCGGGCCCTCGGCGCGGAGCAGCCGGACGCGGAGGCGCCCGCTGTCCCGACTGTACTCGACGGCCAGGCGCAGGGCGTCGCCGGTGCGGTCCAGAGTCACGGTGCCCTCGGCCTCCAGGCGCTCGGGCCGCGGGTCGTGGGGCGGCGGAGGGGACGTGGTGGGGGCCCGGGCCGGGGACCAGGAGCCGGCGCGGCGCCCGTCGTCGTCGTCGTCATCCCCGTCCCCGCTGGAGACGGAGCGGGCGCGGGCCAGGCCTCGGCTCCTCCCGACCCGCAGTGCGCGGCGCAGCAGCCCCTCGGGAGCGCGCAGGAGGCGGCGGCCGCGGGGCCGCGGGGCGAGCGCATCCGGGGGCGGGCGGGGGCCGCCGGGGGCCGCGGGAGGCGCAGCAGGCGCTCTTCCCGGGGGCGCAAGGGGGGCGTCTCCGCCGCCGCCGCCGTAAGTGCGGGCCCGGGGGCGGGGCGCGGGCAGGAGCGGGGCGGTGCCCGGGCCCCCGAGGAAGAGCGACTCCTTGCGGCGGGTGTGCGGACTCTCGAGCAGCGCGCAGAAGCCGTAGGCGGTGCGCGCCCGGGGCAGGTGCGGCAGCGAGAGCGCGGCCTGCGAGCGTGGGTCCCAGTCCGTGCGCCCCGCGCCGTCGTAGGCTCCTCGAGACCAAAGGTCCGGCTCTGCAGCGCACCGCCGGGGCAGGGCGACGGCCGGGGTCGAGGACACGGCCGAGCAGGGCGTGGGCAGCCGCGGCGGGATACAGAACTCGGGGATGCGGTCCGGGGTGAGCACGTTGGAGAAGGCAGGCTCCAGAGCCGCGCGGCCCGCGGCCGAAGCGCGGAGTTTCCCGAGGAGCCGCATCCTCCGAGGCTGGGGCTGGGAGTGGGGGGAAGAAGCGCTCCTGCGAGGGAGAGAAGCTTCTGAGTTTGGACGCCCGGGGCATCTCGGGAGTGGCTGGGCCCCTCCCCGGAACCCTCTGGGTGTGCCAATGCGCCTACGACCCCCTGCCAGTCCGGCCCGAGCTCTCGCGCGCCCACAAAGCCACCCGCCTTCCATTCATTGGTACTAAATAAACGAAGAAGTAGAAATCAGACCTTTGCCCCTTCTTCAGTCCCTCTGGTTCCTGAGTTACAAGTTCAGTGCACGTCGCCTTGCAGTCCAGAATGGCGCTCCAGCTTCGGCACTGTGGTCGCGAGACGAAGCGCTCCTCTCTTATATCGGAGCCTGAGCCCCGCCCAGCTGGCCCGGAGCCCAACCCTTGGAGTCGCTGGACGGCCCGCCCTCCCGGCCGCCCCTTCTCGCCAGCGCCGGGCCCTGTCGCGGGGGCTCTCGTGGGAGCGAAGCTGTGGCGAGAGCCGGCACCCTCTGCTCAGCCCTGGGACCTGCATCCGCTGTGCGTGCAGGGAACCGCCCGTGAAAGGTTGCCGGTGGAGGGAGGCTGCCTCGTCGGCCTGCCAGGGGAGAATCGGCGGTTGAAAATGTTGGAGGTTTCTTGGAGAAGGTGCAGCTGGATACGGAAACAAGAATTTCCCTTTTGCTGGGAGCTAAATCCTGCCCCCCCCACCACCACCCGGAGGTGACCTACACGCACTAGCGTCTTCTGTTTTACTACCCCCACGAACCTGCAGTGTGTAGACACATATAGTTCCCATGGTACTCGTGTACTTATTTATAAGCCTGTCCCCCTCGGCTAGACAGTGGCCTTCTTAATAGTATAGGGCCTGGCTCAGTCAGTGCCATATATATTGGTGGAGTGGGTGAATTAATGTATGCAAAAATTTCTGAATGACTACAGGCTCTGCCTATCATCTTGATGGTCACAAAAGGTGGGGTTTCTGGCTCACGCCCTAAAAATGACACTTGGTATTTCCAAAGCTACCCCTTTCTCTCTGCTCCAGCATGGAGGTATCCAGCTAGAAAGCACGTCATAGAAAACCCAGGTTGCCTCCCTCCCCACCCCTGCCCCCAACCTTCATTTTCCAAGATGAGAAAACTGAAGTCCAGTGGGACTTGAGGAAATTCCATAAAAGTTCAATGAGCTAGTTAATGGCAGAAGCTGGAACTAGCAATTTCCTGTCTATTTGGCTTTGTATGTGATGCTTCCTGTTATCTGAAATGCCCTCCTCTGTTTTTTTCTCTATAGGAACTCCTTTTTTTTTAGTTCAGCCAGACATCATCCCCTTCAGAACATTTACTCAACTCCCCCACTACAGTTCTCAGCCGCTCCTCATTCCCTTCATACACATTCTATGGACCACCATTGCTGCATTTAGCAGGCTGCTCTGGAATTTTTGGTTTACAGGTTTGTCTCCCCTACTAGACTGTGAGTTTCTTGAGGGCAAGGACTGCAGTAATGCAAACGGAGAGGAGTCTGGCGGACCTACTATGAATACATGTATGTAAAATAAATAGAAGTGCTGTGATCCAGAACCTGGGTCTGCCTCCATCCCAAAGCAGACCTCTCCAAGGGACAAGCCTGCCTGTCTTATTCAACTCCTCCAGTTTCAGCACCTGGAGATACAGTGCCGGGCAAATAATAATTGCTCAGTAAATATTTGATGAATTATACTGTGTTGAATTCAGCCTGATCTACAATCCAGGTCTTATGACTGTCATGTGCTTTAAACCACATATCTGTCTAACTGCTTTATTCAATTTCTTTCTCACAACAAACCAGCGCAGAAGACATTGCTTCTGTTTACGATATAAGAAACTGAGGCTCAGGTTAAGAGACTTGTCTAAGGTCGTTCAAATTATGAGTCACAGCCCATGTATTGTAAGTCCTAGCTTTTTGCTAATTTCTTCCTTCTCTCTTTCCTGCCTTCCTCCCTCCGTCCATCCACTCAGTTCAATATCATTCACTGAGTTCACTGTGCGTCAGGGCATGTGTGCATGGTTTGTATTGCACTTGACACCCAGAATGTTAATTCTTAAAGCAACTCAGTGTGCTAAGTATTTTCCATTATCTCTGCTTTGGAATAAGTACCATCATTTCCAAATCTTTAAAGGTAAGGAGAGTGAGTGTTTTCCATCGATTAGTAAGTAGTACTTTCTTTTTAAGTTGATCACTGCTGCCCTCTAGTGTGTGCTTTCTGATAGGGCAAGCATGAATCCCTACGCAGCCGGGCAGCAGCAGCCAGACCCGCTGCAGCCACACCTGCAAGCGGAGGAGTCCCCAGGGGGTCTCAGACTGGATCCTTTCCTATTGATTCTGCAGGCCGGTCTGCAAATCCGTGCACCAATGGTCTTCTCTGAAGCAGAGCAACTAGCATTATATCCTGCTCATGTGCCAGCCCACTGCCAACGAGACCTCAGTGAAAAGGGCCTTTGTGACATGAACACACAAGCATTTCAGCAGTGAGTAAATCCACTGGAAGCAGGACATGGGGTTTGAGAAACTGTGCTACCACCACATCCATGTTCACAGAAGACCATAAGCATGGCTATAAACGCAATCTCTATGCAGAGGGTTTTCCAAAACTATTAGTTTTCCATGGATCAATATTCTACAGAAGAGAAATAAGATACAGGGAACTTAACTTACTTACGCAGGGATACACTCCAGTCATTCATTCATCTAAACCCATGGCTGCAGGCTGTATCCACCGTCAGAGGCCTGGTGTCCTTCCTGATTCTTAAATCACAATAGGAAAAAGTGAAAAACAACCCCCTCAGTGGAAACTCTGATCACACCAGTTGTTTCATTATTTTGTGCCTTATGACCACAAAAGGTTCACTATCATCTCGTTTGTATTCAAGCTCTGAAACTGTTATTTTAAAGAAACTATACCATTAATAATGTTTACTGATTGCTCACTATATACTGGGGTCTTATTTAATCTCTAAACAACTCCCTAAAGAAGGTAGGGATGTAGAAAGTGAAGCTCAGAGAATAAACAACTTGTCCAAAGTCTCCCATCCAGTAAGAGTAGAGCTGGGACTCAAACCCATATCCATCTGGCTCATTATTCTGTGTGCTTATAACCACTTCCCCACAGTGCCTGCCTCAAAGCTATTTCTCCTGAATCCATCTCCTCTCTAGGTGGTTAGATAAAAGAAAAAGAGGGCTTCCCTGGTGGTGCAGTGGTTGAGAATCTGCCTGCCAATGCAGGGGACACGGGTTCGAGCCCTGGTCTGGGAAGATCCCACATGCCACAGAGCAACTAGGCCCGTGAGCCACAACTACTGAGCCTGCGCGTCTGGAGCCTGTGCTCCGCAACGAGAGAGGCCGCGATAGTGAGAGGCCCGCGCACCGCGATGAAGAGCGGCCCCCGCTTGCCGCAACTAGAGAAAGCCCTCGCACAGAAACGAAGACCCAACACAGCCATAAATAAATTAAAAAAAAAAAAAAAAGCTTGCTGCTTAAATCTTTCCTTAATTAAAAAAAAAAAGAAGAAAAAGAAAAAGAGACCCTTGTCCCAAGGCCTTGAATTGAAACTGTACACCTTATTGATTATACCAGCACCTAAATGATTAAAGCATGCAATTGTCATAAGCAGGAAATCACTGGTCATGCATAGTAGTGCTGTACTGTTTGTAGACAGAATCCTTGTCCTCTCAGGAAGTGTATTGATTCTCTTTATTTATACCATACCTTGTTCCAAAACAGGATTTGAGGTGATTTACATAATAAAGACTCAGGGAATTTATTGTCAGCTAGAGCCTGACACGGTGAAGATGGAAAAGAAGTGCACTTAGCTAAGTAAAGAACCCTGAGTGAGGTCACCAATTGACACATACCAATACCTATGCCCCCAAGATGAGAAGAACAAGGTGTGGAAGCAGTTAAAGAAGCTCTAGTGGGAAGGCTGGGGATAGTATTTTTTTTTCAATTGAAAAATAGTTGTTTTACGATGTTGTGTTACTTTCAGGAGTACAGCAAAGTGATTCGGATATATGTATATATATATATATCCTTTTTAAAAATATTTATTTATTTATTTATTTGGCAGGGCCGGGTTTAGTTGTGGCATGCAGGATCTTCATTGCGGCATGCAGGATCTTTTTTTTAGTAGTGGCATGTGGGATCTAGTTCCCTGACCAGGGATCGAACCTGGGCCCCCTGCGTTGGGAGTGCGGAATCTTAACCACTGGACAACCAGGGAAGTCCCTATATTATATATATATATATATATATATGTTCTTTATTCTTTTTCAGATTCTTTTCCATTATGGGTTATTACAGGATATTGCAAATAGTTCCCTGTGCTATACAGTAGGACCTTGTTGTAGTATTAACATTTAATTTCCACTCTAAGGAAATTAGTATATTCTTTCCTGCTTGTCTTAATTATTGCTTAATCCAAGTTATGTACAGTGTCATTAATGTTCTTTGAATCTCCTTAAGTCAAATAAATAGTCTTTTAAAATTTCAACCATGCAGGTACATTTATGTTATGGACGTGATTAATTATGATACCTTCATATTAAATCAAGTGCTTGATATGACATTAAATTGATGAACACAGTAATTAATGCGTAGCAGCTTATACTTCCTTATGGGCTGTCTAGAAGATAAACTGCTCTAGTCTTGATCCCCAGCCAAATGCTTGATCCTAGTTGGTCACTGATTTGTCTTTTCTCTGTGAATAGCAACCAAAGTTTTAAGTATTCCATTCTCCTTCCCATCACTAACTACTTTAATGTTGACCAAAAGCAACATTCTTGTTGAAGACTTATTTTTGTTCTCTGTCCACAGTATCTACACTCCATTCACATTTTCTTCAATTTTTCTTTTTTAGGTTTTATTTTAAAAAATATGTTACATTTTATATCTGAAAAAAACTCAAAGCATAATATAGTGAACATATTATTGTTCTCGCGCCTCTTCTCTCTCTCTCTTCCCCCCCCTCTTTAAATATTAGTTTTACTACATATATACATATATCTCCCTAAAAATTATTGTTCATTTTCTATTTTTGATGTTTATAAAAATGATAATACTGTAAATATTCTTTCACAGTTTGCTTTTCTTCACTCTACATTGTTTGTAAGATTCATTTATGTGTACATGTATAGCTCTAGTTCATTTATTTTCACTGATGTATAGTATTCCATTGTGTAAACATACTTCCTTCTCTTGCTGATGGATGCTTGGATTATTTCCAGTTTCTCCACTGCTGGTATGAACACTGGTATACAGGTCTTCTTAGTCACCCGTGCAAAGGTTTTCTAGAGTACATCTCTAGGAATAGACTAGCTAGTAATAGGGTATTTGCACCTTCAGTTTTAATGTAAAATCACTTTCCTCATAGCAGTATATAAGATTTCCTATTGCTCCAATCCTCAACTACAAGTAGTATGGTCTGATTTTTAAATATTGCTAATATGCTGAGTGCTGTGGGCTGAATTGTTTCCTCCCAAAATTCATTTGTGAAGTCCTAACCTGTAGTGGCTCAGAATGTGACTATATTTAGAGATGAGATCTTTTAAAGAGGTAGTTAAGGTTAAATGAGATCATTAGGTTGGGCCGTAATCTGATGTGACTGGTATCCTTATAAGAAGAGATTAGATTAGAACAGACATGCACGGAGGGAAGACAATATGAAGAAGATGGCCATCTACAAGCCAAGGAGAGAGTCCCTTAGAAGAAGTCAACCCTGCCAAAACCTGGATTTGGAGTCCTAGATCTATGCAGAAATAAATTTCTGTTATTTAAGCCCCCTGATCTGTAGTTCCTTGTTATGGCAGCCCTAGCAAACTAACACAGTGAGTTAAAAATGGTAAATTATTATAATTTTAATTTGCATTTCTATTGTTGATAATTGAGGTTTAGCAATTTTGCCAATTAGCCATTCAGCTTTCTTCTATAAAATTCTTTTAGATTTAAAAAAAAAAAATTTTCATTGTGTTGCTTCCTTCTTTTGTATGTATATACACACATTGAACACTACTTCTTGGTCATTTTTAAGTTTGTAAATATCTCCCTGTGACTTATTTTTCATATTTTTATGATGTCTTTTGAGAAATAGAAAACAGGAATTTATTGTCTTATAACTCTGGAGGCGAGAAGTCTAAAATGAAGGTGTCAGCAGAGCTATGCTCCCTCTGAAACCTGTGAGGGAGAACCCTTCCTTGCCTCTTCCTGGCTTCTGGTTGCTTGCTGGAAACCCCTGGAGCTCCTTGGCTTACAGCTGCCAACACTTCAGTCTCTGCCTGCCTCATTGCATGGCATTCTCCCTCCTGTGTCTGTGCCTCTGTGTCTCTCCTCTTCTTAAAAAGACAAATCTTATTGGACTAAGGGCCTACCCTACTCCAGTATGACCTCATCTTAACTAATTACATCTGTAAAATGCTATTTTTCTAACGATGGTCACATTCTGAGGTACCGGGGGTTAGATCTTCAACAAATCTTTTTGGGGGAAACAATTCAGCCCATAACAATGACTGAATCATATCTTGTCTGATCCATCTGTCAGCAATGGATTCCCTACTTAATATGGTGGAGGCGGGCGGTAATTTCAGGAGCTAGAGCAGGAAAAAATTTAGGAATCCTCATAAAAATTGAACCACCCATTATTCCCAGCACAGGAACCAGAGGTCACGTCTACACCTCTGCTTCTTGGGTAGAGAAATTTATAATTGTTTCCTCTCTAGGGGAAATGTGAAAGTTAGCCAACTCAAAGCTCTGCCGCTTTCCTGAGGCTGCTCCAGTCTGGCTGCCAGCCAAGAGTTGCTGTTTAAAGAATAAAATCCTCTCATCATGAATAAGCAAATTGCTGAATAAAGCCTGGAATTTCCAGGAAGGAAATAGGTTGTAGAGGTAGTTTTCCTCCACATGGGGGGCTGTGGAGCCATACCAGTACAGAGTGGAGCATGGAGGGTCCCAGGCCAGCGCAGGGCGAGGGGTGCCACAAGGGGAATGGCCTGCCCGGGAGAAGACTGCGAAGGCCTGGGCAGGGCCTCCCCACCTCCCCAGAACCCTTTTCTCAGACCAGAGACCTGGGATCTTGGCACAGCCCAAATGATGAGGAAAGAGCCATAGAGAAGGACAAATACAGAACACTTCTGGTTGACTTCTCAAGCAGGAAGTCTAAGCCAGATCTGATTTACCTTACAAGGAAAATGTTACATTTCTAGCAACACCAGTATCGTGGAGAAATCTGGAACTATTACAATTAGAACTAAATATTATTTAACTTGTCTCTGTAAGATATATCATACACATAAACTCTTTGTCAGATCAGTAAATTTTACTTTAGTGTCCGTCACAGATTGGGTTTCCTGAGAAGCAGAGTGAACTACAGATGTGCACGTAAGGAGGTTATTGGAAGATGCTCTCGAGAGATACACCTGTAGGGGATGAAGAGAAGAAAGCAGAATTGGGCAGAGGGAGAAGAGCTGCAAAGCAGTCCCAACAGAGGCCTCTGAAGATTCCACAAAGAGCTCTGGAACTGGGAGAGCCGTGAAGAGTTGTCTCAGGGTGGGATAAGGAGGCAGGCGATTATAGCCACCACCCCACCCCTGCCCATTGTTCAGTCATTGGCTGAGAGCTCTCCCAGGGAAGGGGGCATGACCTTGATCATGGCGGGTCCCTTAGCTAAGACAGTTCCTGGAGAAGAATTTATCTGTGACTTGTTAGCAGCTAGGAGAATGAGTGCCTAGGAACTGAAGCCGGGGGGTGGGTGGTATGGGCAGCACACCACAGCCTCCAACGTGACAATGCTCTCGCTCTGGAGTGACAGGGGGTGGCACTACCGGAGGGGTTGATACATTCAATACACACCATGGCCCCTCAGCACTGGCTGGCGTCTTCCACTCCATTAGCAAAAATATCTAATCCCAAAGACTCCTCCACTTAACACAATCCACCCATCGCTCATCTAATCACAAATGCACTTGTGCCCTTCCCCGCTGAAGACAAGTGAGCATTACACTGTGGGGCTGCTCTTAGGGTATATCCAGGTGATAGCCACTCCTTGTCTAGGGCAAGTTCTCAGGTCTGGTAACCTGTGGGCAGACTGGTTAAATAAACTGAGGCACATCCATATGTTAGATCATTAAAACTGAAGTTGTAGAAGACAATAATTATAAGAAAATAAAACAGTGTGCACCATCTGATCCCATTTCTGGGGAAAGAGATACCTATGGAAAAAAAATCTATCAGAATGGCCACTAAAACAGAGTGTGTTGTTATATTTGGACAGTAGGATTATAGATTTTTCTAATTTTTCTCCTTCTGCTTAAATGTATTTTTTTCTGGATCAACCCAATAAACATGTTACTTTTGTAATAGGGAAAAAGTTGTTTCTCCTCTAAAGAGTAGATACACCTTGTGAGGAGTAGGCCTTGTGACCACGTTAATCAAATAGTGATTTGTTAAATCACCAGGGGCAGAAATCAGGAACAGGACTTCAAATGGAATTTGTATATTAATAGTGGCCACTTCAGAGCCTGGGAAATTTAGGAGAGGACAAGTCTGAGTAAGAGAAGAAGGTTTAGACCTATGCTGTTCAAAACAGAGGCTATCAGCCACATGTGGCCACTGAGCACTTGAAATGTGGCTGGTTTGTACGAAGATGTGCTATGAGTGTAAAATACAAGATTTCAAAGCTTTAGTATTAAAAAATGTAAAATATCCCATTAATAATTTTTAATATTACATCTTGAGATGTTAATACTTTGGATCTATTGGGTAAAATAAAATAAAATATTAAATATAATTTCTCCTGTTTCTTTTGTACAGTGCTGGTCTAGACTTTGGCAGGAAGCATAAATTCTCTGAAATACTTCCCCAAAGTACAAACAATTTGAAAAAGTAATTGTCTCACAGGATACCCACTAACCTTGCAGTTTTACTTGGTGCTTTCATAGGACCACCACAGAAAAGGGGAATTGGTTGACAAATGAGCACATCAAATGAGCTCTGGGTGCTACAAGGCCATTAAATACAACCACTTAATTGTGTGTATGTCAATCTATGTAATTGAAGAAATTATATCTCAGGGAAAGTTAAGGAAACACCATGTTGTTGCAGACAGCCGTTAACATCTTCCCCTGGGAAAAGCCCTCATGCCTGTCATGGGGTGCTGCACGGGAACCGCCCACTGCACCTACACACCAGATGTTGACTTGAGCTGAACTGAGCATCTGATGGAAGGATTCTGACCCATTCCCAAGGATAAAGATCAATGACTTGGGAAATCACCTTTAAAGAAGAATGGTTTACTCTTTTTTTGGTTTTTAACATCTTTATTAGAGTATAATTGCTTTACAATGGTGTGTTAGTTTCTGCTTTATAACAAAGTGAATCAGCTATACATATACATATATCCCCATATGTCCTCCCTCTTGTGTCTCCCTCCCACCCTCCCTATCCCACCCCTCTAGGTGGTCACAAAGCACCGAGCTGATCTCCCTGCGCTATGCGGCTGCTTCCCACTAGCTATCTATTTTACATTTGGTAGTGTTTATATGTCCATGCCACTCTCTCACTTCGTCCCAGCTTACCCTTCCCACTCCCCGTGTCCTCAAGTCCAAGGAATGGTTTACTCTTAATGCAATGTTTAGTTTTGTCTTTGGTTAATTTATTTCTTGATTTTTAATACTGGTCAGTGTCCAAAATTAAGATGCAGTCAACGGTTACCCCAAGCTGAGATGTTTATATGGAAAAGCACAAACTGGTTTAAAATTCATACAAATCAATCTAAACCTGGGTAAACTCTTATAATATTAGGTAATGTTTATAGAAATTTCAGAGAACACTAAATACATCTCAATTATCATTTCACTTTCTCAGCTGTCTATGAGGTATTTTTTCCATCAGCAATTAACGAAAGAGTGAATCTTGGGCTCAGAACTAATTCCAAAGTCCCTGTCAGTAGCAACTTTTTATTAGAATAAGATACAACTAATAAGGTGATTGCTGCCTGGGTACTGCTCCCCAAATCCCCCTTGATTCCAGGTTTCAGAAATTCCTCCTCACAGAGTGCTGTCTGATGCCTTACTAGGAAAGCGCTCACAGTACATTGTAATCAGTTACTATTTAGCACCATGCTTCTCAAACTATTCTCTCTGGAACTATGGAATTATGTACACTTTCTATAAGTTTTATGAGAAAACTTTTCACATGTAATGGAACATACAAAACATAAAATGTAGATGGATTTTTCAGGGGAAATAAGAAACTCCAAGAAGTTTCAGATTGCACCAAATCTCCAGATCTTGAAAGGTATAAGCTAGCAAGTGTTTGCTATTTCTGATGTCTCCAAAGGAAGCCTGAGAAGCCTTGCCCAAGCGTAAAGAATCTAGGAGCAGACGGTCACAGGCATTTGAGGGACAAAGCACGAGGTACAGGGTAGTCCTCGAGAAACTTGGGTGAAAACCCCCAAAGACAGATGTCACATCAACAATTTAGTTCACAACCTGCCACCAGGTACTGCAAAATCAGAGATGAGTCTTAGTTTCTGCTCTCAAAAAGCTTAGTTTCAGAGAGAAAACAGGTCTATCGAGTCAAGGCATGGAGGTATAAGACAAGCATTTTGGGAAACCCAAAGAGGGTCAGTTTTGTTTGGGAAGACAGAAAACACTACAGGAAAGAGTGATATTTGACTTGGGACTTTAGAGATACATGACAACAGCCAGGTTCAGTCACACAGCAAACAAAAGTGGGACATTATTCCTGTTGCTATTACTACTGTCAGCAATATCCATTCAAGTCAACTTGAGAAGATGGGGCTACTTCAGTGCTGGGACACAGACAGGTGTCGTCATAGGAACCGAATCAACTGTCCACAGCAGAGCAACCAGAGATCGCCTCTACATCTCTGCTTTTGGAGAAGACTATTCAAATCTATTTCTTTCCCTAGGGAAACATGAAAGCTCACCAATTTGCCCACGGCCCTGCCTCATCCCTGAAGCTTTCCCAAATTTACTAAAGAACAACAGTTGCTGCTTAAGGAAATTTAAAGGGCTATGAAAATATTTTTCCTTCTCCACAATAAACATTATAAAGGATAAAAGTTGGTTCATCTTAGAGAAATTTTTTCTCTTAAAATGCCAGATGTTCTCTGCAATTAGCATTTCCCTTAAATACAATTTATTCAAATACTGTTAGCATAATCTGCCTTGTCCCTGTGCCCTCTACTCTTTAAAGTTCCGTGTGCTGTAAAGGCGATCTTTTTTAAGACAGATGACTGGGGTGCTTTAATAAAAGAAAAGTTGAAAGTCTCTCTCTCTACAGAAGTGCCGTCTGACCTTTGTCTTGAGTCATATTTTCTGGCTCACTGTTGAAATGACACCATGTGCATGTTTCAAGCCAGCTTGAAGGAACACCCCCCAACTTCTTCACCACTTTGATTGGATGACAGAGATCCAACAAGGCTCTAAGGATGAACTGTCCAACTTGAAGAAAAGATGGATTCTGGATCCACTGGGGTAGCTGGGCTTTCCAGTTTTGATCGTGGCTAATGTTATCACTCTACTCACATTTGGCATCCCTGAAGCTGAGGCATCTAGGAAGGGAGAAAACATAATGGCCCCATGGGAGGCTGTATACCATGAGCATAACTTTTGAGAGCTGCAGTGAAGTAAGTTCACTGTAGCCAGCCCAGCCCAGGGTCAGTGGAGTTCAGGCGTCTTCAAAGCAAGCCAATGGACTAAAGAACAAAGCTGCCCACATTCCCCTGACAATTTTCTCGGAGTTAAGACTTTGGGTCTTGGTACAGTCTAAATAGTGAGGGACCCTCCAATGGTTAATACATAACACTTCTTGCTGCCCTTTACAAGTAAGGACTTCAAATGATATGACATTTTTGTAACCTAAATTGTATGAAAAAAAACCTTATCTAACACATAAAGTACTAAGTATTATTCAATTTGTGTCATTTCTGAAAGATGTTTCACACAAATAAATGCTTCGTCAGATCATACGTCATCAAAAGTCCACTTTATCCTAATCCTCTAGCATCACTTTGAGGTATTTACGTTGTGAGACACCACATACCTCAAGAAGGTTTCAATAAGACACTTACATACTTTGGTGCTGGGCATACTATGGCACCGTTTGTTTCATGAGTGGAAATGCACAATTTCAAAGAAACCTCACATGACAGAACCCAAATATCCCATACTTGACCACAAAAGCACACTTGCCCTCCCACTCAGGAGACAGCCAAACATTGTATCAGGGGGCCCTTGTTCTCAGTGTCTCTAGGCTCTAGTTGGTGTCCATTCACCTTCTGCATGAAAATCCTCCTGGAATGGGACCTGTGGACAACAGAAGATTTGCTAATAAATTAAAGCACACTTATGTGAGAGACAATTAAAAATCAATGTTGTAGAAGAGTATAAGCTCAGAAAAATTAAAAGAAAAAAGTCTCTAAGACAGAATTGTACGAAATGATCTCATTTCTGAAAGAAAAAAATGTATATATGGCAAACACTGTGGGGATATCCACTAAAATGTTCCCAGCAAGTTGACTCTGGATGGCTGGATTACAGACGATTCTAATCTTTCTCTATCTGCTGGTCTGTATTTTCTAGATTTATCAAAATGAAGATGTATTACTTCTACAGTAGAATCCTTCCCCCTCAAGAAGTAGATACTTCTCTTGAGAGATGGAACTGAAGCTACTTTAAGTAGACAATGAATTTGAGTAACCAACAACTTTAAATATAGTTAGTGTAACAGTTGCCACTTCAGAGCCTGGGTACTTGGGAAAGGACAAATCTGGGTAAAAGAAAAAGGCTTTAGACACGTGGGAAAGTACATGAGTTCCCTGAGAGCTCAAGAAAAAGTGAAAAGGCTGTAGCCTGATAATAGTGTAGCTTTCCCTGATGCCCTTATATGTCAAATGCTGGGCCCCTTGCCAGGCAAAAAGAGACCCACACTACTTAATTGGTATATATATGAAGCCATACAACTAGGGGCTTGATGAGAGAACAATGCATTTATGTTGAAAGGGGAAAACTGAGAACCATGAGCCTGTGGGAGAACTGAACCAGGCCTGGCCCAGGACAGTGGATGGAAAACTAGCCCCAGGAGTGACTCCGTAGTGTGGAACAGAGTATCCCAGACTGACAGACGCATCCCAGCCCATTCCCAAGGAAGAAAATCAGTGTCCCTGAGGATGTACACATTATAAGGAATGAATGAATATAGTTTACAATGAATGACATGTCATTCTGATTTTGGTTATTTTGTTTCTTGACCTTTAAAAGTAGTCTGTGTCATAATTAACATGCAGTCGATGGTTACCCCAGAGAGGTTCCTTTAAAAAAGCACAAACTAATTAAAATCAATCCAAATGAAGCTAACCTAGGGAAAGCTCTTTGACTACCTCCAAAGTTCAAATTCTGTTTTCAGGTAAGAGGAAAAGAAAAGGGTGGAAGTTTTCTAGTTCTTAGTTTCTTTAGTCTCATACTTCTTGTCTCTTTCGTTCTTCCTCTAAAATATTCTGGCCCTCCTCACTCATAAGGTTTTGAATTCTTGAAGAGATATTAAATCAAGATTTAAATGACGATTAATAAAACATTGTTTTGTACTGCAAATTAAAATTGGACACTGCTTAAAAACTACTATAAATCTCGTAGTTCACTAAATAGTGTATCAATGGAAATTTTCAGTCTTTGTGACAACCTAGAAGATCTGGAGAGGAAGACCAGATGGTAAAGGGAGGAAGCAGAGAAAGGAGAACTCAGTGCACTAGGGAAATAGCACAGTACAGAGTTAAGAGCCAGATTCTGTTTCCACCTGTATGAGCATCTTAGATAAGTTACTTAAACAGAAGTAGTCCCCTCAGCAATGCTATGAGGAAGGTATTATTAGTATCATTATCATCCCCATTTTGCAGACAAGCAAACATGCCCAGACGATAAAACCCTTAAAACAATGCCTGGAGTATAATTACTGCTATGTAAGTGTCAGTTTTAAATGTACTTAAAGTGGGTATTCAACACCCAGCCAATCAAGACTATACCTGGTCTGTTTCCAAAGAACCAAGTCTCAGCCAGTGCTGCATCTAAACCAAGGAGCCAAGTCTTCCAATGTCTGAGAAATCAAGCATAGTTACCATCAATTAATTTCCAGACTAATAATGAAATTGACATTACCAGCTGCTTCTTCATGCCACATGTTTTAATAATCACGCTGTTTTTTAAAAAAAATTCCCAGCTTAAGGAGTAGGATTACAGATGAGAAGCTGCCACTCTTGGTTTAATTTAATCTGGGCCATATACAGTATGTGAAATGTAATGCTCCTTGAAAAGTATTTTGTAACAATATTGTAGAATAGGAGATTAGCAAAGTTTTTTGGGGTAAAGGGCTAGTAGTGGATAACTTGGGCTTTGATGGCAGTATACATTTTTGTCGCTGCTGCAGTTGCTTCTTTTTACAACCATATAGTCAACTCTGTAGTAATGTAAAAACTGTTTTTAGCTCAGGTGGTCAGACCAAAATTTTAGAAAGTAAGCTAAGAATAGTTTATTTTTTAAAGGAATGTTAAAAAGCAAAAACGAAGAACAAGTGACAGACACTGTATGTGGCCTGCAAAGCCTAAAATATTATCTGAAATATTTACTACAGAAAAATATTTACTACAGAAAAAGTTTGCTGACTGCTATTCTAGGGAATCATAAAACAAAGGTATCACTATAAAAAAATTAACCTTCTGTTCCTAAATTTTTCTAGTCCACAGAGCTAGTTTATTTTTTCAAAACAACAACAACAATACATAATCTCAGAGGATTCTGAAAAGCCATTTGACATTTGATAAAATCCAACATCCATTCCTGACTTAAAATGGTCAGCAAACTAATAAAGGAAGAGGACTTCCTTAATACGATAAAGGACATCTAAGAAAATCTACTGCTATCATCATATTTAATTAATTATTAAAAACTGAATGCATTCCTCCTAAGTTCAGGAAGAAGAAAAACATGTTCCCTCTCTCCATTTCTATTCAGAACTGTACTGGAGTATCTAACCAGTACAATAAGGCAAGAAAAAGAAAAGGCATCCAGAATGGAAAAGAAATAAAACTGTCTTTGTTCACAGATAATAGGATTTTCTGTATAGAAAATCTGATGGGAGTCTTCAAAAAAACTACTAGAACTAATAAGTGAGCTTAGTGAATTTGCAAGATACAAGATCAATATGCAAAAATCAATTATATTTGTCAAAACCAGCAACAAACAATAGAAAGTTGAAATTTAAAAAACAATACCATTTACAAGAGCATTAAAAAATGTGAACTACTTAGGATAAATCTGACAAAAGATGTACAAGACCTATAACTGAAACTGCAAAACACTGCTGAAAGAAATTAAAGACCTAACTAACATGGAGAGCTATTCCATGGTTTCACTGTTCAGAAGATTCAGTATTATGATGGCGATTCTCCTAAAATTGAGCTATAGATTCAATGTAACCTAATAAAAATCCCAGTAAGCATTTTTTGAGAAATTGACAAGCTTATTCTAAAATTCATATGGAAATGCAAAGGACCTAGGAGATTCAAAACAACTTTGAAAAAGAAGTCAGAAAGCTAATAAATACTATCTGATTTCAAGACTTATGATAAAGCTACCGTAGTAAAGAAAACAACATGATACTGGCATAAAGATCAAAAAATTGATCAATGGAACACAATAGAAAGTCCAGAAATAGAAGCACTCATATATTAACAAATGATCTTTGACAAACTTGCAAAGCAGTGGAGAAACAATAGTCTTCTCAATAAATGGTTTTGGAACAACTGGATCTCCATATGCCAAAAAAAAGTTAACATTGAGCCATATTTTTAAAGTACTGTATACTATTTTCTTTTACCACATACAAAAATTAACTCAAAATGAATCATAGGCCTAAATGTAAAATCTAAAACTATGAAACTTCTAGATGAAAACAAAATAAAACCTTTGTGACCTTTAGTTAGGGTACAATTTTTTTAGATACTACTCCAAAAAGACAATACATAAAAAAACTGATAAACTAGACTTTATCAAAACTTTAAATTTCTGCTCTTTAAAAGACACTGTTAAATGAAAAGACAAGACACAAACTGAGAGAAAATATCAGATATGACATATCTGATAAAGGGACTATATCTAGATTTTTAAAATTCTTGAAACTCAGAAATAAAAAGTGGAAAGGAGGACAACAGATTTGAACAGACACTTCAAAGAAAATATGCAAATGGCAAATAAACACAAGAAAAGATGTTCAACATCACTAGTCATTAGAGCATTGCAAATTTAAACCACAATGAGGTATCTCTAAATCTACCAGAATGCTAAAATTAAAAAGATTATGTCAAGTGTTGGTGAGGATAGAGTGTTCATATACTGTTAGTGGGAATGTAAAGCAGTACCATCAATTCGAAGAACAGTTTGGTAGTTTCTTTCGCTGTGAAATATACACAGGATGAGCCAGTCATCCCACACACACAAATAGCCTCGACCCAGCTTTTTAAACAAACACAAATAGTGAAACCTAATGTAAACCATGGACTTTTTTGTTTTTTGTTTTTTTAATAAGTTTATTTATTTATTTATTTTTGGCTGCATTGGGTCTTCGTTGTTGGGTCTTCGTTGCTGCGCGTAGGCTTTCTCTAGTTGCGGCGAGCGGGGGCCACTCCTCGCCGTGTTGCTTAGACTTCTCATTGCAGTGGCCTCTCTTGTTGCAGAGCTCGGGCTCTAGGCGCACAGGCTTCAATAGTTGTGGCACGCAGGCTCAGTAGTTGTGGCTCGTGGGCTCTAGAGCACAGGCTCAGTAGTTGTGGCACACGGGCTTAGTTGCTCCGCGGCATGTGGGATCTTCCTGGACCAGGGCTCGAACCCGTGTCCCCTGCATTGGCAGGCGGACTCCCAACCACTGCGCCACCAGGGAAGCCCTGGACTTTAGTTAATAATAATGTATTGATAGAAATTTAAAAATATAAAGATTTTATGCTTAAAATTCCTCATGTGGGGGTGGGGATTCCAATCCACCCTGAAGTACAGATATGAGGTTCTCCTAACCCCTCCAAACAGCCTTGCCATCCCTATGACTTACTTGTGCCTTGAGGCATTTGTAGAGCAGCATTTTCTGGAAGTAGCCAAAGCTCCTGATGTGGAAAGTGGGAAGGCTCCAGGCATTTGCTCCCGTGAGAACTGGAAGTTCTGAGAGTGCAGGGAAGACGATGTGTTTGCTCACTGAGGAACAACTTGTGTTCTGGCAAGTCAGTCCCATGGAGAAAGGTGGAGGTTGAGCCTCTGGTCCCTCAGAGCCTTTTATCTTAAGTAAAGCCCACCAGCTCTCTTCCTGCCTTGATTGCTCTGGCTCAGCAGGCCCGCATTTCCCATCTTTATCGAGGATGGGCTCCTTGGATGCTCTGTCCCTCCTTCTCACTCTGACACTCCTTCTTTTTCCTCTTCCACAAAGCCTGGTTCATTTTTTCCACAGTAGGGTTCCACTGAAGTCCAACTTTGGTCTCACTTTCCTAGAGAATTCAACCTAGGAACTCTGGAAACCTTCAAGGTCAAATCTCTTACTTCACAAATAAGGTAACAGATTCCATGAGGGAAGGTGACTTTTGTAGGGCCATATAGTTAATAATTTGTTTTACACCCACCCTCACACTGTAGGCAATTGGATAATCTAATTGCTACCATGACCATATGTCCAAGATTTTCAGTCCCGATTTCAAATATTCTGTATAGTCATCAGGCCGCATTAAGAATTTCACTATCTAAAAAACATTGCAACTACTACTGCAGACATGTTAAGAGGGACCTTCTGGAAGCAATAAATTTCTGTTACTGAATCCACCTTTCCAATTCTGAAGCACTGAATTTTAGCTTTTTAGGGCAATGAACCCCCTTTAGGAAACTAATGAAAGCTATGGATCCTCAATGGACCCCCTTTAGGAAACTGATGAAAGCTATGGATCCTCTCCATCCAAAAATGTTTACATAGAAACATAAAATTTGGCTCCAATGATTTAACTATGCAATACATGACAGTGACACTCTTTAATCTGATAGCAGAAATGTCAGCATATCTACTATGTGGCCAGGGAATATTTTTAAATAGCTCTTAAATCCTAACAAAAATTTGCAAATATTTATGTAGTATGACAGATTATAGAGCACGTTTAATTCTCACAACAACCCTGTGAGGTAGGTATTAATATCCCAATTTTACCCATGAGTAAACCACAACCCAAAGAAATCTGGCGATGTGCCGAAGTTCACATGGCTAGTAGTCGGCAGCCAGGACTAGAACACAGGCTTTTTGTTCCCTGTTGAAAAACATCTTCACATCTAATATTTTCTGTTTTGGAGTCAAGGTTCTACCCAGGGAAAACTCACGGGCAACCCCTTTCAACAAGTTGTTCTTTTTAAAATTGAACAACGAGTATGAGGGGACTATAAGAGACTACAGATTGGAGCCTATCATGCTATTTATGGTTGCACTCTCCAGGCATTACTCCCAGGCAGGGATACCAGAAAGAATGTCATTAGAATCGCAGGCTTTGGAGTCCAGACAGTAAACCCCATTTAAAGGAAAACAAAAGAAAACAAAACCAGATGCCAGAAGTGGTAAGACACACAGGTTTGTTTTTGTTTTTGTTTTTCATCGTAGTTAGAAGTTATTTTTTCCCCAAGAACAGCTGAAAGTTAGCTGGGAGGACAGCCAATAACATCTTAGAAAAGGCAGAACATATACCAAAATGGGGATATGAGAGCTAGAAAAAAATTTGCAAACGTCATAGAAAGATTAAGATGCTGGGAAATTTGCTAAATGGCCATAGAGAAACACCTATGGGAAAGGAGGGTGGGAATCCCTAACCAATCCATAAGTCAGAGATTTCAGAATCTCCATAATGTCGCTGGTCATACTCTTGATGACCCAGAACTCCTCCTTTGGCCATCTGCTCAAAGAAATGAAGATGGGGAAACTCTGTGACTTCATGCCATTGTTGCTGGGCTGGATCAGTGGAATTTAAATGCTGTCCAAGGACTGTGGCAATTTTTTGAAAGTTTTCAAAGGCCCATGGCAAATGAGAAAAATATGGTGGTGCTGTTGTTGTTTTAGTAAAGGTATCTGTCCAACTTAAAGCACTGTCCATCACTACAGGACCTTGGTGCACAAAACACTCTTCAAAATATTTGGTAAAATATTTATTTATTTTTCCTTTATGGTAAGGATCAACAGAGCTAAGGTAAGTGAAAAGGAAAGAAAGGCTAGTAAGAAGAATACCTCAAAATGATGAAAAAGGAAGTAACAGCCAAAAAGAAGAGGCCCACAAAAGCAAGGCCCATGGGTCCAGTAAACACAAATAATTCCCTTACTACCTTGCCTTATCACAAAAGACAAGACATTTCCATTCATGTGTTTTCTAACCTATTCTCTGGCTTCTTCAAAGTTGCCCCGAAAGCTCTTCTAGTTACCATCAACCTAGGAACTGATGCTTTCAAGGGCATGTCTCCTCGTTCAACATGGGGACACCTGGTGTTTTGTCTTTCTGCACACTGCTCCAAAGAGGCAGCTCCAGGTCCTGTTTTGAGTGACATGAAAGACCCCGACTAGCACCCTAAGGCTGGGGAAGAGTCTTTGCTCAGTGCCACTGACCTGCATCACATGTCCCTACCCCATTTTCTGATCATAGCCCAATCTCCCCCAGAGCTGATGCCTCTGCAAACTACCTCTTCCCAGCTCTCATCTGGGTTCCAAAAGTTTCTGGCCCCCTCAGATGATCTCACGATTAGAGGAAGGGACAAAACTTAGGATCCTTACAATTTCAACCCAAGGTTCCCACCAAAATCCAACACTCTTTCCCACTTAGTCTAGCCTAGCAGCACAGAGGGCAGGTTTTCAGTGTGAGCACAACAGCACAGGCTAATTTTAGGCACTTGGGTGATACTAACATGGAGGGGAGAGCTGAGAGATCAAAGAAGCAAACCATCAAAAAAGACCTTTCCAGTTTAGAACGTGGGTGTATAACTGACATTATACATCCAGTGTCCTTGCTGTTAGGGAGAGGATCTAAGCAGACCATGGAGATGCCATTTATAGTGACTACCTGCCTAACAATGAATATGATGTCTTCTTCTCAACCAGACTCCCGCTACTCTGACACCACTTGCCAGACCTTGAATCCTAAAAGGTATTCAATCTCAAGATTGTATCCCAAATTATTAAAAGCCCTTAAAATTGCATTTGGACTGCTGTTCCGTTATCTCTGCAATATTGTTTCTATCTTCCAGGCCCACTTACAGAGATACGGAAGAAAGGAAGAAGTCATGTTCCTCTCATTCCACATGTATCCCTTAGGTCAGGAATGACTATCAGCAGTGATGTGCCACCCTCTTTTCCTTTGGGTCCCTGAGGACTGTAAGTCTTTTCTAAGAATGGAGGAATACTTAGATCTTTTTATTTACTAGAAAAGGACCCTCAGTTAAGACCCTACTACCATGGGAGTGAACATTCCTCCATAGGCTTAGCCTAATTTAAAAGAAGTTCTCAGAGTGCCCCGACCACAGGACCTTAAAGGCAGCCTTCCGTACTTCCCCAGGTGGTGTCTATTTTACTTCCCCAGTTCTGCTCTCAGGAAAAACAACCACCCCAATCCCACCGCCGGCAATCCCACAATACCCAGCAACTCTGGAGAGTCTACACCCAGATCCAGTCTAATGTCATTTCAGGGTTCCAACTTAGGACCACCACAAATGTTTGTCTCGTTAACAGACGAACTTCAGAGCCTTAATGCAGCTCACACACCCCACTTAACCTACAGCCAGAACGCCTGCACTAATTAAGAGAGCAGTGGACTTTCCCACTGGGGAGGGAACTCACGGAGGGCAAGAGTCTTTTGTTTAATCCCTTGAACCTAACAGCACGCTTAACTGTTCAGTGACTTCTCCAATGACATCAAAGTGACTTAAAAGTCATTTGGGGAATTAGTTTCCCTCCAGTCTAGTAAGAAGTGGAAGAGGGGTTACACTGTTGTATCCTAAGAGATGAGAGGATGAGAGGGCTTTGATAGGGGAAAGAAAGGAAGGGAAGAAAAATAGGGATGGCCTGGATAGCTGGAACCCCTAGGTTTGTCTGGTGGGAACAGGAATGTGGATGCAGAGGCTGAGTCGGTGGAACCCTAACCGGTTGTAGGTTTCACTAAATTGGTGTCGATGGTCCCAAGGCGATCACTCATAGCAGGAAGCACGTCTGCTCCCCTCTTGCAGACAGAAAAGTTGGCTAAAAATCCCCAGCCTTGAGCTAAAGAAAAGTCATCAGTTCACACTCAGTATTTGTGGGTGTAACTACAAATTTTAACCCAATTTAACATCCACGATATAACCGCCTGCCCAAGACAAGGTTTGAAATATTCCAGCGGTTCCCCCAAGGCCACCTCATAGGCCAGTTGCATTATTTAAGAAGGCTTGCGCAGCTCCGACCTAATCATCCCAGAGACAGAATTGTTTTCCTAAGGCCACTGTCACCACAAGAATATATGGCTCTGCTACAGTTCAAGGCCTGGGCAGAACTTGAGGTTTTCGAGTCTCCAGCCTACACAGCCTCCCGGCTGGCGGCCGTGCAGCAGCGGAAGGGCGTGCGTGCGCCCACCTTGACTCCTGCAGCCAGCTTCACAGAAAGAAGGCTGGGGAGGGGAGCGGCCAACGCCTTCCAACGGCACCGGGGGGCCCCGCGCCGGGGTCTCCCAGGCAACTAGGCAGGGGCGCTGCTGGTGTACAGGGCTTTCAGAGCTTCCCTGCAGGGGCCTGACCAATGGCTGGGCTGATGTCCCAGGGCTAGGTGGCCGCTCTCCTGAGCAGCCCCGCCTCCCTGCACGCACGTGACCTTGGAGGTGGGCGCACGGAGCCCTTCTCTGCGTCTCACGCTGGGCAGCGCCCTGCAGACGTTGGGGTTGTCACGTGGAGACTCCGCTGGTGGCAGCCCCGCGGCTCTGTCCCGCCTGTGGTGGCTTCCAGCGGCGACTTTCTCCCCATCTCTCTTCACAGCCACGGGATCCCGCGTTGGCCCCCTGGGTGTCAGATTAGCAGCTCCAAGCTGCACCCGGGGAGGCAGACCGGTACTGCCTTCTCCTGCCCTCTCCAGCCCTCCGGCGTCGTTTTCGTCATCTGGATTGGTTGGACAGTGTCAGACTTTTCTAGATCATGGGGACGGGGCAGGTGCCCGTTTCTCACCTCTCAGTCCTCCCCAGAAGTGAAGCCTTTTCTCCCTTTCCCTCCTCCACTCCGTTCTGAGACCCCCAGTTAAGCCCCTTCCTGCCCTTTTGCCCAGGTCCCTCTCGCCCTCATCTGGGGTTATGGAGGCTCTGGCTGAGCAAAGGTGGCCATCCTGCCATCTGCCCCATGCAGCCCCTTGCGCTAAAGCCTCTGAGGCATTTGTGCTCCTGTCACTCCCATGTTTCTGGCCCCTCCTGGGTCTTTCTGGCGTGTTCTACGCTGGCTTTCATCACCCTCTCCCAGGTCTCAGTCACTCACCTCATGTCCTTCACCTGGCTACTCCTGCAGGTCCGAAGGGCTTCTGCTGGTGGAAAACAGGACTGGCCACTATCTGCATCGTCTTTTGTGCCTGGCTTATTAAAAGGCACTTAATGAACACCATTTTGAAAAACATTTTTATTTGAGCATTTATTCGTTGTTTATAGATTTAATAAACATCCCCTATATTACCTAAATTACAAAGTTAGTATCGTTGAGTCTTTTGAACACTTCAATGGCTTAAACAGCAGGCACAATGTAAACTTCTCACACACACACCTCCCCAAAGGCAACAATTAAGCTTTGTTTCTTAGACTCTTTCCCAGCAGCGGGAGGAGAGAGAGATGCCAAAATGGGGACAGTGGTTATTTATTAGTGATGAGATGAATGCTTTCCATTTTCCTTTCTGTTTTCTGTATTTTCTACAATGAAAATATATTTTAAACGTTTTTTTTTTTTAAAGAGACATGAAGAGAGTGTGGGAACAGGGAACCAAGCCCTTTGACAATCTGAGCAAGGGACATCTGTCTGCTTTTTCGGGGAACTTCCCCTAAAACTCGCAGGCCTTTCCCACACAGTGTGGTTCTAACAGAAAGAAGTGGGGCGGGAGGGAACTGGTGTGGAAAAGGTTGGTGGGGATTCTAACCATGGTTTGGGGCAGAGGAACCTGAGTGATTCACTGTACCTCCCCCTAAGAGAAGGACCAGACGACGGCCCACACTGCACACTCGTGAATTGGGAGAGATTGCCCTGTCACCGAGGAATCTCCCATATTTTATTTGTTCAATCCTTGGGTTGCTTCCCCATTCACTGGTAAGTGTAAGGCCAGATTCCAAATTATGGCTACCAGAGTATTCAAAATAATTTGGGAGAGTATAGAGGTTAGGACTCGGGCTTTGAAATAAGACCAGCTGTCATCTAAGCTCTCCACACCAGTCAGGTATGCAACTTTGGTCAAGCCATCCAAACACAGAGCCTCTGATTTTTCATCTCTAAATGAGTGATAGCAATACTTGTTGTAAGAATTATCATACTTCACAATGCCTGTCATGTAGTCAGTGCTTAGATGATGATAGTAGCCCTTTTCCTGCTTCCCCACCACTGGCTGACCCAGGAGCCTATGGCCTCCTTTAACATGTGCCTTATTCTCATCTGTATCCCCAACACTCTGCGTGGACTCAGTATGAGATAGTGGAGCTAAGATGTTTTCCTTTTCACAGAACTCTTTGCAGACCCTGAGGAAGGGTACCCCTGACCCTCACAGTCCCTTAGGGTGTGGGTATGCCATCGTCTAGGATTCTAGGTCTTCGGAGTAATCTGACCAGAGCTGGAGGGTCCATCTTCCCCAGGGGGCATAGAGAGTCTCATTCAGGCTCTGAACCAGCCTCCTAAATGTGCAGTGCCCAGCCGAGGGCCAACGGTGGAGGGGCCTGCCCACTCCCAATCTGAGGCCAAGTGACTGCCCCAGACCTTCTCTGTTTCCCTGAGTGGAAACACTTCAGTCACAAGACCCAGGACTCTGTCCTTTCCTCCCCAGTCAAAATCCCATGTCCTCCATAGCAGGAAGGCCCCAGTCATGGAGTTCAGTCTGCCTGCAGTCCCACCTCCCCAGCAGGGCCCCTTTGTCTACCTTCCATGCCCACTGCATCCCCCATCATCACCCCTTCCCCAGCGGTGATCCTTGGGGGTGCTCTTTCCCTTCGTGCCTTATTACTCTTCTCCCTGTGAGCACTGAGGCCCCCAGCACTCACCCTGCCCAGTGCCTAGCAGGCTTTGGTGTGGGGAGCTTCCATATCCGCCGAGAGAGATTCCCTTACCAGGCAGAGGGGCCCCGCAGCTTCCCTTCAGCACATTTCCCCACTTCTATCCCCATCCCGGTGCCCTGGAGCAGCCTCTTTCGCTTCTCCTCCCAAATCATTCCCCATCTGGCCGATTCTAAGGGGTCTGATGACATCAAGTCTTGAAAGAGGCATCTCCAGCTTTAAAAGTGGGGCTTTTGGGTGTTGGTAACTGGGAACAGATCTAGTCTGTCCATGGAGGCAGAGAGTTTGATGGGGCTCCTGGAGTCCCACTCTCAGGTCTGAGCCCACTTTGCGTGCCTGCCCACCTCCACCCCCAGCCAAATGTAGCTGGGCAGGGTCCTCTCTCTGTGACAACACGTGTGGAATTTGTGGGGGGAATGGAGGAATACTTAGATCTTTTTATTTACTAGAAAAGAAACATGCATTTGATCATGGGTGTCAGGAACTGGGAGGTAATGACAAGCAAAATGGAAAAATACAGTAGAATTTCTAAATTAGCTGGGGAAAGGGAAGAATAAATTAAAAAATAAGGAAAGCAAAAAAAAAAAAAAGGAGGGGAGAGGTGATACACTTGGTAAATGGTAAACATAAAGGAGGATGAAAGGAATACAAGGGAGTATAAAAATATAACAATTATTGTGAAATGTGAATGGGCTGAATTTCCCTATTAAAAGCTGATGCAGTTGGGTTAAAAAAAAAAAACCTGTTATATGCTGTTGAACAAGAAATACACTTAAGGGAAGAGATATGGGAACACATGTATATGTATAACTGATTCACTTTGTTATAAAGCAGAAACTAACACACAATTGTAAAGCAATTATACTCCAATAAAGATGTTAAAAAAAAAAAAGAAATACACTTAAAACAAAATGCTTCCAAAAGGCTTGAAAATTTTTTAAAACAGTCAAATACAAATATATAAACAAGAAAGCAGAAATCATAGTATTACTAAGAGGCTAGGTTGAATAAATTATGTCACAAACTTACTTATACTTAGGGATACAGCAACTAAGTGTATCAAGCAAAAATGATTAGCCATTCAACAAGAACTTGATTTTTTTTTTTTTAAATAAATTTATTTATTTTTGGCTGTGTTGGGTCTTTGTTTCTGTGCGAGGGCTTTCTCTAGTTGCGGTGAGCGGGGGCCACTCCTCATCGCGGTGCGCGGGCCTCTCACTATCGCGGCCTCTCCTGTTGCAGAGCACAGGCTCCAGACGCGCAGGCTCAGTAGTTGTGGCTCACGGGCCTAGGTGCTCCGCGGCATGTGGGATCTTCCCAGACCAGGGCTCGAACCCGTGTCCCCTGCATTGGCAGGCGGATTCTCAACCACTGCACCACCAGGGAAGCCCCAAGAACTTGATTTTTTAAATATAGTTATGATGAGAGATTTAAAAATACGTCAAGAATCCTTTTGTTTATTGTTCCAAAATTACATAAGATGATCTTAGAATTCATGTGGGAGAGTGTCTAAAATAGCTAGGAAAATCATGTGAAGGAAGACTACTGAGGAATCTTATCTCATGAGATGTGGCATAAGTTCCTCAAGAGAGATCCTGAGTGGAAGGGCTTGGGGCACAGGAAGGTCCGCGGGACAACTCAGCCAGGGCACTGCTGTGGAGAGGGCGACTCTCAGGTCAGAGCGCATCCTGCTGGGCGCTCTGGTTGGCGGTGAAACTAGCAACAGAAAATTTTAAATATGCCATGGCTCAAATTTCCCTCTCCAGAGTTGGGGGACATGCAAAGAAATAAAAAAAATGTGAATTGACTGGACAATGTTTGAATATTCATTCAATAAACAGATACTACAGACAGGGTACTGGGATATATCACTTCTGCCAGGCAGTGACGTGATTTTCTTTGGCTACAGCTGCTGGAGAAGACATTTTCCTTTAAGAGAATATATAAACTTCACAGCTCAGATTTAAAGGTGTTTGGAACTGATTGGGTCCTCTCAGAACCCAGCTCATGGCCCAAATTCACAATTTCTCAGATGCAGCCAGAAAAGCCAGAGTATTATCTGCTGTCTAGGACTCATATCTGCCATCCCTATCCTATACTCCTATATATATACATTATATGAAAGAAGCCTTTCTATGTGGAAGATCTGTCTATCTATACCTAGATAATCTGTACATATGTATATACACACATATATACATGCATATATGTCAATGAACATTTCCACAAATGTTTTTTCAGGGCACTGGGAGAGGGAGGAAAAGACTGAGCTATGGTGCCTCTCTTAGAGTAAAGCACACTGTTGTTAAAAGAACAGTGGGTAAGACTTACTGATATGTGATTGGTTTCACCGAAGTTTCCTACCTAGAAGTGGAGCCACCAACGTGGTTATTGGAAGGACTCCACAAAACCTCTACCTAATCTCACTTCCTTCCATGATTATTAAAAAATGGAGGTTGACTTGAGAAGTCCCAAAAGAAACACCCCCAAGGGATCAAATTCTCTTGAGACTTAGAGGAGGATGCAGGTAATATTTGGGCTTGTTGAATCCCCAAATCAGCAGAAGTGAGCCAACGTTTCAGAAAATGATGTGGTGTGAGAATAGTTGCTAGGGAAGGATGCCAGAGGGAGGCTTTTTTCTGAATTCTGTTAAAAGGAAGTAAGTCTGGAAGTAAATCTTTGCCTTCAGAGAGCTAAGTCTATTGGGGAGACATATAAGAAAAAAGGCAGATGCAATACACTTGACTGTTGCTTTAACGTTAGAAGGACAGTGTGGAAGCCCATATTAGAGAGACAGCTGTGTAGTCAGGGAATGCTTGAAAAGTGAGTGGGAGTTAGCTGAATAGTGGGTTCAGGGTGGAAAGTCTCTCCAGCAGAGGGAATGGTACCTGCAAAGGGTAGAGCATATGCAGGGAAACAGTAAAGTTCCTTATGGCTGCAGCACCATGTTGGAGGGCAGGAGTGGCAAAGGCCTTTAAACCATGTTCAAAGAGAATAGGAGTATCTTTTTTTTTTTTTAACCTTAGTGAGCCCCTGCTTCCCTTCTGGGCTCCCCCAAAAGAAAAAAAATCAGCAATAAAAGCAGACACAGACACACCTTCAGCAAAATACATACAGAAAAAGTAAACTGAGGAAAAATATTCCAGAGGTAAACATGGATCAGAAGAAGGGGAACATGGCAGAGAAAAAGCAACAAAAAGGTAGAAATGGACAATGGATGGGGTGGGAGGAGCCACAGGCCAGGAGCATCAGAGTGGAGGAGACAGAGCCGTCAAAGAGCGGGAGGGGAGGGTGGAGGAGAGCAGGTCCCCAAGAACACGCAGCAGATTTAGACACTAGAACTCAGACCCTGCTGCCCAAACAGGGGCTCTCTGACCTTGTGGGGAGACTCTCTTACCAAACCAGACCTCTCCCTCAGTTCTTAGCTCCAAGGGAAGGGCAGAAAGATGTTTGCCAGTCATCAAGAGTAAAGACCAAGTTAGAAGGGGTGGACTGAATGGGCCAGGGATGGAAAAGTGAGGGAAAATTTTGTTCCAGGAGGACTGAGGGGTCCAAGGGTGGTTTTTAGCAGCTAAACTAATACAATGGAAGGAAATTGAAAGAAAGAAGAAATAGGTTGGAAATAAATCTTGTCAGAGAAATTCCCAGTCACCAAGGAAAGATGCAGGCAGGGACTTCCCTGGTGGTCCAGTGGCTAAGACTGCACTCCCAGTGCAAGGGGCCGGTTTGATCCCTGGTCAGGGAATTAGATCCCACATGCCACAACCAAGAGTCGGCGTGCTGCAGCTGAAAAAAAAAAAAAAGATCCTGCACGCAGAAACTAAGACCTGGCGCAGCCAAATAAATAAATATTTTTTAAAAAGAAAAAGAAAGAAAGAAAGTTGCAGGCATTAGAGCTCAGACTCTATAGCCAGACTGCCAGAGTTCAAGTCTTGCTATTATACCAACTGTGTGACATTGGGCAAGTTACTTAAAATCTCTGTTTCACAGTTTCCTCAACTGTAAAGTGAGGAAATAATAAATAGTATCAACTTCACCGTGATGTAGGGCAGGTAAAATGAGTTCAATATAAGTAGAATGCTTTGTATAGTTAGATGTTATACACCTATCGATATTGGTTGTTATTATTCTTCTATCCGGCGTTACTGCTGGTACCCTTTGTGATGTCATATACTTTCAAAGTCCCCATCAAGGCTTTTCTGGTCTTTTGGAGGGAAGAGTGAGGAGATAAACAAGGAGCAAAAAGTGGTATCATGGGTTTAGGAGGTACCTGTGCTGGATACTTAGAAGGGAGAGACGACCCATCACTCCCTTGGAAGCCTACCATGCTACTTGGGCTCTGGTCTTGCCTATCTCAGAGAGTGTGTGTTCCCTGGTTGTACACATCACCTCTAGTATTTGCTTGAATCTTATTTTCAGAGTTGGCCCAAGGGCCAGCTATTCAATAGCGAGTTCTATTTGCAGTTTTTTCATACCCCTACAAGCCCCCTCTTCCTCACAGGTGCCGAGTGCCACCTTTCTCTGCTTTCAAATGTCAAAACCTGCTCTCACTTATCTTTTCTGAAGGGGATCTGATTGCTCAAGGTAGGTGTGTAAAAAAGTCTGGTGGAAGCTAGAAGTCTTCTGGGGATTTTAATGGGGGTCAATCCCTTGAACAGAGCTGTGAAGCTGGCTGGAATCTCACCTGTTTGGAAGAAAGTTCTGGTTGAGGAAGACTCTTGAAGATGGGAAAGACTTAATCCCACTCCCAATGTGTTTCATTTGAGAATATATTCCTCTTTCGTTGTGGCTCGCGGAATCTATACCCAGGAACAAATTTGAAAATGTGGTGGAAAGTGTGGCTACTAGGCCAACAGAGAGTGGGGTACGGCTGGGGTTTGGGCTAAATGGCCTTTTCAGACTCTCACTCTTTGAAGAGCCTGACTATTGCCTCAGTGCACAGCCAAAGGAGTGCCAGAGAAGCCCAAGAATTGCAGTTGGTGGGGTACTAATAGATTTATTCACTCTCCTAGTGCCGCGCCATAGGAGGTGTTTGTGAAACTTTTTGAAAAAACTTGGAACAAAACTGCTACCAGAGACTCCATAAGTAGCTGCACCCCAACCATGGAGCTGAAAGATTATCCTTGAGCTGTTGAGCTTGGAAGGGAACCAAGGCTATACAGACCAGGGGCTCCATGGGAGATGAAGGCAGGAGCAGATGGTAGCAGCTCCCCCCAGCAGGAAAGCCTTAGGAGCAGCTCTGCCTGTGAGCTCTTGGAGATTGATACTAGGTGTCATAAGTTCGACTTAGTTCAGGGCCAAGGACGTGGTAGATATACTCTAAATGCCTGCTGAATGAATGAAAGGAGGTAGCTAAGAAAAGCATATACTAATGGAACTCTCTAGAAGCCTCCTTGACTAGTACTAATCAGCTACTCCCTGAGTCCTTGAAGACACTGCTATGAGCTGCTGCCTGCAACTTCTAAATAGCTCACAGAGTAAATCTATGGCCTCTGCCAGGGAGTCCTGTAATCCCTGAATGGAAGCTTTGGAAATTTTGACAACAAGTCTAAGAGCTCCTCCAAGGAATTCCTTGATATCTTTTTTTAAATTTATTTACTGTAGTTATTTATTTTTGGCTGCGTTGGGTCTTCGTTGCCGCGCTCGGGCTTTCTCTAGTTGCGGCGAGCGGGGGCTACTCTTCATTGCAGTGCACGGGCTTCTCATTGCGGTGGCTTCTCTTGTTGCAGAGCACGGGCTCTAGGCGCGTGGGCTTCAGTAGTTGTGGCACGCGGGCTCAGTAGTTGTGGCTCGAGGGCTCTAGAGCGCAGGCTCAGTAGTTGTGGCACACGGGCTTAGCTGCTCCGCGGCATGTGGGATCTTCCCGGACCAGGGCTCGAACCCGTGTCCCCTGAACTGGCAGGCGGATTCTTAACCACTGCGCCACCAGGGAAGCCCCTCCTTGATATCTTAACATAAAATCCTAAAGCCTCTAAAAGGAAGTCTCGAAGCCTCTATCCGAAATCCTTGGAAGCCCTACCAGGAAAACTTGGAGGCCTGTCAGGAAGTGCTGGAAATACTGCTAAGAGTGACGGACAGCCTGTTAATGTTGTGTTGTTATATTGTCTCTGCCTTTGTAGCAACAATTCCTGTTGGAGGAGGGCATGAGAAGGAAGGTTATTATTGTTTTGTTTTAATACTGGTGGCTGTGTCTTAGTCACTTGGACCCAGAGGGCCCGTCCAGAAAGAATAGGGCATGGAGTTTACAAGTCTTCAATCAAGATGGTGGGATTTTAGGAAGGCTGGTCCTCATCAGTGGTCAAGTGCAGGGTTTGAAACGATTTCTTGATGTTTTTGGTTGAAGGATGGAGATCTTGGCCTGTGTGTATTAGTGTGTTGGGTCAAGATGTAGATTCCCTGTAGGTATTCATTTCACTGTTGAAAATGGGAGAGCTTGCAGGCAGCCAGGTTGGAGCACAGATTGTGACAGGAGTAGGTACTATCTAAATAATCATTTCTGACCCACTGGGACCCAGCAGAGAAAAATAAGTCATTCTTTGTTCACAGAGAGATGATTCAAGTAGTTCTACTCATGTACTCCGATGGTTTCTTTCTCTAGGCTTCCCTGCAAAAAAAATTTTGAAATGTATTTAGTTGTCAGAGAGGAAGATACACAAACATTCAGGTATTGAGATTGTGAGATAAGAGACAGATTCATGGACATCCCCCAAAAGAATAAAATAGACAGATTCCAGCAGGATCAGCATTCTTGATCCATGAGGATTGGGCATGGAAAAGATGGACACTGTCACCTTACCTTGACTTAGATTAGTGGGCTCTACCCCTGTAATTGGTCAACTAGTGACCTCCTTTTTGAGTCCTTCTGCCCTCCCTCTGCCCTCACTTGCTAATTTGATTCAAATCTGTTTGTGACACTGAAATATAAGGCAATTATTTGAGACAAGAATAGCAAAACATAAAGCAGTGAAAGAGAGACAGAACAGTGACTGAAAGAGTGACAAATGTGAAGAAAGATGGAAACAGAAATAATATACACACATACAGCAGAAGACAAATAAGATAGGAGAAACAGATATGAGAGAACAGCAAAGAGTAATAAAAGGATATAGGGATTTATCCCAGCAATGCAAAAGTTTGTCAACATACAAAACTAAATCAATGTAAAATAACACATTAATAGAATGAAGGGGGAGAAAAACACAAATGATTATCTCAACTGATGCAAAAAAAAAAAAAGAAAAAAAAGCATTTGAGAAAATCTAATACTCTTTAGTGATAAAAACATTCAGAAAACTAGGAATAGTAGAAGGGAATTTCCTCAACATAATAATGTGAATAAACCCAGAGCTCACATCATACTCAATGATAAAAGACTGAAATCTTTTCCCTAAAGATCAAGAACAAGACAAGGATGCTCAATTTACCACTGCTATTCAATATTGTACTGGAAGTTCTAGCCAGAGCAACTATGCAAGAAAAAAATCATAGGCAACCAATTGAAAAAGAAGGAAAACTCTCTCTATTCACAGATGACCTGATCCTGTATATAGAATAGTCTTAAAAATCTACAAAAAAAATCTGTTAGAACTAATAAGTTAATTCAGCAACTTTGTATGAGATCAAAAATCAGTTGTATTTCTATACACTGGCAATAAACAGTCTAAACAGGAAATTAATTATAAAAATTCCTTTAAGAATAGAATACTTGGGAATAAATTTAACCAAGATGGTATAAGACTTGTACAAAGAAAACATTCCAAAAAGAAATTAAAGAAGTTATCAATAAATGAAAAGATAAGACATCCCATGTTCATGAATTGGAAGACTTAATATTGTTAAGATGGCAATAATACCCAAAGCAATCCACAGAATCAATGCAATCCTTATCAAAAAAAAACCAATGATCTTTTTTGTAAAAGTGGAAAAAATCATTCTAAAATTCATATGGAATTGCCAGGGGCCCCAAATAGCCAAAAAATCTTGAAATAGAAGAACAGAATTGGAGGACTAATACTTACTTCCTGGTTTCAAAAATTACTACAAAACTACAGTAATCAAAACGCCATGGTACTGGAATAAGATTGACATATAGGTCAATGAAATAGAATTGAGATTCCAGAAATATAACCATAAATCTAAAGTCAATTGATTTTTGACAAGGATGCTAAAACTATTCAATGAAAAAACAATAGTCTTGTGAACAAATGGTGCAGGAACAACTGGATAGCCAAATGCAAAAGAATGAGGTTGGACCCTTAACTCACACTATGTACAAAAATTAACTCAAAATGAACTAAATATAAGAGCTAAAACCATAAAACTCTTAAAAGAAAACATAGGGGGAAATCTTTGTGACAGTAGATTTGGCAATGGTTTCTTAGATATGACACCAAAAGCACAAGTAATAAAAGAAAAAAATAGATAAATTAGACCTCATCAAAATCAAAACTTTTGTGAAGATCAATGAAACTAAAAGCTGGTTCTTTGAAAAGATAAAATTGATAAACTTTTAGCTAGACTCATCAAGAAAAAAAGGGAGAGGGCCCAAATCAATAAAATCAGAAATGAAAAAGGAGAAGTTACAACACCACAGAAATACAAAGGACCATAAGAGACTATAACAAGCAACTATATGCCAATAAAATGGACAACCTAGAAGAAATGGACAAATTCTTAGAAAGGTACAATCTCTCAAGACTGAATTGGGAAGAAATGGAAAATAAGAGCAGACCAATTACAAGTACTGAAATTGAATCTGTGATTTAAAAACTCCCAACAAACAAAAGTCCAGGACTAGACGGCTTCACAAGTGAATTTTACCAAACATTTAGAGAAGAATTAACACCTATTCTCCTGAAACTATTCCAAAAAATTTCAAAGGAAGGGACACTTATGAGCCCATTCTATGAGGCCACCACCACCCTGGTACCAAAACCAAAGATACCACACACACAGAAAAGAAAATTACAACCCAATATCACTGATGAACATAGACACAAGAATCCTCAACAAAATACTAGCAAATCAAATCCAACAATACATTAAAAGGATCATACACCATGAGATTTATCCCAGGGATATAAGGATTTTTCAATATCTACAAAACAATCATTGTGATATATCACATTAACAAATTGAAGAATAAAGCAACAGATCCTACTGTATAACACAGGGAACCATATTCAATATCTTGTAACAAACCATAATGGCAAAGAATATACATATATATATATATATATATATAACTGAGTCACTTTGCTGAACAACAGAAATTAACACAACATTGTAAATTAACTATATGTCAATAAAATTTTTTAAAATTAAATAAAAATAAATGGAAGAATAAAAACCATATAATCATCTCAATAGATGCAGAAAAAGCTTTCAATAAAATTCAGCATCCATTTATGATAAAAACTCTCCAGAAAGTGGGCATAGAGGGAACCTACCTCAACATAATAAAGGCCATATATGACAAACCCACAGCTAACATCATACTCAATGGTGAAAAGCTGAAAGCATTTCCTCTAAGATCAGGAATAAGACAAGGATGCCCACACTGGCCACTTTTATTCGACATAGTTTTGGAAGTCCTGGCCACAGCAGTTAGAGAAGGAAAAGAAATAAAAGGAATCCAAATTGGAAAAGAAGAAGTAAAACTATCACTGTTTGCAGATGGCATGATACTATACATAGAAAATTCTAAAGATGTTACCAGAAAACCACTAGAGCTCATCAATGAATTCGGTAAAGTTGCAGGATACAAAATTAATACACAGAAATCTGTTGCATTTCTATATACTAACAACAAAAGCCCAGAAAGAGAAATTAAGGAAACAATCCCATTTACCATCACATCAAAAAGAATAAAATACCTACAAATAAAGCTACTTAAGGAGGCAAAAGACCTGTACTCCGAAAACTATTATAAGACAATGGTGAAAGAAATTGAAGATGACACAAACAGATGGAAAGATATACCCTTTTCTTGGATTGAAAGAATCATCCTTGTTACATTGACTATACTACCCAAGGTAATCTACAGATTCAATGCAATCCCTATGAAATTACAAATGGCATTTTTCATAGAACAAGAACAAAAATTTTTTTAATTTGTATGGAAACACAAAAGACCCCGAAGAGCAAAGCAATCTTAAGAAGAAAAACTGAGTTGGAGGAATCAGGCTCCCTGACTTCAGACTATACTATAAAGCTACAGTATGGTACTAGCACAAAAACAAACATATAGATCAATGGAACAGGATAGAAAGCCCAGAAATAAACCCACACACCTATGGTCAATTAGTCTACAACAAAGGATATACAAAGAATATACAAAGGAGAAATGTCTTTCTCTTCAATAAGTGGTGTTGGGGGAATTCCCTGGTGGTCCAGTGGTTAGGACTCCATGCTTTCACTGCTGTGGGCCTGGGTTTGACCCCTGGTCAGGGAACTAAGATTGCACAAGCCACGCCGCACAGCCAAAAAAAAAAAAAAAAAAAAATGGTGCTGGGAAAACTGGACAGCTGCATGTAAAAGAATAAAATTAGAACATTCTCTAACACCACACACAAAAATAAACTCAAAATGGATTAAAGACCTGAATGTAAGACCGGATACTGTAAAACTCTTAGAGGAAAACACAGGCAGAACACTCTTTGACATAAATTGCAGCAATATCTTTTTGGATCCGTCTCCTAGAGTAATGGAAATAAAAATGAAAATAAATAAATGGGACCTAATTAAACTTAAAAGCTTTTGCACAGCAAGGAAACCATAAACAAGATGAAAAGACAACCTACGAACTGGGAGAAAATATTTGCCAATGATGTGACCGAAAAGGGATTAATTAACAAAATATACAAACAGCTCATATAGCTCAATATCAAAAAAACAAGCAACTCAATCAAAAAATGGGCAGAAGCTCTAAATAGACATTTCTCCAAAGAAGACATACAAATGGCCAAGAGGCACATGAAACAATGCTCAACTTCACTAATTATTAGAGAAATGCAAATCAAAACTACAGTGAGGTATCACCTAACTCCAGTCAAAATGGCCATCGTCAAAAAGTTCACAAATAACAAGTGCTGGAGGGGGCGTGGAGAAAAAGGAACTCTCCTACACTGTTGGCAGGAATGTAAATTGGTGCAGCCACTACGGAGAACAGTATGGAGGTTCCTTAAAAAACTAAAAATAGAGTTACCATATGATCAAGCAATCCCACTCCTGGGCATATATCTGGAAAAGATTAAAACTCTATTTTGAAAAGATATATGCACCCCAATGTTCATAGCAGCACTATTCACAATAGCCAAGACATGGAAGCAACCTAAATGTCCATCAACAGATGAACGGATAAAGAAGATGTGATATATACATATACAATGGAATATTACTCGGGCATGAAAAAGAATGAAATAATGTCATTTGCAGCAACATGGATGGACCTAGAGATGATATCACTTATATATGGAATCTAAAAAATGATACAAATGAACTTATTTACAAAACAGAAAGAGACTCGTGGACATAGAAAAAAAACTTATGGTTACCAAAGGGGAAGGGAGGGAGGGATCGATTAGGAGGTTGGGATTAACATATAAACACTACTACATATAAAATAGATAACAAACAAGGGCCTACTGCAGCACAGGGAACTATACTCAATATTTTGTCATAACCTATAAGGGAAAAGAATCTGAAAAAGAGTAAGTGTGTGTGTGTGTGTGTGTGTGTGTGTGTGTAACTGAATCACTGTGCTGTATACCTGAAACTAATGTAACATTGTAAATCAACTATGTTTCAAAAAAAAAAAAGTTAAAACTTTTGTGCCTAAAAGTACACTATCAAGAAAGTAAAAAGACAACCTACAGGAGAAAATATTTTAAACTCACATATATGATAAGGGTCTATTATCCAAAATATAAAGAATTCATAACTCAACAACAAAAAGACGAAAAAACCAATTAAAAACTGGGCAGAGGACTTGAATAGTCATTTCTACAAAGGAATAAACAAATTGCCAAAAAGTATGTGAAAAGAGGCTCAACATCATTTGTCATTAGGGAAATGTAAATAAAAACCACAATGGGGGGACATCCCTGGTGGCCCAGTGGGTAGGACTCCATGCTCCCAATGCAGGGGGCCCGGGTTCGATCCCTGCTCAGGGAACTAGATCCTGCATGCATGCCGCAGCTAAGAAGTTCACATGCTGCAACTAAGAAGTCCACATGCCGCAACAAAAGATCCCTCATGCCACAACGAAGATCCCACCTGCCACAACTAAAACCCAGCGCAGCCAAAAATAAATAAGTAAATAATAAATAAATACATAAAATTTTTTAAAAACGATGAAAACTGGAACTATTAAAAAAAAAAAAACCACAATGGGGCAAAGCTGCATTCCCTTTAAGGTGGCTATAATTAAAAAACAGAAAACAAGTGTTGGTGAGAATGTGGAAAAATTGGAACCCTCATATACTGTTGGTGGGATTGTAAAATGGTGCAACCACTGTGGAAAACAGTTTGAAAATGTCTTAATAAGTTAAAGATAGAATTGCCATATAATTCAGTAATCTCACTCCTAGATTTATACCTAGAAGAATTGAAAACAGGTGTTCAAACAAAAACTTATACATGAATGTTCATAGCAGCACTATTTATAATAGCCAAAAAAGTAAAAACAACCCAAAGGTCCATCAATTGATGAATGGATAAACAAACTGTGGTGTATCCATACAATAGAATACTATTCTGCCATTAAAAGGAATGAAGCACTGACAAATGCTACAACATGGATGGACCTTGAAAGCTTTACACTAAATGAAAGAAGCCAGACACAAAAGGTCATATTGCATGATTCAATTTTTAAGAAATATCTAAAATAAGAAAATCCATGGAGACAGAAAGCAAATTCATGGCTGCTGGATGGTAGTAGGAGGGGAAGCAGGGGGGTATGAGGAGTGACTGTTTATAAAGAGGACAGAGTTTCCTTTTGGGGTAGTGAAAATGGTCTGGAACTAAATGGCAGTGATAGTTGCACAGCATTCTGAATATACTAAATGTCACTAATGGTAACTTTTATGTTAAGTATACTTTACCACAATTTAAAAAAAGATACAGGAACACAGGGCAGGAAGAAGTCAGGCAAGATAGGAACTTGACAAGTTTGAAGAAGCAAGAAACACTGTAGACATCATGAACTGAAGAAGGAAGAGCTTCTGGAAGCTGCCACTGGCAGGAGAGTGCCCTGAGGACTGCTACCAGTGATGACCATTAGCTCCTTCACTTTGTCCTCTTAAATGCCCACTGCTAAGCTCAGTGAGAGGCATGTTGCAGGTACTCCCCTACATAACAATCTTCATGAATGAAAGAGTGAACTATTAGTGGGGTTGAGCCTGTCCTAGATGAATGAACCAGCATGACTAGCACTCCTGCCAAGAAGCCCTGAGATGCTAACTGGAAAACTTGACAATATCTCTAGGATATTTGATGGCCTCTGCCAGGAAACTTGTCAGGAAGCCAAGCAAACTCTGACCTCTGACCTTCTGCCAGAACTTAGGGAGTGGTATCTTCTAGAAATATCTGTCTCTTACTTTAGTTACATTTGGTTCAAACAGGATGGTAAAGATAATTGACTTTTAAAGAACCCCTACAGTCAAGGAGATTTCCCCCTAGAAAATAGCAAACTGGAAAATCAAAAACCTTGGTAGCTGAGGACTTGAACTGTAGATGGGCCCACCCTTTCCTACGTAGGGTGTGGCCTGAAAGAGATCTGACCTTAGAGTGAGAGGGGAGTGAGCTGCTAGAGTCTATGAAGCCTATTAATAGGGCCAGTGTGTGGTGGCCTTGAATTAAACCCTCAAACTTTATTGTGGAAAAAAGAATTATGTGAAAGATATTCAATTTGGAGAAAATGTACAATTGAATTTAATAGATGTTGAATATAAACCACAAGGAGGGCAGATGGTTTGTTTAATTCAATATTGAGGTAATTTTTTCTCCCTAGTAAGTAGCTCTCTTGATTACAGTTGTTGAGGAAAACCTACTTCTTGTTCCTTTAGGGATCTGTATGTCACAGATTTCTCCATTCCCAGATGCAGCTGGGGTCATCAAAAACGTGTATCTGTGCCCACCGTACACTCTGCCACAACTTTGGTATCTTCTGTCTGGGATTTGCCTGTGTTCCTTCTCCAAGTTCCAGTCTAATCCTACTCATTCTATGCTTTGCAGCATGCAGCACCACCATATGCTTTTCCCCCGTATTTCTTACCAAACCCAGATGAAACACTATAGAGAGTAAACATTGATTTTTTTCTTATGTATTTAGAGAAATCATTTTAGTCAATTGTGGAGAGTTTACCATGTGCTGGGTTCACTGGGAGGCATTATGAATGAAACAATGGATGAGTTTGGGCCTCTAAGAAGTCCCTGTCCAGTGGAGCAATTAACTTTGCTTTTTAATAGGGTAAGGAATCTCGACTTTAGGGTTCACCGGTATGAAAACAGCATAAAACTTGGAGGATTGTCTGTTTTTTTAAAACGACTTAAGGGTTTTTAAGAGCGTTTTCTCACTTTCTTTAATAAATAGATTAATAATAGCTTTACAAAACATCAGCCAAGTATGGCATACTTTTAAAATTTTTTCTAACTTAAATTTTATTTTTTATTGAAGTATAATTGACCTACAACACTATGTTAGTTCCAGGTGCACAACATTGTGATTCGATATTTTTATACATGCAAAATGATCGCCATGAGGATTGTCAATTTTTAGGGCTAACATCTGACACGGCCTTCATGGAATATTTCATACCATGCGACCGTTTTGCCCCAGAGCAGGGTGTAGGAGCCCGCAGACATTCTAGTCTGCTGACCTGGGACTGGGGAGAAGGCTCCTGGAACAAGAACTGGGGGAGATGACGTCGATCTAAGAGGAAGGAGAAAGGTGTGTGTGAAGAAACCAGCCTTTAAGTAGGCAAGTCTTGTGGTAGCCTTCTACAATGGAATTGAACATTTTTCTTTGGAGGGCAGAGATTAAGGTTACAGTTTCTGAAGACAGTAGCACTTCCATGATGGTGGGATTTGGAGGGGATATAAAACAACCTGATGTGAACCCTAAAGGAAAAGAGGCTGGAGCATCAATTGTAGCATCAATTTGGGTCAGAGGGTCAGTCCACAAATTAGAAAGAAATTATTGCCCTCCTCTTGCTGTCCTTTGTTTTTATAGGTGTGGGTCCTGGCACAATTTGAGAGACCAAGAGAAAGACAGAGAAAGAGCTAGGAAAACAGAAAAGGGAGTGAGTGTAAACAATGAAGAGAAGAGTAAAAGAGGGCAAGAAAAGGGGTGACACCAGAAAAGATTGAGAGAGACAGATAAGGTGAGAGGTATAAATAAAGAGAGAAGGACTCCTTCAGAAGGACTGAACTAAGTCCTGAAGTAGCTGACCAGGCCCTCTGTCCCCACTGGTCCCTTCCCAGGAGACAGCTCTTCACAGTGACAGCTTGAAGAGAGAGGAGTGGAGGAGAGACAAGGACCGTGGAAAGTCAGGGATGCTCTCACCCTCTTCGCATTCCTTCATTGTGGACCTGTTGTTCTTCCGTCCCGTCTTTCCCTCTCTAGCCTCAGAACCTGCTCTCATCTGCCTTTTTGACCCTTTTATTTGCTTTGCACTAAAAGGGAATAGTTGAATCTTGGGAAGTCAGAATAATGATGAAATTTCAGCTACTCAGTCATAGGCCATTGAATTTAAGAGCCTTATTTTGAGGACGGACAGGAATTTTGTTGGTCTCCCTAATAGTCTACCATTAAGGCACATTCATTCCATATTTTGTACCAGAACTGGACAGGCCCTAAATAACTAGGATCTAAGAAAAGGTTAGGAGAAGTTTTAGACTCAGCTGACTCGAGAGGAGCTACTGATTAGAAAACAACCCCAGTGTGGCTAGACACAGCATCCTCCCCATATTGGGGTTCAGAACCAAAGGGCAAAATGACTGAAGAATATAGGTGTTTCTTAAAGACAGAAGCAAATATGAACAGGACAGAAATGTAGATGCCACTGAAATTTCAAGAACAACTGACAAGAGCTAAATCACAAGGGTCAGAGAGTTGAAACGGATGAAATAGTTATGCAACTCCTACCCACATCTACGAGGTACTGTGGGGCCCACCAAACCCCAGGCCCTGCCGAAAGGGAAATTAAAATCGGTGGACTTGATGTCTAACCATCTAAATGACAATGCAAGAATTAAACCCACAAGCATTACTTCAAGAAATTCCTTCAAGAAATTCAAGTTTCTTCTTAAAGTTGAAAGAATTTGGACTGTATCGGAGACTATTAATTCTCATAAAGGGGTTGGTGTCTGAACAGCAGGAATCATTGGTTAAGGGTAATAGTATCAGACAGGTGGTGACTCTAGATGGCATATTTTGTGTCTGCTTAGATCCTCTTCCCAGACACAGACCCAGGGTTCTGAAAAGGGGAGAGATCCCTTTGTGTGCTCTTTTCCACGTCATTAGAACTCAGATGCACCAGCCTTCACAGGTACTCACTGATTGCAATCTGAAAACTTGCCATCTGAGTTTCCACATAAAGCCATGTTTTTTCCACCATTCAAGACTAGTAGCCCCAATCTCTGCCTTCCCCTACCTCATTCTGTACAGGAAGCAACTGTTTCTACCATTAATTTTTATGTGTATTATAATACTTAAGAAACTGAACTTTAAATTGTAATGCCTTTAAGGGAAATTATTTTATTCTTCAAACAGAGAGAACCTACTGTGGGGAGGCACTCCCTGGTGATGCTGGGATTGAAAGCCCCTGACTTGTGAAGGTTCTTTGCAATTAGTGGAGCTGACCTTAGGGTGAGGCTGGACTTGGGAGATGAAGCCAGGATTCACCTCTTAATTAGGGTGAATTAGCCTCTGTGCATGTCTTAAAAAGTTGCTTAGAAACCTCATTACCAAGGCTAGACATGGGCATGTGGAATTCTGAGATGCCGGCTTCTGGGAAAGCAGACTGTGGAAAAAAACAGGGATTTGTTTTGGCTTTCATAGATATAGATCTTCACTGTAGCATATAGGCTCAGAAATAGGGCCTGGCACAAAAACAGAAATATAGATCAGTGGAACAGGATAGAAAGCCCAGAGATAAACCCATGCACATATGGTCACCTTATCTTTGATAAAGGAGGCAAGAATATACAATGGAGAAAAGACAGCCTCTTCAATAAGTGGTGATGGGAAAACTGGACAACTACATGTAAAACAATGAAATTAGAACACCCCCTAACACCATACGCAAAAATAAACTCTAAATGGATTAAAGACCTAAATGTAAGGCCAGACATATAAAACTCTTAGAGGAAAACATAGGCAGAACACTCCATGACATAAATCACAGCAAGATCCTTTTTGACCCACCTCCTAGAGAAATGGAAATAAAAACAAAAATAAACAAATGAGACCTAATGAAACTTAAAAGCTTTTGCACAGCAAAGGAAACCATAAACAAGATGAAAATACAACCCTCAGAATGGGAGAAAATATTTGCAAACAAAGCAACTGACAAAGGATTAATCTCCAAAATATACAAGCAGCACATGCAGCTCAATATCAAAAAAACAAACAACCCAATCCACAAATGGGCAGAAGACCTAAATAGACATTTCTCCAAAGAAGATATACAGATTGCCAACAAACACATGAAAGGATGCTCAACATCACTAATCATTCGAGAAATGCAAATCAAAACTACAATGAGGTATCACCTCACACCGGTCAGAATGGCCATCATCAAAAAATCTACAAACAGTAAATGCTGGAGAGGGTGTGGAGAAAAGGAAACCCTCTTGCACTGTTGGTAGGAATGTAAATTGATAGAGCCACTATGGAGAACAGTATGGAGGTTCCTCAAGAAACTAAAAGTAGAACTACCATACAACCCAGCAATCCCACTACTGGGCATATACCCTAAGAAAACCATAATTCAAAAAGAGTCATGTAACACAATATTCGTTGCAGCACTATTTACAGTAGCCAGGACATGGAAGCAACCTAAGTGTCCATCGACAGATGAAAGGATAAAGAAGATGTGGCATATGTATACAATGGAACATTACTCAGCCATAAAAAGAAACAAAATTGAGTTATTTGTAGTGAGGTGGGTGGACCTAGAGACTGTCATACACAGTGAAGTAAGTCAGAAAGAGAAAAACAAATACCGTATGCTAACGCATATATATGGAATCTAAAAAAAGAAGAAAAAGGTTCTGAAGAACCTAGGGGCAGGACAGGAATAAAGATGCAGACATAGAGAATGGACTTGAGGACACAGGGAGGGGGAAGGGTAAGCTGGGATGAAGTGAGAGAGTGGCACGGACTTATATATACTACCAAATGTAAAACAGATAGCTAGTGGGAAGCAGCTGCATAGCACAGGGAGATCAGCTTGGTGCTTTGTGACCACCTAGAGGGGTGGGATAGGGAGAGTGGGAGGGAGGAGATATGGGGATATATGTATATGGACAGCTGATTCACTTTGTTATACAGCAGAAACTAACACACCATTGTAAAGCAGTTATACTCCAATAAAGATGTTAGAATAAAAAAGAAATAGGGCCTGGGACTGCCTCTTTGAGATAGTGCCGTAGAGGACAGAAAGCTAGGTTGTGCCTTAAAGGGTTAGCTCCCTTGTTGATGGTAACTGGTAGATCCAAAGGGCAATCAAATAGAGCCCAGAGGGTGATGGGGGTGGGACTTACCTTGAATGGTCATTTCCGATTCCTTGGAACAGGCAAGGGGAAGAAGAATGAAGGGGCCCCTCCCCTATGGGGAATTCTTAGAGGACGCCGTTCCTCTTAGCTACTCTTTCACCCCTTTATTCTCCTAAAGCTCTGACATTCCTATTAAAAAAAAAAAAAAAAAAAAGAAAGGTAATCAGAGAATAGAATAAGAGGTCAAACAGAAAAAAAAAAGAAACAGATGAGATGCACAAAAAATGAATAAGAGAAAAACAGAAGTGTCGAGAAAGCAAATAGGGGTAAAATAAGGCAAAAACAGGAAGAGATTAAGTGATACTAAAAGTAAAGAGAATTGGTCGCTGAAAGAAGGATACGGGCAAGAAGAAGGAGAGAAAAAAGGCATGGTGTTAGAAAGAGTTCTTCAAGAGGGGACAGAAGGAGTGCATAGCTGTATCCTTCCTCCTGTTGTTTAGACATAAGCATGTTTTCTCTGTCTGCCCTCCACCTCCCTCCTCTCCCTTCTTCCCTTTATTCCTTAATAAATAAGTAATTGAGGGGCTTCCCTGGTGCCGCAGTGGTTGAGAATCTGCCTGCCAATGCAGGGGACATGGGTTCGAGCCCTGGTCTGGGAAGATCCCACATGCCGTGGAGCAACTAGGCCCGTGAGCCACAACTACTGAGCCTGCGCGTCTGGAGCCTGTGCTCTGCAACAAGAGAGGCCGCAACAGTGAGAGGCCCACGCACCGCGATGAAGAGTGGCCCCCGCTCGCCACAACTAGAGAAAGCCCTCGCACAGAAATAAAGACCCAACACAGCCAAAAATAAATAAATAAATAAATAAATTAAAAATAAATAAATAAGTATTGAGAGCTGACTGTGCTGTGCACTAGGCTAGAAACAAGGGAGATAAGATGAATGAGACCAACTCCTTGCTCTTAAATTCCCTGCTAGCGAATTATGTGATACCCTGCAAAGGGCAGGGATAATGCCAATGTTCTTGCAGTTGGACTGTGGTTGGGTGCAAGACTGGGTAGGGGTCAGGCACTCTGCATGTATATTGGGGAGAGATTGATTTCAATCACCCTAAATTTGGGTCCACAAATGCCTTGTTGGTTGAGACTACCCTGGGGACGGGGAGCTAGTGATGTAGGCAGTGGCTAAAGATTCAGACCTTTAAAGATTCTGGCGCCGCTAAAAGTGTTAATTGGGTATTTTAGGACTGGTGGGCCCGTGGCTGCTGCATCCTCATTCACATGAATTGTGGGAGAAATTGAGACTTCCTCTACTTTTCCTGAATTAGTATCTATTAAAGGGATTAAACAACACATACACACACGAATGTGTACCATCATTGTAATTTGATCAAAGAAAATTCAACACCAAATTATGGGTCTGCATCCCACCTTGTTTGGAACTCACTTGCTTTGTGGATAGCACCTTAGGCCTATGTTTGGAGCTTTTCCTGCGATGTCCCCTGGAGTCTATGAAGTTTGGGTGCTGTATTCCAGCTCCTCCTCTGCCCTTTCAATGCTCTCAGCATTCTCCATAGCAAGCTCCTCTGCAGTATCCAGTTCCTTGATCTTCACATAATCCCTACTACCCACATAAGCTTTCAGCCATCCTTGGCAAGAGGCCACATAACTCACGGTGAGTGAAATAAAACCTTCCCCACTGCTGCCTCTCCAAGCTGCTGCAAGGAGGATACAGGGACAAAGGCAGAGGTCTGAGTCTACAAGGATGTGCCTTCCCTGCCTTGGGAGAGAGGTAGCTGATGTCACTTCTGAATCTCTGGCTTGTGGAAGGGTTCTCATTCTGCCTGGTTTTAGACGTACCACTCTCTCTTGCTGTTGGCATCTTTGGGCCATATATACAGAGGGGTCCTTTTCTCTTGAGCTTCTGTGAAGTGTGGTTATTTCCTAGATCTCCCATGTCCCTTTTCAAAGCTGAAGGATTTTTTCAAGGCTTCTTTTTAGTCAACAAGCACCTTCATGTTTTGTCTCGTCCTCCTTTATCAAAACCAAAAGTCTGGTATCCTTCAGCAAGGGGCCAGGTATATCACACCAAGGTGAAAAAGACCCATAGTTCCTCATCTTGACACTAACCCTACTGCCCAAGAGAGAGTGCAATAGCCAACATGAATGTTGCCTGGGCTTACAGGGGTCCACACATTTCCCCTCTTCCAGGGAGAGAGGGAACCAGAGGCATTTTTGAGATACAGACAGACTATGCATTTTTATCATGCCTGCTTTGGAATATGCCATACTGTAGCCCTAGAGTGCAGTTAGAATCTTTCACCAGGGCTTGCCCTACTAAGAAAGCAAGGTTGTTTTCTTGCTCTCTTTCACCTCTCTTCTGGTCTCTCTCTTCCGTCTTCTTGGCAGCCTTCTTCCTCAGGCCCAGTGTTTTGGTGTCCTCAGCACCAACGTGTCAAAACCTACTTTAAGCTCTATGGATAAGAGGCCAGATAATTAGCACGATGGTCAGAGATATCCATGGGTTTCCATTTTAGCTTGCAACATGTTTCCCAGGGGAGGGTTCTCTGGGGATTAGGAATGTTGCCTGAGGTTTATGGGGCTCTATCTACATAATTTCCCCTTTTTTAGAGAGGAGTATCTAGTGTCACTTTTGAAACCACTGACTTGTGGGTGCATTATGGGTTCTCATCCCTTCTGCTTTGGCACCTACCCTCTGTGGCAGGTGGCATCTCTAGTGACCTGAACTTGGTGTCTTTCCAAGGGCCTGCTGTAGATTTTATGAAGTCTGGGTGTTTGTCTTCTGGCTTCACTACCTCCCCTGAAGTGGATCTCTTTGAGATCTCCTCTTAGGTACCCAAAGCCTTCATGTCCTGTCCTTTTCTCCCTTATTCAAACCAACCCTCAGTTATCCTTTGGGAAACAGTCATATAATTTTCACAATGGCTAAAAAATACAGCTTCTTCTTCTTCTTCTTTTTTTTTTAACCAAGATTGTAGCTGGGTTCCCCCCCACCCCCGATCTCTGAAGAAGGGTAACTTATCATTTCTGAAATCTCCAGTTGATAGAAAACTTACACCTTTTATGTAAGGTGTCACATACCTCGTAAGAACATTTTAACAAAAATTCATAAAACCAAGCAGCTTCGTATTACCCGGTCAGTTTACAAAAAATATTTTGACACCAAAAAATAGAAAGGACTAAGTGTTAGACTGCATGAAAAGCCTTCAAAGGGAATAATTTGGCTTTAAACTTCAGTACACAGTTTGATTTTTCCTCCTTTTGCTTGCATCAGTAAAAACATTTTCCTGGATTTTCCCCACTCTTTGGATTGGGATTTGGCATCCACACCACTAATCCAGCTCAAACTCCTCAGAAAGCACCTCAGTTTCACATAGGCCTCTATGTCTCTCCGAGCCATGTGCAAGAAGGAGAGGCTCAAATTCACAGCAGGCTTACACAGATCTGTTTCCCCTGTGTAGGGGAAAGGTAGGTGATGCCCCTTCAGAAACCTCTGACTTACAGAAAGAATGTTCTGTGTCCTCATCCTGCCCAGCTTTGAGATATGCCACCCTCTACTACAGGAGGTATTTCAGGGGTGCCTGAAATCTTTCTGTCCCACAGCTTACTCTAGACTTTGTTATGAAATATAACAACTTATTTCTTGCTCTCCTAGCTACGGCCTGTGCACTTTTTTCTACTTTCTTAGCTGCCTCCTCCTAGGTACCCATTCTCTCTCTTCCCCCTGTGCAAAACCAACTCCAAGTTGTCATTTTTCTAAGAGGCCAGAGAATTCATTAAGGTGAAGATCACGGCCCTCTCCCCAACCACACATGATTTGTTGAGCTATTTCCCAAGGGAGAAACAAGGGAGGATCAGGAATGTAGCCTGAGGCTCTTGGGGGTCTGCACTTTTCTCCCATTCTTGAGAGAGGTTAATGGTGTCATTTCTGAAATAATCTGATTTATAAATATAAGATCTTGTCCTGCAAGCTTAAAGCTCTGCCATGTACTCTGTAGAGGGCATCTCTAGGATCTGTATGGAGTTTTCCTGCAGCCTGCCCTAGACCCACAGAGGACTTTTGACTATTTGTTTTCCAGCTCCCCCACCTCCCATTTTGATGCTGCATCAGTCTTCCCAGCCCTCCTTCAGGTACCCAGAGCCTTCACGTTCTGCCTCCCACTCCCCTACCAAAACCAACTCTCGGGACTTCCCTGGTGGCGCAGTGGTTAAGAATCCGCCTCCCAATGAAGGGGACGCAGGTTCGAGCCCTGGTCAGGGAACTTACATCCCACATGCCACGAGGCAACTAAAGCCCGCGCGCTGCAACTACTGAGCCCGTGCACCGCAATGAGGATCCCACGTGCAGCAGCTAAGACCCGACGCGGCCAAAAATAAATTTAAAAAAATAAATAAATAAACATAATTTAAAAAAAATAAAACAACTCTCATCCATCCTTAGAGAAGGGACCAGATAACGAAAGTGAAAAATACGTTCTAAGTCCCACACCCCTTTTCTTTCCCCTCTCTCCATGCTGTCGCTGAAGGGAGAGTGCAATCACCAAGAATCTAACCTGAAATATACAGGAATTTGTGCTTTGCCCCTGTCTTAGGATAGAAGTAATTGGTGTCACTTCTGAAACTCCTGACTATGAGTAGACCCTCTGGGTCCTCATCCTCTCTGCTTTGGGAACTGCCACCCTCTGAAGGGAGGGGAATCTCTAGATTTTCATAGAATCTTTATTCAGGGACTGCCTTTGGTCTCTTTATGAGATAAAGAAGGTTGCTTTTTTTGATCTTCCACCTCCTTATAAAGCGCCGCCTTCTATGTTTTTCACTCTCCTAACAAGTGCTCTTCGGTATCTTGGGATGCTCACTTCTTCCTGATAAAACTCTCAGCTGTCCTTTGGCATAAGGCCAGAATAACTCACGTGAAGGTGAAAAAGCCATGTAGCTCCCCATTTTGTCTATTCGAGTTGCTTTATAAGTGATGGGTCCAGTGATTATAAGTAGTGAGACCAACATTTATAAGGGACTTGAACTTTTCCCACTTGCTTGGGGTGGGTGAGAAGTATTATAGGAGAGGTCACTGGTACCACTTTTGAAATCTCTGACTTCATATACATGGACTCTATGTTGTCCCACTATCCTGTTTTAGAATTCTGTTCGCTTATGGAATAACTAAAATTTGTTTTCTTGCTCTTTTACCTCTCCTTCTCTAAGATTTTGGCAGATGTTCTGTCTTCTCCCCACTTTTAAACCCATCTCTCATTTGTTCTTTGGGAAAATAGGATAGAATAGGATAGAAAAGGCCTATATTTTTTTCTTTTGAAGCAGTGACAGTTCTTAGAACCAAAACAATAAAGTTCTAATGATTGCATGTTAGGCACCATTGCCTGGGATAACTCTTGGGAAAGTGAAACTGTAAGGAGGGCTGTAAGTCACTTCTCTTTGTGGAATCTGCTCTGGTGGTTATAAGAACCATCCTGAGTCACAACCAGTCTGTTCTGGGAACTTCCCCAGAGTCTTAGAAAAAGAAAGTCCAGAGGATAGCTACAGGTTTATATTCCTTTGGTTTCATAAGCGGTTTCATAAGCCTCTAACTGATACTGCTCTCCAAGCATGTTTTTATTAGACCCTAAAAAGATCCACAACTAAAAAAAGGCTGGCATTTAGTTGTTCAGGAAGGATCCTGAGACAAAACTGCAAGTAGTGTTGCTAAGAAAGTGCTAGAGAGAAGATCTGTTTTAGTTCTGACTCTGCCATTTTTCAGCAAAGAGGAAAGGTCCCCTGAACTTTTTGAGCCTCTATTTCCTCATGGACAAAATTGGTTTACTGCTACTAACCACCCAGTGTTGGGAGGTTAAAAGGATCTTTCTAGGGTGTGAAACATATAATGTTCCTTGTCATTGTAGTACTTATGACTTGAGTGCTGCCAGCTCACGTTTGCACACCATTGTCTACTATGGTGCTTCCATCTTCTCTGACCAATACTGAAATTTCTATTTGTAAATCAGTGTTCTGAACCTACACTTTGTAGACATTGGTGGGCTTTAAATGGTCTGTAGACCTCTTGAAATTGCATGCAGAAGTGTATTCGTATCCGTGAGTAGGTTTTCTGGTGAGAAGATTCATAGGTTTCATCAGACTCCCGAAGAGATTCCAACATCTAAAGAGTTTCGGATTTGGAATTTGAGAGGTCAGCTTTTGATTTAATCAACAGAAGAAACCCTCATGTAGTGAGCCTAAGGTTCTAGCAAATGTAACAGTGTTGTCTGATTGTGAGGGATGGACTATTTGAAATGGAAACTATGAGGGAAAATTGGTGATGTGCTCACTGGCATGAGATTACCTGATTGTCTGTAAGCTGAAGGGAAAGGCAGAGACTCTGCCTGTATTATGTTATTGTCAGCTGTCTGACCCTGAGCAAGACCCTTCCCCTCCCTGGCCTTCAATGACCTCATCTGTAAAATGAGGGGATGAATTCATGGTTTCCCCAAGTCCCTCAACAACTCTAGAATAATATAATTCTCTTAAGAAGCAGGATGAAAGCAGATCTAGGTTCCTACTGCAAATGAAAAAGAATTGGGAAAAAAGGTGCTTTGTGCCTGAGGTTTCTAGATTCCAGGACTTCAACCCTGTTAATGATCTGAGAGTGAGTCTGCTGCTCAGATAGTTTCAGGGTGAAGTAAACAGGAGGACTGCTCCAAGAAGCTCTATAAACCAGACATTGGACTGCCCCCCATTCCAAGGTCCAGGATGGAATTGTCAGGGTTACTTCTCTGCAGGGCATGGCCTTTCCTGCCCTGACTCATCTCACACACCTCCGGGAAATCAGTGCCTGAGCCAGAAGACATTCCTGCGTGTGTCTTCAGACTTGCACGGTCGATCGCTGGCTGGGGAGCCTCAACACCTCCCTGAAAACACCTCAGTGCTCATGTAAATCTAAGGGGACCACTGGACACAGCAGCGGGGGAGCCTGCGTGGGCGAAAGCAGAGCTCCTGCCCTCGTACTTCAGCTTCCGCCTGGACCTGCTAGCACCCAACTCCCAGGTGGGGGTAAAGGGAAGCAGAAGCTTCTGAGAAATGCTCAGCTGAGTCAGGTGTATCTTCTGAGAGTAATATTATGTTACCTAGCTTGTTTCATGATTTACCTTTTCAGAAAATATTCACGGATTATTACTATTTCTAAAGAGATTCAGGGTAGCCTTTACTATATATTACTACCCATTTCCACTTAACAAGAAATATGGTAGGGGAAGAGGATAATAGCAGATCGATTCTATTCAGAGAAAAGGTAAGGGGTGCATCTTAACATTGCCCACCACCCTCACTAAGGTAGGACATCCAGGTGGATGAATTCTGGGGGCCAAAGACAGTTGAAAAGGAGTAGTGTGTTTACCACAACTTTTCTGAAAGGGAGTGTGGGGAAAGAAATTGAAAGGCCTCTCGACACGTGGAAAAAAGAAAACATCTGCTCCACAGTATTGCCATACATTCTATACCTGGACTAGAGGTATATTTATTTATTTATTAAAAAGATAATAAATAGAATTGCAAATGAATCTTTTACTCAACTCTAGGCATGTATATTTGAAAATGTGGGTGAAACAGATAATTTTCCAGGAAATTGACACAGAGCAATCACTACCCTCCAAAAATGACCTGGGCCCAGATGGTTTCACAGAGTAATTTTAACAAACTGTAGGGAACAGTTTAATACATCCAGAACTTTAAGAAAGGAAAAAAGCTACCAAAAATTTTTTTGAAGGAAGCATAACGTTAATGGCAGAGAATCTAGGATGGCCATTGTTTAAATGAACAATAAAATGGAGAACTTATTCTGATTTCAAGATTTAGTATAAAGCTACAGTGATCAAAACAGTGTGGTATGGGCATAAAGATAAACATACAGCTCAGTGGAATATAAGAGACCCAGAAATAGTTCCACATATATATACGGCCATGGGCTTCCAACAAAATTTCCAGGGTAATTCAACAGGAAAAGGAGAATCTTTTCAACAAGTGGTGCTGTCACCGGCAAAGCCCACTGGGGGCGGTGGGGCGGAGGGGAGGTGGAGGGAATAAGATGGAATCTAGGTGATGAGGTCTAACCTCTCCTCTTGTGCTTAGTGTAGCTTCATGTGCCTGTAGGTGCGGTGTGCAGAGGCCTTGCACCTAACACGTCAGATTAGCAGTCCCAGCACGCAACCGCTGTGCCCAGCACTTCAGACCAGACAGAGTTCTTCGAGAAATGGCCATGCCGACACCTCAGCTCAGGGACCAGGTGCAGGAGCGCTGCGCACAACACCTCAATTCAAGATGGTGCCGGCGGCAGGCTGTGTGCAGAGATGCTGCCGCCAGCCCTGAGATCTGGAGAGTGAGGAGCCACGCCTGTGCCCACACTTTGCGAACTCTGCCCCCTCCCCCCGGGGAGATCCCTATAAAGCAGCCCGGCCCACAGCCTTTCAGGGAGAGCTTGGACTAGAGAGCGGGAGCTCTCACCTCTCAGTTCTTCCATCAAAGAAGAAAGCTTTCCTTTGCTTCTGAACCCAACTCGATCTCCACAGGACACTGGGCAGGAGGACCCTTGCTGGGGTCCGACTGGAAACTGTCGGTCACAGTGCTGGCACAGCTGGCTGGGTATCTGGGTGGGGAAGAAGGAACCTCCACTCTTATCTCACATTATAGGCAAAAATTAACTCAAAATGTATCATAAACCTATATGTAAGATCTAAAACTATAAAACTTGTAGATTCTACAAGAAAATAGAGGAGATAATCTTTGTGACCGTGGCTAGACAAAGATTTCTTAGATATGCTGTCACCAAGAACACTAAGAAAATTTTGATAAACTAGACTTCATCAAAATTTTAAACTTTAATTTTCCAAAAGACACTATTAAGAATGTAAACATAAGCCACTGACTAGGAGAAATTATTTGCAAAACATAAAATCCAAGAGAGGATTTATATATAGATTATATAGAGGACTTTTAGAACTCAATAAGACAAACAACCCAATTTTAAAAGTGGGAACAAACACTTCATCAAAGAAGAGAACATGAGTAAATCAACTATACGTCAATAAAAATAAAAATTAAAAAGTTTAAAATTTTTAAAAACAAGGTAACATGAATGTAGTAAATAAACATGGGGAAACAGCTGAGCCCTGGTGCCCTGGCAACCCCACAGGCAATGGCTTGAACCACATCCTATCTGAGTCTTGGCATAATGTCTCAGGATCCTCCCAGAACAGGAGAGGATGGCTTGTGAGAAGTTCAAGGCAATCTCCCCTGGGAGGCCCTACCTCATCAGAAAAGAGTTGCAGAACATAAAACCTCTCAGCTGAGTCTAGAATTGGCTCCTCAGCGATGGGGCTTCCCATATTTCATGGCACAGTCATCTGGCCCCTTTTGTCTCCATATCATTCTTTGTGCTGTGTGGGGCAAGGACCACGGGGAGCTGGCACCTTTGGCTTACTTTTCTACTCACTACCTACATAAGTAATTGTCTAAAAAGTGGCTCATTGTATCCTTACAAGTTGAATCATGCAGGCCTTGGCTTTGTCTTGTGTGTGTGTATGTGTGTGTCAGCCTGACAATAAGTACATGACAAAAGCTCAACACCTTTAGTTATCAAGGATATGCAAATCAAAACCATAGTGAGATACCACTACATACTTATTACAAAGGCTAGAATCAAAAACACCGACCATACCTAGTGTTAGAGAGGATGTAGAGCAACTAAAAACTCAGGCACTTCAGGAGGGGATATAATAGTAAAACTATTTTGGAAAAATATTTTGGCAATTTCTTAAAAAGTTAAATGTATACCAAGCCCATGACCCAGCTATTCCACTCTCAGCTTTTTACCCAAGAGAAATGAAAGCATATGTCCACACAGAGACTTCCACATACCAGCTTTATTTTTAATAGCTAAAAAACTGGAAATAATTGAAATGTTCAACTATAAGCAAATGAAAAAACAAATTGTGGTACATCCAAATAAAGGAATACTACTTGGCAATAAAAAGGAACAAACTACTGGTAACAGAATGAAATCATTAAACCACACCAAAGATAGTACATGTTACATAATTCCGTTTACATAAAATTCTAGGAAATGCAAACTAGTCTATAGTGACAGAAAGCAGATTGGTGGTTACTTGGGTGTGGGAGGTGAGGGAGGGAGGTTTGGATTGCAAAGGGTCATGAGGAAACTCGTAGAGTGATAGGTTCATTATCTTTATTGTAGCGATGGCTTCTTGGATGCATACATATGTCAAAACTCATCAAATGGTACACTTAAAACATGCAGTTTTATTGTATGTCAACTATAAATAAAGCCATACAAAAATGCAACCTCACCTAATTTTTTAACTCTGGCTGCTATGAGAAGGGACTGGGTGAGGGCTGGGAGGCAGGTAAGTGTAGAAGCTAGAGGTGGTTAGGAGGCTGGTGCAGTCATCTGGGTGACAGATGCTGGTGGCTGTGGTGATAGTGGAAATGGAAGGGAGTGGACAAATTTAAGACATATTTTGAGACAGACAAAAAGACTTGCTAGGAGTTTGATGTCACTTCTTAAGGGAATTCTCCCTTGGGTTCCTGGTCCAGGTCATACAAATGTGTGACACAATTTTTCATGACCCCCTGCTCTCATCTTCCATAGCACTATCAAAGTTTATAATTGTGTACTTATCTGTAATATCATTTATTAGGGTTTATCTCCACCACTAGACCAAGCACCATAAGGGCAGGATTTGTATGACTCACCACTGTATTCCAAGCGCCTTGTCCAGTGCTTGGCATGGAAGGGGTATGTGGTGGTTTTAAAACACGCCTGCATATTCTTTAATTTTTCTAGCATCAAGGAGTATCCTGTATCTTCCAAGGCTAGGTCTTAAGAGGTAATAGAACTTCTGCCCAGCTTTCTCTCTCTTGGGACACTCATCCTGAAACCTAGTCACCCTGCTAGGAGGAAACCTGGGCCACATAAAGGGGTTCCAGCTGACAACTCCAGCAGAGGTTCTAGCTGACAATATCAACTGCTAGACATGACACTAAGTCTTCAAGACGACTCCAGCCTCAGCCACTGCGTGACTGCAACCACACGAAAAATCCTAAGTGAAAACCATCTAGCTGAGCCCAGTCACCAACAGAACCATGAGAGTGAGAGAAAAAAAAAAGTTGCTCTTGTTTTCAGTCATTAAGTTTTGGGGTAGTTTGTTATATGGCAATAGATAATTGGAACTAGGTTAGTAAACGTTTTTTGAATGAACGAATGAATGAAGATAGAGGGGGTCTGCTTCAGCTCCATGTGACTCTTAGTTGGTAAGTCTATTTCCCTTCCCCGTCAGGTCCTGGCATTCCTGAAAGCCCTGGTTCACAAAGGAAAGTCTGTTCTCTTCAGAACTATTAGAAGGAGACATGGAAACTCTCTCCCCAGGCCAGAGAACACAGCAAGGCCATGTTAGCTCTGTCTGGGATAGCAGAGAGCAGCTTGTTTGTGAGTTCTTAATCTTGAGTCCATGAACAGCTTCAGGGAAACAAACATGCATACATTTTGTGTGCGTGCACGTACATTTTCCTGGAAAGAGAGTCCCCAGACCCTAACTTTCATCAAATTTTTAAGAGTCTGTCCCAAAAATGTTAGGACCTACTCTTCCAGTCTGACTATCTCAATTTCTAGGTTAAAAAACTGAGAACACTTCCCTCTCTGGTAGTAAGGTGGAGTAGGTACCCTGAACAAGCAAGCATCCTTCTGAAAAATCAAATTCTGACTAAAATTTTTAAAATTTCTTAAACACATTGATGAGCTGGGGGGAAAAGTAAGAAATACTGAGGTCAAAACCCCAAGAATCCAGAGAGGTAAGCTAAGCATTGAAATCAGCTTTTATCTTAAGGACTTCATAAGGTCAGCCAAACAGTGATAGACCTCCCAGTCTTGAGAATGAACGTGAACTTCAGTTTTCATAGCCTCATATGGTAAGAGGTAAGAGGATAAGAGAGAAACCCAGGGCACTCAAGGTGGAGGACCTAATAAACCTCTAGCCCCACAAGATTAGGACCCCAAAAGGACTGAGCCCTCAGTGAATGGATGCTACATAGAAGCACTACCACTTCCCAACACACTGCAAAGAAAAGTGCCCATCTTAACTTGCCTCTTCTCAGGGGACACTAAAATGCCCCCTGAGAATTCATAACCACAGGCATCCCTCATAAGGGTTGGAAGCCCCCGCACCACGCTCCTGTACCTCCCTCCCTCTCCTTCCCTCCCTGGGACCTGGGAGGGAAGCCTGGGACCCCGGCTGTGAGTCAACCCCAGAACAGGGTGTCCAGCCTCTTCTTCCCATGGCCGAAGTCACCCACGGGGGCTCTAGCTCTCTAACCCCCCGCCTGGTCGCTGCCCCTTTGAGAACCTGGGGTCCGGGGAGGCTGAGGGCTCCAGTCTCCGCTGGGGAAACTGGACTCTGGCTGAAGCCCCCAGGCAGGGGCTGCGCTGCCCCGGAGAGAAGCTGTTCTCCTGCCTGTGTCCAAGGCCGGCTCTGGAGGTGAAGGCGTCCCCAGGAGAAGCGCGCTGTTCTCCACTCCGCCACCCCCGCCCCAGGCGCCCGGCTCTCCAGCTGTTTTCCTCCTCTGGGCTGTGGAACCTTCTGCAGATCCCCTCTCCTCAGGATGAGGAAAGCAGATGGCACTCTCCCCCCCGAGGCCCCCGAGTGTCCTCCCACCTCTCCCAGCAGGCATCTGGCTCTCTGCTCGCTTCTTTCTCCCGTGGCCGCGGCCCTTCTCCGCAGTGACAGGTGACGGGAGCAGGGCGCCCTCCACCCCTAGCCTCACTCTCCGGGCTCGGGGCCTGTGTCTGGGGAGGGGAGGCTGGGTCCCCCTGGGGAGGACCCGGCCGCCCAGCAGAGGGGACACCGGGCAGGTTTGCCGGGCCCCCGGCCTGTGGCCGGGCCGGTGGCTCAGAGGCGTCTGTCTGTGGGCAGGGCCGGCTCGGAAAGTCACGGCGCACCTGCAGGACCCCTCACCTGCCTTTTCAGAGTGCTCTCCCTGCACCCCGACGGTGGTTCTCAGGCGTCCCTGGGGTCATATTTTCAGGAAAATGGGCGTGTGGCGCCCTCGCTCATCAAAGCAACAGCCGGCGCCTGGCAAGAGTCCCCTTAGGAGGAGCTTTCCCCTCAGAGCAGCGGTTCTCAGCTGCGAGTGAGAATCACCTGAGAGCTTTTAAAAACCCCCGATGTCCCGGCCACACCCACACCGGTTGAATCAGCACCGCCGAGGAGGGGCGACGCAGTGTGGGCCTTAAAGCTCCCGGATGGTCCAAACGGGCATTTGAGCCTCACAAGGACGCTAAAAGACAGGTACTGTCATCATCCCCACCGTACAGGCGGGGACATTGGGCTCCGAGAAGTGAAGCCACTTGCCCGGGGTCAGAGGGCAAGTGGGAGGGGTGGGACTGGAGTCCCAAACGGGAGGGGCGGGTGGCCCCCCTGCTGGCCGTGGATCTGGGCTTCCAGGGGGACTTCGAGTGGGACCACGAGGTCTCAGGCTGGCCCAGGAGCCTGGGCCTTGGGCTGGCTCAAGAGCTGGCCCCGTCTCCCCACAAATGCGGAGACATTTCTGCCACCTCCTTCTCCAAAGCGCTGGGCTGGGCCTCCTCCAAGCCCCAGAACGCGGTGGGTCACTTCCACTCACCCAGCCAGGTCCTCTCACTGGAACAGCGTGCCCTTTGGTGATGGGGAGGATGCATTTTTGAGGTGAAATATTGTATAACAGCCAGGAACGGAAAATATTAAAAGCCCACGGGTGCCAGCAAGGTTCACACCAGGGCCAGAAAGTTCAGAAAAAAGGAGGAAGGCTCCCTGAAGTGGAGGCCATGGGGTGGGGCGGGATCAGCTCGACCACCCACACCCTGGATCCCAGGCTGCCTCCGTCTTCAGGGTTAGCGGGAGCCTTGCCTGGGCCACAGGAAGGTCCCAGGGTGGTGACCCCAAGATAGGGTTACCAGATGACTGTATATGCAGAACATGTCCTATATAATTTTGCCCTGCATCCTATGTTGACCTTGTCAGAATGCCCTAAATGTCTTATATTTGGCTTTTTTCAATAAATTGCAAGAGTTTGGCAATTAGAGCTTTCCTTCTGCCACAGTTACTGGTGTTTCCATTGCTTAAGCGGCAGCACTGGCTAAAATTCAGTGCTCCCTCCCCAGTAAAGATCTGGACAATTCCTTATGGTCCCTCCTGCAGATGTAGCTGAGGGAAGACCAAAAGAGGGAACTGAGAAGTAAAAGCACTTATTTTCCATATTCAAGAAAGGGAGAAACAATTCTTTAACCAAAATCCCAAATCAAGAAAATAACCACTGCTTATTAGAAGTGACTTTGGATCAATACACAAGGGAAGTCTGAGAAACTATCACAGTCAGGAAGGGTCTGAGCAGATGTGATGACTAATTATAATGTGGGCTCCTGGATGGGATTCTGGAACAGAAAAAGGACTTGGGTAAAAATTAAGGGAATCTGAATAGACTATAGGCTTTAGATAATAATGAAGTATCAATATTGGTTTGCTAATTGTGATAAACATACCATATGAATGTAAGATGTCAATAATAGAGGAAAATGGGTATATGGGGACTCTACTATCTTCACAGGTTTTCTGTAAACCTAAAACTATTCTAAAATATTTATTTAAAAAAAAAAAAAAGAAGCAACCTCGGGCACTGAGACACTAATGGGCTTCCCTGGGCAGAAACATTGCCTACATGTTGCCAGGGGATTTTTGTTTTTTGGGGTCGTGCTGTGGAGCACACGGGATCCAAGTTCTCCAACCAGGGATGGAACCCGTGCCCCCTGCAGGGGAAGCTCGGAGTCTTAACCGCTGTGCCTTCTGTGTGACCCCGTGAGAGGAAGAGAGCGCAGGGAAGCCAGCAGTGATTCTTCCAGACCCCACAGGTGTCTTTTCCCCTTCTGACCTGGCTATGTATCCTTGCCACGTCTCTATAACAAGTCTTAGTCATGAACACGACTAAATGCTGAGTCCCATGAGTTCTTTTAGCACATTTCTGAGTATGGAGGTGGTCTGGCAGACTCCTGACACAGTTGTCATTCAGTATTCTTCAATTCTGTTATTCAAACCTTGTTGCCTCTCTTTAACAAATGCAGGTGTGAGAATATCAGTCTATTTGAAGTACTGAAATAATAGTTAAATGCTGAAGAAAAGACCCCAATAATCCATGGAGTGAAGCCTACTTATTTCTTGTTCATAATTTTCAATATCTCTTTAGCAATAGGGTTATGTATGCTGAAAGAACAAACAGCTTTGTTATAGAACTCCTTTACTTAAAGGAATTTGTTGAATGCATTCAAGAAAGTATTGGCCAAAAAAAAAAAAAATTAGCCTTTTAAGTGTCAAGGATGTCCTTAAAAGGAACATTATTTATGAATAGGTGAAGAAACTCCTACTTGAAGTGGATAATTATTATGGCACTTACCATGACTCTCTTCTGAAATGGTTTCATTCCTATGGAATTCTTTTACATGCAGTTACTAAATATTCTCCCAGCATGGGAGCAAGAGAAATTTTCGTATGTGGTGTTGAATAAGGGAACTATCATCAGAATAAATTTTGATGATAGTGCTCTTTTTAGGTCAGTGAACATTTTAAAAAGTCATTGGTCGGGACTTCCCTGGTGGCGCAGTGGTTAAGAATCCGCCTTCCAATGCAGGGGACATGGGTTCGATCCCTAGTCCAGGAAGATCCCACATGCCGCGGAGCAACTAAGCCCCTGTGCCACAACTACTGAGCCTGTGCTCTAGAGCCCGTGAGCCACAAGTACTGAAGCCCGCGCGCCTAGAGCCTGTGCTCCGCAACAAGAGAAGCCACCGCAATGAGAAGGCCGCACACCGCAACGAAGAGTAGCCCCCGCTCGCCGCAACTAGAGAAAGCCCGCGATAGCAATGAAGACCAAATGCAGCCAAAAATAAATAAATAAAAAGTAAATTAATTTTTAAAAATCACTTAAAAAAAAAAAAGTCATTTGTCAAGAGGTGCAATGCAGTCCAAAAAATGGAAAAGAAACTTAGGCCATGAAAGATGGTATTGTGTGTTTCAACAAATAAAATTTGAAGAACAATTCTCAGAGTTGCTTATATGCCAGTACATGCTCAATAAACTAGCTCATAACATTAATGTTAAATGTGTTTGCTCATTAATGAATGTTTAATACACAAAATAATGCAATGAATTAGATGTGATCACCGTAGAAGCTATGTTACAATGCAATGGAATTTAGACTGCTACCGTAAGGAATTTAATAAGCAAATTCTACAAAACAAAGATCCACCAAGGAGAGCCAAATCGTCAGAGAAATCTAATTAAACAGGTATGTAATTTAGATACTTTTGATATTTCAGATAAATAATAAATACATTTTAACTTAAATATGTTCCACACAATATTTTTCAGTATACATTACATAGGCAATTAGCATTAATTATTAAACATGCACGGAGTACCTGTTATGAGCCACACACTTTTAATCATATTCCCTTTGGCAGAAAACCCCTGATGGTGTCAGAGTTGAAACATCATTTACCTTTACTCTCCATCCCTTATCCACTCACCCCAAATCACACTTCAGGGAACAGGTGAAGGGCAGTCCTGGGAAACAGCTCCTGGGGGCGGGGGGGTTCTTGTTCACCTCTTCCTTTTCCCAGAGCTTCAGTCCTCAGAGACTGTAGTCTGGCTCCAGTAGCTGTTGAAAGCTGTCTTCTGGAAGGCCTACCCCACTGTCCATCATCAGCTCTTAGGTTTGTTGAAATTCTGGGTACTCTCAGATTAGAGTTGGTCCCTCTTACAACCTCAGCCCCTATGAACCCTCACGCCCTGGGCAAGTGCCTCACCTCCCCTACCAGAAGCACATTTACCCACAAAATAAAAACTCTAATCTCATACTTCTGTTATTCAGGGCTTTACTGTGCTCGGAGAATATTTACAAACATGGTTCAACAACTCTATTAGGCAGGCAGAGTGGATTTTATCCCCATTTAACAGATGAGGAACATAACCTCAAAAAGATTATAGGCAGCCATTATGCACTAGTGCAGTCATATCAGTTCATTTAATACTGAAACGATTCTAAACCAAGTAGTAAATAGCTATTGCCCCCAAGACTCCTAAGTGCTCCTCTTGCTCCAGATGTCCCAGACCCTCCCCAGGACCTCCTTGACCTCACCACAATCCACCAAGGAAGGATTAATGCCTAGCACAGCTGGAAGTTTGGGGACCATCCTCTGATGAGCCAGACTCTGCCTTACATCAGCTGGAACATTTTTAATATCATCCCTGGTTATATGGCTGACCAAGATCACATGACTAAATAACAGAAATGGTGAGGAAAGTTAGACTGAGGTAAAAGATACAAACAAAGCTCTCAATTTAAGGGGGTAGAGATACAGCATAAAACCTGCCTTTATCAGTGTTTATCTTCCCTTAGTCTCCGTTTCACAGCATTCTGACATTGTGTGTGTATAAAGCATCCGATGATAATCCACATTCTTTTTTTAAATCTTATAACTGAAATATTTATACAACTTCCTTTGTGATTAAAAGCATAGCTTAGGAGTTAGAGCTGGGTTGTTCCTTTTACCCTATCTGAGTTAAAGGCTTTTTAATTCCAATATTTATCTTATCAATTGATGCAAGGCGCTTGGCAAGATACCTACATGTTTAAGCAATTATCCTGGAAGTCAAGATATCAAGAGCTACCAAGTATACTCACAGGCATTTCTAATGCTCATAGGCAGGTATGTGTGATAAATCATATATATCCACAGGAAGAAAATATCATCAAATGACACCTGAAAGAACACATATGTCTGAATTGGGGATTAAGGTCACATCCCCACTTCCCTCTCAATAATGTCTCCTTGCTTATCATTGTGTCTGGATTATTATGATGATGGAAGGGGAACTTAACTAGGATGAGATTGTGAGAAGTATTCAATATGGCACATGGGCTTTCAGCTACATTAAGCCTGTGACAAAGAGTACTCATTTGAGCAAGGCTAGCAATATAGCTAACCATGCAGCCAATAAAGTTTCCTAGGCTGCTGTGAGCTGAACTGACCTCAGTACTCATTATGTGACCCCAATGATTCCAGAGGCCACAACTACTAATGTGGATGTGGGATGGGCTCTGGAAATTCCCAGAGGTGACCAGCAGAACCATAGCCAGACTCAGAATGAAAAGGGCATTCATCCGAAGGTTGAGTGGGTATGACAGCAGAGGAAAGAGGTTAGTAATGTTTTAGATGTTAGAAAGTGAATGGACAAGTGATAAGTGATTGAGCAGACCTGAGAAAGTTGGAAAATAAGATGAAAAAGACCTATAAGAGACAGGACAATTTTGGTCATAGACTCATCAAATTGGGAGGCACTGGGTATCTTTGAACACAGGGTGCAGGTACAGGTTGAAGTGAGCTAGATAGACTAAAAAAATTCTTTTTACTTTATCAAAGTATAATTTTAAGTTATACCAGTTTAACTTAAACCACTTTAAGTTAAATTCAATAACTTTTACCAAGTTGTATAACCATCACCGAAATCCACTTTTAGAACATTTTTATCCCCTTAGTTAGATCCCTGTGTCCTTTTGGAGTTAATCTCTACGCCTATCTCAGCCTCAGGTAACAACTAATCTACTTTCTGTCTCTACAGATTTGCTTATTCTGGACATTTCATATAAATGAAATAATATAATATGCGATCTTTTGTATTCAGTTTCTTTTACTCAGCATGTTTTTGAAGTTCACGCATGTTGTAGCATGTATCAGTAGTTCATTAATTTTTTGGTTTATTGTTAGTCTTAGGAACATCTTTTACTAATATGTCTTTAGAGAGTGTATAACGTGCAGAATGGACCAGTCATCACAGTGTTTCACAGAAATAATGCTACCCTGATTCATCTACACAGCTAGCACTCTGAGGAAGATCTTTTATAAATGCATCTTTAGAGAATGTATACAATGCAGCACAGAACTCTGAACACAGTGTTTTACAAAAATTAACACTATCCTGATTCATTTATATAATTAGCACTCTCAAAAACATTCTTTTTAAAATTGTGGTAATAAACACATATCATAAAATTTACCATCTTAACCATTTTTAAGTGTCCAGTTCAGTAGTGTTAAGTATATTCACACTGTTGTACAATAGATCTCCAGAACTTTTTCATCTTGCAAAATTGAAACTCTATATCCATTAAACAACAATTCCCCCATTTCCCCTTTCCCCAGGCTCTGGTAACCACCATTCTACTTTCTGTTTCTATGAATTTGACTACTTTAGATACCTCATGTAAGTGGAATCATGCAGTATTTTTCTTTTTGTGACTGGCTTATTTCACTTAGCATAATGTCCTCAACGTTCATCCATGTGACAAAATTCCCTTCCTTTATAAAGCTGGAGAACATTCCGATATATATATATATATATATATATATATATATATATATATATATATATATATATATATATGTACACACACACACACACACACCATATTTTATCTGTTCATCCACTGATAGACTCCTGGGTTGCTCCACCTTTTGTTTATCATGAATAATGCTGCTATAAACATGGGTGTCCAAATATCTCTTTGAGACTCTGCTTTCATTTCTTTTGGACATGTACCCAGAATAGGATTGCTGGATCATATGGCAGTTTTAGTTGTTTTAATTTTTTGAGGAACTTCAGGAGTTCATTAATTTTTTTTGTTGCTGAATAATATTCCATTGTCTGAATATATCAAATTGTGTTTATCTATTCATCAGTTGATGGACATTTGGATTACTTCTACATTTTGGCCATTATGAGTAATGCAGCTATGAACATTCATGTGCAAGTCTTGGCGTAGACATATGTTTTATGTTTTTATTTCTCTTGGGTAGATACTTAGGACTGGAATTTCTGGGTTATATGGTAAATTTGTGTTTAACATTTTAAGAAACGGCCAAACGGTTTTCCAAAGCGGCTGCACAATTCTGCATTCCCACCAGGAATGTATAAGGGTTCCCATTTCTCTATATTCTTGCCAACATTTGTTGTTATCTATCTTTCATTACTGGCTGAAAGTCTTTAAAGTGAAGGTAAAACCCCAGATTCTCTCTGCTAACCAGGCAGAAGACTGAAGGACTAAGATGTACTCTCTAGAAAATTTAAGCCAGAGAGACTGTGTACAAGGCCATCTTTTGACCTAATGTTGCAGTTTCTAGGAAATACAGGAGGATAGTAGAGCAAATTTTAAGACATCAAGAGAAAATCATCCGATGAATCCAGAATGTGGGACATTCCATAATCTGTAAAACAACTGTTACGGTCTCTTCAAAAAGTCAATGTTATTTTTTTTTAACGAGGCAGACTCTCCTTGATCAAAAGAGACTAAAGAGATATAACAACCAAATATAATGCATGAGATTTCATCAGATCCTAGTTTGAGGGGAAGCATCTTTAAAATACATTTTGGGGGAATTCCCTGGCGGTCCAGTGATTAGGACTCTGCGCTTCCACTGCAGGGGGCATGGGTTCGATCCCTGGTGGAGGAACTAAGATCCTGCAAGCCGCACAGCACAGCTAAAAGAAAAAAAATTGGGGGAGCACATACAGAGAGATAAAGCAAATACAGCAGAATGTTAGCCACTGTTGAATCTTGGTATTATGGAAATGCATGTTCATTGTACTATTCTTATATGTTCAAATTTTTTACTAATTAAAAAATTGGAATAAAAAATGCCATTTGGAAAAAGATAAAATATTTCTATATCAAATAACATATCCTGCTAGGCAGAAATATCAAGAAAATATCTTTGGCCAACCAATATAGCAGCCTACACGTCTGTCACTTACATTTCCAATTCCTCTTCTAGGTATTAATACCTTCATATTGGTAACACCCTTCTTGGACCCTGGAGATAAACAGTGTCACAACCACTGATCCTCCTTTCCTTTCTAATTATTTAAGAACTCGTAGACAATTTAAAATGACAAATGGTGAGTGAGCAAAGTTAACCCAGATAACCTCCTTTTAAAATCCTTTTCCAGATAACCCTCTGGGAAAGGATCTTAAAGAAATCTCTTCCCCATCAGAATGCAGGTTGAGAATTCTAGTTTAGAATCTAGAGGCTGAAAGTTCCATACTTCCCCTGTCCTGTTGAACCTTTGGCTCATAACTTGCTACTTTTTATATATTTGTCTATCTCACCCGTCCCCAACCTCCATGTCAAGGGAAGTCATCTTCAAATCCCCTACAGCACTTAGCATATGTGCTTTACAAAGAGTAGGTGCTAAATCTTTTGAATGAATGAGTGAATGAGTGAATGAATGAAAACCTGAAGTGAGAGAGGACTTAAAAAAGAAGAACAGAGTGGGTAACTGAGAACAAGCTGATATAAAGAGATTTTTCCTAAAGATACCTGAAGGTAACATCTATGGACACAGACGTTCTTAGAATTGGTGACCACAAGGATACTGACAGCCTGTGGAAATCATTAACACTTCTTCTCCACCCACAGCACAGCTTACCTTATAAGCTCTTTCAACTCAGTGAGAAATATCCCTTTCTTGGCCTTAAGGACAATAATTATTTTTCCCGTTCATTAAAAAGGCACACACCTGCAAAAAGCAATTCTTCGGAAACGACGCAATCAGGATAGAAGCACCATTGAATTGCTCCTGCTGCTGCTAATTAAAATGAATTCCTCAGCACTGAGGGTTAAGCTGGATGGAGGTTAGGATGCAGAAGAGCTCAGTGCCAACATCTTCCTGTTTCAACATGGCTTTGTTCTCAAAGACCTAAAAGCAAATGAAAATATGCTTAGTTGAAAACAGTGGCTTGGCAGGAAAAGTCTCTTCCCAGATTTCAGGTGCTCTGCTCGTCACTGACCTGGAAGAAAAGCGTCCCGTTCATGAACTCTATGGAAATGTACCCTCAAAACAGAAACTTGGAAGGGACAACCAGAAAACTCCAGTTTGTACAACATTCTTCTGAAAACTTCCCCCATCTGGATCAGGAGACAATAGTTCTAACTTAACCCGTGTACACAGGTAGCACCCCAGGTTTCCCTACTCCTGACTACCCCGTGTAGCACAGACTTAAACCCTTCTTGTGTTAAGGCCCTGCCCAGCAGAAGTTTTTGTAAGACAAGCAGAGCCACCTTGTGGTCGATTTAGAAAATTGTGTTTGAGGCTGAGGTCTTGAAGAAAAAACCTTAAATGAGGATGACCCTGGAGGCAGGAGAGAGGAAAAAGACTGGAAAGCAGGACTCATTATCAAGGAACCTTGGGAGAAGAGATATTTATTGTGTTTCCAAAAAAAGGGTAGGGTTCCATTGGCAACTAAATGCTGAGTTAAAGTTAAAACAAATATCTTCTCTGACCCTCTAGTGTGTCCTGACTGATTATGAATCTCTCAGAGTAGTAAATCAGGCAGCATTTAAAAATTGATTTGAGGGGTGCAGAGATAAATTAGGAGTTTGGGATTAACATATACACACTACCATATATAAAATAGGTAAACAACAAGGACCTACTGTCTAGCACAGGGAACTGTACCCAATATCTTGTAAAACCTATAATGGAAAAGAATCTGAAAAAGAATATATACATATATATATTGGGTTGGCCAAAAACTTCATTCAGGTTTTCCTGTAAGATCTTATGGAAAAAACCTGAACGAACTTTTTGACCAACTATATATATATATATATATATATATACACACACACATACATATACACATACATGTATATACACATATATATACACACACATATATGTGTGTGTGTATATATATATATCTGAATCACTTTGCTGCACACTTGAAACTAACACAACATTGTAAATTAACTCTACTTCAATTAAAAATGATTTGATCAGGGAGCCATTTTTTTATACGAAGTGTCTCAAGGATTGGTATCTTATGACCTAAATTTGATAAATAGTTTAGAGCCACATGGCGAATGAGACAGAAATCACGCCTATCTATATGTGGGAGTATTCCTCCAATCTTAGAGAAATCTAATTATTAGAGAACAGCAACGGTCTTTAATGATAACACTAACTCAAAGTATCAGGGTGTGGAATCTTTCAGTCGGACAGTTCCTTCAAGCACATGTGGAATACCTCAAAGCAGCGCATTCCCTTCAAACATGCCTGAAAGATGGTCCCAGCCTGTGTTTGACATGCCTTGGACCTCACCATCTTTGGAGCTCACCAAGTTGAGGTAACTCGTTCCCTTTCTGTTCAACTCTGTAAGAAAATTTTTTTTTTTAATTTTTAATTGAAATTTTATTTTATATTGGAGTATAGTTGATTTACAATGTTATGTTAGTTTCAGATGTACAGCAAAGTGATTCAGTTATACATATATCCATTCTTTTTCAGATTCTTTTCCCGTATAGGTTATTACAGAATATTGAGTACAGTTCCCTGTGCTATACAGTAGGTCCTTGTTGATTATCTATTTTATAAATATTAGTGTGTATATGTTAATCCCAAACTCCTAATTTATCCCTTCCCCCTACCTTTCCCCTTTGGTAACCATAAGTTTGCTTTCTAAGTCTAGGAGTTGGTTTCTGTTTTGTAAATAAGTTAATTTGTATCACTTTTTTAGATTCCATATATAAGCAATATCATATGATATTTGTCTTTCTCTGTCTGACTTACTTCACTTAGGATGATAATCTGTAGGTCCAACCACATTGCTGCAAATGTCATTACTTCATTCTTTTTTATGGCTGAGTAATATTCCACTGTATATATGTACCAGTTCTTTATTCCTCTGTTGATTGACATTTAGGTTGCGTCCATGTCTTGGCTATTATAAGTAGTGTTGCGATGAACACTGGGGTGCATGTATCTTTTTGAATTATGGTTTTCTCTGGACATATACCCAGGAGTGGGATTGCTGGATCATATGGTAGTTCTATTTTTAGAAAATATTTTCTTATACTGGGCTGAAGTTAGCTTCTGTACCTTCCATGAATTGGTCTTAGTTCTGCTATTTGAAGTTCCTCAGAGTGCCTGATCTTTTTTCTCCATGACAGTCTCTCACGTATTTGCAGAGTTGTTATTTCATCTGGAAATCTCTTCCCAGGGAAGCTTCCCTAGTACCTTCAACCATCTGGTAGCTCGAGGTGGTTTTCAGACCCCTTAGGCTCATAGTCACCATCCTAAAAATCCTTCCTTTGTATCAATGTCCTGCTTCAAGAGTGTGCAGCTTGGGGCTTCTCTGGTGGCACAGTGGTTAAGAATACGCCTGCCAAGGCAGGGGACACGGGTTCGAGCCCTGGTCCGGGAAGATCCCACATGCCGCGGAGCAACTAAGCCCGTGTGCCACAACTACTGAGCCTGCACTCTACAGCCCACGAGCCACAACTACTGAGCCTGCGTGCCACAACTACTGAAGCCCGCACGCCTTGAGCCCGTGCTCCGCAACAAGAGAAGCCACCACAATGAGAAGCCTGTGCACCACAGTGAAGAGCAACCCCCACTCGCCACAACGAAAACCCAATGCAGCCCAATAAATAAATAAATAAATACAGTAAAAAAAACAAAACAAAACCAAGTTCCCCACAATCTATACCTTTGTATATGTGTTGTTTTTTCTCTTATAATATGAACATCACACTTTATTCAGTCCCAGTAAGTTTAATTTAGCTGGTGTTAGCCCATCATTTTAGCCTATTGAGATACTCTTCCCTTCCACCCACCTCTTTGTTCATCCCTCCATTTGTTCAATAAAGATGTATTGAACAACTTTTATGTGTTGATCATTTGTTAGGTTCCAGGAATTCAGAGACATTGTCCCTGTTCCATGGGAGCTCACTGTCTAATGGGAGGACGTCGATTATTGTTTTCATAGTATCACAGGGCCTTACGATTGTCATTAGAAATCTTCCTCCAAAATTGAATTGACCCATACCCCAACCTTGTTTGGTTGGGATGGTCCTATCAGATGACAACTTTCCCTAAAGTTATCAGGAGAAATTTATCAGGTGCCCTGTTGAAAACAAGATAAGGCCTACATTATTAAACCAAGAAAATGCCTTCCACATTCAAAAATTAAATTAAAAAGGATGAATCAAACCCTAAAATTAAATCCAGACAGAAATCATTTAACTGTATATCAAGGACTTCCCTGGTGGTCCAGTGGTAAAGAATCCGCCTTACAATGCAGGGGACGCAGGTTCATTCCCTGGTCAGGGAACTAAGACCCCACATGCCATGGGGCAACTAAGCCTGTGTGCCACAACTACTGAGCCCGCGCACCTCAACTAGAGCCTGCATGTTGCAAACTACAGAGCCCATGTGCTCTGGAACCCACGCGCCACAACTAGAGAAGAGAAAACCCGCACACCACAACTAGAGAGAAGCCCACGCACCACAACCAAGAGCCCGCGTATGGCAATGAAAGATCCCGCGTGCCGCAACTAAGACCTGATGCAGCCAAAAGTAAATTAAAAAATTAATAATAACTGTATATCAAATTGCTAACATAACACCAGAGAAAAATAATTAATTCAAGTAATTATTGAAAACAATGTAATCTGGGTTGAAAACATCCCGAGAACAAAAAGAACTGCAAAAAATCTTGAATTTACTCAGTAGGTTTGTTTTAGTAAAGCAACCAGTTTTACAACTTCTGAAACTATTTTGTGTATATTTGTATGGGAGAACAAATAAGTAAATGTATTGATATTTTTGGAACCATGACTCTTGCTGTGGGAGAATTTGAAATGTGAGAAGTTGAGAAAAAATATTGTGGTAATGAATTTGAATTGGAGGCATCTATAAAAACTCAATATTGTTTTAAAAAATATATGTTCCAGGTCTGCCCACTAAATGGGCTTAGAAACCATGACACTCCAGTAACTGGATGCCCAGAATTTGTTTTTTAAATATCATTCCTCACTAAAAGGAATCAGGGCTCTTTAGAAAAACAGCTGATTCCAGGGAAGTAGAGATGAGCCTAGGAAAGCTTACTGCTCCAGAAAGCAAGGACATGCTCAAAGATTGATGGAGACATGTCAGAAGGACACAGGAACCAGCTTGGAGAGCTCCCGTGGTCAAACCCAGGACCATTTGAGCATCAAAATGAATAGTGACAGTAATGGATTATAATGGACTGTATAAAAAAGAATCCATTTGTGTAGATACTGAACCAGAGAGACAGAGAGGGTGAGGAAAAGGGGGGAGAAACTCTTTTGTACAAGAGAATATCCATTAATAAATGTAGAAAAACTATAAAATTTTCTTAAATCACTATTTTGCCACTGTATCACTGATGTAATAATTAATAACCATTAACCAATTCAGGAAAATTTCATCAATAAATGCCAAAACTGTTGAGTGAAAGAAAACATGTGCATGATCTCTAAGTTTCACCTACAAATTACCTATCAATGACAAAGGAAAAAAGGAGTCATTACAACGGAGAGATGTGATGGACACTGCCTTACCACGTAATTTAAGTTAGCATCACCCTACCAGGAGATTCTACTACACATCTACTAAAATAGCTAACATTAAAAAGACTGACAATACCCAGTGCTGCCCAGGATGTGATGCAACTAAAATTCTCATATATTACTGGTGGGAGTGCAAAATGATACAGTCGCCTGGGAAACAGTTGGGCAGATTCTTATAAAGCTAAGCATACACTTACCAGACAACCCAGCAGTCCCATACCGTGGTATTCCTTGGGTATTTACTTAAAAGAAATATAAACAAGTCCACACAAATGTTCACAGCAGCTTTATTCCTAATAGCTAAAAGTTAGAAATAACCCAAGTATCCATCAACTGGTTAAAGAATAAACAAAGTTTGCTACATCCATACAATGAAATGCTAATCAACATTACAAAGAAACAAACTATTGATACATGCAACAAACTATTGATAAGGCCAAATGAAAGAAGCCAAACACAAAAGCCTATATACTGTATGATTCCATTTATTTTATATTCATGAAAAGGTAAAACTATAGAGACAGAAATCAGATCTATGGTTGCCGGGATTTGGGGATGGTGGAAGAGAGGGAGTACAAAGGGGCATGAGGGAACTTTGGGGGATGATGGAAACACTATATCCAGATTGAAGTGATGGTTATGTAACTGTATACATTTATTCAAAACTCATGTATACATTTATACTAAAAAGGGTGAATTGTACCGTACGTATATTATACTTTAATAAACCTAACCAAAGAATTAGCATCACCAATAACTGTGGGAAAAAGATATCATGTGCTTCCTGATGTGCAGTATAGGAAATATCACCTCTGTAGTATTCTTGCTAAAAATAACCTACATCTTGGACTTCCCTGGTGGCGCAGTGGTTAAGAATCCGCCTGCCAATGCAGGGTACAAGGGTTCGATCCCTGGTCTGGGAAGATCCCACATGCCGCGGAGCAACTAAGCCCGTGCGCCACAACTACTGAGCCTGCGCTCTAGAGCCCGCGAGCCACAACTACTGAAGCCTGCACGCCTATAGCCCTGTGCTCTACAACAAGAGAAGCCACCATAATGAGAAGTCCGCGCACCGCAACAAAGAGTAGCCCCTGCTCTCCGCAACTAGAGAAAGCTGGCGCGCAGCAACGAAGACCCGACGCAGCCAAAAATAAATAAACTTATAAAAAGTAAATAAGAATAAAAATAACCTACATCTAACCATTGGGAAACAATCTGACAAATCCAGCTAATGGGACATTCTACAAGACAAGGGGCCTGGATTCTGAAAATGTCAATGTCTTGAAAGACCAAAAAAAGGATGGGAGGGCAGAGCTGTTCAAAAGGAAAGGTGTCTAAAGAAACATGACAACCAAATGCAATGGGAACTTTAATACTAATTTTTAAAATAAAAACTGACTAACCAAGGACATTTGGGGGTTTCATTTGAAAAAATTTGAATGACTATATCCTAGGTGATTCTGTTGAATCAATATTAAATTTTTCAATGTCATAATGGTGTTGTGGTTCTTTAGGAAAATATCTTTGTTCTTAGGAGACACATGCTAAAACATATACAGGTGAAGTGTTATGATGTCTGCAATTTACTTTCCAATGGTTCAACTAAAAAAATATATGTAGGGAGAGGGGGAGGCAGATTTGGCAAAGCATTAACATTGGTGAATTTGGAAGAAGGGTGTAAATGTTTTATGTGCTTTCATTATACTAGTCTTTCAAATTTATATAGGTTTGAAATTTTTCAAAATAAAAGGATAGGGAGAGAAATCAGTTAATTATTTTTACATTTTAGACATTTAATTGGCCTGAACTTCAGCTGTGTAGAGAACCCAGATATTCATATAGAACAACTCATTACAGACAAACTGTTTTCCTTACCTGTTCACTCATTACTTGCTTTAAAAAGAACTAGCTCAGCTGAGGTTTACCCATTTCTTTCCATTTAGAACAGCCTAGGAGAATTTGAAATGTTGAAGCAATAATTTTCTTGCCCTCAGCTACATTTTTTAGGCCTGACTAACCTCCTTTGCTGCCTAAATAAAGCGAAAATATATAGAGCAAAAACTGACTGCCCAAGAGAAATTGACAAACTTGCCATCATAGTAAGAGATATTAATATCCTTCTCTCAGTAATTGACAGGTTAGACACACAGAAAAGTAATCAGCAAGTATATAAAAGATTTGGAGAGGAATAATACGACCACTGTAACAACGAAACCAAAGAAAAGGCTTTTTAAATAAAAACTGACCACGTAGTAAGCCATAAAACAAGTCTAAATTTCAAAGAATCAGCGCCTAACAGAACATACCCTCTAATCACAATGTAACTAAGATAGAAATTAATTTTAAAAAGATAACTTTTTACCAGGGGGGGATGTGGGATGGGGAGAGGGATAAATTGGGAGATTGGGATTGACATATACATACTACTGTATAGAAAATAGATAACTAATAAGGACCTACTGTATAGCACAGGGAACTCTTCGCAGTACTCTGTAATGACCTGTATGGGAAAAGAATCTAAAAAAGAGTGGATATATGTATATGTATAACTGATTCACTTTTCTGTACAGCAGAAACTAACACAACATTGTAAATCAGCTATACTACAATAAAAAATAAAATAAAATAACTTAAAAATCTATACATTTGAAAATACAAAGACACATAAATAATTCATAGTCAATGACAAATTAGCAAAAATTGGGGAAATCTTAGAACTCCCCCATCCCCCCCCACAAAAGATGTGCACATTGAAATGTGTTGAAATACAACTAATGGGGGAACTCAGAAGAAAATGTACAGCTGTAAAAGTTTATAATAGGAGAAACATATCTTAACCTGGGTTTCCCAGGAAATACAGCCAAATAAAACAAAGCATCGTACTATATTGGAGAGTGTGATCCCAGGGGGCAAGAGGGGAAGAGGGAGTGAGGCAGGAAAGGAGGGAGAAAGATGTAAGGATGTATTTTTGTGTTGCTACTAGAGGTGCTCTGGGTCCTCATTTGAGAAGCTGGAGGAAATGCATCTCTGATTGTTGGCAGTAAAGAGAGAGGGGGAAGCACTTATCCACAGGCTTCATCCACTATCAGTCAGAGGATTGCCCCAGAAGGTTGCTAAGTCCTTCCACATTTCCAAATCGAGCACCCAGAGCAGGACGTATGAGGTAGTGCCACACACCTGAAGCAAAGCACTGTCAGGTGTCACCTGATTAGAACCCACAAAGTTAAAGACGCACATACCTAGGGCCCAGTATTCCCACCCGTCCCCCACCGCCGTATCCCCTAGAGAAGCTCAAAAATATGCGCTAGGAAAGCATTCATAAAAGCCCAAATTGTCATTTCACAACATCAGAAACAACTTAAATCCCACCAAGAGTAGATGGATTAAAAATGATGATATAGGGCTTCCCTGGTGGCGCAGTGGTTAAGAATCCGCCTGCCAACGCAGGGGACACGGGTTCGAGCCCTGGTCTGGGAAGATCCCATATGCCGCGGAGCAACTAAGCCCGTGCGCCACAACTACTGAGCCTGCGCTCTAGAGCCCGTGAGCCACAGCTGCTGAGCCCACGTGCCACAACTACTGAAGCCCGCCCGCCTAGAGCCCGTGATCCACAACAAGAGAAGCCACCGCAATGAGAAGCCCGCGCACCGCAATGAAGAGTAGCCCCCGCTCGCCGAAACTAGAGAAAGCCTGCACGCAGCAATGAAGACCCAACACAGCCAAAAATAAATAAATAAATAAATAAATAAATAAATAAAAATTAAAAAAAAAAAAAAAGGTGTTGGGGGTGTAATAAAGATCACCACAGTTAAAAAAAAAAAATGATGATATAATCACAATGGAATAACATAGTACAATGAAAATGAATGAACTGCAGCTAACACATCTCAAAAGCAATGTTGAAAGAAAGAAAAAGCTGGCAACATTAAAAACATAATGTGATTCCATTTATATAAAGGTCTACAACATACAAAGCTTAACAATATATTATTAAAGTCTCCATACATATGTGTAAAGCTAAAAGAAAAGCAAAAGAATGATGGATACAGATTTTAGGATACGTGTTATGCCTTAAAGGAGAGGAAAGGATGCCATGGGAGAGAGAGGAGGATTCAGAGGGTCTTCAAAAGTGTTAGTATAATCTGTTTCTAATGCTGAGTGCAACGTACACAGGGGTACATGCCATTTTTATTCTTCAGACTATACATACACATAATATATTCTCTGGTGTAATATACTTCACAAAAACAATTTTTAAAAATAGTTTTCTGGGACTTTCCTCGTGGTGCAGTGGTTAAGAGTCCGCCTGCCAATGCCAAGGATGCGAGTTCGAGCCCTGGTCTGGGAAGATCCCACATGCTATGGAGCAACTAAGCCCGTGCACCACAACTACTGAAGCCCACGCGCCTAGAGCCCGTGCTCTGCAACAAGAGAAACCACCGCAATGAGAAGCCCGCACACCGCAGCAAAGAGTAGCCCCCGCTCGCCGCAACTAGAGAAAGCCCATGCGCAGCAATGAAGACCCAACACAGCCAAAAGTAAATAAATAAAATAAATAAATTTATTAAAAAAATATATATATAACATTAAAAAAAATCATTTTCTGAAAGATCTCATATCCTATTAACACCCTTACCTTTTTTCCAACCTCACATTGAGCAGCAAAGTGTAAGTTATATCCACTTAGGACTTTAAAATTAACTTAGTCTAGATTTCCTCACATTTTAAAAGCAAAAGTCTATATTTTCAGCCCTAGGACGGACTTACGTTAAATTCACATCCCATTCTTTATGCTTTGGTCCCAGGCTACTGAACATCAACGTGAATTGATTCCATTTACTCCGACTTTACAATTTCTACCATTCTTTCTCACTTGTGCCTCAAGGTATAAATTGTTTATATTTCCTGTCCTGCTCAAGTCAAATGGTTTCCCTTTATATTCAGTAAATGGTGCCTGTTTATACATAACTTTTACACCTATATAATAGAGCAATATCATATAGTTAAAAACCAAATACCTGGGTGCCTAGAGGAAAAGACCATTTGCAAGGATTTTTTTTTGCATGACTGCTATAGACTATGCTTTTAAGACAGCATAAAACATTGCTAAAATCATTAAAATAGTACAGATGGTACAGCCTTCAACTTCTCCCAGTTTGCATTCTCATTATACAGAGAATCAGAGTCATGGTAAAAAGTAGCCAGAAATGCGGGCAGCCCTTTTTCTTTGAAATCATAGCTTAGAACCCTGACTGGCCAGCCCAGTGGTCCCCAGATAATTGACTGAGCCCTTCCCCTGTACCAGGGACACTGCCTGTGTTCAGTGCCCCTGGGCAGAGGCAAGCCTAGGCAAAGGTGTCCTTTTAGCCTCCAATCCACAAAGCCATCAGAGCCTCTGGCTGTTCCTGAGAGAATGTCCCACCCCAGCAAGACTAGAGAAGGGTAAACGAATGGCTTGGCTGAAACTCACCCATATGAAGCTCAGTTTTATCAAGGGAAGCTTTTTAATGGGACTGCGCTTATTAAATAATCAGAGCCAGCCCGTTCATGTCTTAAAGGCGCTACTCTTCTCAGGGACACCCAGATTTTAAAAACTGCCCGTTGGACTTCCCTGGTGGCGCAGTGGTTAAGAATCCGCCTGCCAATGCAGGGGACACGGGTTCGAGCCCTGGTCCGGGAAGATCCCACATGCCGTGAAGCAACTAAGCGCTCGTACCACAACTACTGAGCCTGTGCTCTAGAGCCTGCAAGCCACAACTGCTGAGCCCGCGTGCCACAACTACTGAAGCCCGCGCGCCTAGAGCACGTGCTCCGCAACAAGAGAAGCCACCACAATGAGAAGCCCGTGCACCGCAACGAAGAGTAGCCCCTGCTCGCCGCAACCAGAGAAAGCCCGCGCGCAGCAACAAAGACCCAACGCAGCCCAAGAAATAAATTAATTAATTAAAAAAATAAATCAATAAAGCATTGATAATAAAAATTGAGCACAAAAAAAAAACCCAAAAAACAACACCTGCCCATTTTAAGTCGGTTTCTTCAGAAGCAGACGCCAAAAGGAGAATTCAGATGCAAATCCTTTATGAACAAAGGGCTTCCAGAAGAAACTGGTAAAGAGATGGGGAAGCAGGAGAGGGAAAGGTATGGGTGGGGTTCAGGACACGCTACTCCCAAATATGGCATCTTAGCACACTGACTACCTTAAGGTAAAGGAATCTGAGAACCCGGCAGAAACAGGAAGGTCGCTCTGAACTCACCCTTCTTCGCTGAAAGCAGGAGATAAATCTCTCATGTGAAAGCATGTGCCGGGAGGGAGGGAGGCATCCTAATCACCAGAGACAGGGAATTTAGGGACAAGAAGTCTATCTAAACAAACCTTGTCACCTCTTCACCACATTACTATCCCTAGCCCGAAGTCCTTGTCAATTCTTCACAAATTTATCGTTTCTTTGTCTAAAAGGTATAAAAGCTTCCTGGTCTGTTCACTTCTTTGAGTCTCATATCTTTGTGGGGCTCCCATAGGTATATATGTCCATATGTACTTTAAACTGTTTTTCTCCCGCTAATCTGTATTTTATTACAGGGGAGTCTCAGCCAAGAAACTAGAAGGATAGAGGGAAAATTATATCTCCTGCCCTACAGGTGCGAGCTCAAACAAAATCCTACAGAAGGTGGCTTCAGTCCGGACAGAGTCTGTCCAGATCTGAGGCAAGGGAACTGGGTTCCAGTGTCATTGGCTAAGGGCCGCACAGGCGGAAACTTCCAGGCCTTTCAGGCTCTGTGTGCAGGTGGCCAGGTGTCTCCGGTAGCCCAGGGCAGTCCTCCAAAGAAGAGTCACATGTGAGTCACAGGTACCTGAAGTCATAGCTCCCCGAGGCTGGGGGAGGGGCTCGAAAAAGCATCACAGGGGAACACCAGAGGTGTGCCACCCTGCCCTGCAGGGCCTTACTTGAAAAGAAGTGGTAGGAGAATTCTAGGTGATTGGGCTGGGGACCCTGAAGAGCCCGAGTCCGCTCAGACTGCCCCTCAGTTGTGATGCCACCCCTGGCTGTGTGACTTCTCCCCCAAGGCCTTCGGCATGGCTGTCTGAAGCCGGGGCTTCCTGGGATGTTCTGCCCACCTGAGGGGAACACCAAGTGGCTTCACCTCCCAGCCTGGAGCCTGCGTGTGGTCTGTTTACCTCTGGTGGAGTCAGTAAAGGTCATCAAGTTTCAAACCCTGCTTGGGGTTGCAGGATCAGAGGATTTAAGAATACTAACTAGGTGGCCATATTTTTCAAAGAGAATTATTGTTCACTTTCACTTCTGCGTGAGGCCTCCTGATTTCACTGGTGCTAAGTGATTCCAGCAAATCCCTCAGAGGAGCGAAGCCCCTCACGCTAAAGCTGCTGAACAGGCTTCGCCCCACGTTCATTCCTCTCCCCTGCCTCTGTATCTCCCACTCTGTCACCGTGGCTCCCCCATCCTCCCACTCTCGTTTTTGTCTTTCCATCCCTCTGCCCTTCTCCCAGCCGGGTGACCAGCTGTTGGAGCTGGCACCATGGAGACACAGGTGGGGCCACCTGTCCCTGCCAGGCCCTTCTGCGCCTCCAGCAGCTGTTAGCTTGTGGGCATTTCAAAGGCTCAAGCAAAGGGAGGGCAACAGGAGGGGATAGGAGCAGGCCCTGCCAGGCCGGGCCTGAGTGTGGGCCAGCAGCCATCATCAGCCTGTCCCGGAAAATCAGACTGAGAATTTTCAGCCAAATCCAGATCATGGGTCCTGTTAGGAATCATCCAGATTCAAATTCCAAGTTGTGTTTACATTTCTGGAACTTCAGAATGTGCTAAAGCTTGTTCCTACATGAACGAATTTTAAAAATCCTCTTTCCAACAGCTGATTTAACTTCAACGTTAAAAAAAAAAAAAAAAAAGAGAGGAAAAAAGAAAGTAGCCTTTCCCCTGATGGGGCTGTGGTTCTATACCTTATCCTAGAAATGTTACAGGAGTCCTGAGATCAGAGTGGAAAGTGGCTTAGGTTTGCTGGATACTCAGGAGGCTGTTTGGCACACAGGATATTGTACTGCTTCAGTTATTACCCTGCAGCTCAAAGTGAAACAGGAGGGAAGGGGGCAGAGCACAACCTTTGAAAGAATAACATAGCCTGAGGACATGACGTAAACTGATTAAAACCAAATGGGTCCAAGATGGCAGACAAGTCGACTTCCACTAGACCTTGAGCCTCAGTATACACTCACTGTTAACACATCAGCAAACTAAATGACACACCCACAGGCTCCATGACAGTTCCAAGACCAACCATAAGGATCAAAAAGTGGGCGGTGGCCCAATTCCTGGAAATTCCCACCCCTTCCTGAAATAACTGGAATACTCCTCCCACTCATTAGCCTATGAAATTACCCACCCCTATAAAAACTGACAACCCCATACCCTGGTGCCTTTCTCACCTTCTGAGACGGCCCACACTCTGTCTGTGGAGTGTGTCTCTCTAAATAAATCCACTTCTTACCTATCACTTTGTCTCTCACTGAATTCTTTCTGCCATGAGACATCAAGAACCTGAGCTTCATTAAGTCCTGAAACAAGGTGTGTGATCTCAGTTGGAAGACTGTGGGTTTTGTTCCACAGTTCAAGTCCCAGTCTGGGTTTTGGCCGGGTTCAAGTCCCGGCCACATGGGTTCAAGTCCCAACCTGAGGTGCACGGTTTCAAAAGCACAAAGACATTATGCTGTGCTTCTCTTTTATTTCCTTAAGGACTCTGGTTATTTTTATTTATCACATTAGGATGAGCATTTAAATACAAACATGGAAAGCACCAAAGAATTCTTTACTCCTACCTCTTTCTGTGATTTAATCCCAAGACAGTTTGTGAAGAAAAGCAGTTTCTGGGGTAGATGCTGTTAATTGTGTTGTGTTGCCAGCATTGGCTAAGGGAAACCATATACTTGCTACTTATGTAATTTATTCTGCACAAGGAAATGTTTATAATTAAAATATCAAGAAGTCAAATACATTATAGAGTAAAATGTATAAGGAGATAAGCATAATATGTGATGAAATATTTATCTTTTCACCTAACATTTCTTTTGATCCAAAGAACCAGCACTGGCTATGTAGGGATAGTGATGAAATTGAGTGTGAGTAACTATGTACAGTCAACTAATATATGACCCGGGAGCCAAGAATACTCAATGGGGAAAGGACAGTCTCTTCAATAAATGGTGTTGGGAAAACTGGATAATCATCTGCAAAAGAACAAAATCGGACCTCTATTTTACACCACTCACAAAAATTAAGTCGAAGTGAATTAAAGGCTTAAATGTAAGACCTGAAACCGTAAAACTCCTAGAAAAAAACATAAGGGAAATCTCCTTGACGTGGGTCTTGGCAATGTTTTTTTTTTAATATGACACCAAAAACACAAGCAACAGAAACAAAAATAAACAAGTGGGACTACATCAAATTAAAAAGCTTCTGCACAGCAAAAGAAGCAATCAACAAAGTGAAAAGGCAACCTATGGAGTGGGAGAAAATATGTGCAAATATATATCTATCTGATATTCAAGGAACTCATACAACTCAATAACAGAAAACCAAATAATCCAATTTAAAAATGGGCAGAAGACTTGAATAGATATTTTTCCAAAGAAGACATCCAAATGGCTAACAGGTAAGTGAATAGACACTCAACATAACTAGTCATCAGGGAAATGCAAGTAAAAACCACAATGAGATATCACTCACACCTGTTAGAATGGCTGTTACCAAATAGACAAGAGATGACAAATGCTGGGAAGGATGTGGACAAAAGGAAACCTTTGTGCACTGTTGGTGGGAATGTAAATTGGTGCAGCCACTATGGAAAACAGTACTGAGGTTCCTCAAAAAATTAAAGATAGAACTACCATGTGGTCCAGCAATTTCACTTCTGGATATATATCCAAAGGAAATGAAACTACTATCTCAAAGAAGTATCTGTACTCCCATGTTCGCTGCAGCATTATTCACAATAGCCAAGACATGGAAACAAGTGTCCATCAGTGGATGAATAAAGAAAATGTGATATATGTACATACAATGGAATATTATTCAGTCATGAGATAGAAGGAAATCCTGCCATTCGCGACAGCACACAGAGACCTTGAGGGCATTATGTTAAGCAAAATAAGTCAGACAAAGATAAATACTGTATGATCTCCCTTATATGTGTGATCTAAAATAACCGAACTCATAGAAACGGAGAGTAGAATGGTGGTTTCCATGGACTGGCATGTGGAGAAATGGCAAGATGTTGATCAAAGGGTATAAACTTCCAGTTATAAGATGAATAAGTTCTGGGGAATCTAACGTACAGCATGGTGACCATAGTTAACAATACTGTATTACATATTTGAAAGTTGCTAAGAGAGTAGATCTTAAATGTTCTCACCACAAAAAGAAGAAAAAGGTAATTATATGAGGTGATGGAGGTTAGCTTACTGCTTACTGTGGTAATCATTTTGCAATATACATGTATCAAATCATCATGCTATACACCTCAAACGTATACAATGTTATATGTCAATTATATATCAATTTAAAAAAAAGAAATTGTGTGTGTGTGTGTGTTTGAAGCAGTGGATTGAAGAAAATAATTCTTGCAAAATGCCTGGGCCACAATAAGTTCTAAAATATGGTAGTTAACTGTGGATAAAATTTTTTTAAATCCCATGGTCAATTAAATTTTGCAAAGTTTTATTTAAACAAAATTAAGCAGGTATGTTTACTGCAGCGTGTCTCAGAGCCATTTATATGCTAATTCCTATCCGCTGAAAGTCTGTATTGTCCCCACATTCACTGATGAAATCATAACGCCCAATGAGATAGTGTTAGGAAGTGGAGCCATTGAGAGATGATTGGGTCATGAGGGTGCAGCCTTCATGAATGAGATTATTGTTTTTATGAAAAAGGCCACACACAGCTCCCTAGCCCCTTCTACCAAGTGAGGACACAGCCAGAAGTTGGCAGTCTGCAATCTGGAAGGGGGCTTAGCCAGAACCTGACCATGCTAGCACCTTGATATTGGTGTAGAGGTTCAGAACAAGCCTCCCCCAAATGTGTCACTTTTGCATGAGGATTATTTTGAGCTAAAAGCAATCAACACCCTGCGGTTCCAGGGAAATTACTGTCCCTCCCCTAACAACCTAGAAGAACTTAAATTGGGGATTTTTCCCAGAAAATTATTATTTCTAGAGATACATTTTTATCTAAATGGCCCCATCTATATGGCAGGGCAAACAGCTAATTACTGAACATCTGCTCTTCTTCTTATCACCCTGTGAATGACCCTGCTGTCCCTGGAAGCCCCAGGCCCCTATCCCATTCCTTAGCTCAGGGTGGCGTGTACACCTCATTTTACCTCTCAGTCTCTGAACCTCTCCTGTATATGGGGTTCCCGTATACATGAAATTAAATTTGATTTTCTCCCGTTAATCTGTCTCATGTCAATTTAATTCTTAGATCAGCCAGAAGAACCTGGAAGGGTAGAGGAAAGTTTTCTTCCTCCCCAACATTGGACTTGCAGCCTCCAGAACTGTGAGAAATAAATTTCTGTTGATTACAAGCTATTCAGGCTATGGTATTTTGTTATAGCAGCCCCAATAGCTAAGACACTGTGAGTCTTGTGAATCTTGGAGAGGAGTGGTATAATGCCCTCTAAATGCCAGACTCATATGAACATAGAATCCCTTTTTTCCTACGTAAAGACTGACTGTTCTCTGGAACACATTTTGGGAAACTCTTATTCAACTCATTCAGAAGTGAAATTTCATTCAGAAGTGAAATACATTTTAAAACCCAATGTCTATTACTATATGTTTTATGAAATGAAGATTTTTCACTCCCATTCACCTACCACCTTTAGCTACCTTTATTTTGTCTATTTCAGTAGTTTGTGACCAATTGCATCTTTGTACAAATTTTGGCAGAGGGGGGTCTTGTCAGTGGATTTTAAAATATATTCAAGGGTGGTCTTTAATGGGTATTAAAATATAATATATTATATACTATATGTAATGTATGTGTACATATATAATACATTATATTGTATAATTATTATATATACACATACACACTATATAGATATATTGTATATTAGTATATACTTATATGTATGTATGTATATGTACTTTACTTAAGTAAAGCCATTTCTTTTTCCTTTCATCATCAACACAGAAACTGGTTTCCTTTAACCTTGCAAATTTGAATTAAAAATGAAGACATTAAATTAGCATTGAACTAAGGTAATTTTGGGGAACTAAGGACATCTTAAAAAGAGAAAATCCTTTCAACTCAGATTTGAAGGAATGATAAAATGAAATAAAATTTTCATAACGTATTGCGGTCTTAAATTTCTTTAAAATGTGAGCACATGATTTGACTAAGCATGAAATTTTAACTACACTAAGTACTTCATCTCATGTCTCTCCTTTTTTTTAATGTTTTTACCTTTTGCAAATTTCACCCCTTGCTCAGGCTGTCAGAACTGTCTCTAATCCTTAATGTGCCCTATAAGCTCTTCACACAGCAAATACTGCTGCCTGGTCATCTGCGCAGTACACATATTTAGTAATTAAAACTATAACCCAGCTGTATACAGCAGAAAAAAAATTGTCTAAATTATGAACTTGAAGCACTCAAAATCCTGAAGTGCTTTTGAAATTATTAAAGATTAAGTTATGTATGGTTAAATTTCTGCAGAGCATTTCCCAAAATACAGTTTGCAGAACTCTAGTTCCTCAGGCTACTAATAGGGTGGCCTATAATAAGGTTTCTTTGGTCAAATAGGTCTGGAAAAATTGGTTTAAACCAAAGCTTCTCAAACTCTCTGTGATGAAAAACCACTTTTCTTTTATTTCCAATTTTTCTCAGGCCATTTTTTGTCAAATATAATAAAACAAATCACCAAATAAATGAAATTTAAAAGGCACACAGAGACTCGATTTCTTTTATTGTTACGGTCAACAAACATTATTCTGTCAAATTTCTCTAAAGTTTCTAAATGCTTACTCTGTTCATTTCAGTACTTACCAGAGCCCAGGAAGAAAACAATTCAAACATTCAGCTGACCAACTCCACAGATCATATTTTAAGTTTAAACAAAATGTAAATGTTTTATTACCTAAGTACTTCTCAGAGATTTTAATATAATAATGGGCCTTGTAAATCTATAAGAGATAGATTCCACATGTAACATTTAGGACATTTCCCCAATTAAATAAGAGCGCAGAACCTCTTCCTTTGATTGGTTTTACCAGCACACCCTATGGAATCCGTGTTCTATGGGAGATACTTCGAGAAAAGCTTTTAAGAGTGTTTTGTTAAATTCTAGTTTCCTAAAAACTGTAGCTCCACGCATGTCATGCAGGTTAACCTTTGCTTCCCAGCACATCTATATTTATAGACAATTCCAAATTACCTAAAGAAAGATGGATGAACAGATGGACAGATGGAAAAGAAGGTGGAAGGAAGGAAGGAAGGAAGGAGGGAAGGGGGGAAGGAAGGAGGGAGGAAGGAAAGCTTAGTATTTATTTCACAAGCAGCAGACAATTATATAATTGCCAAAGAGAAAAAAATAGTCTGAGGGTTAAAAATTATTTGAAAGTTGCTTCAGTCACAAGGCAATTCTCTTTCGCAAGCACTTTCTTTTTTAAATTCTGAAAAGTAGTTGCCAGATATCCTGACATGTGGTGCTAAACATAGAACCCACCAGAATACCATTGCTCATGTTCTGGGAATGTGCTAATTCATAACGAGTGGAAGCTCATTAGACTGATTTCTCGTGTGCTAAAGTTCACAAGGCTAAAATGTGCGGGCATGTGGTCAGCCAGCCCCATGCAGGCTTTCTACTCATCCAGGCAGCAGCATGGGTTCCTTTACTGTCTTCTCTTTCCCAGACTTTCCCACCTCTGAGACCTCAGACATGGCAGCCGCTGACACCAGCCTCAGCAGCCAAGCTTGAGATTATCTGGTACTGTGTCCCGAGCTTCACCACTAAACAGGTGGCCTTCCTGACACCCCTTGTAGTCTGTAGGCTCTTGAAAAGTACATAAAGAAGATGTAGGTGGGTATGTCAAAGACACCTCATAGGAAATATTTAAGGATGCAGAAGTGGAGAGCTTGAGGGCCTTGCACTGCCTACACCAATTGGTTCGGGCCACCTGGCCCATATTCCCAGAGCCTTCGGCTGAGGTCTGGCTTCTGGCACAGGCTGGATGCTGTGTCTCCTCAGACAAGTCAGTCACCTTCTCTGGACCACAGTTCTTTAAAGTGATGCTAGATGACCTCTGCAGTTCTTTCCAGAATCTAATTCTGTAATCCTAAATAAAGAAATAAGGCCTTGTACTCTGCAGGCCACTATTTTCATGCATGTTAGCACATTTCTGCTCCTAATAGTTGAGTAGTTTTCTTACCCAGAGACCTGTGTTTTTTCCAAACCAGTTAATTCCAATTGTACTTACTATGTGACATATTTATTTAAATATTGAATAAACTGTTAAACTTTGAGTATAAAAAAAAAAAGAAAGAAAGAAGGCCTAGGGCAAATACAAGAATTATCTAAACTATAACCCACCACATAGATGGATAAGCCTAGCTTGCACATTCTTTTTTTTTTTTTAACATCTTTATTGGAGTATAATTGCTTTACAATGGTGTGTTGGTTTCTGTTTTATAACAAAGTGAATCAGCTATACATATACACATATCCCCATATCTCCTGCCTCTTGAGTCTCCCTCCCACCCCCCCATCTCACCCCTCTAGGTGGTCACAAAGCACGGAGCTGATCTCCCTGTGCTATGAGGCTGCTTCCCACTAGCTATCTATTTTACATTTGGTAGTATATATATGTCCATGCCACTCTCTCACTTCGTCCCAGCTTACCCTTCCCCCTCCCCAACTGCTCAAGTCCATTCTCTAAGTCTGCATCTTTATTCCTGTCCTGCCCCTAGGTTCTTCTAATTCACAATTAAATTATGTATTTGAGGCAAATGTGAACGTGGAGGTTCCACTAAGAGCCATCTTTATGTAGAATTCAAGTTGACAACTGACTTAATGTGGTTTCGAAAGCCGGGAAGGTCTCCTTACATAAAATAAAAAGACACCGCACAATTGTTTGCTGAGGCTCCAAGCTCCTCTCAGAGGGCACACAGCTTCTCATTTCACAGAGCTCGGGATGGAGCTCATGATAGACAATCTTCCCTGCAAGAAGGTTTAATTGTGGGGCACAGCTCAGAAAGTACCTAGTTAGGAAAATTATTATCGCCTAAAGTCTCACTGCTCAACGGGTCATCCAAGGACCAGCAGCTTCAGCATCTACTAGGTGTTTGTTAGAAATGCAGACTCTCAGGCCCTACCCCAGACCCACTGAATCAGACTCTGCATGCTTACCAGATTCATGGGTGATTTGTTTGCACCTTAAAGTTCAAGAAGCTCAAATCTGTGTGCTTTGCACGTACAATTGTGAATAAACATTTATGACTCAGCCTTAAGGGATTCTGTTAAATCAAATTGAGGCTGGTTGGGTGCAAGCCAGTAAATTTAGAGAGGGGAAAAATGCAGAAAGGAAACCTAGGGGTGAATAGAGATAATTCATCTGCTACATTTGCATAAAATTGGATTAGCTCTTTATGATTTTTCTTCAATTTGATTTTTAAATGGAACCATTACGACTCAGGTCTAAGGCGCTCAGAGTCATCAACCAAAGTGGTACTGAGAATTAAGAAGGCACCCCCCTTTCCTCTCCTTTAACATTTTTCTTGTTTTGGGAGAAGAGGGAGGTGGATATAGAAAATTTCAAATTTCAGGGGTCCTCAAATGGTGGTCTGTGATCTGGATGTGGGGTAGGGGAGATGTCAGGTCTCTGGCATCCAACTAGCCTGGGTTCCAATCTAAACTCTGCAGCTGTGTGGTTTGGGGCAATTTAATCTCTGAGACTCCTCATTTCCTCTTCCATAAAATGAGAATACTGATATTTATAATGTCCTCAGGAGCAATTCAGAGATATAAAGACTTTAAAGCACCTCTTTTGGGGTGGGCAATAATGTCATTGCAGCAAATGTGAATAACTTCCTCAGACCTAGTGTTTCAGGGAGCCTCAGCCCAGTTAACTCCCCTCTCCCCATCCCAGCCTCACCCCCACTGGCTTTGTGAACAGTGACTTGACAAACATATACTGAGTGCCTTGGGTGAGCCTGGCAAGTGAATACATAAGAGCCTTCCCTGGAATGGTTTCAACCAATAAGAGGTTCCTATGGAATTCAATGATTTCACAGGTCATTACAACTTCAAAAATAATTTGGAGCACTGATATAGTGTTGCCAACTTTTGGCTATTGTTAAGAAAATCGGTTTTACACTTTCACTGTCTCTAAAAGAAAAACCTATTTTAACACCAAAAAGTAGGATGTTATGAAAGACAATCCTTTTATATTGAATAAATTTAACTCTTTGAAAAATGTTGCTTTGTCCTTTTGTTTTCACGATCTGAATAGTTGAAAGCCTTTTCATGGACCTGTGTCATTTGGTAGCCACTCCCTTTTAAATCCCCAGAAGGCTAAGAAGGGATAGGTTTTGTCCAGTCGTTGCTTAAAACTGCCAGAAAGTCCTGAGGTGTGCTAACCCTACCTGGAAGCCCCACCTCCATCTCCCGGACAATCACAGGACTGGAGTTGGGGAGCATGTATCAGGACAGGACAATTGAAAGGTTGGACTATGCGAGGCATCCCCAATCTAAATATTTTATTTGTGTGAAACAAAGTCTTCTCTGGGCCCTGGCTACAGTTGGGTTTTGGGAGGATGCTAAAGTGACTAACAGATGGGAGGACAAATGTAATTAGTTAATGCAATTGTGTTGTTTAATGCACTTAGCAAATGTGTGTGTTTTTAAAAGAACTGAAAGAAACTGCATCCAAATGCAGGCAGATGTTATTGCTAGTTGGCTCAGATGACAGTTTATTTTTACGTGCTTTGGACTTTTCAGTGTTTTCAAGAAGATGTATTGTTTATATAGTAAGAAAACAGAGTTTATCTTGAAAAAATAAGTACATAAAAATTTTAAACTATGGGAATAGGGTTCCCAGGAGTTGTGCAGTGAACTACGTGCATAGCCATAGGCAACGTGCCTGCATGAAATACATTTAGCTCCATTGTATGTCCCTTCGTACCTTTTCAATTTTGTGCCTCGTGCATGCACTATCCATTCAAAAAATAATTAATTTTTTAAATGTTCAGAAAGCTAAGAGTTCCTCCCACTCTGTACGGTTTACATCATTTTCTACCTCCCCCTGCACCCCACCCTTCGCAACCCCACCTCACCCTTACCCCGTCTTTGGGCCTTGGGGGGGTGACAGGACTCTTCCTGGGGCCAACCAACTGGTTAGCAGGTGCTACCCAATTAGGTATGGTAGACGATGTGATCATTCTCATCTGGCAGCGTGGTGCTGCCTGGCTTGATCGTTACAATTAGAATTGCAAACCTTAACTCAAAACAAAGACCACTTCAAAAATCCAGCGCTTACCAAAACATAATGCTGTAATGAGAAATTTAGATGAAAAAGAAAAAACTCAAGAAGAGCTTTGTGCAACCAGACTTGGGGTGGACTAACTCTGTGGATTTCTGGGGTCTGTCTCCGGTCTTTGAGGTAAGATGAACATTCTTACTCATTAGTAAATATTTGAGATGAAAGCTTTTTTGCTCACCTCCTAATTATCATTTTTTCCAAAGCATCTGCTTCTGGGAGAAGATTAATTAGTTGGTTATTCCTAAAGGGTGGATTTGAGGAGATCAAAGGCCCTCAAAATGTAATGGAGAAAGAACTAAACTGTGGAAATTTTTTCTTTGGAAGAATGAAGATTAAAATTCGTTTGGGGAGTGTCACAGTGGATGAGGTTTGCTCTGTTTTTCTTTCTTTTCTTTCAGAAAAATAAAAGCCCCTGCCAGAATACAAATATTTAACTTATATTGCATTTTATAAGCCCTCTCTTTGAAAGACTACCACTTAAAATTTCTCTCTCTTCCTCATTAGATAAACACATGAAAGACGTGTTTTATCTAAGACTATATGCAGAGCCCTATAAGATGCTTTGCAGTGAAACATGAAGGTAAAGACTCAAGGATGGTTTCCTTATGTGCACCTCAGACATTTCCTCTTCTGATTTCTTCCTTATGATTTAAACAAGTCAACCAACAAATAGATATTGATAAATTATGCAATTTTATCTTATGTCTGTGCAAAGACTTGGGAACTGGGCTTGCCAACACCCTTCTCCCCACCCCACATGAGACTCTGCTTCCCCATAGCTTTTCCTTTCCTTTCTATGAAGTCATTGCTATAGGCTGAATGTTTGTGTCCCACAAAATTCATATGCTGAAACTTAGTCCCCAAATGTGATGGTAGTAGTAGGAGGTGGGGCCTTTGGGAGGTGATTAGGTCATGAAGGCAGAGCCCTCATGAACTGGATTACTGCCCTTATAAAACAGACCCTAGAGAACTCCCTTACCCCTTCCGCCTTGTTGAGGACATGGTGAGAAGACAGCCGTCTATGGACCAGGAATTGGGCTCTCACCAGTCACTGAATCTGTAGGCACCTTGGTCTTGGACTTCCCAGCCTCCAGAACTATGAGAAATAAATGTTTGTTGTTTATAAGCTACCTGGTCTTTGGTACTTTTTTTATAGCACACAAACAGGCTAAGACAATCATACTTCTTAAATTTAATTTGATAACTAAATATGTTTGGTATAAATTTTAGAAAATGTAGATTAACAAAGAGGAAATTTTAAATTACTTATAAGTCTCACACTCAAAGATAACTATTGGCATTTCATTGTTTTTTTTTTTTTAGTTTCAAACAAATTGTTATTGAAGACAAAATGAGTTTGGGTCTGAATGATCTTATTTGCTATCCTCATTGATTTAAATCACTAGATAAGACTCAAAATCTCATTTGATATTTCTTTTCAATGTGTATTGGGAAATGATTCTTTTTTTTTTTTTTACTGGGATAAATTATTTATTGTGCAGAGTGGGATTTTATGAATATACATAGAAAAAGTTGCTTTATTTTTCTGATCATGAAAGAAACAAATGTTCATTATAGAAAACTTGAGTTGACAAGGAAAACTAAATTACTGAAAATCTCTTCATATGAAGAAAACTATTGACACAGAGGCTTTTTTATATACAGTTGTCCATCAGTTTGCTCAATTCTGGACATTTGTTTTTCAGCTTAACATTATAACCTAAGAAAGACCCATGTTAATTCAAATTATTAATGAATTTGTGAGTTCTATTGAGTGGGTGTTCCATAACTTACTTAGCCATTAACATATTGTTGAATATTTTAATTTTTTTTAACATCTTTATTGGAGTATAATTGCTTTACAATGGTGTGTTAGTTTCTGCTGTATAACAAAGTGAATCAGCTATATGTATACATATATCCCCATATCTCCTCCCTCTTGCATCTCCCTCCCACCCTCCTTATCCCACCCCTCTAGGTGGTCACAAAGCACGGAGCTGATCTCCCTGTGCTATGTGGCTGCTTCCCACTAGTTATCTATCTTACATTTGGTAATGTATATATGTCCATGCCACTCTCTTACTTCCTCCCGGCTTACCCTTCCCCTGCCCCGTGACCTCAAGTCCATTCTCTATGTCTGCGTCTATTCCTGTCCTGCCCCTAGGTTCTTCAGAACCTTTTTTTTTTTTTTTTTTAGATTCCATATATATGTGTTAGCATATGGTATTTGTTTTTCTCTTTCTGACTTACTTCACTGTGTATGACAGTCTCTAGGTCCATCCACCTCACTACAAATAACTCAATTTTGTTTCTTTTTAGGACTGAGTAATATCCCATTGTATACATGTGCTACATCTTCTTTATCCATTCATCTGTTGATGGACACTTAGGTTGCTTCCATGTCCTGGCTATTGTAAATAGTGCTGTAATGAACATTGTTGTACATGACTCTTTTTGAATTATGGTTTTCTCAGGGTATATGCCCAGTAGTGGGATTGCTGGGTTGTATGGTAGTTCTATTTTTAGTTTTTTGAGGAACCTCCATACTATTCTCTATAGTAGCTGTATCAATTTACATTCCCACCACCAGTGCAAGAGGGTTTCCTTTTCTCCACACCCTCTCCAGCATTTATTGTTTGTAGATTTTTTGATGATGGCCATTCTGACCGGTGTGAGGTGATACCTCATTGTGGTTTTGATTTGCATTTCTCTAATGATTAGTGACGTTGAGCATCCTTTCATGTGTTTGTTGGCAATCTGTATATCTTCTTTGGAGAAATGTCTATTTAGGTCTTCTGCCCATTTGTGGATTGGGTTGTTTGTTTTTTTGATATTGAGCTGCATGAGCTGCTTGTATATTTTTGAGATTAACCCTTTGTCAGTTGCTTCATTTGCAAATATTTTCTCCCATTCTGAGGGTTGTCTTTTTGTCTTGTTTATGGTTTCCTTTGCTGTGCAAAAGCTTTTAAGTTTCATTAGGTCCCATTCGTTTATTTTTGTTTTTATTTCCATTTCTCTAGGAGGTGGGTCAAAAAAGATCTTGCTGTGATTTATGTCACGGAGTGTTCTGCCTATGTTTTCCTCTAAGAGTTTTATAGTGTCTGGCTTGACATTTAGGTCTTTAATCCATTTTGAGTTTATTTTTGTGTATGGTGTTAGGGAGTGTTCTAATTTCATTCTTTTACATGTAGCTGTCCAGTTTTTCCATCACCACTTATTGAAGAGGCTGTCTTTTCTCCATTGTATATTCTTGCCTCCTTTATCAAAGATAAGGTGACCATATGTGCATGGGTTTATCTCTGGGCTTTCTATCATGTTCCATTGATCTATATTTCTGTTTTTGGGACTTCCCTGGTGGTGCAGTGGTTAAGAATCCACCTGCCAATGCAGAGGACATGGGTTCGATCCCTGGTCCGGGAAGATTCCACATGCCGTGATGCAACTAAGCCTGTGTGCCACAACTGCTGAGCCCGCAAGCCACAACTACTGAGCCCATGAGCCACAACTACTGAAGCCCATGCACCTAGAGCCCATGCTCTGCGACAAGAGAAGCCATCACAATGAGAAGCCTGCGCACCGCAACAAAGAGTAGCTCTCGCTCGCCACAGCTAGAGAAAGCCCGTGCCCAGCAATGAAGCCAAAAATAATAAATAAAATTTTTTTTTAAAAAGTTATATTTCTGTTTTTTGCACCAGTACCATCCTGTCTTGATTACTATAGCTTTGTAGTATAGTCTGAAGTCAGGGAGCCTGATTCCTCCAACTCCGTTTTTCTTTCTTAAGATTGCTTTGGCTATTCGGGGCCTTTTGTGTTTCCATACAAATTGTGAAATTTTTTGTTCTAGTTCTGTGAAAAATGCCATTGGTAGTTTGATAGAGATTGCATTGAATCTGTAGATTGCTTTGAGTAGTATAGTCATTTTCACAATGTTGATTCTTCCAATCCAAGAACATGGTATATCTCTCCATCTGTTTGTATCAGTATCTGTTTGTATCACTTTAATTTCTTTCATCAGTGTCTTATAGTTTTCTGCATGCAGGTCTTTTGTCTCCTTGGGTAGGTTTATTCATAGGTATTTTATACTTTTTGTTGCAATGGTAAATGGGTGTTTCTCTACTTTCTCTTTCAGATTTTTCATCATTAGTGTATAGGAATGCAAGAGATTTCTGTGCATTAATTTTGTATCCTGCTACTTTACCAAATTCATTGATTAGCTCTAGTAGTTTTCTGGCAGCATCTTTGGTATTTCGTTATTTATTCTATCCCTCCAGCTTTTTTCTAGTCATAAACTTACTTTTCTATGTAAATTGAATCTTATAGTACACACTGTTTTCTAATTTGTTTTTTCCCCCTCTTTGCTTTTCCACAACACTGATCTATAAGATAGAGAAGAAAAAAACTCTATTTTGACTGAGGTGGGTGTTGAAATGGTTCTGATAACACATGCCAATCACAAATTGTTCTACACTTAGCTAAGTGTTTTTGTATACATTGGCCTTCAAAATGACCAGTTGAGCCCACTCCACCAGTCATCAGGACCCCTGGTGAGCAACCCCACTGCAGCATTGCTCTCTTCTACACCCAACATAGTCACAAGAAAGAGGTGATCTGGACACTGTAGATGGGCCCCACCTGGGCCCCAGGGGCCATCTAATGGATCTGCAGCAGTCCTTGGCCCTAGATTTGGCCCTGGTGTCATTTATTTGATCAATTTGAGAAACAGTGCCTTTCATCCCTTCCCCACTAATGAATGAAGGCACAGCTGAGATGTTGGCCTCTTCAACTGAGAATCTAAGGGCTGGGGGTATCTCCTCCTTCTCTTCCTCAGCCCTACCTCCCTGGCTCCCCCAAACAGGCTCATTTTCCAGGACTGCACTGTTTATTATTTAAGTCACCCTGTAGCTAACCTTCAGCACTTGCTGTAGGGGAGAAATTGGGTCCCTGAGAAGCTAGAATCTGCTCTAACTCCTTCAACCTCAGGCTGTGGGCAAAGGCCACCACAGAAGAGGGTCCTTTGGTAAAGTGTGCACAGCCTGCAATTGTGAAACGTTGCAGGATTTTGAAGTCAAAGGGACCTTGGGCAAGCCCAGGAATGATCTGCTGCAAAAATGCAGGGTGCATTGGGAAGGCATATTCTAATTAAGCCTGGATGCAACACCAGGGCGAGTTAAGCCAAGATTGATGTTAATATCAAGAGGAATTTTTGAAAAGTTAATAATTTGCACTTTACTTGCAGAGTTTCCCAAGCTGGCTGATCATCAGAATCACCTGGGGTGCTTTTTTTAAATAAATTTATTTATTTATTTATATTTATTTTTGGCTGTGTTTGGTCTTCGTTTCTGTGCGAGGGCTTTCTCCAGTTGCGGCGAGCGGGGGCCACTCTTCATTGCGGTGCGCGGGCCTCTCACCGTTGCGGCCTCTCCCGTTGCGGAGCACAGGCACCAGACGCGCAGGCTCAGTAGTTGTGGCTCACGGGCTTAGTCGCTCCGCGGCATGTGGGATCTTCCCAGACCAGGGCTCGAACCCGTGTCCCCTGCGTTGGCAGGCAGATTCTTAACCACTGTGCCACCAGGGAAGCCCTGGGGCGCTTTTTAAAACTCCAGATTCCCAACTAGATCTCCAAGAGTCTAATTTAACAGATCTGGGAAAGGGCTTTTAGTGTTTACTTATTTCTTACTTTGAGCTGTTTTAGTAAAGTGTTCAATGCTTTTCTTTATTTTTTCCTTTCTTTTTCTTAAGTTAAAAAAAACTGATCCATCGTCAATTATTTCTTCATTAAGCTGGCCTTTTTAAAAAAATTGAATTGATGTGTTAATTCAGACAATACCAGTCCAAACTGATTTCTTTGTTTACACCAGGGGTTCTCAAACCCGGATGTACCTCAGAATCACCAGGGAAGCTTTTAGAAATCCTAATGCCCAGCACCCCCTATTAATTACATCAGAACCTCTAGGGATGGAGCTGGGCATCAGTTACTCAAAGCTCCAGGCAAGGGCTTCCCTGGTGGCACAGTGGTTAAGGATCCACCTGCTAATGCAGGGGACACGGGTTCAAGCCCTGGTCCAGGAAGATCCCACATGCTGCGGAGCAACTAAGCCTGTGTGCCACAACTACTGAGCCCACGTGCCACAGCTACTGAAGCCCGCATGACTAGAGCCTGTGCTCCGCAGCAAGAGAAGCCACCACGGGGCTTCCCTGGTGGCGCAGTGGTTGAGAATCTGCCTGCTAATGCAGGGGACACGGGTTCGAGCCCTGGTCTGGGAAGATCCCACATGCCGCGGAGCAACTAGGCCCATGAGCCACAACTACTGAGCCTGCGCGTCTGGAGCCTGTGCTCCACAACAAGAGAGGCCACGATAGTGAGAGGCCCGCGCACCGCGATGAAGAGTGGTCCCCACTTGCCACAACTAGAGAAAGCCCTCGCACAGAAACGAAGACCCAACACAGCCAAAAATAAATAAATAAATAAATAAATAATTAATTAAAAAAAAAAAAAAAGAGAAGCCACCGCAAAGAGAAGCCCGCGCACTGCAATGAAGAGTAGCCCCCGCTTGCTGCAACTAAAGAAAAACCCATGCCCAGCAAAGAAGACCCAACGCAGCCAAAAATAAAAAATAAATAAAAATTAAAAAAAAAAAAAAGAATTTCCTTCCTTAAAAAAAAAAAAAGGTCCAGGCAATTCCAAGTTCAGCCCAGGCTGAGAATCACTGGGTGAGACCCAGACTGAAGTACCGACCCAGGTGAGACCTCCCAAGGAGGGAACTAGTGCAGCTCTCACCTAACAAAGGTGTTGGTGTTGACACACTAGTCTGCCAGGTGTGCTCACAGCCAAGCTTGCGGGATATTCTAGAGAATCCATAAATGGATACCCCTAGTCAGCCTTCTCAAAGAATGCCCAGCTTCACCTCAGCTAACTGCCAGGTAACCAGTGCAGTGTAACCAAAATGTGCAAACAAGAATCACCATTCCCAGACTTAGGCACTTTCTCCCCTTCTCCCCTTCCTCTCCTTTCCCCTCCTGTTTCCTCCTCTCCCCTACCAACTGACTCCCTCACATGTGAATAAACAATCTGCATGTAAAATAAATGTCTCTTAGTTATTCTTTGACCCTGATTTCATTGGCATATGTCTTAACCTGAATGTGATTTATTATCAGTAAGCCACCAAAAATGGAGCACTGCTAATTGCCAGACACTGGGTTGAGCACTTCAGATCACGATCTCATTTAATGCTCATAATGTAGCCTCTGTACATCGGTACTGAACTGAATCTCAGAGACAGAGTTTTGGGTGAAATAGAAAAGAATAGCTTTATTGCTTTGCCAGACAAAGGGGGCCACAGCAGGCTAATGCCCTCAAAACGGTGTGTCCCAATCTGGAGGCCGTAGTGAGGAGTTTTATAGTAATGGTTCAAAGTGGAGGGAGTGATCAGCTCGTGGACATTCTTCTGATTGGTTGGTGGTGAGGTAATTGGGAGTCAGCGTCTTCAACCTTCTGGTTCCAGCTGGTCTGGGGTCTATGTGCTTGTGGGCAGCAGACAGTTAACTTCTCCCACCTAGTGGGGGTTTCAGTATTTGCAAAACAGTTCAAAGATATTGTCATGTATGTCCCTTGAGGGGAGAACCAGGAACCTACCCCAAGGCTGCACTACGGTTTCTTGACTTCTCCTTCCTTGTCTCAGCATCCCCTCCCTTCCCTGATTAGCAACTGTTTGAACCTGACCTTTGGAACTCAGGGAAGATCATGAAGGCTGAATGAAGCCTATTTCCTGCAAACAAGAAAGGGCGGACACAAAAAAAGCTTTGTGCCCAGGAGCCCCACAGGGCCCTGCTTGGTTTCAATAACAAGATTTGAGGTAAGTACTCTTATCATTTCTAATTCATTGTTGAAGAAGTTGAAGCTTAGGATGTGGGCTACTCAGCTACCCTCTACACTGCATTGTGACTGGGGGCTGGGATTCTGCAAACCTCTTTTCTGCTTTGCCTTGTCAGGCTCTGCCAACTGGGGGTGCAAGGAGAGAGGAAAAGGGACTTGCTCCTTCTCTTGGCTTCCTGTTCCTCTCAACATCCTCCCAGCAATGGCCCTTCCCTTCAAAGATTTGGGCTCCCACTCCACACGGTCACTCCTGGCAGCTTTTAGATTCTGAGAACCCCAGCTTCTCCTTTGTCCCCCCAGCCATAGAGGGGCAAAACTGCTGCTTCCTGCAGTTTTACTCTGTGTTCATGATGGGTTGCCTTTTTGCTTTTGTAGTCCTTCAGCACCAATTTAATCAATTCCCTATATTCAATTCTCTCTGGTAAAATAGCCAGTGGGTTTCTATTTTCCTGACTGATAAAGAAGTTAAATAAGTTACTCAAGGACACATAGTAAGAAATGGCCGAATTGGGATTCAAACCTAGTTCCCTCTGACTCCAGAGTGCCTGCTCTCCCCGACCCCATTAAGAGCTTCTCTGAAGCTGGCTTAGAGCCTCCAAGAGAAAAGAGACTCATCTGGCCCTAGCTTTCTTCAAGAGAGCCTGTTCCATCTAAAAAAAAGAATGGATATATGTATATGTATAACTGATTCACTTTGCTGTACACCTGAAACTAACACAACATTGTAAATCAACTATACTCCAATAAAAATTTTTAAAAAAAGAATGCCTGTTCCAAAAAATTTTTAAAAAAATCTTTATACCCATTAAAAACAAATAACTTTAAAGAAAAATGATTACTGGTGTGTGAAATGGAAAAATTTATGTTACATTCTGAAAGTGCTTGAGGATGATTACTTTTAATGCTGATTAAAATTCTGGATCCTTGAAATGAGTATTTCACATAGGCTAGTACAGTCATTAGAATGAACTTAAGTTTTAATATTTTAAGGGACAATTTACAACTTCATACTAATGTATGCTTTTGTAGTATATTCTAGGTTGTAATTAGTTGCTCAAAGAGCTGTATGAACTATGTAATGGATATCATACAGTTCATCTCGTCTACACCCAGTTTATGTACTTTAGAGTACAGGGAACCTGGAGAAAACTCATGATTCTGTTTCATCTGGATGCAGACTGGGAGCCCAGTTCCCAGCAAGTCCAGAGCCTGTTTCCTCATCTATAAATACCTATTTCCTAGTCCTAGTATTAAAGTGAGGTCTATGAATAAACAATGGGCAACACAGAGAAGGCACTTGATATATTTTAGAGTTATTCTGTTCTTACATGCACCCGCGCGGCACAAGCCAGGGTAACCAAATGTTACTGGAAACTATAAAAGTAACACTGGGGAGCTCCCTGGTGGTCCAGTGGCTAAGACTCTGCACTCTCAATGCAGGGGGACCAGGTTTGATCCCTGGTCAGGGAACTAGATTTCACATGCTGCAACTAAGAGCTCACATGCCGCAACTAAAGATCCTGCGTGCCACAAGGAAAATCCTGCATGCCAGAACTAAGACCTGGCGCAGCCAAATAAATAAATAAATACAAAAAAAAAATAAAACAAATAAAAGTAACACTGTATACCATGTACAGGATAAGAAGATAAATTATTCTAGAGATAAGTCTTTATCAAATTAATGTAGAGATTTAATGCAATCCAAATCAAAATTTCAAGGGGTTTCTATAGTTTCAATAATATCATTTTTGTGATTATAAAAATAGTATAAGAACTTTTAAAATCATTAACCAAGATGGAAATATACAAAGTAGAAAGAAAAAGGTCCTCTCTAATCCCATCTGCCAGAGGTCTCCACTGTGAAGAGACTGGCATATACCCTTTTAGACTTTTCTCTCTATATAGAGAGATTTGTGGCTGAGATTCAGGCCTGATGAATGCTCACCTCTACTCCAGCCCTTCTAACAGGTGTAAGCCTAGCTCTCAGTTGTCAGGGACACTTCCTCCTGAAACGTCTCCTCCACTTTCCCCTTCCCTGCACCCCCACTGCTCCATCTTACTTTATTTATTTCCTATGCTTCTCCTCCTTTCAAAGCATCCTGCCTCTCCTTGGGGTCAGCCTTCAAGTGAGTCATTGGTCATCTGTCTCTGTCCATCCACTGCTGAATGGGGCCCATGCTCTGGATCTGCAGATAGAGGGGGAAGGGGCAAGAAGCCCTCATCTTCGTTAGACTCAGGGTAGAGTATCTGTATCAGCTATCTAAGCTGTGTAACAAATTACCCCACAACTCAGAGGTTTACAACAACATTTATTATTGCATGGTTTCTATGTGTCAGGAATCTGGGTGTGGCTTCGCTGGGTCCTCTATAATCAAGATGTCAGCTGGGGCTGCAGACTTTTCAGGATTCAGCTGGGAGGGTATCTCCACATGAGGCTGTTAGAAAGATTCAGTTCCCTGTGGGCTGTTGGTCGGTGGCCACCTTCAGTTTCCTGTCACGTGGGCCTCACCATAGGGCAGCTCACAACGGCATTAGAACCAGCAAATGAGACGAGCCAAAGAGAGACGGCACTAGCAAGACAGAAATCACAGCCTATTGTAACCTGTTCTTGGAGTTGACATCCCACCACCTTTACAGCATGTTATTTGTTAGAAGCAAGTCCAACCTAGGGACTGAGAAACACTGAGAAAGGAAAGAACTTCTATTGGGGTAACACCAAACATACAGCCCAAACAAGGTCTGGATTTCTTAAAGTCTCATCAAATCCACTTTAAGATATTATCAAGGTAGAGTGTATTATCAAATCCACCTTAACTCCAATGTGTGGTCTTCAGCCTGAAAGCCAATTTTCTCATCACTCTATGCTACGAGGCCAGCTCTAAGCCATGCAGTGAAATGGCAGTGTCTTTGGGAATCTGGCCACCCCTTGGCCTCTTAGCAGCCCCTCTCTTTCACCCACTGTCTCTGTGTCCTCTCCATTCCTCCCTCCTCCTTCTGAACCTCTCCTCGGAATAGTCCTTGATATTACACTCGGGCTGATCCGACACCTGGCTGACCATCCAGTGCTCGCTCACTGGCCTGTGAACAGCAGAGGAAACTTCTTTCAGGTGGCTGTCCTCCTGGTCCAGTTTGCCTTCCACCTTGCCTTTCCTCACTTTTCTGCCCAGTTTGGGTCTACACCTGTGCCCTTTGTCCTGTCCACAGCATCCAGGTTTTGGACTGTTTAATCTGACATCTGTATTAGCAAGGTCTAGGTGGGAAATCAGTACCTGCTCTGCATATTCCAGGCAGAGAGCTGGTTGCAAAGATATTGAAGGGGTAGGGGGAACACAGGGAGGAGGGATGACCCAGACATCAGGATGCTGGAGCCCACCAGCCCTCACTGCTGTTGGCCTGCTTGACTCCTTGCCGCTCGCTGCCGCTGACGGGGCTGCTCACCACCCTGCTCGCCGCTGCTAATGCTGCTAGAGGCCCCACCAAAGGCAAGAGATGATGCAGGCCGGTTTCTTCTCCTGCTTTTGGCTCCTGCCGGTGCTTCTCAGAGGCAGACTACCACCAAGAGCAGCTGGCAGGACAGTCTGAGAGATGCAGTCTGGACACTGCCCCCGTTGCTGCTGCCGCCGGCGCCCATGCAAAGCCACGGAGTGCCGCTCTACACACAGGACCTGCTCTCTGGTCTTTGGCCCTTTGCCTTGGCAGCTCCAGAGAGCACCCTCCAGTTAGCCTCTCACCTGCAGAGGGTTCAAATGTTAACAGAAGCCGAAGGAAAGCATGGAATGAGAGGCCACACCCGCACATGTGGGGCAGGCTCTGGGCTCATCCACTGCTCTGAACTTGGGAAAGGCTGGCCTTTCTCTACCACTGGTCACCTGGGGAGGGGGGCGTGGTCTGCAGCCAGGAAAACTCCTGCTTTGTTTTTGTATCCTTACCAGCCTTTCAGTTCAGCTTCCTTACCTTTTTCAGTTTCGATTCATTCTATATTTCCTAGGAGATATGGTAGAAATCTTTGACTCTGGCATTACACAAAACAGGAAATTGCATTTTACGGAGTTTTATTATCTCTGGTACCCCTTTGGTCCTGGTGCACTTCTAAGTTGAATGTCTGTCTTTGAACAAGTGACGCATTTAGCAGGGATCCCGACATACTTGTTACTGACCTGACCCTGGATAAAGAAGTAAGAAAGAAAAGGAAAGGAAAGAAAGAAATGGCCCAGTCCTCACCTTTAAGTAGCTCATGGTTTTGTTACGGAAGGAGGCTTACGTGCATGCACCTTCGGAAAGCAAATAGGTGGAGTAAATTCTACAGTGTTAGGTATCCATTCTGAGGATTACAGTTCAGAAGAGCAATGCTTCTCCTTAAAGAAGGAATTATATTTGGAAGACAAAGGAGCGGGAGAGGTGAGTTCCTAGCACGGGAAAGGATAGCCCAGGGGAGAAATGAACAGACATATGTGGGTAGGCAGTGATGTGGCTTAGCTGGATAGGAAAACATGGGGAATATTTGGGAGGGTCTTGAACATCTTTTGAGGAAATTGAACTTGAATCTAGAGCAGCCAACATGTGGCCGTGAAAACAATGACAGTTATCAACCATCTTGTCATCATTCTGGTTCTAGAGAATAAAATATGCAGCCTAAAAAATGCAATCTTTTAATAAACATGACTCCAGAAATAAATTTAGTTCTATAAGCCTAATAATTATATTTTTATTAAATACTGACTCATTGGGTATCGAGTGGAAAATATTTTATCTTACTTCCCAATGTGTTTTTTTCTCCTAAAATATCAAGTGTAAATATCCCTCACCATTCTAATCCATTTCATTCCTGAGTTTGGAAAGTGCGTTGAGATAGAGAGGGATACTGTGATATCTAAATCTATTTGATTCCTGAGTTCGGAAAGTAAAGGAATTGAGTCCTAATTCAAAAAATGTATCCTAGTCTATTCAGTGCCTGGATTTGTAGAGAGTGTTAGGACAGCAAGGCAGGTCTGGGCCAGATTTTCCAGTGTTCCCTCTCCCACTTCCTCCTGGCCCCCAGGGCTTGATCCAATCTGCCTGAGTTAATACTCAAGGCCCCAATCCAGGTCAGCATCTTCTACCACCTGGTCTTGGGTGAGGAAGCTGCTAATGAAGCCCTGAAGCCCACCCTCTACCCAAACACACACACACACACACACACACATTCACACACACACACACTCTCATTTTCAACTCTGAGAAGTGTCCCTCTAGTGGCCAATCTGTACAATACCCTGTGGAACAAGATGCTGCTGGAAGGGTGACATTTTATTAAAGTACCTCACAGCGGCTGCACTTCCGGTTTTCTGAGAGGTAGGGGATGAAATGAAGAGGTTGGCTTCAGCCAGATGGTGAAGGGGTTTATGGCTGGACTAAAGATGTTGCTCTTTGCTTTACAGGCAATGTGAGACGTTGGGCAAAACAAGTTTTAAAGTAGGGGTGGAAGTGACCCATCATATAAGGCAAGGCTTGCCTTCAGTACTTGGGTAAATATCAGAGGATAAATGATGAAAATGCAAATAGCTGGCTTAAGAAATAAAAAATAAAAATAAATTAAAACCTCTTGGCATGTGCCCGGCTCGATGCTAATCTGAGGGAAGGAACTGCCATCATTTTCCCAGGCTGAGGGAGGTAAGCACAGAAATCAGCTAAGGTGAAGGGCCCTTAGCAAGCCTGCACTGGTCCCTGCCCTCCTGCCCCACCTCCTCAATCACCAGGGATAGCTGTCTCCCCCTCCAGAGCTCCCCACACTAGGACACAGGGAAAGCCTATTAAAATGAAGGTCAAAAATCACTGGCAGAAAAGAGGAAGTTAGCACCAAAAGACACCTTAAGGACTGTATCAGTTAAGATTAAGTTTGACTCATGATAAGAATTCCAAAATAAGAGTGACTTCAGCAAACAGAAGTTTTTTTCTTCCCCTTGTAAAAGTCTGGAGGTAAGCAATTCAGGCCTGGAGTGGGGACCTTGTTCCTCAAAGTCCCCGGGATCCCTCCTGCTTCCAGATCACTGTTCCACCATCCCTAGGATGTGGTCCTTATCTTCATAGTCCAACAGGGATGCTAGAACTCCAGCCATCTCCCAGGCAACAGGGTAAAAGAGAGAGCCAAGAGGGAGTGAAGAACATGTGCTAGCTATTTTTAAGGAAGTGTTCTGGAAACTGGTACAGCTCTTGTGCTTACAGGTCCTTGTCCAGGGGTTAATCACATGGCCCCAATAGATGCAAGGCAGGCTGAGAAGTTCTGGAAGCCGGGTGATGAAGTGTGTCTCCTGGGAGAGTATGGTCGGTGAGTCTCTCTGAATCCCAGCTAACAACCTGACCTTCTTTTTACCTTTTCTGCCCACACTTTCTTTGAGAGCTGCCTCACTGTCCAAGACGACATTGCAGCGACACCCCATAACCGCTCCTTCGAACGTGGTCGGCAATTACATGGGAGCCTTACTGCTTCTTCTTTACCGCCAGCGGCTCAAGTTCAGAGGGTTCCTCCTTACTTACAGCCCAGGCTAGGGCTATGCAGAAGCGTTGGAATAAGCCCTTTATTCCCTAGAACAGGGATTGGCCAACATTTTGTGTAAAGGATCAGAGGGTAAATATTTCTGGCTTTGCCAGCCATAAGGTCTCTACAACTACCCAGCTCTGCTGTTGTAGAGTGAAAGTAACCACAGATAATATACAAACGAATGAGCATGGTGTATTTCAATAAGACTTTATTTTTGGACACTGAAATTTGTGTTGCATATAATTTTCATGTGTCAGGAAATATTATTATTCTTTAAATTTTTTTCAACCATTTAAAAATGTAAAAACTGTCTCATCTTCACAGGCCATACAAAAATATGTGGTGGGCCAGATTTCACACACAAGCTGTGGTTTACCAACTGCTGCCCTAAAAGATGAAGGTGTAGGCTAATCTTTATAAATGAATATAGAGGTGTCATATATCAGTGACTAGTGCTGGCACCGAGCTAAGCCCTGTGCACAGTCTTCACAATAACCCCATGATTGGGTTGCCTTCTGAGTCTGATTTTATAGATGAGGAAACTGAACCCCAGAGAGGCTAACTAACTTGGCCGAGATCACACAGCCAGGAAGAGTTCAGCCTCATTCAGAGTCTATGTCAAGTATTGTGTCACAGTGACAAGAGTGCAGAGTCCACATGGGGAAACTGGAAAGAAAGAATGGAGAGTACAAGCAGGGGACATCCTGCAGCGTGGCTCACTGGCCAGATGCTTCAAGAGGATACAGGTGCCTGCCCAGAGGACCGTGGAGGTTAAGGGTAGACTCTGGGGTCAGAGACACAGCATGTAGGACCCTGGGAGCTCCTGCTCCTCCAGTTGGGAGCTTGAGAATAATTTTACTAAGCCCTTGTGTGAAGGCGCTGTTCTATAAACAATTTGCACACATTTCCTTTTTCATCCCTTTTAATAATCCCTCAGGGAGGTACTATCAGCCCCATTTCATAGACAAGACAACTGAGGCACAGATCAGTTAAGTAACTCCCCCAAAGTCACTCAGCAGAGCAGGATTATAGCCCAGGCCTCCCACCCAGAGCCCACCTTTTCGCCCCCTGTAAGTCATTGGTTTGACCTCGGTTACACAACAGAACCCCCTGGGCAGCTAGTTTAAAAATATACGAACCTGGGTCCCACCATGCAGAGATTGTGATTCAGCAGGTGTGGGGAGCAGCCCAGGAATACGTGTGTTTAACAAACACCCTGGGGCAATCCTGGAGCACTCCAGAGTCTGAGAAGCACCCCTCTAGGATACACTGTGGTGGTGACTCTAGAATCTTGGTGCAAACAGGAGTCAGCTGCAGGGGCTTAAATCGTGATGCGCCTTCAGGAGAATCACAAAAGGGGACGCTGACTTTGTTTTCGACCTTTGTTTAAAACAAACGCTCGACAAAACTGAGAGGAAGAGCGTCTATCACCAAAAGGAAACTTGATCTTAACAGGCTCTTGAACCAGAGGCGGGAGCAAAGAGGCCAACAGGACGGCTGTTGGGGAAGGGAGGCATACTCTTCATTCTCAGCTGTGGGCTCTCAGATGCTCTGAAGATGCCAACAGTCCTCACCTGCAGGGCAGAGGTGAGGCGCGGTGAGGACGGGGAGGGCATGGACCTGGAGGGCTCTGGAGGTCGGGGCATGGCCTGAGCGCAGGCCTCACCGGACGACCTGGTGGGGCTTCTCTAAACCAAGCTCATCTGGCGACAGACACGCCCACTGCAGCAGGACTGAAACTGTGAGTATCACCAAAGATTCTGAGGCACAGATTGTGGTTCACCGGGTTCCGTGTGATTCCTCGCCTTCCTCAGAGACAGCCTCTTGCACCGACAGAGTCTGTCCAGGTCCAGGCTGCGAGAACCTCATTTTACTCCAACCATCTGCCCCATTTCTTACTATCACTCCTGACTCACCTATTCCTTACCTCAGACGTGCTTAAAGGTGTTTTAAGAAAAAAACATTTTTTAAAAAAAAATTTTATTTATTTATTTATTTATGGCTGTGTTGGGTCTTCGTTTCTGTGCAAGGGCTTTCTCTAGTTGCGGCAAGCGGGGGCCCCTCTTCATCGCAGTGCGCGGGCCTCTCACTATCGCGGCCTCTCTTGTTGCGGAGCACAGGCTCCAGACGCGCAGGCTCAGTAGTTGTGGCTCACGGGCCCCGTTGCTCTGCGGCATGTGGGATCTTCCCAGACCAGGGCTCGAACCCGTGTCCCCTGCATTGGCAGGCAGATTCTCAACCACTGCGCCACCAGAAAAAAACATTTTAAAATGTTGGCACCCTAGGGAAAATCAACGTCCCTCTGAGGAAGAGTAAAGGTCGAACCCAGGCCGCCTGCATTGGGAGCAGAGAGCCTTAACCGCTGGACCACCAGGGAAGTCCCAAGGATGGAGTTTAAGAGGTAAGCAGATACCTTATAATGTATTTCGTGCACCCAGCAATAGCTCTTGAACTTGTACTCTCCCAGAAGCCTATATTCGGGGATTCCAAAGTATTTAATGTGATGTGCACATTAAATAACTATTTGTTAATTTACATCTATATGCAAATGTAGTACATTCCATTACTTTCCCCTTTGACCTGTGATCTATTTAGAAAGACAGTGAGGGATTGGATGAGGTGATGGAGAAAAGGGCAATTTCAGAATATGTGCCTTTCACCGAGGGGAGGCCGGTCTCAGCTTGACGATGAGGCTGGGGTTTCCTGGCTGGCTACTGCAGTGCACTGGATCGCCTAAAGGGCAGGGACAGTCTCCGAGATAAACCTGGCCAGCTCTACAGGGCGGTCTAAGGCTGCAGGAATGTGGAGACCACAGGGCCTGGCGTTTGGAGATCTGCATTCCAGTCTGACCTTTGCAACTTAATAGCACCATGAACCCTGAGTTCCCAGCCCTAATCCTCTCTTCTCTCAGTCATGCCTGCCCCAACCTGTTTGAGTAGGTTATGCTTTGAAAAATAGTCCCACTGCCATAAACAAAATAAACAAGCACATTTTATTATCATTATTCTTGGGAATGTGCCTCGGGGACTGGCGTCAGGTGGGTCCCTACGGGAGCTCTTCCTGGACGATCAGGTGAGGGGCTAGCCCTGCGGCCTTGGCTACATGTCTCTCCAAGCCTCACACAGAAGCACTTAAAATAACTCATTCATCTTTATTGAGATCAAAACCTTAAAGAGAACAAGTTCAGCTGATAACAGGCTTTCTTCAGGGAGTCTCAAATGAACAATTCAGGGCCTGCTGATGCTGGGATAACATGGACCAAGCTCGGGGCTCCTGCTTCCGGCCTAGGGAAGAGAGCTGCCATTGCAGGAGGCTCGGGCCCAGGGAAACAGGCACGTGGGACCGTTTTTTAACTGCTTATTCTTAGGCCTGTCCACACAGCCCAGATCCACCCAAGAGCAGCCTCCCAAGCTCAGCAAACAGTTGTGGGATGTGGCCTGCACCAGAGTGAAGCAGATGTCCGCTAGATGTGGACAAGGTGTGTGGGTACCATAAAGGAAACACGAAGGGCTGGCTCTGCCTGTGAGGAAGGCAGGGATGAGTTGGACACACAGCAAGGACAGTAGCATTTCATAAGTAGAGAGGCAGTGCGGGCAGAAGGAGCCTTCACCGGTTCAAGCACTTTTTCTGCCCCCTCCAACTCTCTCAGCCTCAGTTTCCTTACCTGTAAAAATAGGGCTGAGATTACCAGTGCTCTCTGACCCTCAGTTGTGAAGAGTTCTTGGTGCTACGGAGCCCTGTACAAACAGCACATCGTTATTAATGATATGCTGTTAGTAAGAATGATACATTATTAATGATTCAAGTGCTGGAGGGAGCACCTTGAGGGGATGGAATTTATATAGCAATTTGATCATAAGAAGGCTATTGATAAGTACTTCTGAAGGATTTTTGGCTGCAAACAACTGCTTGATTTTACGTCAACATCACAGGAATCACAGAACTCAGAACTGGGAAAAGATGACTTAATCACCTAATTCAAGCATCTTGTTTTATAGGCAAGCTAACAGAAGCAGAGACTCCATCTGATTTCTCTTTGCTTTATGCAAGATTCCTGGCACAGTCTAGGTGATCAGTAAGTACTTGGGAGACAGAACTGGGTTCATTCCCCTGCCTAAAGTCTAGTCAGGCTGGGACCCTACTGCACTGCATCGTGAGACAGAAGGAGAAAAAGAAAGGATCTGGGATTCCAGTGTGCAGGTGCTTTTTCAACAGTCCTCAAGCTTCTGGAATATTTAAAGTGCCTTCTAGATAACACAATTCAACTGCATTAGTCTGTAAGTAAAATAATACCTATATCTGTGTGTGTGTGTTTTATTTATTTTTTTGTCAAGGCAGTAGTGGTGAGGAAAGAGTGAAGCAATCATAATTCTTGCTGGTTCCATATCCTGTGAGTTTTCAGATATTTTAATTTAGAGGTAGTTTCTTCTCTTGCTCTTCAAGAAAAAAAAAAAAATTCCCTCAGCTGAAAATTAAATAATTTCTTATGGAAAAATGGCATAGCTATGAATGTATGTGTATACGTATGTCTATATCTATTCTGCATAATTTGCATTTTTATGGTAAAAGACTATCCTTACTAGCTGCAAAATTAACATCGAGTTTTATTGCAGTGCTTCAACGCCCTCTTGCCTAGCTACTTCCTCAGATGACCTAGATACATTTTGATCCCTGGGTAGGGATAGCATGCTGCCCTGGGGAAGATTCGGTAGTAGAAATTATTCAGGAGGTCTGGGCTGCTTGTCGACAGTCTGCTGTTGTTCACTTGCGGACCTTGGTTTTCTTGTTGAGGTTGGGAAGGCAGGGGACATGGGAACTAAAGTTGATTTATGAACATGTATGTAAGTCTTGTTATTTGACAGAGACTTTTCTAAGTGCTTATAAATATTAACTTATTTCATCCTCACAATCACCCTAAGAATTACTATTATTATCCCTATTTTATAGATGAGGCTAAATAATTTGTCCAGATTCCCTAAGAATTTAGGAAATCTTAGAAGAGTCCCCTGCCAAGATTAACATCGTTCTTAAACAAGAATGAAACTTACCCGATGGCCTCTCTCTAGTGGTGGACGCTCTTCACTTTTAGTGGTCATACATCCCTTTGAGAATCTGATGAAAGCTATAAACCTCTTCTTTGGAAAATCACTTATGTTGATAAATTAATCCTCATTCCAAAGCCATCCATGGAGCCCAGCCAGATTACAAACCCTTAATATTATAGAGGAATGCATCAGTCCTATCTGGCAACTTCTCTCCCATAGGCACCCCAAAACACAGAGATTTTCTGGCATCTACTATCTGATCTTTGTGCCATGTCCCTTCTTTTTCAGTTACTCTAGATTAGAAATCATCTAGGTAGGCTAATAATCATAGTGGTTATTTATGGAGGGTGGAATTCTTGGGTACTTTCACATTCTGCGTGACATATTTCTGCAATGTTTAAATATTTCCCTATAAGCATGTATTACTTTTGTCATTGGAAGAGAAATGAAAGATTTTTTAAGGAATAAAACAAAAATCTGCATTACGAATATAGTAAAAATGTGCAAAATTATGTACATACAAGAATATTGATTGCTACATTGCTTGCCATCTTCCCAAATGGGTTCAGTAAAGAAGAGATTAAATAACCTATGGTACTTCCTTTGATGGATTGCTGTAAAAATGGCTACTAAAAAAACTGCAAAGTAGCTCTAAAGGAGGCTCTCTCAAGCCTCAAGATCTATTTGGAGAATAAAGCAAGATGCTGAATGGTGTATAGAGAGTTGCAACTTTGTGGAGGCAAAAAAAGGGAATATTGGTTGATGCGTCTAATACCTCCAGAAGGATCAGAAAAACCTGTGACAGTTACTGCCTCTGGCAAGTCAAGAGCAGAAAGAGAGACTTATTTTCACTCCGTACCCTTTCCTACTTAAAAAAAAAAAATTATTTATTTATTTATTTATGGCTGCGTTGGGTCTTCGTTGCCGTGCGCGGGCTTTCTCTAGTTGCGGCGCGCGGGGGCTACTCTTTGTTGCAGCGTGCGTGCTTCTCATTGCGGTGGCTTCTGTTGTTGCAGAGCACGGGCTCTAGGCGCGTGGGCTTCTAGTTGTGGCACACGGGCTCAGTAGTTGTGGCTCACGGGCTCTAGAGTGCAGGCTCAATAGTTGTGGCGCACTGGCTTAGTTGCTCCGTGGCATGTTCCTGGACCAGGGCTCGAACCCATGCCCGCTTCATTGGCAAGCGGATTCTTAACCACTGCACCAGTAGGGAAGAACCACCTTTCCTACTTTTGAATTTTGTTTCAAAATTTCAAAACATATTACCCATTCAATAAATAAATAATTTTTTAAAAAATAAATTTATTTATTTATTTATTTATTTATGACTGTGCTGGGTCTTCGTTTCTGTGCGAGTGCTTTCTCCAGTTGCGGCGAGCGGGGGCCACTCTTCATCGGGGTGCGCAGGCCTCTCACTGTCGCGGCCTCTCGTTGCGGAGCACAGGCTCCAGACGCGCAGGCTCAGTAGTTGTGGCTCACGGGCCCAGTTGCTCCGCGGCATGTGGGATCCTCCCAGACCAGGGCTCAAACCCGTGTGCCCTGCATTAGCAGGCAGATTCTCAACCACTGCGCCACCAGGGAAGCCCAATAAATAATTTTTTTAAAAAGAAAAGGACCTTAAAGGTCATCAAGAAACTCTATCATCTGAGTGGTTTCTTCCCACCATAGGACCTTGCACCATCTGTTCTCCTTCCTGAAATGACCTTCTCTACCCCCACTCACCCTTTGGATCTCAGCTCAGTTGAGAGTTTCTTGTCAAAGTCTTCCCTGACCTTCCCAACAAGGCCAAGCACTCTTTTACCTGCTCTTGTAATGCCATGTGCCTTTCCATCCAAATACTTTTCTCAGTTACAGTTCTACATGTATTTTTGTGATTATTCAATTCATATTTGTCTCTTCCCACTAGGCACAAGTTCCTTGAGAAAATGATCTTTGGTTTTGTTCACCAGTATATCCATAAAATTTGGTACATAGTAGGGTACCTGGTGTACTGGTTCATAGTAGGGTAAATAGTGAATGAGTACCTTCACTACCCCTACATTCCTGCCAACAGGTCATCAGGCCTATTCTAAAACACGTAAGAACTTGGACCTCACAATTTCTTCAGGCTATTATCCCTTTAGATACCTCTCACTGTTAAAAATGTCAACCTGATATTGTCATACTGAGCTAAAATGAACGTTCACCCATTGTTTTTTGGGTTTTTTTTTTTCCAGCTGTACCGTGCGGCATGCAGGATCCAAGTTCCCCAACCAGGGATCGAACCCGTGCCCCTAGCAGTGGAAGCATCCTAACCACTGGACTGCCAGGGAAGTCCCGTCCACACAGTGGATTTAATTCTACCCTTAGTAACACAGAGAACAGGACTAATCCCTCTTCTAGATGATGATTTTTCAAGATTTGAGCACCTAGGGTCTTCCTTTTACCTAACTACCAATCTTCAGTTTTTTCAGCCATTAGTAGCTGTGATCTCCTTCAGGGCAGGGAGGGTGTCATTCATCTCTGTATCTCTATTCCCCAGCTCCGGACTTGTCTTAGCATATGTTATTTAAATAGAATCTAATTTTTATATGGCATCTCTTGTATTAGTCACTTCTGAACGTGCTCCACTTTGCCTATGTACCTCTTACAGTAGCAGCTAAAATTATGGACAAATATCATAGGTTTGGTCTTCCCGGTGTACCTCCTTCCTTCCATTGTTTATACCTCTAACTAATGACAACTAAGATCCCATGAACTCTGAGGGCAGCCACTGATGACACATAATGAGTCTTGTTTATGTTGGTTTCCTGTTTTTCGCTTTGCAGAGCTCCTGTCTCTACCCTAGAGCATTACTGTATGTATGTATGTATGCCCTCAGCTGCTAATGTTCATGTTGATTTGTCTCTCAGACTTTCCAAAGCCAGACCAGCAACTTCATGAAATACCACGAGTTCCTCACCAAGAAGGATAATGCCGTTTAAAAATAGGTCTACTTGCTGACCTAGAGAGGTGGGATAGGGAGGGTGGGAGGGAGGCTCAAGAGGGAGGGGATATGGGGATATACGTATACATAGCTGATTCACTTTGTTGTACAGCAGAAACTAACACAACATTATAAAGCAATTATACTCCAATAAAGATGTAAAAAAAATAATAAAATAAAATAAGGCCACTTAAAAAAAGATATGTCCACTTGGACCCCTCCTACACTGTTGATGGGAATGTAAATTGGTGCAGCCACTATGGAGAACAGTACAGAGGTTCCTTAGAAGACTAAAAATAGAGTTACCATATGATCCAGCAATCCCACTCCTGGGCACATATCCAGAAAGGGCAAAAGCTCTAATTCGAAAAGATAATATGCACCCCAATGTTCATAGTGGCACTATTTACAATAGACAAGACATGGAAGCCACCTAAGTGTCCATCAACAGATGAATGGGTAAAGAAGGTGTGAGAGATATATATATATGGAAATTCCTCGTATAAAAAAGAATGAAATAATACCATTTGTAGCAACATGGATGGACCTAGAGATTATCATACTAAGTGAAGTAAGTCAGACAAAGACAAATATTATATGATATCACTTATATGTGGAATCTAAAAGTACAATAGTACAAGTGAACTTAGTTACAAAACATGAACAGATTCACAGACATAGAAAACAAACTTATGGTTACTGAAGAGGAAGCGGGGGGTTATAAATAGGGAGCATGGGATTAACAGATGCACACTACCATATATAAAATAGATAAACGACAAGGATTTACTGTATAGCACAGGGAACTATATTCAGTATCTTGTAATAACCTATAATGGAAAAGAATCGAAAAAAAGAATATGGATATATACATATATATGTATAACTGAATCACTTTGCTGTACACCTGAAACTAATACAATATTGTAAATCAGCTATACTTCAATTAAAAAAAAATAGGTCCACTTGGTGTGGTAAATATTACCCGAGGCAGCCCTACGTTGTTCCTCTCTACACCACCTTTACTCAATGAGTAGCTTCAGAGAGGAAAGAGAAGGTGTTTGAGCTTCAAGTGAGAATTTTTTAAGGCCAACCTCTTTAATCATCAACTCTGATGCTCAGGACTGTCACTAGATCCATTCTTAAGGGCTCTCAAAATGCTGAATCTCAGCTCTTAGCACTAGAACTCCGGGGTAAATGCGAGCATGCGCACATCATTGCTAACGTGCGCAGTGCTTAGCGGAGTGCCATAAGGCCAATACGTCAAGGGTAGCTTCTCGGTCTTTTAGCCAAGATCAAGAGGAGAACCAGTCAATCTCCAACATTGTAATAATTCCTCTATGGGGAACATGTCCTGGCCGGGTAAAGGGATGGATGCAATGATTTAGTATCTTTTTCCCATATTCAGCTTTCTTGAGTTATATGACAAATGGATAAAGGATCAGAGCATGCTGATAACTAACGAACCAGAGGGAGAAATTCATTTAATGGCTTAAGTGTGCTTTATCTAATGTGAAATGTAGGTCAATTTGCTGTAAATTTATTCATGGGGATTATTTGTCCTTAGCCTGATTACATGGCATGTAGTATAAGACTTCAGCCCTGTGTAACGTAGAACAAATCCCTCTTGTCCCTCGCCATCCTTCTCCATCCCTCCCCAGCCCTACCCTACTGCCCTCCCCACCACCCCGCCCCACACACACTGGCAGGAATCTAGCAACATCCATCAATGCTTGTCTCAATTGAAAAAACTGCATTTCAGACTATTCAAAAAATTGATTTGAAGCTCTTTATTACATTTTTGGAGACGCTTGGAATAATCTAAAAGCTGAAAACCTACACAGAAATTCAGATCTATTGCTGAGTTAGCAGCCAGAACAAAGATCAGGCAAGAAGAAGGGTATTTCATCACTCTCTGGGTCCAGCCGGGTATGTGTCACCAGAGAGACAAATTTTTCACATGCAGCATCCCGGGAACAAATTTTATGATGTTTGGGTAGCAACTCCTTCTCAATTCTAATTTAAGAAAGCCAAGACAGCAATCTTATGGGACTTATTGTCATCATTATTATTATTCTGTAAAATGGAAATTAGTAACCGACAGGCCAGCTTGGATGAATGTTTCATTAGCTTCATTACCTCTTAGAATCAAAAAGAAAGTTCAGTCTTTGGTCCTAAAAGAGAAGCCAGTAAAGCAATTTAAAGATTTGAACAAAAACTTAAGAAAAAATGTTTACTTGTTCAAAACAGGTGCCCATAAGATCCGTATTTTCAGAGGAAGAAATTTGTAGGGGTCTAGTTCACATTAGTATAATTTATGATTTAGTGCAGGAATGTGAAAATCCTGTGGTTGTCAAAAGTCACCTTTCTGACTTGGAAAAGAGAAAAATGGAATTTAAACTTCTTTTCCTTTTCTAATTTAAGTTAGGGTTAATTGGAGAAGGAAGATGTAAGAAAATACTAAGAAACATTCATTTGGCATTGAGCACTTAGCAAGGTAAAGGCAAAAATTTCATACTTATCCCCAAACCAATTTCACCTCCAAGACAAAGAGCAATGTGGCCTTTGAATGATTCTGTAAATTCCAATGAATTTTATAGAAAAGAAAAGAACATCACTCTTAGATTTTTTTTTTTTTGTATTTATTTTTGGCTGCATTGGGTCTTCGTTGCTGCGCGCGGGCTTTCTCTAGTTGCGGTGAGTGGGGGCTACACTTTGTTGTGGTGCGCGGGCTTCTCTTGTTGCGGAGCACGGGCTCTAGGCGCGCAGGCTTCAGTAGTTGGGGCACGCTGGCACAGTAGTTGTGGCTCATGGGCTCTAGAGCACAGGCTCAGTAGCTGTGGCGCATGGGCCCAGTTGCTCTGCGGCATGTGGGATCTTCCCAGACCAGGGATCGAACCCGTGTCCCCTGTATTGGCAGGCGGATTCTTAACCACTGTGCCACCAGGGAAGCCCCTTTGGTTTTCTTTGTCTCAAAACTGTTAACTTAGGTTAAATGCCCTCTCCTTGTCTCCCCTGTAGAACATTTCTTTAAAACAATGAAGGACCCTAGAACAATCTCCAAAGTAATTTCTTAAGTCCCATAGAAAGGTGGTGTTAAGTTGCATTTTTCCTGGAAGACCTGGCCTTGGAATATAAGTAATAATAATGCCCTATATTTGTTTTAAACTTTACAGTTTATAATGAGCTTTCACTCACACTATTTTATTTGATCCTCATGTTGTCCTGTGATTCTCAGCAGAGCTTTATCTTGCATGGCAGTGGGGGCAGGGAGGGTGGTGATCTGTAGTCATCAGGAAAGGACAAATCACATCTGCTTAATATCTCCCGACCACAAAGTATGGAACACATGGTTTGGTGTCTATATAAATAAGTTAGCTTGCCTTTAGAGGCCTGGATGTACCAAAACCCGCTACAACTTTAAGCCCAATGGGGGCGGATAAGGACCGGAGCCTGACTGAAGGGCTCATGTCTCCCACTCACCCTCACTCGAGGGCACTGGCTCGTTGAGACGAATGGCTAGTGGAGTTGCCCAACCTGTTTAGATTCTTATTCTCTCCCTCTCTCTTTTGCCAAGTGTTTAGTTGCAATAGTCAGAATTTCACCAGGAAAAGAGAAACCACTCTAGGTATTCAAATAGAGGGGCTTAAATATAGGGAATTAGTTACATAGGTGATAGAAATGCTCAGAAGATGAGAGTTGAGAAACCAAACAAAAGACAGTGAAGCCTCCAAGAGGTTCCCAATTTCTGGAAGCCTCTACCACCCCTTGGATGGAGGAAAACAGAAAGAGGAGGTGTAACCAGGGCCCAGGGGCTGGGATCACTGGAGTTAAACTGGAACAAGGTGGGCCAGCTTAGCAGGAAGTGGAACCATAAAGGAGATGCCACCCAAGAAGAGAAGGAGAGGGAGAAATGCCCTGGTCTCTCCTTCTTCCTGCCCTCTAGTCGCCTACTAGCTCCTCTCATTGGTGGAACACAGCTGCCAGCCAGCGTATGAGGGAGTCAGCTGCAGCCCGTGGGGGTCAGTCCCCTTGCCAAAGACATAGAGCCGATAAAAAGTGAGGAATGAAGCTGAGGACAAATACAACCAGGGCCCGCACAATAAGTAAACTTCTCTTAGTGCCAATTGTAGCCTTGAATTCCTATACGTTAAATGTGCATAGGACAACAACAACAACAAAAAGGGGCTTCCCTGGTGGCACAGTGGTTAAGAATCCAGCTGCCAATGCAGGGGACACGGGTTCGATCCCTGGTCCGGGAAGATCCCACATGCCGCGGAGCAACTAAGCCCGTGCACCACGACTATGGAGCCTGCGCTCTAGAGCCCGCGAGCCACAACTACTGAAGCCCGCATGCCTAGAGCCCATGCTCCTCAACAAGAGAAGACACCGCAATGAGAAGCCCGCGCACCAAAACAAAGAGTAGCCCCCGCTCGCTGCAACTAGAGAAAGGCTGCGCAGCAACGAAGACCCAATGCAGCCAAAAATAAAAATTAATTAATTAATTTTTAAAATACTGAAAAAGAACAACAACAACAAAAAATGTGCATAGGATGTGACATCTATTACCAGTTGCAATTTACAGATGAGGAAACTAAAGAGTCAGGGTAAATATTTTGCCCAAGTTTACACAGTTAAAAAGTGTTGGAGCCAGGTCTATTCTTCTGATTCTTATGTCTACTGCTTTGGCTACTAGCCCTGATTCCTTCCATATGAATATTTTGGAGAAGAGCTTGAATAACCTGAGGTTTTAAAAACACTTTCATGGACGCTTAGAACAAAACTAGCCCGGGGCATTTCAAGCTGTGTATCCTAGAGTTCTAAGGTCCATAGAACACCCCCATACAGAGCCAAAAGGATCCCAAACTCCACCCCCCCACTGCAAACTTTGTGGCAACTTAGTCTTTTATGCATTGAGATTCCAAGATCTCATTTTAAGAAAATGATTCTGCTAAAAGAGTAAAATAAAATTGTTGTAGTCTATCTCCCTGAAATGAAGTCACTAAGGCTCAGAGAGGGTCAGGCTAACAGCAGACTGAAACCCAGACTTATACCCAGGTGTTCTGGCTTGTCCCTTAAGGCTCTTGCCAGTGAACCATGCTCCTGTGTCATGATCAGCTAAGGGAGAGCGACAGTGAGGCAAGGGAAAGAGGGAGAAGTGACAGAGAAAGGCAGGCAAAAGATAGAGACCATGCAGAGAAAGATGACTTAAGGAAAAACCAAGAATGAAATCCACATTCTCTTGAGGATGCTGCTTGAAAGCTCTGATGCCACTGTGACTCTGCACTTGGAGCAAAAACAAGGATAATTCTGCTGGAAATCTCACCCACTCATGGAGGGGCTATGTGAAATCAAGGATAATAGCCAAAAAAATGGAAACAATTCAAAGGTTCATCAGCTGGTGAATGGATCACACATGGAACATCCAAATAATGGAATATTCTTCAGCAGTAAAGGTGCAGATAGCAGCTACAACATGGATGCACTGAGAAAACATTATGCCAAGTGAAAGAAGCCAGACACGAATGTCCACATACTGTTTGATTCCATTTATATGAAATGTCCCCAATAGGCAAATCGGTCAAGATGGAAAATAGATTAACAGTTGCCTGGGGCTGGGCATGTGAACAGGGAATGACTGCAAAAGGGCATGATGTTTCTTTCAGGGGTGATGAAAAATGTTCTCAAGCTAGATTGTAGTGATGGTTGCACATTCTGGAAACTTACTAAAAATCATTGAATGGCACACTTAAAATGAGTGGATTTTAGAACTTCCCTGGTGGTCTAGTGATTAATAATCCACCTTCCAAAGCAGGGGACGTAGATTTGATCCCTGGTCGGGGAACTAAGATCTCACATGCAGCGAGGCAACTAAGCTCACATGCCACAACTAGAGAGCTCGCATGCTGCAACAAAAGATCCCGCATGCTGCAACTAAGACTCGACGCAGCCATAAATAAATAAATAAATAAATAAAAATATTTAAAAAAATAATAAATGAGTGGATTTTATGTTGTGTTAATTTTACTTTAGTAAACTGATGTTTTTTAAACAAAAAAGATAAACTGAGGGCTGACTCTAGTCCTATAGTCTTGAGGGCACAAAAACTAACCCCACAAACACTCATGAGGGAAAAAATCTTGCAGCATCTGCTCAGGTGGGTGAGGTGCGGCCCGTCTCCCATTCGTGGGTCTGATCACAGAGGACCCTAACCATTACTTCAAGCCCAGTAACAGATCTGTCACCTAGTGCAATCCTGCCCTGAGATTGCCTAGCACTTCCATTTCCTGGGTTTACAGATTATGAAAGCTACACAGCTGCAGGTTTGAGATGAACATGATATGAGCAAAAAAAAATTTCTCATGTGATTTCTCAGCACTCCGCACCCCTCCTTATAACTACCTGTTTCTAATCTATATTCCTCTGTAGGCTGTAAACTCCATACGAGCAAGAGTGGGAACCATCTTTTTCACTGTTTTCTTCCACCACACAGCACAGACCCGCTCATGGTCCATTCTGAAGGACTACTTGTTGAAAGAATTAAAAAAGTATTAGGAACCCTCTAAAAAAATAGAGACACTGATTCAATGGCCGTGGATTAATCGAACAATCATGTACCAGGAATGTTCTAGGTACATCCTCATATGTCATTGTATTTAATACGCACACCATCCCTGTAAGGTAGATTTTTGTTTGTTTGTTTGTTTTTTTATATAAATTTATTTATTTATTTTTGGCTGTGTTGGGTCTTCGTTTCTGTGTGAGGGCTTTCTCTAGTTGCGGCGAGCGGGGGCCACTCTTCATCGCGGTGCGCAGGCCTCTCACTATCGCGGCCTCTCTTGTTACAGAGCACAGGTTCCAGACACGCAGGCTCAGTAGTTGTGGCTCACGGGCCCAGTTGCTCTGCGGCATGTGGGATCTTCCCAGACCAGAGCTCGAACCCGTGTCCCCTGCATTGGCAGGCAGATTCTCAACCACTGCGCCACCAGGGAAGCCCCAGGTAGATGTTTTAATTCCATTTTTCAGTTGAGGAGCTGAAGCTCAGAAAGGTTAAGTGATTGGTTCAAGGTGGTAGAGAGGGTTTTCAAAGAGAGGTTTCCTGATGCTAAGTCCGGGCACTTTCATTACACCTGAGTTCCACAAGGGCAGAGTCGGGCTCCTGTTTTCCCATTATATTTTGCTTTAGATCTCTCTCACGATTTGTATCAGACATACACAAAAAGACTATGTATTAAAACTTCAGTACTTTTAATCAAAATTTGCCCCTAACTGCTCAGTGATTTTTTTAAATGCATAGATAAATAGAATCAAAAGGTGAAGTGTACCACAAAGGTCTCAGATGGGTAGCTAACAAATGAAGGATTGTTTTTGTATGTCAGAAATCTGTTCTAGGAATAGATTGAACTAAGAATGACCTCATGTGAAAACCTGAGCTTTACTTTAATACCTCTAAACTTTTATTAAATTCTGCTATGGAAAGAAACTAAACAACAATGGATATTTTACCGACCAACTGACCAACTTTTCATAAAATTATGTGATACACCTTACAGTGACCACAGACATGGGTGAAGAAATGCAGGCTTCCAAAGGGAGTTGTAATTGCTTTGTACATTATTCCTTTTGATTGTCCCCACCATGCTGATAAGAGGAAAGCGGCCTTCTTTGGCTCTTTCCATAGTCTCACCTCCCAGAGTTAGCTGCTTACTCACAGCCGGTGGCTGGAACATCTTTATAATCCTCTCTTATTTCCTTCCCACCACTTCTTTGTCCTCATCTACTGATTCCCTCCAGAGCCTTAAATCTTTGGGTAAGCCCATTCTTTAATCTTTGGGTAAGCTATTCAGGAATAATGGCACCCTTTGATATTATTACTCTTACTCACTATAGAAGAAGAAAACCATTATCAACCATGCATTCCTACAGGAGGAGTGAGGCCCAGGGTGTCATACATAGTGTCAGGGGCCACCTCAGATTAAAACTCCACTCTATAGAGCTCTGCTCCAGGGTTTCGTTTCCTCCCATGTTATTTCTCAGCTAAAGTAAATAGTTTATTAAAAGCCTAGATGCCCAGAGTTGAGGAAAACTTACAAATATAATTCTGATCCATTTCAAAATATATTTTCAATATGATAATCTCTGCCTCCTAGGCTTCCAATTCCAAAAAGACTCCAGGAAAATTGGTTTCACAACTACTCAATCTTGAACAATAAAATATTCAGGCAAGCCTAGATTATTTATTCAAACCCAGGTACTTGTATACTGGACATACTATTGCATTTTTACATGTGAAATGTATTTCTCTGGAGAAATAAAAAACTTTAATTTTCCCTTTTGCCAGCAGCCTTTTGCCACAGGGGTGAAAAAAAGAGGTAACTTTTCTTGACTTGACTTTCCTCTTTTTTTATTTTATTTTATTTTTTAAATTTGAGCTTTTTATTTTTTTAATTAATTAATTAATTTATTTAATTTACTTTTGGCTGCATTGGGTCTTCGTTGCTGCGCAGGCTTTCTCTAGTTGCGGCGAGCGGGGGCTACTCTTCGTTGCGGTGCACAGGCGTTTCATCGCAGTGGCTTCTCTTGTTGCGGAGCACGGACTCTAAGTGCGCTGCGGGCTTCAGTAGTTGTGGCTCGCGGGCTCTAGAGCTCAGACTCAGTAGTTGCGGCGAACGGGCTTAGTCGCTCCATGGCATGTGGGACCTTCCTGGACCAGGGCTCAAACCCGTGTCCCCTGCATTGGCAGGTGGATTCTTAACCACTGTGCCACCAGGGAAGTCCCTCCTCTTTTTTTAAATACCCCAATAGCATTCTAGTGTGACTGTTGGTAAAAGGTTAGAAAAAAACCACTGAACCACCTTGGACCAAAAAATTGAGAACCAGAAACTGAAAAAAACTTCCAAAGCGCCTCTATGTCCCTGATGTTCCCTTCACGCCTCTCTAAATAGTCCCTTCTTACTTGTTTCCTGGCCCAGCACTAACCTCGTGCAACAAAGGAGCCTTTCCCTTCCCATTCTTTTATTTCTAGTCTTCATACTCTTCCTGCACGGAATAGGGGAGTGCGGAAATGATGAAGTATGACTTCAGAAGTAAGGTTCTTTTTTTTTTTTTTTTTTAATTTTTTGGCCGTGCCACATGGCAGGTGGGATCTTAGTTCCCCTACCAGGGATCGAGCCCGCGCCCCCTGCGGTAGAAGCATGGAGTCTTAACCACTGGACTGCCGGGGAAGTTAGGTTCTAAAAGGCATTGTGGCTTCTGTCTTGCTCCCTGGAGTCACTCCCTCTGGGAGAAGCCAGCTGCCATAGGACACTCACGCAGTCCTATGGAGAGGTCCACATGGGAAGGAACTGAAGCCTCCTGCCAACAACCAGGACTAACTTGCCAAGCATGTGAATGAACCACTTTGGAAGCAGATCCTCAGCCACAGTCAAGCCTGGTGTCAGCCTGTGGCTCTGGCTGACATCTTGGCTGCCACCTCATGAGAGGCCTTGAGCCAGACACACAGGTCAGCTGCTCCTGGATGCCTGACCTACAGGAACTGTGAGGTAATCAATATTTATAGTTTAACCCACCAAACCTGGGATGACTTGTTACATAACTACAGGTAACTATTACAGAAAGTCACCTGAATATGTGACTAATAATGACACAGATTTGGTCAGAAAATTAACCGCTAGGTTCTAACCACCGAACTTATTCCCAGAGTAGGGAGTTGGGAGATTGGGGTGAGAGAGGGAAGACCAGGATATTTTACATTAAGTATTTGTTTTTTAAAAGAACAATTTTAAAATCTGTTCTTTGGCTTGAGGTCTTGTTGCTGTCTTTTCTCTCTTCTACTTTCTTTCCATAAATAGGATTCAAGCAGTCTGGTGTTGGTTGGGGGCACACCCCACTTGGAGTTAGAGCTGCTGGGATATACTGGAGAAGCACTTGAATGGGAATGAAGAGCAGAGTCATTTTCTTTCTTTTTGACATAAAAAAACTACATTCTAATTCCAGAGTCTACAACAGAATAAAGTCAGCTTTGTCTTCATAAGGACCTTAGTGTCTTTAAAATCAATTCCAAATAATAACAGTGGACAGAAATGAGATCCTGTCCTGGGATCTTCCTGGATAAAACTAGTTACAGCCACAAACACATTCAGAGAGGAAGTTAATCGCCAATCTTCCAGGAGGAAAGGTTAATTGTGAAGACCGTTTCAAGGATAAGTCTTGGGATTTATGATATATTGGACCAAAGGAAAATGGGATTATAAGCGAGAAGACAAAATACTTGAGAGTGGCTAATTTTAATTATAAAATAATAAAGTTCAGGGGTTCTCAAATTTTAGTGCACATAAGAGTCACTTGGAGGGAGGAGGCTAGTGTCAAATTCAGATCCCAAGGCCTCAGCCCCAGAGATTCTGACTTAGTAGATCTAGGATTGAGTCCAGGAATCTATGTTTTTAATGAGGATAATGAGTTGTTTTGACTGTCAAAGTTCTGCAGACTACACTTTAAGAAAAAATGAGTTAATATACATAATATGTGTAACCAAATATTGTACTGGTTAAAATTATGAATGGAAAGATGTCCAGAAATACTAGGCAAAGGTTGGACAGCAAAGGAGAGTGTGAAATATCACCCTGACAAGTGCCCATCAGACATTTCCAGCAGATATGTCAATTGCTCCAAACCCTCCTACATACTGTCCATCTCCTAAAATGCAACTACGTTTGATTTTTAACAGTTCAAAGTCTAATCATTGCACAGTGGCCATTGGAGAGTGTGTTTTAAAATAATTGTATTATAAAGGAAGATGATAAATGTTTCTGTGGGTTTTGATGAAATACTATGCTCTTACTGTGAAATAGCATTCGACTTGCAAATTCTAAAATAAGAAGGAGAAAATTGTTAATCTAGTTTTAGAAGAAAATTAACTTTGTAAGTAAACATTTTTAATAAGAAGAGTATGTGGGATATAAAATAAAAATCTCGACTGTTCAGTGTGTGATTGGCAGAATCAGTTTTACTGTTTATTAGTGACACACGCAATTTGGAGAAGAAAACCCTAAGGACATACGGGTACAGCCCAGCTTTGCTGCTCCCAGCATGGGCAATCACGTATTTCCAGTCATTTCCACAGGTGACACACTGACAATTGGATTTCTGGAGCAGTGACCCAATTCAGTCACTCAGAGAGTTAAAAAAACACAAACATGTCACAATATGGGGAAAAAAAAAATAGGAAAATGACAGTATGTGGAATACGATCATGAGAAAAGGAAGAACTTTAGGACTGAAGGGGACTAGAGGGGACCCCCAAGTCCAGCACCTTCATTTTATAGGTAGGAAATGGAGTCACAAACAGACGGAAGATTGTCTTTGGCCTCACGATGTCCTAGTGGAACTCAGACCTTCCATCTCCCAGCTCAGTGGACCAAGGCTTATTTGGCTCATAATGATGGAGTCGGTGCTAACCTGCCCCAAGGACAACAGCCTCTGGGCGTCATCACTGCCTCCAAGGGTGCATCTGGCCGCTCTGCTGACAGGGTGCTGCCTTGAGTAATTATTTTTTTAAAAAATCACATCTGTTATTTTGTACGTAACTTATGGGAATACCTTTGCTCTTTTTTGAATAGTTTTCTGAGATTATAAATCTAAAAATGAAACTTTGCACATTGTAATAATAATATTTTTTCTTGTAACCTGCTCTTATCATTTATTCTATCTGAGTTTTCCCAGTGCTTCAGGTCTAATGGCTCAGTGTTTTCCAGGATGGAACCCTGTCTATTTTGATCATCCTTATATCCCCAGCCTTTAGCACCGTGCCTGGCACACAGCATTAACTCAATAAATACGTGTTGAATGAATTCATTAGTAGACTATATTAATCAGTAGAATAAGTTATCGTTTATTGTGGCACATTGAGATTGATTCCAGTTTTTTCACAATTATAAGTAATGCTGCAAGGAATATTCTTTGATGAATCTTTGTACCCACTCCTTATTATTGCCTTATGATAAATTCCTAGAGGTGCAATTAGTAGATCAAAGGCTTTGGATACATATTGCAGAATTGCCCTTCAGAGAAATGGTTCCATTCCCCCCATCCTCCTGCCAACGTTCTTTTCTTTTCTTTTTTTTTAACAATGAAGATATTTTTCTCTTGAGAACTGAAGTTAGTGCTGGGAAAACATTTTAAAAGCACTCTGCCCATTTTGATCGCATAAAAACAGCTTTTGAATACTTTCCGTCTGTATTGTATTAAATCATACCAGTAATTTATCTAGAGGTGAAAGGTTACTGAGGCCACTGCTAAATCGTTTATATTCCTTGGACTTGTTCTGACTTATAAGTTTTATACAAGGGAGGGGTGTGTGTTTCTTGCTTGAGAGAGAGCAAGTGAGCCGAGACTTGCCGTCATAGAACCACGGTGGGACAAAGTGACAGGGAGGCAGGGTGACATAGCAGGAAAATCTGTGGCCCTGGAGGGCTCTGCAGCACACTGAGTTCTCACACGTAATGCATACACATAACACACACATGGAACGACATGGGAGGATCTCAAAGCACAGTGTCTAGCGGGGAGGAGGAATAGACATTTTTCAAGATTCATAAAAATGAAAACGATGCACATGAAACACATCAGAGGGGTTGCCTGTATGGGAAGGAGGAAGCAGTGCATGGGGATCAGATGTGAGGGGGACCACGCCCAGACCAAGGATGCTTCGAACGTGCCCCAAATGAGGAGTATAAGTAAGCCGAGCCCATGAAAAAGAAGCAAGAAAGAAGGAAAGAAGGAGGGAAGGAGGTAGAGGGAGGGAGCGAGAGAGGAAGGGATGGAGGGAGGGCTCTGAGACCCTCTGAGCCCTGACTCTGTCACTAACTCCGGGTGAAATGCCCTCAAGTCCCTCCCCTCTTCTAGGCCTCGGTCGTACGTGCTGGGGAAGGACTAGATGATTCCCAAAGTTCCAGCTGTGTCACGCTGTGATTCAGACACAAGCAGGACACGGATGCAGTGGCCTAGACTCTCACGTGTAAATACAGGTGTTGCGTTTCCCCAGTACGCCCTGACAAATCCCACAAACAGAAAGCATCGATCGATTTCTAAAACAAACCATGTGCTTTATGGAAGAAGTACTGCTAGCATAGACTTCCATAATATTATAAGCAGATGTGAGCCGTTTATTAAATTTACAAACAGCAAAGTCCCATAATGACGGACCTCCCCAGGACGGCCAGCTATTCCTTGGCAGAATTCCAGCAGGAAATTTTCTGGTGTCGACTGTTCTTCTTTCCTCTTGGAGCCGCAACGTCTCAGACAATCTTTGAATTATTTAAATATGCCCCAAATCTGCAGTTCATTGTCTTATCATTTCAAAGGATTGTGCTTCTATAAATCATATCAAATGTCTGAGATTCAAACCAAAAAAGCAAGGGTAAAAAATCAGGCACAGACACTCCTGGCTATCCAAGGAAAACGTACAGCAGAAAGGAAATGATATTGCATATTAAAAGCAAGTATTCGTTTGAAAGGTTTATGTGAACACAAGATGATATAATGCAGTCGGTTGGTTCCACAAGTTAAGATGTGTGCGTGTGTCTGTGTGCGTAGATTCTGAATTAACCTAGTTAAAAATGACACAATGTGCTCATATGAGCAACAAAGTAAATGTATTAGAATATGTGGGGAGCCAAGGGGTTGCCTAAAGCAATTTTCTCTTTTATTTTGGGAGGGAACAGCCAGCTTTGCTAAACACCTTGACACCATCTATACTGATAGATGCCAGACCATCCCTGTGTGATCAGTTTCCTCCTGGTTTTCATTTGGAAGAGGAAGCAGTTTGAAAACCAAGGTTTTTTCTCTGGCTTTAGAAGCACAAGGAGCCCGGCCAACTTTTAAATATTCGGTTGGTCTTAGTCAAGTTATGTAGGACCCAGTTACTCCACTCTAGCTGTTGCCAGGAATTAGACATACACGAGAAAATAGATGAGCAGAAACAAATCACTCCCGGTGCCTTACCCGCGGAGAACATTTCGTCTGTTCTTGGCTTTGCTTGTGGAGATTTGGACCCTGGGAGAAACATTGTCAGTTTCAGTATTTGTGGGGACAAAGAACAGGGCTTCTCCCAGCATGGGCTTCTCTCCCGCCCTGCTGTGGCCCCTGTGGACTCCAGTTCATTTTAACCCACCTTGCACAGGGGGTGTGGTGGGTACATGGGAGGAGACGGGAAGGTAGCCAAGAACATAGTTACAACACCCAGAAAGCAGACTCTGAGACTCAGATTTGTATGCAGGAGGTCGACTGGGAAATGCTTTTAGGAACCACACCTGTGAGGGAGTGAAGACAGCAGGATAGATGGAGGAAGAGGCTGGACTGCACTGCAGTCACAAAAAGACCTCAGGTATCTGCAGGGATGCTCTGCTGCTGGGGCAGCTCTTCAGAGCTGTCCCCGCCTTGGCCATTATTACTGGTCTCCCTACATCAACCATCCAGTTGTTGGATACTGGCTATCTTCTCTTCCCTATACACACACACACACACACATACACATACACACACACATACACCCACACCCACACACACACATACACACACGCACGCACACACACACACACACTTCCCTCATACTGGGAGGGGTGGAGAGGGACTAAGATGAGAGCTATCAGCCACCAACACTTCCAGCAACTGGGGAAAGAAGTGTCCCAGTGGATGCACCATGGCAACCCCCACAAAATAAATGGTGCATCTCAGCCATTAAGGAGCTTACGCTCTCATTGAGGGAACAAGACATGTGCATTAACCACAGTACAAGGCAATAGATTATAAGTGTCAAGTGAATGGCACTGATTATATGTTTTATAGATGTGCGGAGAAATGACAGAAACTAGAAGTGGAATTATGGATTATTGGACTCAACCAGCTCAATTTACAAAGAATACTCTAATGTGAAAAGTGGAGGGACATGTCCAAGCTTACATATCTACCGTGGAGCCACCTAGGTTTCCTGATTCCCATTTCAATTCTCATTCTCCTCCTCAGTGAACCTCCCCCACTTTGGAAGTGGTTACTTTTGACAGGACTGATCTTGTGTAACTGTGACTAGATCCAGGTAAGGCAGAAAACAGAACCCCTGAAATAGGTCATCACCTGCAGAAGAATTAAAGTCAGACAAACATCTTTGGCCTTAATCTAAACAACTGTCAGTCAAGAAATGGGACTAGAAATGATGGCCCTCAGCTTACAAGTAATTTCACATTTCATCACTTGCGGGTCTGTTTGTGGCCATGTGGGAGGCCACCATCTCTTCAGAAGGAATGGCCAGCCCCAGCTATGCTCATTTTGCAAAAATGAGAAATGGTTTTTGAGTCTGTTCTCAAAAAAACAACAAAGAACATATGGGTAGGAAAACAGAGTCAAACCAGACCACACTGGTGATATCCAGCCTCTGTCAGGGTTATTTGGTAAACCATAACTGTAGTCTGTAGTAGTGCTTGCTGTCTTCCAAATGACAGCATGGCCTGCTAAGGGTCTCCTTTTCTTCCAGAACCTTCCAGCTCATTTTCTTCCCCCTCCATGTAAGTTACTTCTACAAACATGTAGGGTGCATTGTAGGGGGTAACAGAAAGGGCAGCTTAGATGACACTGAACTGAGTCAATATTAAAGATCCGAGTCCTTTGGTAAGTTACTAGCTGTTCATTCCTCCAGTCACTCCTTCAACAGATGTTTGCTCAGCCCTTACTTTGTCCTAAGTACCCTTATAAGAACTGAGGGCTTGAAGATGAGTAAAACATTATCCCTCAGGAACCAAGCCATCGGGAAGCTTGATCTGGTGGATAAGACAGAGATGTGAATATGAGTCAAGTATAGTGCTATGCTGAAAACCACAGTGGCGACATCGGTGGTGGGATGGCGCTAGAGTTGTCTGTGCTTCAGAGAGTCTATTTATTTTGTTTGACGTAAAACATCATTTGGATTGAGTCCCACCCATGATTTGCTTATTCATTCAAAAAAGTTACTGGGAGATTTCCATGTGCCTGCCATAGCACTAGATACTACAAGTACATCTAATTGAGTGACGCAGCACTGTTTGCTAGGAAGTTCTTAATAATGAAGTGTTTTGATGAATTAAAACATCTCTCTCTCTGTTTTTTTGTCCTTTGTCTCTTGAAGCATACATATTTCGAGGGAACCCAGGCATCCCATCCATTCCATATCACGTCCTATTCGGATCACTCGAGTAGGCCAGAGCTTAGCTTCTTTCTGATCCCAGGCCTCTGCATCTCTTGCTTCAACCTCTCCTTTGCCCCTTGACTCTTCTGACCTGGGACACTCTCCCAGTTCTTTGCGACTGAGTCATTGCAGTGGTTCTTCTAGCTTTAGCTCGTTTCCTTAGAACCCGAGCTCCTCAATACACTCTAGAAACAAACAAAAGTATTCCATCCTGCACAGTTTTTCTCTCCAGCCCTCCTCCATGGCTTTGTTCAGTTACCCTATCCCATTCTAGGGGAAACCGCTCTTCCAAGCCCCTTCAGTGTCTCTACAGAGAGCATGAAAGTAGCAGGCATGGGCACACTCACATCTTTGAGACTTTTTTTTTTTTTTTTACAAAATATTTATCTGTTTATTTTGGCTGCGCCAGGTCTTAGTTGTGGCACACGTGATCTTTAGTTGAGGCAGGCATGCGGGATCTAGTTCCCCGACCAGGGATCGAACCCGGGTCCCCTGCATTGGGAGTTCAGAGTGTTACCCACTGGACCACCAGGAAGTCCCCATCTTTGACACTTTGGAGGTTTTCCTTCTTAAATGGTTCATTATCCAGCCCAAAGCTCAGTACAGAAGTAAGCTGTTTTGTGGGGAAATGGTGGAGGGGGTTTGGGTGAGGTTGTCTCACTAACTCAATGGTGAATGTGGTTATCGCAGAGTCCCCATGGAGATGGAAGTCCCCAACCTCATGCACTCTGCTCACTTCTCTTCCAACCTCCTCTGAAGCCTCAAGCCTCCCTTCCTAGTTTCTTGTTGGCCCATCCATGCTGTTGCTACATGCCTCAATACCTTTTTCCTTCCAGAAAATCTCTCTTCACCAATCTGTAATTGCCCACTGCTCTTTACCCTCTATTTCCTCGGCCACTTCCCAGGAGGGCCTTGAGCCCCTCGACAGCTTAAGTTCTCACTCCCACATTGGCTCTGCCTTTGCTCCTCCATGATGGGTCTTGCACTACCACTGACACATTTTATCATACATTGGGGGTCAAAACTTCTCCAGCACAAAAAGAATGGCAGAAAGGGGGGCACGTGGAGTAAAAGCAGTCATTGCAGCACACACTCAACTCAGGCAAGCAGAGTCCTGTTTGGCCGGTATCAGCCACTGCTGCAGGATGCACTGATGCGCATTGCTAAGAGGGCTCTCTTTAACTTGCACAAAGGGTATAGAGAAATGCATGCATCTTCACAGCGTAGTGTAATGAACTATAATTCTTAAGGAAACACTTCAGAGCCAAATAGTGTTACAGTGCATCAGGTCTACTAGGCAATGTTCAGTGGGCACAGGTGTGAGACTCAGAGCCCTCAGTACTTATTGTGGGGTTTTCCCCGAAGGTGGTCTCTGGACCCACTGCCTCATTTTCACCTGGGATGCTTTTAAAGGAAGAAACTTAGTAAATCTGGATCTCTTGGAGCAGGGCCTTTGCATTTGAATGACAAGCCTATTGAGTCTAGGTTTGGATGAGAGACAACCCTCGTTTTAGAGAAATGCCCAGTGCTTGGAAATCCTCCCTCTCTCTGGCCTCACGAAGCCACACAGTAGTTCTCTGCTTGGCCTTGTCTGCAGTTCTGGAAATATTCATCTCCCTGGAGATTTCCTCCCCAGAGAGGATTGTTTCCATCTTTCTAACATTCTATAAAGGGAATAATTCTATAATTAATTTCAGATTGGGTGAGAATATTCTTTCTATATGATGAGCTCTCTAACGCATATGGGAGACATTCCCAGTAGATTATATTTATAATGTTATATAACTGTGGAACACTCCCCCGCCCTCGGCCCAAGTGACAAGACCAGTTCCTCCTAAATGGACCTAGACTTTTTAAACCTTAAAAACTAACAAAGATTTTGAAGCTACAGGTTTTTAAGTTTCATTTGAATGGAATTTAGAGGGATTTGGAAACTTCTTAGTGCTAATTCTTACGATCATGTATTTCCATGAACTTCGTTGTAAATTTTCCAATTCACAATGAATTCTAACATCTTGTGAATCTTTTCTGGTAAAGAAGGTACTTTTCACCACACAAAACTGCTAGAACTAGAATACTCCCAGTTTGAAGCCCTTAATGAATCATCAATTCAGGCAACAGTCATCAATGGTGAAATCCTTGATAAAAGACTTGTGGGAACATTACAACATCGGGATCAGGATGGCACGTCCTGAATCCACTGGTCAATCTCAGCTTCACTGAAATGTGGACAGCTTGACATTATGTGCCCCCTTGTGTGACGCAGTATGAGACATGCAGTACCAGCTATGAAGTCTGCTTGCCCCAAATTTAAACCAGAACCTAATTAAGCTGATGGAAACAACTTCCAGTTTACAAGAAATAGGGGGATAGAGGACCAAGATAAACAACACCACAAAGGAGTAACAGGTAGATCCAGAGTGTGGAACATTCTCCAGGACAGTAAGAAGTTGTCTTCAAATCAACTTATCAGAAAAATAAGGATGGACAGATGTCAAGATGAGAAGAGGCTTAAGAAATACAGAAAACAAACCTAATGTTTGTCTTTTTTTTTTTTTGGCTGTGAGGCATGTGGGATCTTAGCTCCCAGACCAGGTATCGAACCCACGCCCCCTGCAATGGAAGCACAGAGTCTTAACCACTGGACCGCCAGGGAAGACCCTGTTTGTCATTTTAAAGACAGTTAAGGAAACCTGAGTATAGACTGGGCACTAGATGATACCAAGGAATTAATTTTACTACGTGGGATAATGACATTGTACTTACATAAGAAAATGTCCATATGATTTAGAGAGTAGTATGTATTTAGGGAGTAGCAATGAAATGACACGATGTCTGAGATTCCCTTTAAAACACACACATAAGAATAAAAGATAGACAAAGCAAGTGGTAATATCTTGAGATGGTTGAAATTGGGTGTTGAAGTACATGGGGTTCATTATGCAATGCTCTCTACTTTTGCTACATGTTTTAAGATTTTCATAATACTGTATTAAAATAAGAAAAAAAACTCTACCTACAAAGAATAACAAAGAAAGCAAGTAGCAGAATAGCATACTACCATTTGTGGAAAAAAAGTGAACATATGTTTATGCTTGTATATCCTGAAAGGATACCCAAGAAACTGGTAAAAATGATTGCCTCTGAAGAGAGGAACTAGGTGACTGGGAGACAGGGATGGAAGGAAGACTACTCAAATAATTTCTTGAAGAGAGGATGCAGACATTACAAAAGGAGATAAATTAGTTTTTACAGACTTGGCCCTCATGAGTTTAGTTGTATTCCTCCCAATGCCCTAGTCATTTATTGGTTGTAAACTGGGCATCTGTGGGCCACATTCAGCTGAAAGAGTTAATTTATCTAAATAACAGTAGAGAAATTTATTTAATAAACATATATTCAGGGGCTGCTGCTATGGGCGCTGGGTCTTCGGAGACAAAAAGATGAGTCAGACACTTGTCATCATCAAAATGATAGGGTTTAACAAAATTTCATTAATACTTTATTTTTAATTTTAAGCATAAAAGAAGGAACCTCAGAATAACCATTATCTAATTTTGACTGTCTTTATGGTTAATTAAGATTTCTATTTAGCTGTGCCAAGTGATACGGATAATGAAGAAAGAGATGCATCAGTATGTTTGAAGCCCAGTGAATGCAGAAAGTTTCTATGTTGGGTACTCTGTACTTAACTACTATAGCAATAAGGATCATTAATAAAAGTTAGAACGGCATGGAGTGGAATTAGAGAGGTAAATGACGTTAAAATACCATTTCATCCCATTGATTATTGTAAAGAGCCCTATATTTCCATAGTGGCCTTGTGGTTCTGAGCCATATATTAATACATATAAAAAAAGATTAAAACCACTTAATTTCATAGGAGACCAAAATGATGTTTTTGCACATAATTTTTCTGATATTAGGGAAGATGAAATGTTATCCCCTTATTTCTATTTCACCTTTGGGTAGAAAAAATTAAGCTAATTGAGTTGATGCTGGAGGTTTTTGTTTTAATATTATTCTTATTGCATTGGGGAAATATTTAAAGAGTAATGTTAAGAGCTGATGCATTACAAATCGTCTGAATGGATATTTCCTTCTTTTTCCTTCTCTTTCCACCTCCCTTCCAACTCACTAACCCTGCACATGACTCTGTATTATGCCAACTTTACAGTCTTTGCAAAGGTGGTTCTAATGCTGAAAATTCTAAGTTTATCAAAATAAAGATAGAATAATACGATAATGCTAAAAGCCAGTTAAATCTCAGTGGAATCACCTTTTGAGGCAAAGTGAGAACAATTAAAGCTTCTTAACCTGACAGAGCTTTAGGAGATGGATCTGGCAGGAAGTAAAAGTATATTAAACATGGTGAGGCAAATGATGTATGGATCAGTTCATCAGAACTCCTGCATTTTAGTTGATCTTAAAGGTTCAGATGAACACTAAATGAGGCCAGGTTGACATCCTAAGACATCTGCTTTGAGCTGCTCTGGGCAACAGAACATAGGGCTACAAGGACCACAGCTAATCCTTTGTGCCTAGGACTGGTCTTGTCAGGAAAAAACGTCTTTTTTGGGTGCATTCTAAACCTTAGGATCCTGTAACTCTGAGGGAAGTGACTGATTAAAAGAGACCTTTAAAGACCTCTTATCAACAGGATCAATTTGAATATCTGGTGTGTACTCTCTAATCTTTCCAACCTTCCTGAAGGGCAAGGGTTGTATTTTGTTCTGTTGGATTCTGCACAGCTGGGAGGGAGAGTGTTTTGTTCATACTGAGTCCTGGCACTAACCCAATAAATATTTGCTAAATTGGTTTAAAGAAATAGGCAAGTAACAATTGTGCTGGATATATTTATTTTGTCTTTGATGTAGACACAAAGCCATCACTTACCTCTCTGAAGTTACATTAAAAATATCTAAGTAATTTTTACCTACATTAACTATATTTCAGTTTATCACTTTCAATTATGTAATAAAAACAATTAATGACCTAGGCATGATTTAATCATCTTATTTGTTTAGAACAAATCTATTCCATTTGAGGTTGATTTAGAATGATATTTCTTACATGACAATAAACATATTATTTTAAAATTAAAGTTGGTCTGATGTCTAAACAAAATGTTTTAAAAGAATTTTGTGGCACATATAAGTAAATACATCTCCAGAGTCAAAGAAGCCATTCTTATTCAACATATTTTAGTGATAGAGGGGAAATTAAGTATGATCACAGATTGAAAAAAAAATTTTTTTTTTTAGTTTAAGTCTTTCTACAATACCTTGATATTAGAGAACATTTCATGAAAATATGTTCATATATATAATATATATATATATATATATATGGCATTAAAAAAATCCCAAATGACCAGGGAGACTTAAAAGTTAGATATTTAATAGTAAAAGAGTTTTGATAATCCACAATAAAAATATTTTAAAATGTTTTTAACCAAAGTATAATAACCCCAAACAAGTCTTCTCAACTCAGTTATCAAACAACCAAAAGAGAAAGATCCTGCCTCACGTACTGCTGATGTTAACCATGTGATTTGGATTAAAGATAAATCCAATTTAAAATCATAATTATTGGAATTCTTCTAGACGGCATGTTCTTCAGAGACATTTAAAGAACCTTCAGTGGTGTGTTTTTATATACCATAGGAAAAGAAAAATTAATCTCAAGCATGTCCTGTGTTGGGTACAATAATAACAATTGTTTCCTGAATCCATGTGAGTAATTTCCTCTTCTAAAAGAAGACGTTTAAATCTGCATCTACCACTTCATACTGAATGTCAGGAATAAGGTGAGGCCCCATGCTTAGAGGTAGCTACAAAACTAAAACATATTAATTCTGACAAAATGTCAACTATCTGCCCTTCAAATAAAATAAAAATAACTTATCAATTACATGCTGTACTGAAACTCAGATAATATTATCTCTATAATTATTACGTAGTATTCTCTCCTAGAACTTATAATTAGAAAGCAGATGGAGAGATTTCTGTAAACCTAAAAATGTCAAGTGAGAATAGAAGCCCGAGTATTTGGTTTTCGGTTCTGAGTAACAGGCAATTTTCAGAAAACGTGGTTCCCATGTGTACCTCGTTCCTGGGAGCGGGTAAGACAATTTTGAAAGGGGGGAAAATATCATGAACTGTTGATATATTGTATAAAGGAAGCCCCAGAAGATATAGCACAAAATATGATCTTATAAACAAAAGTAGAACAAAATATTTGGTGGAATTTCTTTTTGCTCTTCAATATGGACACAGTTGGGTTTGCTTAGGTATATACATGTGCAAACAGGAAGTTAGGAGGTTAAGGCTGATAGGGCAATGGGTGAGTAGAGCAATTTCTTAGTATTTGGTTCTCTAGCACCAAGCAAGTCTGGTTTGGTCTTTATAGCTCCAGCTTGTGGAAAAAATAAGTTTTAGTTCCAGATATATTTGTAAGTGACTTGGAAGCTACCTCTTTGATTCACTTCCCCCAATACTGCACTTTTTAGTCACACAAATTTATATTTTTTCAGTTCCTAATGATCTGCTTGGCAGGAACTGGGACAATACGAAGACTTGGTAAACTGCTTAACGAAGACTTGGTAAACTGCTTAACGGAATGAGTTTTATCACAGGCCCTAGACACTCCAAGATAAACTGCCACCATGTTTTCCGCTGCTGGGTGGAGACAAAGTCCAAAAATGCGAACTTGTTAGGTCAGGTATTTTGCTGGTCTACAATGAATTATGATCACTGTAACTAGTAAAGAGAGAGACTACTAATAGCTGACTCTAAATTTAGAAATAACTATCTTTTAAGGTCTAGAGAAGGAGTCTCAATTTCAGAGCAGTTACTGTAGGTTATTAGTAAAATCAATTTTACTTCTGTTGGGGTAGCTATTGAAAAATATACTGCTAGGCATTAGAATGGTTAAGGTTGGTTTTTCTAAAGAAATAGTAAATGGCTTTGAGGTCATAGGAGAGGTTAGAGAAACTGAGACACTATAAAAATAGGTGAAGTGTTCAAAGTCAGTTGGTTAGAAGCCCAGACTAAAGCAAAGAATTCTAGGACTGATGTTCTCATTGCGGGAAAGGGTTTGATTGATCTCTGAGAACCACAAAATAGTGCTAATTGGATACATAATGGATAGATATTCAGACACCTGCACCTCACTGCCCTGAATGTCTCAGACTTAGCTGCTATTTTGAAAAGAGTAAAATTACTGGACTAAACCAATGCTATGTATAACTCTACAAGATGTTAGTTTCCCAGGATTACACTGACAGTCTAGCAGGAGAGATGATTTTTCCAATATCTCAGGAACTAGCCAGGTAGTGAACAAATGTGCTATTTTCATGAAACAAGTATTTATTGTGCACCTACTAAGTGCCAGGCCCTCTTTTAGGCACAGAGATACAGGTAAGATCCTTGCTCTCCTGGAGTTTACCTTCTAATATTAAACGGCTTCTCGTTGGCAGGCAGTGGAAGAGCATGGGATACTTTGAGAATGGTGAATTAAGTGATGGAAAATCTTGAAATCCAAGTTGGGGAAAAACCCGATTTTGAGATGCTTGATGCGAAGCCATTGGGCCCCATGAACTGAGGACTAAGTGGAAAGGAAAAATGACTTTAGTTGCAATCAATTTTTCTCTTTGTCTTGAAGAGCTTCTTACATAAACCTGTCATGTGAACTATAAAAATATGGTCAGTAAACCAAGGGACAATTTAGGTGGCATTAATTTAATGAGCTTATTACCAATCTCTTACAGAAATCAATAAACATTTACTTTTTACCATCCCCTGAGGTGACTTCTTGCCACTACCAGGTATTGTTAGACTGGGGAATGTTTAAAAAGTTGTGGTGAACAGAACCATTTTTCCTGGGCAATTAGAAACAGTGACCTGCAACTTTTAGAACTTTCTCAAGTTGCCTGTTAATTGGTTCTCTAACCGTGCTTTTTGATTTATAGAATTTATTCTCTGCAATAAGTTACAAAGCTATCCTCTGTTATAAAGATCTCTGGGGTCATGATAAAATCAAGTCCATCAACTGGGACAAGAACATGCTATTGTTTTTATAGAGTGTCCAGGCTTATCCAATGTCCCAATGGACTTCTTCAAGATAGTTTCAATTTACATCATCTTCATTTCATAAGGATAGCAGTTGCATGCTCTGAGAAACACTAAAAAGTTGCAGTAGTTTCATTTATGAGTAACTAAAGAGATTTGCTACCTATTTCTTGGGAAAAGGGGTTAATTCTGGTCATTTTATATTGGGATGGAAAAAAAATGCAAGATCTTTTATTTAAAAAAATTTTTTTTTGAATTACAAAAGTAATGTGTTCCTTACAGAAAAGTCAGAAACTAGAACTAAGCAGAAAAAGAAAAATCACCCACAATTTCACCAGTCACTGAGACCTAGTTAACATCTTAGTGTTTATGTGTCCAGCCTTTTCTGCCTCTCTCCACACATCGTAGTTTTTAAAAATGGGATCATATAATACATAGTGTTTTGTGATTTGTCTCCTCACTTCCTAAATTTCAAATGGTTTCAGGTCATCCTACATTTCCTAAGGGCTGTGTAACTGTAAGGTATACAATTGACTTTATTTAAGGGCACAGTAGGCAGGAGAAAAATTTCTTCTTATGAACTTAATAGAATATGCCCCTCATCCCTAAAGCCGTTCTCTAAATCCCTAAATGACCTCTGACCAGCTGAGTTTCGGTGTCGGCGTGTGCGACATTTATAGAGAGGGACAATCCCGCTTCGGGTTCCCGCCGACAGAGTCGCAGTAGGACCCCAGAGCCCACCAGGGTCTTCCCGTCGGAACCGCACCTCGCTTCCTCCAGCGGCGGGCCAGCGGTCAGGGGAAGCGCTCTGCGGACCTAGGGGCCCCATTCCCCAAGACGGTGCATCCCCTCCCCCCCCCCCCCTTGCATAGCAGAGCCCGAGTTCTGCGACAGCTCGGCCGGCGCGTCGCCTTGCCTCGCGGACCCTCCCACCACCGGACAGCAGGCTAGAGACCCAAGAGGGGCCCGCCGGCGCCCGTGCCGGCCCACCCCGGCTGCCGCGCTGCACCGCGGCCGGACCGGAGCCGCGCGGGGCCGCGTCGTCCCCGAGTGATGACGCGCTTCCTGCCCTCCCGGCGCGCCGGGCCGTGCGCTCGCGCTCGCCCTCGGCTGTTGTTCCGCGCCTGGAGCCAGCCGCGGCGGCAGCGGCTGAGGCGGCTGCGAGAGCGGAGCGGTCGCCGGGCGCGCGGGGGGTCGCCGGCTGCACTCCGGTGCAGGCGCTCTGCAGTGAGACAGTAAATGCATCCGCCGGTAAGGCTCACGACTCACTCGGGTTTTCCTCTTCCTCCAGCTGCATGCACGTTGCATGAATTTCTCGTGTCTTTTCCCTCCCCTCTACAGAAGGAAAATGTGGGTGGTTTTTTCCTTCCTTTTGCATCTCGTGAGTGATGCAAAAAACCCCGCAAAGCTCCCAGATTTGATGTTCTAGGAGGGCTTTTTGCAGAAAATAAAAATAAAATTAAATTAATGCACCTGTCTATCGCACATGAATGTTTCACTGCACTGGACCCGGGCGCCGCGGTTTGCAAACAGCCTCGCAGCCGGCGCCCGAGAGCGGATTCCTAGCCGTGGGCAGCCGGTCCCCTCCGGGGCTCCCGCTGGGTTTCCGGTAACTGGGCTTTGAAAAGCGGCCCCGCCTGCATGGAGTGTCCCCTCAGCCCCGGCCGGGTCCCCGCGCCAGGAGAGTTGGCGCGGGCGGAGCGGCTTCATTCCAGCACTGGTCTCCCCGACTCCAGCGCCACTTTGCAAACAAGTCTCCGGCCGGGCTCCAGGCAAAGACAGCCGATGCGGAGCTCCTTTCCCAGTCCCGGACTCTCAGACCTGCCGATTCCACGATTCCCCTTTACTTGGCAATCTCGCCACTAGCAAACTGCTGGCCGCTGAGGGACCTAGAGCTAGGGGAGGATTGGGATTCAGTGCCGCTGGCCTCGCGCTGGACCAGGGGCGCCCTCTCCTTCCTCGGCCCCAGGAGCTGAAATTTCGCGCCCACCGGGAGCCAGGGGTCCTGGAGACAGGCATTTCGGGATTCCCTGAGGGGACCGAGGAACGACGTTCGAGGGCGCCATATTTTCAGTGGGTCTTGGCTACGGAGGGGAGGGGGCGAACAGTTGGTGGGCCCGGGGGAGAGCGCGGCGCCCCCGCTGGAGAGGCTGGAGCGGTTTTCGCTCGGAAAGTTTGCGCGCCCAGGCCGGCACGGAGGCGGCCCGCAGGGCGCGCACCGCCCCTGTCCCCGCAAGGGCGCGCGGGCTGCAGCGCGTCGCCAGGCCGGCCCGCCGGGGTTGAGGGCCGAGAGCCGCCGTCTGGGACTGCGCGCTCGGCTCGCCTCCTTCCCCGGTCCCGCCGAGACGCGGCGGTCGGGCCCCGAGGCGCAAGGAACACGCCCCTCTTCTGCCGCCGCGGCGGCCCGGACGCTCCGCGGGAGCCGTGCGCTTGGCCGCGTCCCCCGGCCGGGCACCGGTGCGGAGCGTTTTGCCGGCGCGGGGATCCGCCCGGGCGCTCCGCAGAACGCGGGATCTCACTCCCCGCGGAGAGGAGGCGCCCGGTTTTCGCGTCGGGGCCGACGGCCTGGCTTGCGGGGGCTCCGGGGCGGAACACCAGCCCGAGCCTCCTCTCGCCTCCCTGGCTGCGGCCGCGACAGCAGCAGCGCCCGCGGCTGCGTGCTCGTCTCTCGCCGCGGTGTCAGCTCGTGGGGGCGAGGTTAAGGGGGGGCGTTTCCAGAAGTTGGGGCTTCAGGTGACGCGTGGGGAAACTTGGATTTTTGCTGCCCGTGAAGAGCCCAGGTTACCTGGGGAAAGGAGATTGATTCACAGTCCCTGTCTCGTGGTGAAAACTAACCTCTGGCTATTTCCAGACGGTGAGAGAGGAATGAGCTGAAGAGTTGGCGTTGTGCAAGACACAATTAAAGACGGGAGAATAGGGATGCTGTTCCGGAGAACTGGACCCCCAAAATGTAATAAATTACAAGCAGCCTGGTGCTCTTAGTACCACTTACTTTGGCTTCTGATAGTACCCGGGGTGCTGAGTTGTGGCATTCGTCAGGTTGCGCGCTATCGTCCCTCCTCCAGAGCTTGGAGTTGGCGACTCCTCAGGAGTGGGCGGTGGGGAATCTTTATGAAATAGATTGTGATCTCTGCTTTGCGAAGGGGCAGGGGAAGGGCGTGTTGGCTGACCTACAGTTCGCTGGCAGGAACGTGCCAGCCTTTCTCCTTGGCGAGAGAAATGATGCCATACTATTGAGGTCATGTCAGCACTTTGGGGCTTTGTCATTGGAGAGGCTTCAGGGGATCACAGAAGGGATGTAGGGGATGGGGGGAGGCTTTCATCTCGGAGATGTGCCCTTTGTTGTCAGGGATTAGGCTGCTCTTGCGTCTGTCCACTTCAATAAATGCCTCTAGTGGGAATGTCAGCCATTGGGTTTCCAAGATTTTATCTTCCTTGTTGGCTGATTTGGGATATCCATGCAAAAACCCTGGAGGTGCGGTGGTGTGACAAGACAAATGGCCTTGAGAGAGGAGGGATACCTGCACGAATGCTAATTTTGTTTTCACTGAGCCCTAGAATTGTGGAGAACACCCTGAGCCCAAGATACATTTATCTAGAATTAGCATAATTAATTTAGGAGAGAATCAAATCAGTTGCTGAAAGCCTCCATCCCTTTTGTAAAGTTCCCAGTCTTAGAAGTGGTACCTTGAATCCCAGAAACACAGGGCTCCTCAGATCGGGGAAGTCACTGGTTTCTCTCTGCCTTTGTACCCACTCAGGTCATCAAGGAGATACTAAAGAGTTATTAGAGTTTCTGTTTTTGGCATTGATGTTGTGCTTCTACCTCCAAAGGGAAGGTGCACTTTTAAAATGATCCTGTTCAATTAGTTATTGGGGAAATTCTTTCTAGGCAAAGGTTTATTTATATGGGTCTTGAATTCACTTACTGTTAAATCTACTTGTTCAGGGTTTTTCAAACACTGTTCCCTAGAGTATTTGTAAGCAAAGTCAGGTTTTAGAAATAGGTGTGTGTGTGTGTTATTTATTTGCTTTAGTCCAGTTTCTTTTATAGCTCAAAATTATACTGATTCCCCCATTCCTCCACTCCTGGCTCCCAGCAGATCATTTGTTCCTAAGAACAGTTAAGGATGGTTACAGGTGATGAAGAATTTAAATCTTTACCAACTATGCTCAGGAAAAAAGAAAATCTAAAGATGTATTTATTCATCTTAGGATTGTGCTTTATAAATATATATATGTGTGTGTGTGTGTGTGTGTGTCACATATTTTTGTGCATGTGCTAAACATTACATAATAAAAATCTTAAAGGAGTTTTCTCAATAATGCTAAAATAAAAGATTTAAAAAAGAGAAGTTTTATTACAAATCCTTCAGTCTTCATTCCCAAGTGTACTACCTCAATATTTATTTATTTATTTTATGCCTCTCTTAGCAAAGTGTTATAAATTGTGCTTTGTTGCCTCTTGCCTGATTCTTATTATAACCTCATGGCTTGATCAAAGTTCCTGCAATTTTTTTCCTATTAAGAAGATTTTGTAACTTCAAGAGGTGAGAAAATGCCTATTCATTTTGGAGAGCTGCCTGTCAAGTTACCAGGCTGTGTGTGTGTGTGTGTGTTGTAGTGTGTGTGGCATGCCTGACTCTTGGGACAGTGTCTAAAACTTGTGTTCTGTGACATTACTACTCCAGAACTTTTGAGTCATAATGTTTTCTTGGAGATTTGGGGTGGTGTTTAGCCAATACAGGAAGTACTAAAAAAGAGTTAAATAATTCAAAGTTATTTTTATGGATACAAAAAAAAATTAAAGCCAAGAAGGAAAACTTAATAAGCAGGACCAGAATTACAGCTTACCATACCCAACTGGTGCCTTTTTAATTACAGTACTTTCCCCAGAACTTTTTAATCCTATTACTTTTATATTTAATAAGGAGACTAGTTAAGACATAAGCCAAACAGAACTATTGCAAATAATGGGGATAAATTCTGGGTATAACCAGATGTTTTGCCTAAAGTTAAAAGAGTTAAGGAATCTGAACTCTGTCAAACCCCCCTGCAGGCCCTGCTCGCTCCCCTTCCCCAATAAGCAGGAGATTTTGAAAGGCTAAAAAATCTTGGATGGCGTTGGAGACAAAAAAACAGAAAAAGAACAAAGTGTTTAAGGTAGGCTTCTCCTGTCCATTGACCAAATTAACAGCCTGTGGCTTAGTGGCAGGTGTCACTTGGTTTTGAGAGCCTTTGTTTATGTACCACCCAGAGCTATGAATTAAGACTGGGCTCTTTTGCCGCCCGTTTCACAGTGCATTGTCAGAGTCAGTGCCAAGACCATGGTTTTGTTTCTCCCTTAACCAACAATTTAATTTCAGCCAAAGTGATGCTGTTCTGAATATGCAGAACAAGTAGTGAATATTTGTGTTTTCTTTTTACTCTTTTAGCTGCACTCTTAACAAACAATTCTCTAAGCCTGCTATTCACTTATTCAGAAATTGTTTTTGAGGGCTTACCATGTACTTCAAGCTAAGAAGTCATCCCCTGGCCTCACCCCACACACTGAGTTCCTAGAGGGTGATATTCTTTTATACTTGACACATCTCATAGATTCCGGGGGCGAGAGGGGATTAGTGTGAGATTAAACAGTACTTGAAGGACAGCATGATCAAAGATATACAAAGGATGTGAACAGGCAATTCCTAAGATAAGAGGTACAAATGGTCATAAACATGTGAAAAGATTCTCAACGTACATAATGGTCAGGGAAATGCATATTAAAAAACAAAGAGATATTAGTTTTCTGTTCAATTAATTCATGTTGTAAAGATTGGTAACATCCTCCATTAGGTGGGTTGGGGGCAACCCTCAGACTCTTGGGGGGAGTATGAACTGGTGCAGGCTTTAGGGAAAGCAGACAGTTTTGGTGAAAATTTGGAACGTGTATGCCATATGAACCAGCAGTTGCATATTTGGAATCCTTTCTTACAGAAGTAAAAACAGCAGCATGTAGGGATCTGTGTGTGAGGATGTTTATTGCAGGATTACTACAGTAAATAAACTAGAAGCAACATGAATGTCCATCAGTAGGATGAATAAAATAGGGTGCAGCTACTCTGGATTGTTTTGTGAAGGATGTCTATGATACATTACATGTAAATAAAATCGAGCTGCTGAGTATCATACGTATCAATAGTATGATCCTATTTCCGATTTAAAAAAGAAGCCCTAGGTGTATGACCTTGGAGAAAGATATGGAAGGACACATAAAACTTAATATTGTTTAAAATTAGCATTGGGGCAGAGGGGTGATTAACTTGCTCCCTATACACCTTGAATGGTTTACTTGCTCAAACTTGCAGCCTTTTCTGTGTGAAAACTCTTTAAAGTATTATTTGGTTAATGTATAATTTGGAAATTTGTCTGGAACCATTTTAGAAACAAATTTGGGCAATATCATGTTTTCTCTGATGCCTTCTGCAGCAATCTCTTGTCTCTTTGGAAACTTTCAGTTAATTATCTTCTAAAATTCTGAGATTTCCCAAGTTTAAGTAAATTCCTTCAGGGTAAGCCATGGCTTCTGGAAGAGCTATTTACCTCTATCTCCCAGGAGAGTGACAATAAGAGGTCATGAAAGCTCTTAGCAAGCAGTCTCCTTTTCCTTGACTTTCTCTGATTCCATTCTGAAGGTGGAGGGGAGGTCTTCTGGCCAACTGAAGAGTCTTCCTAGAGAGGAGAAGCATCTCCTCAAACTTGGTTTTCCTGAGCCCCAGAGAGTTGCTGTTAGATGACTCTGCTGTCATTTGAACCCTGGTCTCCTTCCACACTATCTTTAGCTTAGCTGATTGCTCTCCCTGTGTACCATTTTCAATCCTGCCCCTTGATGTGATTTTTGAAACTTGATAGTATTTCAGTTCTTGGCAGTCACTACAAAAAAATGAAACTTTCAAAAGCAGTGGAATCTCTGTTCACATTTTAAAAAGTACATACCACGTGATTCTGTGAATGCTAGTGGGAGGCTCAGAGTCTCAACCCCCTGGAAGCCAGGGCTGTGCTGCAAATTTGAAAACCATGGTTTAGATTCAGTGGTTTCCAGGAGAGAATGCCTCAGAATCACCTGGAGGACTTGTTAAAACCCACTTTGTTAGGCCACAGTTTTATATTCTGTTAGTCTTGGGTGGGGACTGATAATTTGCATTTTTACCAGGTTCCCAGGTGATGCTGATCTTGCTGGTCCTGGACCACACTTTGCAAACCACTGGTGTAGAGGAACAGCTTCCTCTGTTTTGCAGCTCTTGTGTTCTTGTCTAGCCAGTGCTCTGCCCTTTCATGGATGAAAGTTAGGGTGCCAATCAAGGCAAGTTAACTCAGTTTTATCACTTTCACCAAGCTGGGAAAAAGAAATATTTGAGTTATTTTACTTAACTGTTTTCTGTATCTTTTGTAGGTGTTTGGGGATGTAGTGATGTTTCATACATGGTTGTATGTGGTTAATCAACAGTGAACGTCAGAGTTCAGGGATATTTTAAATATTCTGTAATGGATTCTCATGGGAAAGCAGAGAAGACTGTTAGTCTCTGGTTCCTGTCTTTTTGTTTTTCATCATACGTATATACATATTCAAGATTTGATGTCACTGAATGCTTTTAATAAAAAGTTGGCTACATGTGAAGGGTATTGTGAAGAAAATGGTGATCAGATAATAAATGGTGCTTAAATTGTTGTAATCTAGTCATTGGTGCATTTGGGGTGGGGTGGGGATGAAGTACAATAGTCATTAATTTCAACAAGTGTTTATTACAGTGTCTCCAGAGGGGACATATTTCTAACAATGCTTATCAGTGACACATAAGTGCTGGGCTGTGCTCTGGGACCCTCATTTGTCTGGATGCCCTCCAGAGGAGTGGCTGACCTGAAGCTCAAGAAGTTTCCCTGAAAGACTCCCCGCTAGCGGATCTCCTAATTCTAAAATTCTTCATCAGATAAACACTTGTTCTGTTTTTAGCTGCTTAATTTTAGTGGCTTTCTTCTTTTCTGATGATTTCACGTGTAAGTTATAAGCAAAGCAAGATTCGTTGTGATGAGTGGGGTGTATGAAAAGAAGTGAAATAGGAGGGAAATTTTCATGAAGGAGGTCATACTTCAGCTGGGCCTTGGAGGGTGGGCATCTTCTGTAGGGGTCTCCACCCTGGCTTCACATTGGGGTCACCTGGGGATTCTGATTTGGTTGGTCTGGGTGGGGCCTGGGCATTGGTGGGTGAGTTTTCCAGGTAATTCTAATGCGTAGTCGGGGTAGAGAACATTCATCTACAGCCCTCTGGGTCACTTTGCCTCATTCTTTTTTTTTTTAAATTAATTTATTTATTTTTGGCTGCGTTGGGTTTTCGTTGCTGCACGCGGCCTTTCTCTAGTTGCAGCGAGCGGGGGCTGCTCTTCATTGCTGTGTGCGGGCTTCTCATTGCGGTGGCTTCTCTTGTTGCGGAGCACGGGCTCTAGGTGCGTGGGCTTCAGTAGTTGTTTTGCCTCATTCTTTGAAGATCTTGTTCATCTGGCCCACAGTCCTTCCTCCCGTCAACATTTTTGGTAACTTGGACATCTATATAGATTGTCACCCCAATTCAGTCCTTTGACCAACTCTCTTTTAGTTATCTTTTCCTCTCACTACTTCAGCCGTCCCTCCCATGGTTATTTCTAGGCTGCTGGTTCTCAGCAGTTTTGCCACCCAGAGGCTATTTGGCAATGTCTAGGGGTGCTACGGGCGTCCAGTGAGGGGAGGCCTGGGATGCTGCTAAACACCCTACAATGCACCAGAGAGCCCTCACCACAGAGAATCACGTGGGCTAAAATATAAGCAGTGCCATGGTAGAGAAACCTTGCCCTGGTGTCCTGGGGGTTTCTTTTAACCCCAATCCATAGGAGAAATACATCTTATGTGAGACCCAATGCAAATACACATACAACTGAAACAAGTTTCACAAAACAGTGTTTACCCTTACTAGGTATAATGTAGTTGCATACTTTTTATTCTGTGTCATTAAAAAAACTGCTGGTCATGACCCACTAAGTTGATTTTATTACCCACTAAACTTGCAGCCACAGTTGTGGACCTTATCATTACCAGTAACTGTACCTCCACCAAAATCTTGACAAGCATTCCAGTCCGACCCTCACCTTTTCTCTTTTGTCTTATTCCTGTTATTACCCTGTTCCACCTATCCTGCACCCTACATGGGGCTCTGACCTGGTGACCCTTCCACTTCATCGTCCATCATACTTATTACCTCCTACCACTCTCCCCTCCACCCCTACCCCCAGGTGCTTCCATACACCCTCAACCTCTTTGACCATTTCTCCCTTCATCTTACTTTCCTGGGAAAACCCCACCCTCTGCCCACTGTGCTCCTGCCTCAGGCTGATGAACCTGGCTGGAGAAAACCAGCCATCTGCATCGTCTTGCTTTTGATTTATGAGCATAAACCTCAAGGCGGACTCTTGACACTGCCCAGCCCACTATGTTTCTGTCCCCACCCCACTCTCAGCTGATGACTTGGCTTATTTCACGGAGAAAAAAGAAGCAGTTAGGAACTAGTTTCATCATCTCCTCGTGCTAAATCTGCTAGCCTCCCTGCACCGTAACCACACAGCACTGGAACCACATGTGAACTGGAGCCCGTTCCCTGTTGGCATGCAAGGCTCTCACTCATGCACGAATCTCCTTTCCCTTCTGCATCATTAGTTTTCTCCCTCTGATGGATCATCTCCATGAGAAACATGCTCTAGTATCTCTCGTCTTAAGGGAGAAAGCAGCAACCACAAAACACTCTCAACCCAATATCCTAGTCGGCTGTTCTCCCAATTCCTCATTCTCCCTTGGAGTAAGTGTTTTCTAAAAGAACTCTCATACGTTTTGCCCCATTTCCCCTCTCATTCTGTCTTGAACCCACCCCAGTTTGGCTTCTGCCGCCCCCCCCCCCCCTTCACCAAAACCATGCTTCTTCAGGTACCAGTGATACCTAATGGCCAACTCTTAGTTGTCATCGCCTGCAGCCTCTCGGCAGCAGTTAGCCAGCTCTCTCTTTGGCTGTCTTCGCTTGGCTTCTGCACTGCAATCCTCACCTGGTTCTCCTCGTGCACTCTGGCCGCTCCAGCTCCTGCTCTGCTGCTGGATCCTCCCCCTCCTGGCTTCTGAAGGAGGGGGCTCTTCTCTCACACTTCACTTGACTTAGGAGTCTGCTCCAGTATCACCTCCTTAGAGGTCTCCCTGGCATCCCCCAGCCCCTGCTCTCAGCCTCTTCTTTGTTTTCATATCATTTATTATTCCCTGATACAGGCATACTTGGGAGATATTGTAGCTTCCGTTCCAGACCACGGCAATAAAGTGAATATCAAAATAGAGTCCTACGTATTTTTTGTTTTCCAGTGTATATTTACACTGTACTGTAGTCTACTAAAAGTGTGCAATAGCATTACGTCTAAAAAAAACAATGTACATACCTTAATTAAAAAATACTGAATTGCAAAAAAGTGCTAACCATCCTCTGAGTCTTCAGAGAGTCATGATCTTTTTGCTGGTGGAGGGTTTTGCCTCTATGTTGATGGCTGCTGACCAGTTTGGGAGGTGGCGGCTGAAGGTTGGGGTGCTTGTGGCCACATCTTAAAATAAGACAGCGATGAAGGTTGCCCCATTGATTGACTCTTCCTTTCACGAACAATTTCTCTGTCGCATGCCGTGCTGTTTGATAGCATTTTACCCACAGTAGAACTTGTTTCAAAATTGGAGTAGTTCTCTCAAACCCTGCAGCTGCTTTATCAGCTAAGTTTATGTGATATTCTAAATCCTTTGTTGTCATTTCAGTAATCGTCACAGCGTCTTCGCCGGGAATACATGCCATCTCAAGAAACCACCTTCTTTGCTCACGCGTGAGAAGCAATTCCTCATTCATTCAGGTTTTCTCATGAGATTGCAGCAATTCAGTCACATCTTCAGGCTCCACTTCTAATTCTAGTCCTCTTGATCTTTCCACCACATCTGCAGTTACTTCCTCCACTGAAATCTTGAACCCCTCAAAGTCATCCATGAGGGTTGGAATCAATGTCTTCCAAATTCCTGTTAATGTTGTTATTTTGACGTCTTACCGTGAATCACAAGTGTTGTTAATGGTGTCTAGACCGGTGAATCCTTTCTGGAAGGTTTTCAATTTGCTTTGCCCAGATCTATCAGAGGAGTCACTGTCTATGGCAACTACAGACTTACGAAATGTATTTCTTAAAGAATAAGACCTGAAAGTTGAAATGACTCCTTGATCCATGGGCTGCAGAATGGATGTTGTGTTAGCAGGCATGGAAAATATTCATCTCATTGTACGTCTCCATCAGAGCTCTTGGGTGACCAGGTGCATCGTCAATGAGCAGTACTATTTGGAAAGAAATCTTTTTTTCTGAGTAGTAGGTCTCAACAGTGGGCTTAAAATATTCAGTAAGCCATGTTGTAAACTGAATGTGCTGTCATCCAGGCTTTGTTGCTCCATTTACAGAGCACAGGCAGAGTAGATTGAGCATAATTCTTAAGGACCCTAGGATTTTCAGAATGATAAATGAGCACTGGCTTCAATTTAAAGTCACCAGCTGCATTAGCCCCTAACAAGAGAGTCAGCCTGTCCTTTGAAGCCAGGCATTGACTTCTCCTCTCCAGCTATGAAAGTCTTAGATGGCATCTTCTTGCAGTATAAGGCTGTTTTATCTACATTGAAAATCTGTTGTTTAGTGTAGCCTCCTTCGTTAATAATCTTAGCTAGATCTTCTGGATAACTTGCTGCAGGTTCTGTGGGTTGGCCAAAAAGGTCGTTTGGATTTTTCCGCAAGATGTTACAGAAAAACCCGAATGAACTTTTTGGCCAACCCAATACATCAGCATTTGTTGCTTTGCCTTGCACTTTTCTGTTATGGAGACGGCTTCTTTCCTTATACCTCACTAACCAACCACCGCTAGCTTCACACTTTTCTTCTGCAGCTTCCTCACCTCTTTCAGCCTTCCTAGAATTGAGGAGACTTAGGGCCTTGCTTTGGATTAGGCTTTAGCTGAAGGGAATGTTGTGGCTGGTTTGATCTTCTATCCAGACCGACAAAACTTTCTCCGCATCAGCAATAAAGCTGTTTCCCTTTCGTATCGTTTGTGTGTTCACTGAAGTAGTACTTTCAATTTTCTTTAAGAACTTTCCTTTTGCATTCATTCACAGCTTGGCTGTTTGGCACAAGAGACCTAGCTTTTGGCCTGTCTGGGCTTTTTTTTTTTTTTAAAATTAATTAATTAATTAATTAATTTTTGGCTGTGTTGGGTCTTCGTTTCTGTGCAAGGGCTTTCTCCAGTTGCGGTGAGTGGGGGCCACTCTTCATCGCGGTGCGCGGGCCTCTCACTGTCGCAGCCTCTCCCGTTGCGGAGCACAGGCTCCAGACGCGCAGGCTCAGTAGTTGTGGCTCACGGGCTTAGTTGCTCCGCGGCATGTGGGATCTTCCCAGACCAGGGCTCAAACCCGTGTCCCCTGCATTGGCAGGCAGATTCTTAACCACTGCACCACCAGGGAAGCCCCTGTCTGGGCTTTTGACATGCCTTCCTCACTAACCTTAATCATTTCTAGCTTCTGATTTAAAGTGAGAGATGTGTGACCCTTCCTTTCACTTGGGCACTTAGAGGCCTTTGTAGGGTTATTAATTGGCCTAATTTCAGTATTGTGTCTCAGGGAACAGGGAAGCTGGAGGAGAGGGAAAGAGACGGGGAGATGCAGGTTAGTGTAGCAGTCAGAACACAAGCATTTATTGATTAAGTTCATCATCTTATATGGGTGCAGTTTGTGGCGCCCCCAAAACAATTACATTTGTCACATCAAAGATCATTGATCACACATCACCATAACAAATATAATAATATTGAAAAAGTTTGAAATATTGTGAGAATTACCAAAATGTGACACAGAGACAGGAAATGAGCAAATGCTGATAGAAAAGTTGTCCTGATAGACTTGCTTGGCGCAGGGTTGCCACAGATGTTCAATTTGTAAAAACAGTGGTATCTGCAAAGCGCGATAAAGTGAGGTGCAGTAACATGAGGTCTGCCTGTGTTACATACGTGATTCATTTATTGTCTGTCTCATAGCACTAGAATGTAAGCTCATGAGAGAAAACATCCCTGGGACTTGTGTCCCCAAGTGTCTAAAACAACGTCTGGCACATGATAGATAATCAACAAAATTTTTGTTTAATTGAAGTATAGTTGCTTTACAATGTGTTAATTTCTGCTGTACAGCAAAGTGATTCATTTATACATATACATACATTCTTTTTCATATTCTTTTCTATTATGGTTTATCACAGCATATTGAATATAGTTCCCTGTGCTATATAGTAGGACCTTGTTTATCCATCCTATATATACTAGTTTGCATCTGCTAATCCCAAACTCCCAATCCATCCCTCCCCTACCCCTCTCCCCCTTGGCTACCACGAGTCTGTTCTCTGTCTGTGAGTCTGATTCTGTTTCATAGATAGGTTCATTCACCAAAAAAATTTTAATGTGAGTAATTGATGAAGAAAACTTGCTGGTTATAGAGTTAGCCTTCCATGAGGTAAAGTCATTGTTTTCCAGATTGGAGCTAAGGAAGAGAGTAATGTTGAGGTGGAAAAGTGTTGTCCCTTGGGGGCAGTGTTTCTTAGGTCATGTGCTGAGAGTTAGGGGTTCAAGCACTGAATGAACGAAGCCTGTCCTTGTTAAATACTTGTTGAGTGGTGGAAGGCACCTGCTGAGGACAGCTAGACAGAGACAAATGGCTGCCTCTCGCTTTTATCTCTGAAGAGGGGCTCTTAAACGTCTGCTTGGTCACTCGCCACTGGGTTGAAGACGTTAAGTTCACTTGTCTTAAGTGTTTATCACTGACCTCAATGTTCTGGTGAATTGTTGGTGCATCACTTGTCCCCAGAGTCCACTTGACCGCACAGAGAGATGTCTCCTTTTCCTCATACGATGTTTGAGGCCCTGGCTGAGTGAATTCCTGCAGATGGGTGAAGTGTGCCTTGCTGCCCTCTGCACTACTCTCGCAAGGACCCAGGCTCCAAACTTTGTGTGTTTAAATCAAGACCCCTCTCTTCTCTTTCTGTTTGCATGCTTCACGACTGCCCGTTGAATTACTTGGCATCCGTGTCTGGGACCTAGTTTGATGTAAGTGGAGATATTTCCCGAGTGTGGCCTGAGATCATGTGTGGCACATCTTCCAAGGGGAGTGTAGGGGAGTGTAGATTATTCCTGGGTTTGAGAGGTTGCATTGAGGGCACTTTAAAAGGCCTAATTTTCTCCTTAAAGGGCTCTCCATTGGGCTCAGCACCTGTCACTCCTGGGCCCTTCCCTCGGGGTTAAAGGAGCTCTCCCTCTGGGTAAGATGTCAGCCACGGGCAGCTTGACATGCAGCCACAAAGCCGTTGGGTCTAGTACATCCAGGAAGAAAGAGTAGATGTCTTTGTGGGACATATTTATTTTTATCATCAGTGTTTTATTTCTTTAAAAAGGGAGCCTGAGTGGTTCTAGGTCAGCCTCTCCCTTTGACAGGGAAGGAACTGAGTCCCAGAAGGATGAGACTGACTGGAGCCACTTGGCAAAGCTGGCACTGGAGTCCCACTCTCCTGACCACCACTGGGCACTCTCTTCTTTTCCTGGGATGTCTGGGGGGACCCCGACTTTAATTCATGACTATGGTTCTAGGCTCTGGGTGTGCATCAGAACCACCAGGGATGCTCCTTAAACCTGCTGATTGTGTTGGTTTCCAAACCACCCCCTGATTTGGAATCTCTGAGATCGGGACCTGGACACTGTTTTTTTTTAAATTCCCTAGGGAGGCTCCTAGGAGAAGTTGCCCAGGAAGGGTGTGTAGGGGGTAAAATCAGCCAGAGCACTGGGGACAGTTGCCCAGCAGGGGAGATACTTGCTGGCCTTGCACTCTGGACAGACACGGCTCCTTCCTGTTGCTGGACAATCATTTCAACCAGGCCAGTCTGCTCCTCTCTCTCCCACACTCCCTCTGGTTACTGAGTAAGACCCTGCAGGGTTACAGTTTTAATGCATCTTGGAAGGGCTTTATATTTTCTTTGGGGGCATGTCCCTAGTGTGTTTTGAACTACTTAGGCAAGAATGAAAGCTGAACTCAGTTTGAGAGAATCATCTCCTGAGGGTTTTTATGGGTGCTCTTGATTAGGGTCTCTTGGTACCTGCATGTTGAGGGTGACCTACCAGTTCTCAGACCAGCTGGAAGCGAGAAGCTGGCATTGGTGCTGCCCTGACAGAGGAAAAGGGAGAGTGATTGGCTGTGCAGGGCAGGTTTGCACAATTTTATAAGAATGAAAAACCACTTGCTGGCTCTTGCTGGTGAGCTTGCAGATATGTTAGAGCTCTGAGTTTGTGACAGTTGCTACAGGCTCCAGACTGCACGGCAGAACCAGTAGTGATGCCCTGTCCCCCCAGAGCTGGCTCTCTGTTGGACCTGACAAATAGGGTATGTGCAGTTTTATGAACATACCTGATGAAGATATGAGAACAAGCCCTGTGGAATCTGAGAAGCATCAGGTGGCCAAATGTCCCTCACAGAAGGAGTCATAGAGGGGCACTTTGCTCCTGAATTGGAACCTGACATATTGAGTTTGTTAGGGCTGCCGCATCACAGTACCACAGGCTGGTGGCTTAAACAGCAGAATTTTACTGCCTCAGTTCTGGAAGCTGGAAGTTCGAGATCAAGGTGTTGGCAAGAGTTGGTTCCTACTGAGAGCTGTGAGGAAGCATCTGTTCCAGGCCTCTCTCCTTGGATTGTCGATGGCCATCTTCTCCCTAGGCAGGTCTGTTTCTGTGTCCAAATTTCCCCTTTTTATAAGGACACCAGTCACAATAGATAAGTGAAGGCCCACCGTAATGTCTTCATTTTAACTTGATTACCTCTGTAAAAACCCTATTTCCAAATAAGGTCACATTCTGAGAGACTGGGAAGTTAGGACTCCAACATTTCTTTCTTTTTTTGGGGGGGCCACGCCACGCGGCATGTGGGATCTTAGTTCCCCAACCAGGGATCGAACCCGCGCCCCCTGCAGTGGAAGTGCAGAGTCTTAACCACTGGACTGCCAGGGAAGTCCCCAACATTTCTTTTTTGACGGGACGCAATTCAAGGCATAACATAGATTGTCAAACTGACTTGTTTCTGAGAATCAGCATCTGACATGGAATGCTTGTTACTGAAGTTACCTCTTTAGGCTAAGGGACCCTCGTCCATTATAGTGGTGGAATTCTTCACCTGCCAGTTTCACTGACCTACACCTGGGACTTTACATTTTCCTAAGGTCTTGTCTCTATTTTTAGCCATCATAATGACCATGGCAGGCAGATATTATTTCTACTTTGATGAAATTGATATGTATCAAGGTTTACACACTAAATACTGGCTAAGTTTGATTCAAGCTCAGATTTTTCTCCTCTGTATCCTAGGTTTCTCCCATAACACTGGTGATTTCTCAAGTCTTGATATGCATAAGAATCTCCTGGGAGACTCGTTAAAAATACAGATTGAGGAGACTTTCTGGAATACTACTGAACCAGAAGCTAAGTTTACAACCAAGGAATCTGTATTTTTATCATTTCCTCTGGAGATTGTGATGCACTCCAACATGTGAGAATGAATGCAGTCTACCATGGACATAATATTTTTTGCAGGGGAACCCACCAATACTGCCAGGTTCCCATTTGATTTTCTGTTGGTGGCTTGCATGGGAGGCCCTAGGAGGCATCCTGGGAAGGTGCTCACTGGAATTGGGGTGCTTTGAGCCCGAGGAGATCACCTTCTTAGATGGTACCCCTGCCACCAAACTGATGGGGAGGGTCAGCTGCCAGGCTGTGCTCAGTGTCCCTCAGCTAATGAAAAATAAATCTGTCTTGAACTTTCTGTGCTGTACAGATGCACCTTGCACCACAGTGGGGAACAGGTGGGAGATAAGTTGAGGCCGTGTGATGACAAACACTGCATGCTTTATCAAAGCAGAAACAGAATTGGCAAGAGGACCAGACAAGAAAAAATTGTGACTATTAAGTATTTATTGTTATAAAATGTATTTGCGTGAACTGAAATGTGATGGCGCATGCCCAGTGCAAAAGAATCACCTAGAGAAGCTTTTGAAACCTGGATTCCTAGGCTCCACCCCCAGAGATTTTCTTTCTCAGGTGGGACTCAAAAATTCTGAGCTGCTGGTCTGGGGACCACATTTAGAACTGGCAACTGAATATTAATAAAAGATTGTCACTGTGTAGTTCATCTGTTGATAGTACAATGATAATCTCTCTGAATAATGACAACATTTCTAAGTCTTGGCCGTTAGCCTATAGATTATAACCCATACTCAGGATCAGTGTCCAAGTTACTTCACCAAGCCGACTTTATTTTTATTTTAAAAAATATTTATTTATTTAAATTATTTATTTGGCTGCGCTGGGTCTTCTTTGCGGCACGTGGGATATTTTTAGTTGCGGTATACGGAATCTAGTTCACTGACCAGGGATCGAACCCGGGCCCGCTGCATTGGGAGCAGGGAGTCTTAACCGCTGGACCACCAGGGAAGTTCCAACTCGATTTTATTTTAGTGACTATATAACAAAACACATGCTCTCTTAGTGCGGGTTGCATTTCCTAGAGTGTGGTCCTTAGGTCAGTACTCTCAGAATTACCCAGGAATAAGGTTAAATACTCTAGCTGCCCAGTCCCCAGATATTCTAATTTGGTATGTCTGTGTGGGGTCCAAGAATAGGGAGTTTTCATAATCAGAAGATTGTTAGGTATACCGAGGTTTGAGTGCCACTGAGCTAGGGCTTGGAAAACAGTTGTGCTTTTTACCAGAAGCTAGCTACATAGTAAGATTAAAAACAATCTATGTTTACAAACAATCAACATTGGCATTTGTTGCCATTTTCCGGCTTGTAATGCTGTTTGTAGTCTGGAGTTACTAGGACCTTGTTCTGCAGCAGGGATGTAATTTTAACAGATTGTTAGAGTTCTCTTTGAACAATCATCCCCCTCCGTTTTGTACATAAGCTCATGCAATTCATTTTAAGACACGTCTTAAAACAAAAAGTTATGTTCCTTGTTCAGGTAAATTCCTTTGGAGCATTGATAGTAATGTGAAATTTATTAGAGATTTTTGGAATTAATTCAAGGAGGCTTTGTGGTTTTAAACTGCGCAAGTGGTTAAGGATGACCTTTGGTAGAAATAGGTTTGTGTTCTTGGGCTCTGTTTGTATATTTAAAAAAATTGGTAAATGCTTTCATATGAGAGGGTGTGGGGTTGAGGGGAGGGACTCTCCAATTAGTAAAGGAAATTCAACTGCCTTGACCAATAGATCTTGGTACTCTCTGCTCCTTGCCTTGCAGATGTATCTGCAAATTGATCCCAACCTACCACCCCGCCCCCGACAAGATTTTTACTTCTAGGTTCTTCCTTCTGGCAGAATGAGGACCTTCACTTTTAGAAAGAAGAGCTAAGATTAATTTTGTGTCTTTGGGCCATACATGCCCTTATCACTTTATATAATGTATTCTTGAAAAGTTAGAGATAAATAATCTATTTTTTAGCACTGCAGCAGGAACTGCGTGTGTTTGTCAAAATGGATAGAACTATACACTTAAAAAGAGTGACATTTACTGTACATAATAATACTTAAATGAACCTGACTCAAAAAATGTGTCAGGGGAACTTGTCACTTTAGCCATTCATTTTGTGAATTAGTTTTCGAATTAAAGATTTCGTTTGTGATGCAAATGACTCCCCTAGGTCCGCCTCTGTTCCATACATGTTTGAAAAGCATTCTGTGTGCTTTATCTAGGTTGGTGCTTAGTGGGGTGGGGGGAGTGGAGGTGGCACAGGGCTCTGAGGGATGGGATTGACCTCCCACCCATTCTTCTTGATCATCTTCATCTTAGTGCCACATCTAGTACATGGTGGGAGTTCACAAAGGTTTGGGGGATGAATTAAACCATCATGCTGACGGAGAAACTAAGGTACTGAGAGGCCAAGTGGCTTGTCCAGATGTGAGGGTGGAATGGTTGAAGTGGGAGAAGAATCCTTCAGGCCTCTGTATCCTTTCTCCAACTTAGGTCTTATAAATTCGTATTTTATCAGTTGGGAGTCTTTTAAACCAAGATGCACCTGTAGCCTCGTAGGGTGGAGGCATCTTGTTATCATGGAGGAACCCTGGCTTTGAAGTCATTCATCAGTTTGGCAAATCTTTTTCAGAGTGTCTTTTTCAGATACGGCGCAGACCTGAGCCCTGATCTCATGGAAAGCACAGTTTGGGAGGGTATATGTGTGAGCAGGAGGCATTAAAACAAATCAGAAGAGGGTTGATTGTTCCAAAGGGTTACATGTAGGAACCTCTTATACAGTGACCGCCATTCATAGTGTGACCTTGGGGGAGTCCTCTAACCATTGTAAGCTTCCGTGTCCTCAGTAAAACAGACAAATCAATGATTTGTTGCAAGGATTCAATGAGATAATAAATACAAAGCAGACTGTGCATGCTCCTGGGCACATGGTAATTAGCTGTAATTTGTTAGGGTGAGCCAGTGGAGATATGTGTGTATTTCTCACCTCTGTGCTGCATTGGCTCTTGTAGACAACCTCAGAATGGGTGTTTGGTATGTTTGTTTTTTCTCCTCTGTGTTGGATCATCTGAAGAACAATGGGGGCATGTATTGGAGGGCTGTGTTGGTTGGTTTTGTTCGTTGACCAATGAAGTTGAGGTGGGAGCAGCGCTTTCTAGCCGGGGAGCATGGTTATGATCGTAAGTATGCTGAGATAGTGATGCCACCTGCCCTACCTCAGTCCTGCAGGGGCCGCCAGAGCTCAGGTTGGACAAAGATGATCATTTTCCAGGTGTGCCAAGACTTGGAAAAGTTTGGGAGGGCCTTCAGCTCTAAATGTGCTCTAACCCTAACCCCCGGAAGCAGGAGCTATGTTACTAGATTTTAAGTTAACTGATGAGAACAATGTAAAGGAAGCAAGGGCCGCCACAGGCTGAGTAGGAGCTTTAAATGAGAGATGCAGATGATCTAGACCAGGGTTCCCAAACTTCTCTGATAATAAGACTTACCTGAGTACTTGCTAAATTGACAGCTCACCCGGCCTGCACTCATCTGGGTCGGGGCCCTAGAATCTGGGTATGTAACAGTTACCCCAAGGTGATTCTTACTGGGGATATTTGAGAAACCCTGGATGAGGTCATAAATCTCTTTGTCCTTGCTATCTAAAGCTTGCTATCCTTCCAAGGATCAGCAACTTCAGCATCACCAGGGAACTCGCTGGAACTCTCGGGCTCCATCCAGACCTGCTGACTCATAATCAGCATTTTAATAAGATCCTGAGATAAACGTGTATGCACGATAAATTAGGGGCAGGGTTTGCCTAGAGGGCAGGGACACCTGTCAACATTTTATACCCGGGAGGTAGTGATAACAAGGTCTGATCATCTCTTCTGAGGAACTGGAAGAGATGCTAGGCCAGGGATTTGACCTCAGGTTTCTGACTCCAAATTGAGTGATCACACACCCTCTTGACTGTGGTCCTTACTGACTCTTAGGGTCTGTCTCTAACCTGATGTCAGGGCCCTCACCAGCCTGTTAAATGTTGCATCTGGGAAGAATGACACCTGGGGACAGGAGAGCACTGCTGGGACCACTCAAGTGTGCCATAGTCTTTGGCATCCATTAACTCTGTCAGGACCCCTTCTCACTGTTCCTGGGAGGAGACTTAGGTCCAGATGTCAAAGTCAGCGCCTTTGAGTTCTTGGAGACTGTAGAAGTTTGCATCATACCAGTGGTGGGTCCCTGAAAAAGTTGTTTAATCTCCATCCAAGGACAGGATCAGATGGAGTGCAGTTTTTCTAACGCTCCTCCAGGCTCCTTAATCCTCCTTCTCCAAGCACGATGTCAGAGACAATACCCTGCGAGGCATTTGCCAAATGGCTTCAAATAAGCGTCCACACACATTTCCAAAAAGACAATTAGAAGCTTATTTGATGAACTAAAGGCCTGCTGTGCTAGACATTAGTTGGAGAGAGTCAGTGCCAATTTGGGAAGCTCTCCCGGGGATTCTTTCTCATCACAGCCCCCTCTTGGAGAAGCTGAAGTGGGGAAGTGCAGAGACTGCCAGGGAGAGGGGAGGACAGGGAGGAGGGGCAAGGGGAGTGACTGACCCAGAGAGAAAGGAACAATGGCTCTGTCTCCTCCCAGGAGAATTGGAATCTTTGCAGATAAAATCAAGCGGAAAAGTGAAGGTCATTACAGATTCATCAACAATAGAATCCTATTACTAGTTACCTCTGGTGTGTTGTGGCCAGGAAGACTCTTTAGGAAACTGAGCCCTAGGGAGGTCATGGACTCTGTCCAAGGTCATGCATTGGGTTAGTGGCAAAGCCTGGGTCAGGGTCCAGGGATTCCATCTGTGCTCTGTCCCTGTGCTCTGCTGCCTTCCCTATGGGAGGGAAGATGCTGAGAATGTGAAATTTTATAATGATTGGATCCAGATGTGCTGGCCCTACCCCCCCTTTAAAGCTAACATAGTAGGTTTTTCTTTTCTTCTCTCTTTTTTTTTTTAATGAAATAGAATATTTTAATCTGCTGGTTTCACTTGCTTGTCCACCTTACGCATTCAAGGGATAAAGGTCAGGAAAGAAAAATCACAAGCTGGTAAATATCCCTTTGTTGGGGATGTGACACCAGGCTCTTTGTCTTGGCACCAGATTGAGTGACCTACGGCACACAGGACAGGGACAAGCTCTGCGCTGGACGTGGGCAGAATGTTTGTGTTCATAGTTGGAGCATGGATTTATATGCTCTTGCCAAGGACAGATGCATGTTACGTTTTAAAAATTAAACTGTGGGAAGACAAACGTTACGATGGTTCTTTTAGCTTGAGTAGGGGATCCTAAAGGACTCCAGTGCAGAGGCATGGGGAGGATGTAGCCATTTCTGTGATGCCTAATTGCTCGTGTGGAAAATCTGAAGCCTGTAATATTTATGCCACACAGCTTAGCAATAGGTTACACATTGCCTTGGTTAAAAATAGTATAATGTGTGTGCCCATTTTATTTTGTCCACTAGATTGAGTTTTGAGGGCAATAAAACCCTTCTTTTGTCCAGCGGTCTCGGGACATGTTAAGTGATTAGAACATCCTGCTGCCGTGGTCAAAGGAGATAGATGCTTTGGCGAAGTGGGACTTGAGCTGGAGGCCAAGTACACTGAATTTTGGTGTCCTTCCGCGTGGTGTTGGCTGTGTCAGCCAGCCCATTACAACTTCTTGTCAACCATATGTCATATTGGTTGAACTCAAGTGTTTTTCTTAATTGAAGTATAGTTGATTTACCATGTTGTGTTAGTTTCAGGTGTACAGCAAAGTGATTCAGTTATGTATATACACACACACATACATACACACACACATATACATATATACACACATATATACATACACACACACACGTATGCTTTTTCAGATTCTTTTTCCTTATAGGTTATTACAAAATATTGAGTATAGTTCCCTGTGCTATATAGTAGGTCCTTGTTGCTTATCTATTTTATATATATCAATGAAGTATTAACAAAAATACGTAATTTGTTGAGAAATTAAGTCCTTTTAGATTATAACAGAAGCAAGTAGTCATTAGTGCCAGAGGTTTATTAGTTTGCTTTGAAAACTGAGGGGGAAATCCCATGCTTTGATTCAGTGGTAGAATACCAGTGTTCCAGGGGGACTGGGTTTGAGAACCACCGGGCTTGGCCGTGCTGCTAGGCCAGTTCGGTAAGAAGCCAGCTCTGTCATTCAGCTGGTGACTGAGGTGCTGTGTTCAGCTGCTCCAAGTGTAGTCCTGGGACCAGCAGCCTCAGTTATCACCTGGGAACTGCTTGGGGAAGCAGCGTCCCCAGGCCCTTCCCCCACCTCCTGATTTATAACTCTAGGGCAGGGGCCCAGGAACCTGTGTTGGAACAAGTTCTGCAGGGTATTCTGATGCACACCAAGGTTTGAGAACCACTGCCGTATAGTTCTTAAGCAGCGAAAAACTGGATGTGCAGACTGGTGGGTCCTTTCCCAAAGCATTCACATTGGGCTGGGTTTTCGTTCTGGTAACCCAGGCCAAGTCAATGGAGTAAATAGAGCTAGATTTCCATTAGTGCTCAGAAATATTTAACGACAGCCCACAGTCTGGATGGATAGATCCAACCAGCTCACCTCAGACTAGGCTCTGCAAAAAGCACGCTGGTGCTTTTTGGTGGTGACTGGACAAATCAGTTTCAGAGCATTTCCTCTCAGGGATGCCTTTGACAATGTCCCTGTCAGGGACAGACAGAGATGGACAGGTCTCAGGGAGGAAAGGACGGGAGAGGTGACAAAACTGGCTGAGGGCCTTGCGGAGAGACAGGTTTCCGCTGAGGAAACATCACAGCAAGCGGCAGGGTTAAGACGCAGATGTTCTTCACCTGTGTTTCTGCTGGCTGTGTGATAGCAGAAATGTTTGATGAGCATCCTTCTCCTGAAAGGACGTTTTCATTGCAACAGTTGAAACAGAGCTCTCTGTTTGAGAAACATTTCCTGGTGGAACAAATGTTTCCAGCTGAAACAGAGTGTGGAGATTGTATTGACTTGAGGGAAAAGAGGAAGAGTTAAAGGTTTCCATTCATTCATGCCTTCTCTGTGTTGGGGAACGTCCTGGGCAGAGTAAGAAAGGATTCCTGTTCTGCTAGGGGTTACCCAGAGGGAGGGGCAGCTGCCAGAGTGTTTCCTGGCTGAGGGCACAGTCAGTGCTAATGGTGGGAGTCAGCCAGCTCAGGGGCTCTGGCACCTGCTGGGACTGTTTCCCTGGCTGGAATCTGTGGTCCTTGGGGTGCGTGGGGGCTGATGGAAGAGATCGTCCCCACACTGCATTCAGAGGACCAAGTTCCAGCTTTTCTTTTAGGATCTCTGAGCGGGTTGTGAGGCCCCTCCCCGTCCGAATGGCCAATCACATCATAAAGCCATAATTGTACCCCGTTTTAGTTTAAGAGAACTACAATGAAAAATAACTTAAAAATAACTTCTAGGAGGTCAGATCTGGTTGGAGGTTGGGGTGATTCTGTGAGGAGTGTTAGAAAAATACAATCAAAACCAAAATCTCCTCCCAACCCAGAACACCTCCCCACAAAGAAAGAAGAGAGAGAAAACAATTTTGTTATTGAATAAACATTAAACCTGAATGTGATGCACATCGCAGCCATCCTGCTGCAAGGACTGCAAAGCTAGAGAGTGCAAAGGTGGAAAGAATTCTTCGTCTTTCATGTAGCTGGGTGGATACACAATGGATTGTATTCCTGTCTTCAAGATAGAATTGCTACCTTTGTCATGTCTTTACCCCTGGAGGTAGGGCTTGCAATTTGGAGTCTGGTGACAACTAAAGTTAAAGTTTAGTTAAACTAAAGTTTCCTGGGTCTTCCTCCCGGGAAACTGGGAGATAGAGCTCTATCTTCCTTGATGATTACATTTCATAGAGGTGGCTCTCAGGCAGGTGTGAGAGAGGCTTATTTAGCATTTGACCTTATGGGAGCCGCCCTGCCCCTTTTCCCTGGTGAGGGGGGCTTGAGTATCCTGGAATCAGGGCTCTCCCTTAGTTCATAGGGGTTCCTAGCTTCTGATGTAGACATTGACCTTAGACAATTATCTGTCCTCTCTGACCTTAGGATCCTCATCTGAAAAAAATGGTTGGACTAAAGCTCTGCTATCCCATGACTTGGAGGCTCTGCTCCCGTTCCATTTCCCCAAGCTGCCATTTTTTCTCGCTCCAAGCCCAGAGCACCCAGGTCGGACAGTAGTTGCAGCCTGGCTCAGAAATCTTACCAATTCATATATAGGTGCAGATCGAGTTACAAGCCAGCCTTTCGAGCTCAAGTTGGGAGTGCCTCGGAGATGGCACCAGGTCTAGGGGCACCCCTTGGCAAAGGCTCCTCCTTTTCCCCCAAGACAAGAAGGTCTCGGGGGATAGTTCTGTATCTGACAAAATTTGCCTGACACCGCAGCAAAGTCAATCTGTTGATACTGGGTTGTGGTAAAGGAAAGTACAGTGTTTATTGTGGGGCGCCAAGCAAGCAGGGGCAGCTTGTGCCCAGAAGACCTGAACTCCCTGATGGCTTTCAGGTAAGGGTTTTTAAAGCCAACATTAGGGGTGAGCCTTGCAGGGTGCGTGATCAGCTCCTGGACCTGCTTCTGATTGGTTGGCAGCGAGGTAACAGGGTGATGTTTCAGGAATCTCAATCATCAACCTTCTGGTTCCAACTGGTCTGGAGTTTTACATGCTTGTGGTCAGCATGTAGTCACCTTCCTCCACCTGGATGGGGGTCTTAGTTTCTGCAGAACAACTTAAAGATATGCATCAGAGTGTTATCTATATCCCTCTGGGAGGAACTAGGAGGCCTGTGACTCTATTGTTCTAACCATTAACTGCCTGAGTCTGCTCTTGGAACTCAGGGAAGCCTAGGAGACTAAAGCTTTTTTTTCCTACAAACAGGAAATGGGGGACATGGAGGGACTTTTGTACCTGGGAAGGCCCCGAAGGGTCCTGCTCGGATTCAATCTTTGCTGTTGTGTCTGGCTCACCCTGCCTTTATAAATTAATTAAAATCACTTAATTTGTCTCCCTCTTTCCCCGACTTGTTTCCTTCAATACCTTTCTTTCTTTTTTCCCCTCCAATCAGGAAGAATCTTTGTTTCCTCACCAGCTTAGTTTCTGGGCTTTCTCTAAAGGAAGTGGTAAGTCTTTATGTGCCTTTTAGCCCAAGCACGTTACACTTCCTCTAATGCCTGAGGAATCTTAGAAAATTGCTTTGCCTTGAACTTATTAAGGTCTCGCCAAGAAACTTTGAGTTGAATGACAGTGTTCACGTACAGAAATTTCCTCTCAGATGTTGCTTCCGTTACTTGATCATTCTTCAATTACTGGCTCAGAAAATTCTTTTCCCTGCCTGATTTAACCCTACTGTGGGAACCTCAGATTTGGCATCTGGGTTCTGCAAGAGCTCAGTCCAGTCTAGATGGAGATTTGTGAAGTTAGAGCTAAGAAAAGCTTCTCAGGGCCCCAAGGCTGGCGGTGGGAATCGAGCACCTGACTCTTGGCCACAACAGTGCCAGTGGTCAGTGAGGGGGCACCACTGGAGGATTATGTATTTAGTGGGACAAACATGTAAAAAGTAACATTTTCAGACCTTTCCCTCCCTTTTATCCTCCTGGTCCCCCTTCCTTTCCCTCCACATTCATTTTCAGACCAACGTGTGGTTTGTCATCTCCGGGTAGCTGCATTCTGGCTTGTCTTGGATTCTCCTGGTATTAAAGGTAGAGAGGACACAGCATGCCTCCCCCGCCCTGCCCATCCTTGGATCTTGATGTGGCATGGGGAGAAAGGAAGGGTCTTTCTGGGAAGTGGTGGGGCCTTGGGCAATTCCCCCACTGTGGCCGATCTCAGATTCCTTATCTGTTAAATCCACTTACTGATATGTCACTCAGAAGATGGTGGGGACCAAATGGGACAGTGGCTATTCCATACTCAGTGCAGTGCTTGGCTTACTGTAGGTGCTCTGGGACTCTGCTTCCACTCCCTTCCTCTTGGAGCTGTCTCTCTCCTGGTTGAAGCTGTCAGACTCCCACTCATCCTTAAGAAAGGATGTTACCTGCATATACTGCTCTAGAATCAAAAAGCTCTTCAGATATTCATGACAACAACAACAAGAAATCCCTCATGCTTTTTCCCTATGAGCAGCCCTCATTCATTCTGATGATATGAAAAGAAAGCTTTCGGTATGGAGTAATTTGGAAAGAAGACCCCTTAAACCTGTCTGATTATGGTAGCCATTGGCCATATATGGCTGTTGAACACTTGAAATGTGGCTAGTGGGGTTGAGAAACAGAATTCTGATTTTATATAATTCATTTAAATGTAAATTTAAAACCAGTTTCTCAATTTGGTTATAGGAAAACTTTTAAGTGCATTTGGAATAACTTGGGTCTGTGAATCAGCCTTTTCAGCTGTGAATGTTATGAAGCTGAAATACAGATCATGCATTTCCAATGAAGATTTAGCATCCAAATTGAGAAGTGTGCAGTAAATATAAAATACACACCAGATTTCAAAGACTTGGCATAAAAGAAAGACTGTAAAATATTTTATTAATGATTTTTTTTATTGATTAAATGTTGAAATGATAATATTTTGGATATATCAGATTAAATAAAATATATTACTAAAAGCAAGTTCACCTATTTCTTTTTACTTTTTTAAATGTGGCTACCGGGAAATTTAAAATCACATGTATGACTCAAATTATATTTCTGTTGGGTGGTTGTCGTCTTAGACCTTGGCATATCAGAAGCAGGCTTGAAGGCTGCAAGGAAGCTGCTGGTGCCAGAAGTTCCTGGAGAGACTGATGCTTTCTGGGGTCTTCCTCAGTGACATGCATAAATAAGGAGCAGAGCTGGCCACTTACAAATTCCAAACCATTGGAGCACCGTCCTGATCTTAATACAGTGTCCTCCTGGGGGCAAGATGGGGAGAGCATCCTTTTCGTAAAGTTTACGGTGTTCCAGGAGGAACCCTAAATTCTCTGTTTCCTGACAGCTCCAGGGGTTCCTCATTTCCATCAGGTCTACTTCCCGAAAGATGGGCCTCCCCCAGGGCTCTTTGAGGTTCCTTGTTGATCCAACTTTGCTTCCTTCTGATTTTTTTATGTTAGGCCCCCAGTCAAGGAATAATAACACCGATCAACTTTATAAAGCTGGGAAATTCAAAACACTGACACACTTTATAGCAGACATGCCTGAAAGCCATGTGGTCCAGAATTTGATGCATTCATAGTCAAGTTGCGGGCCAAGAAGTACTCTGCCAACTAGTTGTATTGCATTTAAAAATTTTTTAATGCTATACTTTAAGAAGTAATGAAGTTTGAGCTGAATAAATATTTTCAATAGAGTTTCATACCACTTTGGGTGATAATGGTTAACCAATCCTGACTTAAAAATTGGTTGAGTGTATGTTATTCTGTCATTCAGAAAGCATCCTTTGAGCACCCCTATGTGTGGGATGTCCTGCTTGGTGTTTTCTGAACATAGAGACAGGTGTTTAATGCTGTCTTGCTGGTTGGGGAGGTTAACACACCTACACCTACATCTGCATAAAAAGGAAAACAGCATAAGGTTGTATATGAAACTTAGAATGTGTGTTACTCATTTTAGAGTTGTGGAAGAAGGAGTGATCACTGTGGTCAGGAACTCGTTCTTTGTATGAGACTTGCCTGTCTGGGGGTTTGGGGTTTCTCAAAGTAGAGTCCAAGCATCACCTGCATCAGAGGTGAATCACCTGAGGTGATTGTTTAAAGTGCAGACATCTAGGGTGGAGGTGAGGCCCCAGAATTTGAATTTTTAGAACCTTTCCACTCCCCGAATGTACACACTAATGAGTGCATGACTTCAGATTGTTTCTTGTCTAGAACATTGAAAGCAGTTAGTTGCTGTTAATTTAAAATCGCAGTTTTAATTTTATTACTGTAATTGTCTTTTCTCTAATTACCTGAGTAGTAGGTCATTTACACTGCAGCTTTTCAGAGCCCGATAACCAGAGTTAAGAGGAGCCCCGGAGATCTCCAAGTTGAAGGCCCCAGGAATTTCTTTTCTTAGGAGTTGTCCTCCCACCGTTGTCTACCAGTTGGTCCTAATCCTGTCCCCTGGCACCCCAGCAGCAATGTAGAAATGCCTTGCACAGGAAAGCCCCCATGTCCCATTCCCACCCTTCAAACCATCTTTTATCCAGGCTAAATGTAGTCCCTTTTATTCATCCCATCTTCAACAACTCCTCATATGTGTGGTTTCTGGATTGTTTACCTTCTTGTTTCCATCCTTTGGCCACTGGTTCTCAACCCTGGTTGAGAGACTAGTTCTCCACCCAGCTGGAGAACCTTGTAAGCTGGCAGTGCCTGGACCCTCTCCTAGAGATTGGTTTAGAGAGTCTAGTGGAGCGTGGGCACTGGTCTTTAAAACCAATATGGAATAACCACCCAATCAGTCAGACAAGCCCACAGACAGCTGCCTTAGAGGCCTCCCATGTGGTCCGCCTAGTGCAGAGCAGTGTGGGGCTGGCTTCTCCCCTGAGGAAGAGGTTGTCCTGATGCAGCCCAGAATCACATTAGCTTAGAAGGTCATCAGGAGGGTATGGCCTGTGTGTCTCCATGTCACCAGAGCCCCATTCCTGTATCTGACCTATAATAGGTACCCTGCAAATATGTATGAATGAATGGATGGTCCCTGAAACCACACATCTTTTCCACATGAACTGCCAGTAAAAATCAGATATCCCCTGTCTCTACTGATGAAATTCTTTTTTTTTATTTTTAAAAATTTTATTGAAGTATAGTTGATGTACAATGTTGTATTAATTTCTGCTGTACAGCAAAGTGACTCAGTTATACACATATATATAGACATATTCTTTTTCATATTCTCTTCCATTATGGTTTATCACAGGATACTGAATATAGTTCCCTGTGCTATATAGTAGGACCTTGTTGTTTATCCATTCTATATATCACAGTTTGCATCTGCTAGTCCCAAACTCTCAATCCATCCGTCCCCCAACCCCTTCTCCCCCTTGGCAACCACAAGTCTGTTCTCTATATCTGTGAGTCTGTTTCTGTTTCATAGATATGTTCATTTATATCATATTTTAGATTCCACATATAAGTGATATCATATGATATTTGTCTTTCTCTTTCTGACTTACTTCACTTAGTGTGATAATCTCTAGGTCCATCCATGTTGCTGCAAATGGCATTCTTTCATTCTTTTTACGGCTGAGTAATATTTCATTGTGTATATGTATATCACATCTTCTTTATCCATTCCTCTGTCAGTGGACATTTACGTTGTTTCCATGTCTTGGCTATTATAAATAGTGCTGCTACGAACATAGGGGTGCATGTATCTTTTTGAATTATAGTTTTGTCTGGATATATTTTAAGACATCAAATTCAGGGCTGTAATGGATTCTTTGCTTTCACCTGGTAACGTTCCCTCTCTGCCACAGCTGACCTAGATGGTAATTGTAACTAGATGTTATCTGAGCAGCAGAATGGTTAGAAGCAAAGGCTTAGAGCCCTACCACCTGGATTTGAGTCCTGGTTCTAGTGGCACAACTTGCTGCTTGTTTAAGTTCTTAACTGTCCACACCTCACTTTCCTCATCTGTAAAATGGGAATAATAACAGTTACCGGCCTCAGTGGGTTGTGGTGGGATTAAATGAGATGGTGCAGGTAAGGCACTTAGCACAAGGCCTGGCAGAGTAAGTGCTCACTGATTATTTCTCTTAAGCTTAAAGATGGTAGTGCCAGGATGGTGGTGGGGAGCGAACTTATATTGTGGTTTGCTGTGCCCTGCACTCCCTTACTAATTGCTGTGGTTTGGGCTTCCCTGGGAGGCGGCTGGAATTGTGAGTGGCTGTAGGACGGACGGGAAGCTAAATGGTGAAGCCTCAGACAAGCTTGGTCCTGTCTTTTTTGAGTGAGGTCTGCAGTGGGTAGAAGGGGTGGAGTCTGAGGCTGGCAGCAGATGGCAGGAGAGCCGGCCTCGCACCAGCAACCAGGCTGCTAGTTCTCCTCCAGCTGGATAGCTGGCTTCCACTGGCCGGTGCTGGCTTCCACTGGCCGGTGCGTCTCCATTTTGACTGCTTATTAGGCCCACCTGGGAGCTTTTAAACCACGCCAGTGCCCAGCACCCCGCCTACCCCCCTCCCTGACCATTTTCACCTGTAATACCATTGCTGCAGCCCAAGCAGGTGATTTTCATTTAATTATTTTTTATTTCTAATTTTTATTTTTTGGGGGCCGTGCCGCACGGCATGTGGGATCTTAGTTCCCTGACCAGGGATGGAACCCGCTCCCCCTGCAGTAGAAGCGTGGAGTCCTAACCACTGGACCGCCAGGGAGGATTCCCCCACCGCCACAGGTGATTTTAGTGTGCGGCGAGGGATAAATACCCGTGGGGCTGAGTGAATGTTGAGGATTTGTGGCGTGGTCTCTTCGTGTGCTCTGAGCTCTCTGCTTGGGATGTGCATCCACCGAGCAGCCTGGTGAGCCGCCCTTTCTCATGGGACCCCTTGACCTCACCTCACAGTGGAGGTAAAGTGGCATTGACTGCAGTGGTATCCAGTCTTGCAACAGACCCTTCTCTGCACCCCACAGGCTGGGTGGAGTTTCACAAGGGATGTTTCCCAAGAGGGTTGGAAGACGCTGGCATCCAGGTGTCTCAGTCCATCAGTCCCATGTTTTAGAGAGTAAGTCTCCCTGCTTTGGTGTCGTCTCCTCCTGTAGTTAGGGCAACGTATTTGTGCTTTGTTGTGTAAGCTGTGTGACAGCTTCTGCATGGGCTGTGTCCTTCTTGGGTAGAATGAAGCCTCAGGAAAGTGCAGATACACCAGGGTTGCCTGCCTGCCTTCTTTCTGCAGGACCCATTTGGTAGGTAGCTTTTGCGTCATTGCTTTGAGTGATAGTTGCTGCTGTTACCTTGCCATCCCTGTTTTTGGGGAGAACTCCTCATTGGCCCCCATATAATAAATGATTGTTCGTAGACAGCCTTCAGCCCAGACCTGTGTCAGAACGGCTGGGAGGCATTAAAACCACCAGCTTTTTTTTTTTTTTAATTTATTTTTATTTTTGGCTGCGTTGGGTCTTATTTGCTGCGCGCGGGCTTTCTCTAGTTGCCGCGAGCGGGGGCTACTCTTTTTTGCGGTACATGGGCTTCTTACTGCGGTGGCTTCTCTTGTTGCGGAGCACGGGCTCTAGGTGCGCGGGCTTCAGTAGTTGTGGCTCACGGGCTCTAGAGCACAGGCTCAGTAGTTGTGGCGCATGGGCTTAGTTGCTCTGCGGCATGTGGGATCTTCCCAGACCAGGGCTTGAACCCGTGTCCCCTGAATTGGCAAGTGGATTCTTAACCAGTGAGCCACCAGGGAAGCCCAAAACCATCAGCTTTTTGTTTCTGTCTTGAATTTCCCTCTCAGGCGTCCTGACCAGTTAAAACCATGTCTTTACTGGGCAAGGGTGGGCAGAGCTGGTTATGGGAATTGCCTTTCTCCAGCGCATGGGAAGCCTAGAACATGACCCAGCCAGATGCATTTGCATGGAAGTGTTGGTCCTAGGACCCTGCCTGGTGAAGGCCTGGAGAAGCTGGTGATGTGGTGTCTGAGAAGTGACTCCTGCTGACACTTGCATGCTCCTTCCAGGCCTTTCTGTGGGGCTGTCAAGTGCCTGTATCACAGGTTAAAGTAAGGGAAAGGTACAGCCTGCAACAGTTCACCTGTCTTCTCCCCTCTTGTGATGTTACCATTTTAGCAAACACTAGGCCCTGTACCTCAGGAGATGCAGAGGAGCAAAGCCGTTGCTGCCCTGTTGGGGCCTCTGGCCCAGCTTGGAGCTGTGCAGGTACTCCCGTGCCTGGGCTCTGACTGGGAGGGAGGTGGGCAGGATCTGGGAGAGTGGAGGACACCCACTGTGGGCAGGGATTGGGATGGGAGAAGAGGGCGTGTGGACAAGAGCCTTTCAGACCCAGATACACCTCAGTCTGGACTGGCTGGTGAGTTCTTTCCATGATGATGGGGACTGAGACTCAAAGGTGGACATTTATCTAAACTCACTCTTAGATTTTTGGTGTCACTGGACAGGGGCGCTGGGAGCAAGCTGGTCCTTCAGTTCTGTTGTCTGCTGTGGTTTCCTGTTGGTCTGCTGCGCGCTCGTGCGTGTGTGTGTGTGTGTGTGTGTGTGTGTGTGAATTCCTTCAGCAGACATTTTTCTGGGAGGCCCTGCCTTGTGGTGAGTGCTGGGGACCCAGAGTAGAGCTCAGTGCCAGCTCTCCAGGGCTGGGGTGGGGATGTGATTCCAAAGCCTGCTGGGCCACATGTGGTTTGGGAGCATCTGGGTCGGAAGCACCTTGTGTGCTTGGTAAATAGCAGAATCTTCTACCTCATCCCAAGTTACTAAATCCACATTTTAAGCAAGCCTCCCAGACACCACCTCTATATTCCTAGTTTACTGCAAAGTTTGAAAAGCTTAGCTCTGGAGGTGTTGCCACCACTTGGGTGAGAAATATTAGGGACCTGGATGTTATGGTGGCAAAAAGGCTAGAGAGGGGAGAGGAGGGGCTGGCTCAGGGGGTCTTCATGAGGCAGAGTAATGGACAAGTGAGTGATTGCAGGTGTGCAGCAGGGCCTGAGGCTGTTAGCTAGGTGCTTCCATGGGCATATCAGGGAGGGGAGGGGAGGGGAGGGCAGGATTCCGTGCGTGTTAATCTGGAAGGCTGTGCATGTTCGCCTGCTGTTGTCCACACGTGTGAGGAGTTATGGGTCTGAGGAGCAGGGCTGGGAAATCTTGGGTTTCCCAGGAACTCTGGGGGGACCCCTGCTCAGATTTATGTCTGGGCACATGGAAAAGATCTGTGTGGTTGTCTCTTGCTTTCATCCTCTTTGGCCAGGCTTCTGCCTTGGCCTTGTTTTAGCCCCCGTTCTGAGATACCGTCTACTTCCTGAGTACTTTGGGGGGAGTCCCCCACCCCCATAAGTGGAGCTTGAAGGTGGCAGGAAGAGGCAGCAGAGGAGAAAAGTAGGGGTGAGATGTTGGCAGAACCCGGCCATTGCCAGGTTGGAGGTGGGTGGGCACCCTGGCCTGCCGCCCCCTGCTCCCCTTTAGCAGGCCCAGCCTCCCAGGTGTCCCAGAGGTGTTGCCCCACTGCTCACCCTGAACCCTGCCGCCAGTCTTCCATCAATTTCATTTAACCCAGGGTTTCTCAACTTTGGCACAACTGACATTTTGAGCTGATTAATTCTATTGGGGACTGGGGGAGGGAGGCTGGTGCATTGGAGGATGTTTAGCAGTGTCCCTGGCCTCAGCTCACTAGATGCTGGTAGCACCCTCCGCCCTCACTATGACAACCAAACTATCTCGACATTATCAGATGTCCCATGGGGGGCAAAATCACCCCAGTTGAGAACCACCAACTTAACCAACATTGAGTCCTTTTTCCATTTTGGGCATCAGGGGTTGAGCAGTGAACAAACCCAGCCCTGCTCACTTGCTGGTGGAAGCTGGAAGTCTGCGGTGCAGAGACAGTGTCAACGAGGAGTATCTTAGACCTCCAGGAGAGGTGTAATGGCTTGGAGTCCTGGTGTAATGGGTGTGGGTCTGTCTGCAGGTGTTGCCTCTGACTGCTCCGTCCTGGAAAGGGATTCGGGGCACGGTGTTGCTGTGGAGCTTGGCTTTTCCCTGCAGCTACCTATGCTACTTTTTCCAAGAACAGCCTTCCTGCTACACTTAGAAAAAAGGGAGACAAGACTTATTTTGTATGTTCTTTCTTTCCCTTCTTTTTGGTAATGTGGCCAAGTTAAAAATCTGCACCAAACCTTTGTGGGGGGTCTGTCCCAGAAGAAACCTGCCCTTGGTGCCCACCCGCCTTGGGCTTAGCCTTCTTGTACATCAGAGATCCTGCTGCTTCCCTCGGCTGCCTGCTTCATCCCTCAGGCCACGGTTGGAGAGGAGTCTCTGTGACCCACAGATCAGGTCAGACTGTCCTTTGCCTCTGGACAGGGCCCTTGGGATCCAGATCCCTGGTGAGCCCGGCCCTGCCTCTGTGCCCAAAGCCTGGCAGTTTCCTTTCCCTGCCCTCTTGACCGGCCAACAGACAAGTAAATTGGATCTCAGCTTGGGGCCTCTTCCTGGAGCAGTCTCCCTGACTCCCTGTCTTGGTGCCCACCCTTCAATCACTGTTAGAATTTCCTCAGAGCGCCTTGAGGATTGTTCCCAGGACTGGTCCCAGTACTGGGTACTTGGAAGGCATCATTAAATCTTTGTGGGATGACTGACATGTGTTACCCCTCACTGCTGTTCGGGCTTGGCTCTCAGAAGGGAGGATCCATGGGGCCCACAAATGGTTGAGACGTCAGAACCCTCAGCCTCCTTTTCTTGGACATTCATCGCCTTCCCATCCCCCCCTCCCCCAGTCCCATTCTGATGATCTCTGGTTCCCTCAGACCCATTTTCATAAGTCTGTTCCCAAGAAAGGGTGGGAGATTCATTAACTTGTTAGAAGACAAATGATGTTTAATAATTTAGAATGTTACCTTTCCTTGGTAGATTGGCATGTTTACAGAGGATTTCAGGAATTAGGTGGAGGAGTAATGGGAGGGGGATGGAAGGAGAGGGAGTTGCATCTGGCCATGGTAGCTTTAACTCTAGTGACAACTAACCTGCAACTTGGGTTCATGGAACAGTAAAGGCTTACAACCAGAAACACTTTTTGTTTGTTTTCCTTCATGGATGCACAGACATTTCCTTCTTCGTTTGGTTTCTGTGGCCTGTGTTTAATGTAGACAGAATGTTTGTGTCTCTAGGGTTTATCTTAAGAACAACAGTAGGAGCAGCATTGTACACTTAGTTCAAGAAAGAAAGTACAGGAAGCTGACCTGCCTTGACCGCTGGCCATTCCAAGGACAATTTCACCCTCTGCCCGCTATATCCAGAGTGGGCAGCTTCAGCTTGGTTTTCCATATTCACAGCAGAATCTCTTTAGATTCTTTCCCACTACTGAATATGCTTCTCAGAAGAGAAAAAGCTTTTATTTTTTGGCCGTGCACGCAGCTTGTGGGAGCTAAGTTCCCCAACCCGGGATTGAACCCATGCCCCCTGCATTGGAAGTGCAGAGTCTTAACCGCCGAACCACCAGGGAAGTCCCAAGAGAAAGCTTTTTTTTTTTTAAATGTTTTGATGAAATACCTTATTTATTTATTTATTTATGGCTGTGTTGGGTCTTCGTTTCTGTGCGAGGGCTTTCTCTAGTTGTGGCAAGCGGGGGCCACTCTTCATCGCGGTGCGCGGGCCTCTCACTATCGCAGCCTCTCTTGTTGCGGAGCACAGGCTCCAGACGCGCAGGCTCAGTAGTTGTGGCTCACGGGCCTAGTTGCTCCGCGGCATGTGGGATCTTCCCAGACCAGGGCTCGAACCCGTGTCCCCTGCATTGGCAGGCAGATTCTCAACCACTGCGCCACCAGGGAAGCCCGAGAAAGCTTTTAAAAAGAGTTCCTTTCTCCAAAAGGATGGTGTGTGGTACCTCTGGGAGAGACATTTGTGTATTGATTACCATGCCAAGTGTTGTATGTCCTGTGTTAAATTGCAAGTGTGGGATTTCTGAGAGTGCCACTGTGTCCTGTAGGTCAGGTTATAATTCCTGATCCTGGCTGATGTTCTAGAATCACCTGGGGGAACTTTGAAAATGCAGACTTAAACCCCACCTGGACTCAGTGAATCAGGTCCTCTTGGGGTGGGACCTGGGACCCTAGTTTTCAAAGTCTCCCAGGGGAGACTTCTGTGTGAAGACGGGCACTGGAACAGGTCGCAAATCTTGACAGGTCACCGGGCTCCCTGCCCTTGTTGCTGTGTCCTGGGGATCGGGGTGAGTCCTGAACATCCCATCCCCTCTGGGGGTGCAGTGATTGTGATGGTACTACCTTAGGACGGTGGTGGAGAAGATGCCTGGTGGCAGCAAATTGCGAGGAGGGCTATGTGGGTGTGATGGTCTCATCCAGGGTTATCTGATGTGGCTGTACTGGGAAGCCAGGAGAGTGACCTGATTAATCCGTTCAAAAACGCCCAAACCCTTCCCTTCAGTTGCTTTAAAAATCTAGAGTCCTAAGTTGATAAGAAGCACATGTGTTGTAATTGTGTATAACTTACTCTTCGTTATGGTTTCTGGCAAACATGGTTTCATTAAGAACGGTTCCTTGCCCCTACTCACTCCAGACCTATCTTGATTGTCCAGGGTTTAGTTATCCTTTAATTTTTGGCTGCCAGATTCATAGTTCAGTGGGAATTTCACTCTGGTCAGTGCATATAAACACCAGTGACTTTCAGAGAAGCCAGGGAAAGGAAACAGCTTGGAAGTTTTCTTGTGCTCTAACAGTTTGGATTAGTTTTTGGGGTAGAAGCTGGAAGATGTTCCGGCTGTCTCCTGGTTAAAGTGCGCAGGATGATTTGGTCATTTTTATTTTAATTGCAAATTCCTAAAGCCTTGGGCACACCAAATATCAGAAACACTAGAAACAATCTAGAAACAAACATAACTAAATGCTGGAATATCTGTACCTCTGTTCAACTTCCTTGGCAAGGATGATGCAGCACAATAATTCTGATATTTTCCCAGGAAGGATCTTATCCTTTCATCTTAGAAGTGATCTAAGATCACTGGTTAGGATTTCTATGTAATAGATATAAATGCAGAAATTTCCTGAAACCTGGTCCCAACTGAAAAAGGTTTTGGTTTTATAATAGTTCTAATTTAATGGTACTCTAAAAAGCTAATTTACTCTGGTCTTTGAGGTTTTTTGGAATACTTAAAAGTGTACAGGTTTTTAAAAATTGAAGAATAGTTTATATAATATATAAATTGCAGGTGTACAATAGTTATTAACAATTTTTAAAGTTTATACTCCACTTACAGTTACTATAAAATATTCGCTATGTTCCCCGTGTTGTACAACATATCCTTGTAGCTTATTTTATACCTAATAATTTGTACCTCTTTTTAAAAAATTTATTTATTTTATTTTTAGCTGTGTTGGGTCATTGTTGCTACATGCTGGGTCTCTCTAGTTTTGGTGAGCAGGGGCTACTCTTCCATGCGATACGCGGGCTTCTCACTGCGGTGGCTTCTCTTGTTGTGGAGCATGGGCTGTAGGTGCGTGGGCTTCAGTAGTTGTGGCACGTGGGCTCAGTAGTTGTGGCACACAGGCTTAGTTGCTCCGTGGCATGTGGGATCTTCCCGGATCAGGGCTCGAACCCGTGTCCCCTGCATTGGCAGGCGGATTTTTAACCACTGTGCCACCAGGGAAGTCCCTAATTTGTACCTCTTAATCCCCTCCCACTATATTGCCCCTTCTCCCTTCCTTCTCCCCACTGGTAATTCCTGGTCTGTTCTCTATATCTGTGAGTCAGCTTCTTTGTTATATTCACTAGTTTGTTGTATTTTTTAGATTCCACATAAGTGATGTCTTAGAAGTATTTGTCTTTCTCTGACTTATTTCATTTAGCATAATGCCCTCCAAGTTTGTCCATGTTGCTGCAAATCGCAAAATTTCATTCTTTTTTCATGGCTGAGTAGTATTCCATTGTATGTATATACCACATTTTCTTTATCTGTTCATCTGTTGATGGACACTTAGGTGCTTCCATATCTTGGCATTTGTAAATAATGCTGCGATGAACATAGGGGTGTATGTATCTTTTTAAACTGGTCTTTTTGTTTTTTTGTTTTTTTTCAGATATATACCCAGGATTGGCATTGCTGGGTTCTATTTTTAGTTTTTTGGGAAACCTCCTTACTGTTCTCCACAGTGGCTGTACCAGTTCGCATTCCTATCAGCAGTGTATGAGGCGTCCCTTTTCTCTGCATCCTTGACAACATTTATTATTTGTGTTCTAAATGTATACAGGTTTAAAAAAAATTAGGTGTCTGTTAGTCACAAGTATTTACACATTCTGAACACTTTTATTAGATTTTCTAGCATAAGCAATAATTGATGCTATTGGTGTTTTAAAGAGAGACAATTTCGTTACAGTTTAATTGACTTTGGGGAACATACCGTTGTCTGGAAAGTTAAACAACTATTTTGTCTCTTCAAGTGGAGAGCAATTAGTGAGTTTGAAAATAGTATACGTGTCTTATTGGGTCATTCATGGTTCAATTTAAACTATAGAAAAACTAGCAACACCAACTCTACAGCTGCCATTTCCTGTCCAAGCTCTCCCTGCCTAGAGAATTTTGACCCCAATTAGGACTGTAGCTTTTATTTTCTTTCCTAGACTTTTGTCTTCTGAATAGCACTTAATCTGGGTTACTTGGGGGTAAGCAGTTTGTGTTGGGAAGCTTAGCACTTGTGTGAGTTAATGATTTGCACTCACATTTTTGGGCACAGTGGCTTTGCTTCTGCAGTAGTTCAGATGAGTGCTGGAGAGATCCCATCCCACTGTTGGAGACTCAGTCAATGCAGCTAATAAGTATTCATTGAGTGTATAGTGGTGCCCTGCCTTTTAAACCCATGTGGACTATGAACATAGTATAAACATGGCTCAATACTTAGAGTCAAGCAGTGAGCTTGTTAGGGGCAGCAATTTCAAGGTAATGAAGGAGGATGAATAATTCAGGGTAAATTGCTCTGGACAGTTACTGAGTAATCATCAGTTTTAGCCAGCGGAGAGAGCAGTTTGGTGTGGAAGTCTCGAAGGCTTCCTGGAAGAGATAGGGAAGGCTATAAAGCAGGAGAAAAATATGTTTTCTTTCAACTCTTCCCAAGATGGTGGTTGTAATTTGGATTATCAAGCACAAGAGAGGAGCTGAGAGACTGGCTACTTTGCTCTGGGTTCTTGCTGAGAAATGATGACCTTGAGTTGTCTGTGGCACCCAGGTCCACAAAGTGGCCTTGAACAGGTCAGCATCGCTCTGTGGGGCTCAAGCAGAGGACTGTGCCTACCCAGAGTCTCCCTGAACCTTGGTTACTCCTGAGGGGACACATGACAGTGTACGTGCCCTTGGACGAGGGAAGTATGTTTATTTACATGTATGTCAAAAGTGAACATTAAAAAAAAGACCTAGTTCAATAGCATTAGGGTTTTGAATCTGCGGTGAGTGCAGCACAGCCCTAGGGGTAAATGCCTAGTTAAGTCCCAACCCTCTCCCCGACATATTTGCGGATATAATTTGCCTGCACACTGACATATTAAACATGAAATCAGGCAATTACATAATTAGGCAATTGAACCATGTGCCATATCCTCAGGACACCAGAACAGCCCCCTCCGAGGTTGAGTAACTACAACTGTGACTGTACTACTTGTTTGGTTTCTCAGGGGTTGTGCCCAGGAGGACCACATGTCGTCTCAGACTCTGGAATTTTGAAACCAAACATTGCCAAGTGGCTTGTTTGCGTTTGGTGGTTCAAGCTTGGATGCTGAAGGGATCTTAAGAACTCAGCAAATAGGAATTTGTGTAGCTTTCTTGAGCTTTCCCCATTTGGAAGAATGTGCGAAGCGGGGAAGGAGGGAATATTGCATCAGTTGGTCCATAGGTACAGAAATAGAAAAAACGAGAAACTTTGAGAACGGGCGACCTGAAACTGATGCATATCCAGTTCTATGCCCCTTGTCAATGGATTTGGTATTAATGTTTTCCGGATTTCATTTCTACTGAACAAAATGTTCGGGATAGGAGTGCACAGGGGGTAGACCTATCCAGGCCTCAGGCCCTGGGCATGGCCCCAAGCATATCCCTTGCCATGGGTCAGTGGGACACTTAGGGAGCATCTCCAGGAAGGGGACACATTGCACTTTTAGCTCCAGAAATGCAGATACCAAATTCACCTGTGATTCAGAATCACATCAGGCCTCATCCTGGTGTTAATAGTGGCTGGGCTGTGTTCATTCAGTGTCTGTATACACTTGTGGTTAATTAAAAAATTTTTAATACTCTGCCTTTATTAGGTTTTTCATAAGAGAAAATCTCTGGAAAAGAAGTACAGTAAACATTAGAGGAAAATAATCCTCCACTTGAAGAGAAAATGACTTGGTGTGACAGTGGGGAAAACGAGGAGCAGTTGCAAGTTTCTAAGAGTCCCTAAAGTATTGTTTCTGAGCTGTGGAGGGCTAGGAGCCAATATGTGAATCTGTGAGTGAATTTTGTAATCTAACCGTCTATATGAAAATGGGCATGAGGTGTTTCTTTCCTTTCTTGTCTCATGTTTCTGGAAAACTTGTATTTTTCAAAGGTAAATATTACTCATCCACTATTTATTGAGCAACTACTATGTAGCATGCAACACGCTTCAGCCACACTTACCTTGGGCTAGAAGTATACAGGGTACCATATACATGTACCATATACATATGAGAACATGTGTGAGAGCACTTTGAAAAACTTGCCAAGGCATGCTAATGTGTGTTAGGTGTTTTCATTTTTATTTATTTTTTTACCTTTATATATTTTGAGGTTTAGGTTCTTAGAGGCCAAGAAACTGCAGAAGGTATTGTATTGAGCTCTGACTAGGTTGCTGGCAACTTCCTAGAAGTCATTTAGCTAATTTGAATACTTAAATTACTCATGGCCAAGTAGTAGTTTTAAATCTAAGTTCCTTTGGTTTATTCACTAAAATGTGTATTTACAAAATTCTTGTGCTTCCTGTGAAAATTGCGGACTCCAGAGATCGCTTACGATTGGCAGGAGACAGAGACACGTGTGCTCTCTAGCTTACTACGCACCAAGGAGGAGCCCTTTCCAGGCAGGATTTTCTCATCCAGATGCGTTTGACATGATTTCTGAAATAGACCACAGCTTAGGTCACTGGGTTTCTATTTTAGAGAGTTGTGTTGAAAGAGGCATTGGGGAACAGGCCCCAAATAGCAGGACAGAAGTGGTGAGATGTGTCCTCCTAGGGTGAGGAACTCAGTGTCTCCACCCAAACACCCAGGGAGTTGAAACTTCAAGGACAAACAGTGCTGTTTTCTGAGAAAAAGACTGCAGCCCTTCTTAGGCTCTGGCTGGGCAGTTCATTCAGCGGCTGTCACCTGTAGCTGTCGGCCACGGGCACCCAGGGGACAACCTGGCACAGAAGCCTGAGACTTTTTACTTTTTTACTTTGTAACCTCTCGTTCTATCTTTATTAAATCAACTCCAGTGCTGTGGTCACCCTCTGGACCGACCTTTTCCTGTGGTGCAGGAGGACCAATTCTCCCAAATTCTAAAACCTGCCAGGGCCTGCTGAGACCCAGAGGACAGATTCCCTGTACCAAGTACTGTCACCAATGTAACTCTCTGGGGCATGACCTCTATTTCTAGGCTTGGTGTTGGCAAGTCTCAGGTATTTGAGTTTTTTGTTTAAGTCCTCTTGCCTGTGGCCTCTGAGTGTGTGCCCTGCTGGCTTGGGGTCTACTTGTGGGGTGGGTTGTGTGCTCTGCTTTTGAATCAAGGTTGTCATCCAGGGTCTTTGCTCACCAGTGGCCTCTATACACAGGGGCTTCTGTTCTGGTATGAGGGACATTTTCTCATCATGCCCCTCTTGGTTCCAGCCTGGTTATTTGAATCTTAGTGACTCAGGTCTCCTGTCTAGTTTCTCTTCCCTTCTCAATAATTTGTACTTCAGGATCATTTGTCTTCCTTCCCTGTTTTTAATATGTTTATTTTTGCAAAGGTAAACTTGACATGTGGTGAAAATTTCAAACTGTAGAAAGGGGTATACGATGTAAAGTAAGTCTGCCTCCAGCCCCTGTCCCCTAGAAACCAAGGTCTCTTCCCAAAGATGACCGCTATTAGCAGTGTCTTGTATATTCTAGAAACAATCTGTGTATGCGTGAGTATTTATTATTCCTTCCCTTCTCTGCCTTTTTCTAACCTGTCCATGAATGGAGTATTCTTTGTACTCCTTTGTACCTTACTTTTTAAAAAAACTTACCATTATAAATCATTTTATATCAGACTGTAGATGAGCCTCATTCTGGAACAGCAGTACAGTGTTCCATTGGATCTTCTAACTGGCTTCCTATCAATTGATGTTCAGCTTGTTTCCCATCTTCTGTTCTTTTATATATGCTGTTGATGCAAACACATACACACTGGCATGCAAGTGTGAACACATTTGTGGGATACATTGCTAGAAGTAAAATGGTAGAGTCAGAGAGTGTGTTCATCTTTAATTTGATATTTGCCAAACTGTCCTGCAAAAAAGTATCAACTGTCTAATCAACAGTGTATGATTTGCCTGTTTCCCTACATCCTTACGAACACAGTGTGTTATCAAACTTGGTATTTACCACTCTGCTGGGTAAAAATGGTATCTCATGTATTGATGGTATCACAATGGTATCTCACTTATTGTGTGTGAGCTTGAACATTTTTTTCATGTGCTTAAGTCATTTGTATTTTTCTATTAACTGTCTGAGTTCTTTGCTCATTTGTCTGTTGTGTTGTTGGATCTCTTATTGATTTGTATTTGCTTTTTACATAGCACGGAAGTGAGTATTCTGTTACATAATGCAAATACTTCCCCCATTTGACTTTGTTAGGTTTTCCCTGCAGAAAATTTAATTTTTATATGTAGTCAGACTTAATTCATTTATGACTTGGGGGTTTTGTATCATGCTTCATGATATTGTTTTTTTCTGCCTTCTTTACTCCCTCAGGATCTTCGTGTGCCTAATTCTTTCAAAACTTATAGACACCTCTCTCCTGACTTCCATCATCCTCTGCATCACAGATCTTCTAAACTCCTGTCTGACCTTCAGTTCTAATTAATTCTGCCTTATTGTTTGCTCATACATTGATTTATCGATTCATTGGTTCAGTGTTCCCTATAGGTTCCAGGCACTGCTCTGTATGTTGGGGACACAGTGGTAAACACAGCAGGCATCCACCCTGTCCTCACAGAACTGTTGAAAAGCTTAGCCGGGATGTAGGATTCACTCCAAGAGTCACTGAAACTGGGATGAGGGCTGATGGAGGACTAGGAGTTCTAGCCTGGTCTGGGGTGGGCTGGTCATGAGGATGTTCAGGAGGGCTTCCTTGAGAGCGTGTGTCTGAGTGGAAACCTATAGCCTGAGTGGACATTGTCCAGACTCAAGGGAGTGGGTGGCAGGGTGTCAATGGAGTGGGACCACAGGGTCTTCCAAGTCGAGGAAGCTGCCAGGCAAGGCCCTGGGGTGGGAGGGGCTTATTGTGTTAGAGAAACCAGAGGAGGCCAAGGTGGCTGGCGGAAGCCCCTGAGAGGAGGCTCAAGGGGCCTGGAGGAGCCTGGTTGCTGGGGGAGGGTCTCATGAGCTGTTTAGGGCTTTGGTCATTTGCTCCACAATTCTTTGATTCTATGATTTCTCTTTCATGTGCACCCTCTAACATTTCAGTAGAATTTCTAACACATTTGTTCAATGGACTTCTATCACGTTGGCTTTTTGTTATTTGCATGCTCCTGTTTTATCTCTTATTGATGATAAGCTGCTTTAGGAAAAATACCATCAAAACCTCTTAAAAGAGCAGCTCCCATGCTGGTGTACAGCCTGTCAGTGGTCCAGGAGTATTTCCTCATCAGTACATGCATCAACAGCAGCATTAGGAGTTCAGTGGATACACAAATGGGTTTCATCTTCAGTTTCATATCCTGGTGATTGGAGCTGGCTGCTGAGAGGACTTAGGTGAGAGAGGTCATAAGGCCAAATCAGCTTCTGTGGCCAAGAGTGTGGTGATGGATTAGTAATGTCTGCCATGTTACTGGGAGTGGAAGTTACTGTCATGCTGCTGTTTCTTTTGCCATTTGTGACCTGGAACATTAATTATAAAGACAGGTACTCCTTTGCCCTGCCCCTAGGTGTCTGTTGGCACAAGTAAATTTGGGCAAGGGTCATGGTCATAGCTCTGTTGCTTTGGGGGTATGTGGATCCATCTCCTTACTGACATGCGCTTTTACCCAGCCTCTGCCTAAGGGTACCAATACCTCTTGTAGGTGAGGTTGCCTTTTTCCCCCCATGTGACTAGATGTTTTCAGAAAGCTCCGGGATTTGTGTGTGTTTGTGTCCACCAAATTGGCACAACAGCTTCTGCATCCCTAACTATATTTTCCCCTTGAAATGACTAGAGTTAATAGCAGTGTCTGCAAAAATGTATTGATTAACACAGCTATGAATCATTTATGCTACAACTGTCAGTGCAACGAATTGATTTACAGGCTTGAGGGTGTAGGAGGAGCACCAGACATCTGTAGTCCATCCCCTTTCCCACCACCGCCTCTGGTGGGAGCTGCCCCTGTCCTGACAGCTCATGGGGAAGGCAGGCATTAGAGAGGATGTAGTGGGATGAGCTCAGGGTCAGAAAGCATTCATCACAAGCCAGCCTTGGTCAGAAAGTCAAAGTTACTTCCAGAATGTCTGGCAGTGAGCCGTTGTTTGCTGCTCTAGAAATAGTCAACAACATGACCTAATCCGGTAGTGGTTATTCATGGAAAACGGGACACTGGGGAGCAGCCAGACCACCTCCTTGCTTTTTTTTTTTTTTCATTTGCCAGAATATTTAAACAGACTATTCCAGTTTACCCTGTGGAAATAAGTGTATCCTTTCAAGTGAAAGACAACCTTGCCTGTAAAGGAAGGGCTGGAAGGTCCGTATACAAATTCCATTTGGCTCCATTCCCCTCTTTAGGTGGAAGCACAGCTTTACGTGCTAAAGTGTTGCTCTGAACACGTGCCATCCTTTTAAACGTTATGGAGTTGGTGCTCTCCTTACCTCTGGACTCTTGCAGTGTTTATCATTCATTTATCATACAGTCACACAACTGACCAGGCCCGTGGTGTCCAGTGCAGCTGGGGCAAGAGGGAAGTTGGAAGTGAGGTGGAGCCAGCATTCACTATATTTCGGTCAAAGCTTGGGATTAAGGATGATGACAAGGTGGTTACTGAGACTGTGTAAAGTCCCCCAAACAGTGCCTTGAGCAGTACATGGTGGCTCTGCAAGGGTCAGCCCTCCTTGCCCTGCTGAGTTCACTGTGAAACGCCTGAGCCAAGGCAGGGGCTTGGGTGATCCTGAGGGCGAGAGGAAGTGCCTCCGTGGAGAATCCTCTCTTCATCATGGGACTTCCTGCTCTGGGGAGGGAAAGGGCCCATGGCTACCAGGCCTGCACAGTTGGATCCTCCCAGCAAGGGCTGTGTTAGCACATGTTGGGCTCAGATTGAAGTCATGCTTCCTACCCTTTCCTTTTTCTTTTGTCCTTAGGCGAATTTAATAATATGGTTGCAATTTAGATGTAGTTGTTTGTAATAAGGCTTTTCTTATTTATTTATTCTTTACAGCTAATCAGGGGAACTTATAAATGTGTTATATATTGTTACCTGTGTATATATTTTGCATATACATATATAAAATCATATAGTGTAAGTAAACTAGGATCAGGGACAGTAAATATATAGCCCACGGGCTATCACTTTGTGCCCGTAGCAGATATTGTTAGAAGATCATGATATTTTCCCAACGATCTTGGGAGAGGTAGCCACTGCCATTCGCTGGGAGTTGGCAGGTGTGACGAAACCTGTTTTTCATCCTGCACACAGATCAGTCCTGAGGCACGGGTTGTTTGACCTATCCTAATCGGTTTTTACAGGATGGGTCAGCCTGCCAGCAGCCTCTGGGAGCCTTCCAGTGGGAATAAACGTTCATTTCTGGTGAATGGCCAGAGTCAGTGACTCTGATTGTAAAAGCCTCTGGCCGGTGTTGGTCTCTTTCCCTTTGGGAGTGAGTTGTCATGTGGGAACATTGAGATTTTGGCCTTGATTCCAGTGAACTTGCCGTTTTAAAAGTTGCTCTGGAATGAAGTCAGGAGCCATTAGTGAGGCAGCAAGAAGGTATTTGGTGTCTCTCTTCCAGCTGTGTCCAGGTTAACCGAGGTCAAGGTCATTCTAGGGACAGGAACTCCTGTATTGGGACAGGAGCGCTGACAGCATGCAAGGCAGGGGTGCAGTGACTGGATTTGCAGTGACTGGATTTGAGACATGGGCAGGATAACCGGGATGGTCTCTTCATTCACTTGGTTCAGACATGTTCATATTTAATCAACACATGTTAGTAAAGAACCCACCGTGTGCCAGACATTGTGCTCTCTGTCCTGGCTTCCTTCTCGCCATCTCCTCAACTTTGTGTGCCTTGCTGTCCTTCAAGTCTCATTTTGGGCTTCTCATGAATTCGATTCTTTCCACTTCCCAGAGGTCACAGGTAACTTAGACTTTAGCATCTAATTATTGCCAAATTAAAACCTTAGATTTATGGTACACCTTTGCCTGTTCAAACTCCTTACATCTAAACTTGAGATAGAGACCAAATCATTCTTTTTTTTTTAAATTTATTTATTAAATTTATTTATTTTTGGCTGCATTGGGGCTTCGTTGCTGCACGCGGGCTTTTCTCTAGTTGCGGCGAGTGGGGGCTGCTCTTCGTTGCAGTGTGTGTGCTTCTCATTGCGGTGGCTTCTCTTGTTGCCGAGCATGGGTGCATGGGCTTCAGTAGTTGTGGCTCGAGGGCTGTAGAGTGCAGGCTCAGTAGTTGTGGTGCATGGGCTTAGTTGCTCCACGGCATGTGGGATCTTCCTGGACCAGGGATCGAACCCATGTCTCCTGCATTGGCAGGCGGATTCTTAACCACTGTGCCACCAGGGAAGTCCCGACCGAATCATTCTTGATTCTTGCGTATCTTCTCTCCTTGCTTATAGGTAGGGTATGCCTAAAGGTAGGTCCTATTCCTTAGGTGAGGTGCATCTTGAACTTGGCAAGAGTATGGTTCTCTGTGTGGATACATAAATACAACTGAATGGCAGAGCATTTTTTTTCTGGAAATAGACCCATAACCTAAAGGTTGGTAGACTGGTGCTTGTGCCCAAGGACAGGGGAGGGCAGTGCTGGCTGTCCTTCTCTGCTTTGGGGAGTGTTTCCATAGCAACCTGATTATTCTCTCCCCCTCTCCCCATCCTGTCCCTATCTTGCCCTTGGCTATGGATTCCTACATCACCATAGCAGGAATTATTGACCACCATCCTTCTGCTTAAGATTGACACCTCCCTTCTAAAATGGAGCTGTTATGCCAAGCAGCTTGTGATATGGGTGCACAACTGCTATTCTTTCAGCAGTTTAGCTCCTTGAGGCTATTTCAACCTTTTTTGTATCCTCCCATGTGGTGCTTAGCAAATGTTGAAAGCATGAATCAGTGACTATTACAGGGAATACCATCCTATAAAACAAAGCTATTTCTATCTTTTGGAAAATGGCCCATGAAAACAAAGCTAGGTTCTGGATATAGTCACATTGGTGTAGTATAGATAGCTTGTTCAGCAAGTACTTTGTCAGTTTCTTGCCTCTTTCATATTCATGCTCTAGGACAGCATTTCCTAATGTGTGTGCTCCATTGAACTAGTGCTGTGTCAGATGTTGGTAAGTGCAAGGAGGTTTCAACACATGTAGGGATGGATTTGCCATGAAACTATGAAGTTGAAGCTTCACAACCCCTCACATAGGGGGTCCCTACCAAGGCCCTGCACCTAATCTTATATTCTTTCTCCTAAAAAAAAAAAAAAAAAAAAAAAAAGGCGGGGGGCTTTCTAACTTGGGTAAGTTTCAAGTGGCCCCACCCCTGAATACAAGTACAAAACACTGAGCTAAACTATGATAACTGGGCTTTTTTTAAAAAACAAAAAAACCCTAAAACTGCAGAACTTGTCAGAGCCTTTAATGTATGAATGTCTGAGAAGAGGGATATAGTACTGTTTCCCAAACTTTTATTTATACAGTACTTTGTTGGCAAAAGAATCTCATAGTACCCCATCAGTTCTCATAATGAAGCACATATTAAGTACTCTGAATTAGAAAATTAGGGAATTAACTGCCCAGCTGTCTCATAACAGCTCACGTGAGCTGACTGCATCTCTTCTGAAGTTGGTGACATTATGTTGGTTGCTCAATTTGGCTCTGGTGAAAGTATTTATACCATGGAGATCTGCAAACCTGCGCACAGGCAGGATCTGACTTCTAGCTTAGTTTTATCTGCTCCTTGGGCCAGTTATCAGGAGGTGATGCTTGTTCACACTAAGGGCGTAAATGAATTTAGACAACTTTGAACAACATTCACATGAAAGGCTGGCAAGGTGGACTCATTAAAGTACTTCTGGAATACATCCTATTTCCTAGAGTAAAAGTTAGGGTTTTTTTCTCATTGAAAATGAGCTTAAATATTTCAGATATGTACTCCACCTTGGAAATCAAAACATTTTGCTACTATAACAAATTACCTTAAACTTACTAGTCTTTTTTTTTTTAATTAAAAAAAGGTTTTTTGGCCATGCCAGGCAGCTTGTGGGATCTCAGTTCCTCTACCAGGGATTGAACCCAGGTCATGGCAGTGAAAGCCCGGAATCCTAACCACTAGACCACCAGGGAACTTCCTTAAACTTACTAGTTTAAAGCAACACAAATTTATCTTCTTACAGTTCTGGAGGTCAGAAGTCCTAAAAAGAAGGTGTCAACAGGGCTCTTCTCCTTCTGGAGGCTCTGGGGGAGATTGTATTTCCTTGCCTTTTCTAGCTTCTAAAGGCCTCTGGCATTCCTTGGCTTGTGGCCCCGTCTCCATCTTCAGAGCCAGCAACATAGCATCTTCCAACCTTGCTCTCTGACCTCTACTTCCGACGTCAGTTCTCCTTCCTTCTGACCTTGACCCTTCTTTTAAGGACCTTGTGATTACATTGGGCCCAATTTGGTAATTCAGGATGATCTCCCCTCAAGGTTCTTAATGATGTCTGCATATACTCTTCTGCCACGTAAGATAACATATTCACAGGTTCTTGGGATTAGGAGGTGGATATCTTTTGGGGGAGGGGCAGTATTCAACCTATCACAGTTAATAATGTATTATTTGTTCTTTAAAAGATCAGATTCATAAATGCCTTCTAGAATTTCTTCTGGCTGCAGTGGTTTTTTTTTTTTTTTAAATTTTATTTATTTATTTATTTTTGGCTGTGTTGGGTCTTTGTTTCTGTGCGAGGGCTTTCTCTAGTTGCGGCGAGCGGGGGCCACTCTTCATCGTGGTGCGCAGGCCTCTCACTATCGCGGCCTCTCTTGTTGCGGAGCACAGGCTCCAGACACGCAGGCTCAGTAGTTGCGGCTCACGGGCCCAGTTGCTTCGCGGCATGCGGGATCTTCCCAGACCAGGGCTCGAACCCGTGTCCCCTGCATTGGCAGGCAGTTTCTCAACCACTGCACCACCAGGGAAGCCCCTGCAGTGGTTTTTTTTTGTCCACCCCCTTCCTGTGTAACAGTTTCTAATATAAAACTACAGTTTGTTTTATCACCATTAACAATTTCTTTTGGACAGTGACCTTTATTGGTAAAAGTTCTGCATTCTTTGTTAAAATGTTAAAAAAAACTTGGGCAAAAGGAAAATATGTTGGGTTATGAACGAGCTCTTTATTAAACCTGTAAAGGAGGATTTATTTTCTTGTTCAGCAATTTTTATTCCCAGCTACCTCAAAAAAGACCTAATCAAAATCCTCTCAAGTTCCTAAACCAGAAACAAAAAAATTCAGGAGCATCAGGAGGAGAAGAGAGTAGGGTATGAACCCACAACCCTCATTTTTCCTGTTTGCCTTGCTGGTTGGAGAGGCTGGGGATCATTCTGTAGGGTGCCTGTAACGTGGGAATCTGGTTTCCAGCAGTTCATTCATAAGTGTGAACAGAATTCACCATTCAGTCAAGAAAGCTTTGAGTGCCTACTGATGTGAGCCTGGGAGGGACCTTCACAGTTAATGGTGTGGCGGAGCAGGGTGAACCTGCAAAGGAGACTAGGAAGGTGTGGCCAGAGAAGGAGGAGGAAAACTTGGGTGGGGGGCGGTGTTGAGGGGGTGAGTGAGGTTAGGAATCCTAGGTGCTGCTGAGAGGACAGGATGAGGGGGTCTGAGAAATAGCCTTTGTCTTTAATGACATGAGGTCATTGGTTACCTTCGCTATGTCCATGGAGGTGACAAAGCCCACGTGGACTGAGCCTTCAGATGGCCTGGGCCCTGTGGATGGTGTGGTTCTTGACGATAATGTAAGGGGTAAGTTCCACGAGGGAAGCATAGTAATAGTAGTCTTTATTTTTATTATTCATTTTTTTTGGGCTGAGCTGCACGGCTTGCAGGATCTTAGTTCCCCAACCAGGGATTGAACCTGGACCCCAGCAGTGAAAGCGCTGAGTCCTAACCACTGGACCGCCAGGGAATTCCCTAAGAGTAGTCTTTAGATTTTTATAAGGCCATTGTCCTGGAGCTTTTGTGATTTACCAGATTTGTGAAGACTATTCCCATAGTCAGGAATGTATCCCATTAAATGCAGTAAAGTAGACTTTGAGGATTTTGAATCAATTGATATTTCTGTTTTCTAAAGAACCATCATTTCTTAGTCCTCTTTACTTTGTTTCCATTTCTAACACCAGCATAAGGCTATTAGCGACTAGTTAAGTCAACAGTTCTTAACCCTAGTGTCCTAACTTACTGCTGTGTCATAATCAATTGTGAGCCGTGTTCAAGTGATTTGCTACTAATTACTGGTTAAGGCACTATACTTCTGGATGACCTACTGGAAAGCAAGGTGTTTCCTGGAATAAGATTGTTTTCCCTTGTATGGTTTCTAATATGCATTATTGAGTGGGGTGGAAAGGGTAGAAACAGAGCCAGCTCGTGCAGCATTGCCTGTCATCTGCAGTGCATCGGCTGAGAACGGCTGGGCCCTAGTGAGGAACTAAAAAGTACAAAGAAGCACAATGAATGCTTTAACAAAATTACAGTTACATGTATCATGGCCTTACCAGGAGAATGCTCTCTGTCAGCTGTACAGGTCAAGCACTGAGAGATTCTGGGACAGGAGAGAGAATGGTGGGCTTGGAGAAGCCAGGGGTCAGGGAGGCTTTGCTGGAGGAATTGACCTTTAGGAGTAGAACTGGATGTGTTGAAATGCCCATGGGGCAGGCAGTCCCTGCAAATGAGACAGCTGACCCCAGGCCTCCAGAGCTGTAGTTCTTATCTGTATCTGTGGGTCAGCATCACCTGTGGCTTTCTAAAGTGCTGAGACTTCCACCTTTGGAGGTCTTGATTCTGCATTAGCAGATAATACCCCTCCCCTCAGCCTCTCAAGTGGTTCCGATATATATATACACACACACACATACATATACATATATATATGATATATGCTAGGGTTGAATCCATGTTACGTTGAGGCTAGTGGAGGATTGAGAGGTGTCACGATTTCATCACTGGACATCTTTAGGAACAAGTACACGTGCACAAGACACAAACACACTCTTACACCCTTAAGTAGCTTTTGTCTGAATATAATCAGGCCTTACATGTATAAAGGTAGCTCTGTAAGAAGTAAACGTTGAAATGCTTAATGTGATGTTCCAGTAGACGACAGTCAAGTGTCTTATTTAGCTCTACAAATTGCAAATGTCATAGTCTTTCTTCATACTCTTGATACTGAGCTCTGAAGGCTTAAACTTCGAATAAGCATTGTGGAATCTTCCAAGAGTGCTTAACTTCTATTTAGCACCTCTGGTATTTCTCAAATTTTTTTTTTTTTTTAAAACATCTTTATTGGAGTATAATTGCTTTACAATGGTGTGTTAGTTTCTGCTGTATAACAAAGTGAATCAGCTATACATATACGTATATCCCCATATCTCCTCCCTCTTGCGTCTCCCTCCCACCCTCCCTGTCCCACCCCTCTAGGTGGTCACAAAGCATGAGCTGATCTCCCTGTGCTATGCGACTGCTTCCCACTATCTATTTTACGTTTGGTAGGGTATATATGTCCATGCCACTCTCTCACTTCGTCTCAGCTTACCCTCCCCCCTCCCCATGTCCTCAAGTCCATTCTCTACTTCTGTGTCTTTATTCCTGTCCTGTCCCTAGGTTCTTCAGAACCATGTTTTTGTTTTTGCTTTTTTGATTCTATGTATATGTGTTAGCATATAGCATTTGTTTTTGTCTTTCTGACTTACTTCACTCTTTATGACAGACTCTAGGTCCATCCACCTCACTACAAATAACTCTATTTTGTTTCTTTTTATGGCTGAGTAACATTCCATTGCATACATGTGCCATGTCTTCTTTATCCATTCGTCTGTCCATGGACACTTAGGTTGCTTCCATGTCCTGGTTATTGTAAACAGTGCTGTAATGAACAGTGTGGTACATTACTCTTTTTGAATTATGGTTTTCTCAGGGTATATGCCCAGTAGTGGGATTGCTGGGTCATATGGTAGTTCTATTTTTTAGTTTTTTAAGGAACCTCCATACTGTTCTCCATAGTGGCTGTATCAATTTACATTCCCACCAACAGTGCAAGAGGGTTCCCTTTTCTCCACACCCTCTCCAGCATGTATTGTTTGTAGATTTTTTGATGATGGCCATTCTGACTGGTGTGAGAGAATACCTCATTGTAGTTTTTTTTTTTTTTATAAAGTTGTCTTTTGCTATTTTTTTTTATTTTTAATTTTTATTTATTTATTTATTTATTTGTTTATTTATTTATTTATGGCTGTGTTGGGTCTTCGTTTCTGTGCGAGGGCTTTCTCTAGTTGCGGCAAGTGGGGGCCACTCTTCATCGTGGTGCGCAGGCCTCTCACTATCGCGGCCTCTCTTGTTGCGGAGCACAGGCTCCAGACGCGCAGGCTCAGTAGTTGTGGCTCACGGGCCTAGTTGCTCCGCGGCACGTGGGATCTTCCCAGACCAGGGCTCGAACCCGTGTCCCCTTCATTGGCAGGCAGATTCTCAACCACTGTGCCACCAGGGAAGCCCCCTCATTGTAGTTTTGATTTGCATTTCTCTAATGATTAGTGATGTTGAGCATCCTTTCATGTGTTTGTTGGCAATCTGTATGTCTTCTTTGGAGAAATGTCTATTTAGTTCTCCCCATTTTAGGATTAGGTTGTTTGTTTTTTTGATATTGAACTGCATGTGCTGCTTGTATATTTTGGAGATTAATCCTTTGTCAGTTGCTTCATTTGCAAATATTTTCTCCCATTCTGAGGGTTGTCTTTTCATTTTGTTTATGGTTTCCTTTGCTGTGCAAAAGCTTTGAAGTTTCATTACGACCCATTTGTTTATTTTTGTTTTTATTTCCATTTCTCTAGGAGGTGGGTCAAAAAGGATCTTGCTGTGATTTATGTCATGGAGTGTTCTGCCTATGTTTTCCTCTAAGAGTTTGATAGTGTCTGGCCTTACATTTAGGTCTTTAATCCATTTTGAGTTTCTTTTTGTGTATGGTGTTAGGGAGTGTTCTAATTTCATTCCTTTACATGTAGCTGTCCAGTTTTCCCATTACCACTTATTGAAGAGGCTGTCTTTTCTCCATTGTAATATTCTGGCCTCCTTTATAAAAAATAAGGTGACCATATGTGCGTGGGTTTATCTCAGGGCTTTCTATCCTGTTCCACTGATCTGTATTTCTGTTTCTGTGCCAGTACCGTACTGTCTTGATCACTGTAGCTTTGTAGTACACTGAAGTCAGGGAGCCTGATTCCTCCAACTCTGTTTTTCTTTCTCAAGATTGCTTTGACTATTTGGGGTCTTTTGTGTTTCCATACAAATTGTGAAGTTTTTTGTTCTAGTTCTGTGAAAAATGCAATTGGTAGTTTGATAGGGATTGCATTGAATCTGTAGATTGCTTTGGGTAGTATAGTCATTTTCACAATGTTCATTCTTCCAATCCAAGAACATGGTATATCTCTCTATCTGTTTGTATCATCTTTAATTTTTCTTTCATCAGTGTCTTATAGTTTGCTGCATACAGGTCTTTTGTCTCCTTAGGTAGGTTTATTCCTAGGTATTTTATTCTTTTTGTTGCATTGGTAAATGGGAGTGTTTCCTTAATTTCTCTTTCAGGTTTTTCATCATTAATGTATAGAATGCAAGAGATTTCTGTGCATTAATTTTGTATCCTGCAACCTTACCAAATTCATTGATTAGTTCTAGTAGTTTTCTGGTGGCATCTTTAGGATTTTCTATGTATAGTATCATGTCATCTGCAAACAGTGACAGTTTTACTTCTTCTTTTCCAATTTGTATTCCTTTTATTTATTTTTCTTCTCTGCTTGCTGTGGCTAAAACTTCCAAAACTATGTGGAATAATAGTGGTGAGAGTGGGCGGCCTTGTCTTGTTCCTGATCTTAGTGGAAATGCTTTCAGTTTTTCACCATTGAGAACGATGTTGGCTGTGGGTTTGTCATATATGGCCTTTATTATGTTGAGGTAAATGTTTGGTCTATGCTTACTTTCTGGAGGGTTTTTATCATAAATGGTGTTGAATTTTGTCAAAAGCTTTTTCTGCACCTATTGAGATGATCGTATGGTTTTTCTCCTTCAATTTGTTATTTTGGTGTATCACATTTATTGATTTGCATATATTGAAGAATCCTTGCATTCCTGAGAAACCCCACTTGATCATGGTGTATGATCCTTTCAGTATGCTGCTGGATTCTGTTTGCTAGTATTTTGTTGAGGATTTTTGCATCTATGTTCATCAGTGATATTGGCCTGTAGTTTTCTTTTGTGACATCTTTGTCTGGTTTTGGTATCAGGGTGATGGTGGCCTCGTAGAATGAGTTTGGGAGTGTCCCTCCCTCTGCTATATTTTGGAAGAGTTTGAGAAGGATGGGTGTTAGCTCTTCTCTAAATGTTTGATAGAATTCGCTTGTGAATCCATCTGGTCCTGGGTTTTTGTTTGTTGGAAGATTTTTAATCACAGTTTCAATTTCAGCGCTTGTGATTGGTCTGTTTATATTTTCTATTTCTTCCTGGTTTGGTCTTGGAAGGTTGTGCTTTTCTAAGAATTTGTCCATTTCTTCCAGGTTGTCCATTTTATTGGCATAGAGTTGCTTGTAGTAATCTCTCATGATCCTTTGTATTTCTGCAGTGTCAGTTGTTACCTCTCCTTTTTCATTTCTAATTCTGTTGATTTGAGTCTTCTCCCTTTTTTTTCTTGATGAGTCTGGCTAATGGTTTATCAATTTTGTTTATCTTCTCAAAGAACCAGCTTTTAGTTTTATTGATCTTTGCTATCGTTTCCTTCATTTCTTTTCATTTATTTCTGATCTGATCTTTATGATTTCTTTCCTTCTGCTAAGTTTGGGGTTTTTTTGTTCTTTCTCTAATTGCTTTAGGTGTAAGGTTAGGTTGTTTATTTGAGATTTTTCTTATTTCTTGAGGTAGGATTGTATTGCTATAAACTTCCCTCTTAGAACTGCTTTTGCTGTATCCCATAGGTTTTGGGTCGTCGTGTTTTCATTGTCATTTGTTTCTAGGTATTTTTTGATTTCCTCTTTGGTTTCTTCAGTGATCTCTTGGTTATTTAGTAGCGTATTGTTTAGCCTCCATATGTTTGTATTTTTTACAGATTTTTTCCTGTAATTGAATGTAGTCTCATAACGTTGTGGTTGGAAAAGATACTTGATATGATTTCAATTTTCTTAAATTTACCAAGGCATGATTTGTGTCCCAAGATATGATCTATCCTGGAGAATGTTCCATGAGCACTTGAGAAGAAAGTATATTCTATTGTTGTTGGATGTAATGTCCTATAAATATCAATGAAGTCCATCTTCTTTAATGTGTCATTTAAAGTTTGTGTTTCCTTATTTACTTTCATTTTGGATGATCTGTCCATTGGAAAGTGGGGTGTTAAAGTCCCCTACTATTATTGTGTTACTGTCGATTTCCCCTTTTATGGCTTTTAGCATTTGCCTTATGTATTGAGGTGCTCCTATGTTGGGTGCATAAATATCTACAATTGTCATATCTTCTTCTTGGATTGATCCCTTGATCATTATGTAGTGTCCTTCTTTGTTTCCTGCAGTAGTCTTTATTTTAAAGTCTATTTTGTCTGATATGAGAATTGTTACTCCAGCTTTCTTTTGATTTCCATTTGCATGGAATATCTTTTTCCATCCCTTCACTTTCAGTCTGTATGTGTCCCTGGGTCTGAAGTGGGTCTCTTATAGACAGCATATATACGGGTCTTGTTTTTGTATCCATTCAGCCAGTCTGCGTCTTTTGGTTGGAGCATTTAATCCATTTACCTTTAAGGTAACTATTGATATGTATGTTCCTATTACCATTTTCTTAATTGTTTTGGGTTTGTTATTTTAGGTCTTTTCCTTCTGTTGTGTTTCCTGCCTAGAGAAGTTCCTTTAGCATTTGTTGTAAAGCTGGTTTGGTGGTGCTGAATTCTCTTAACTTTTGCTTGTCTGTAAAATTTTAATTTCTCCATCCAATCTGAATGAGATCCTTGCTGGGTAGAGTAATCTTGGTTGTAGGTTTTTGCCTTTCATCACTTTAAATATGTCCTGCCAGTCCCTTCTGGCTTGCAGAGTTCCTGCTGAAAGATCAGCTGTTAACCTTATGGGGGTTCTCTTGTATGTTATTTGTTGCTTTTCCCTTGCTGCTTTTAATATTTTTTTCTTTGTATTTAGTTTTTGACAGTTTGATTAATATGGCATGTTTCTCCTTGGATTTATACTGTATGGGACTCTCTGCACTTCCTGGACTTGATTGGCTATTTCCTTTCCCATATTAGGGAAGTTTTCAACTATAATCTCTTCAGATATTTTCTCAGTCCCTTTCTTTTTCTCTTCTTCTTCTGGGACCCCTATAATTCAAATGTTGGTGTGTTTACTGTTGTCCCAGAGGTCTCTGAGACTGTCCTCAATTCTTTTCATTCTTTCTTCTTTCTTCTGCTCTGCAGTAGTTATTTCCACTATTTTATCTTCCAGGTCACTTATCCTTTCTTCTGCCTCTGTTATCCTGCTATTGATTCCTTCTAGAGAATTTTTAATTTCATTTATTATGTTGTCCATCATTGTTTGTTTGCTCTTTAGTTCTTCTAGGTCCTTGTTAAACGTTTCTTGTATTTTCTCCATTCTATTTCCAAGATTTTGGATCATCTTTACTATCATTACTCTGAATTCTTTTTCAGGTAGACTGCCTATTTCCTCTTCATTTGTTTCATCTGGTGGGTTTTTACCTTGCTCCCTCATCTGCTGTGTGTTTCTCTGTCTTCTCATTTTGCTTAACTTACTGTGTTTGGGGTCTCCTTTTCACAGGCTGCAGGTTCATAGTTCCCATTGTTTTTGGTGTCTGCCCCCGGTGGGTAAGGTTGTTTTAGTGGGTTGTGTAAGCTTCCTGGTGGAGGGAACTGGTGCCTGTGTTCTGGTGGATGAGGCTGGATCTCGTCTTTCTGGTGGGCAGGACCGCATCTGGTGGTGTGTTTGGGGTGTCTGTGAACTTAGTATGATTTTAGGCAGCCTCTCTGCTAATGGGTGGGGTTGTGTTCCTCTCTTGCTAGTTGTTTGGCATGGGGTTTCCAGCACTGGAACTTGTCATTGAGTGAGCTGGGTCTTAGCATTGAGACGGAGATCTCTGGGTGAGCTCTCGCTGATTGATATTATGTGGGGCCAGGAGGTCTCTGGTGGACCAATGTCCTGAACTCGTCTCTCCCACCTCAGAGGCTCAGGCCTGACACCCGGCCGGAGTACTAAGACCCTGTCAGCCACGCAGCTTCAAGGAAGGACTTGTCTCAGCTTCTGGGAGTGCTATCCGCGATAGCCTCAAGCTGTCACCTCCTTCAGAGTCCTCCTCAGCTGTACAGAGCCTCTCGGATTTTGTTTGCTTTAGTTCTTTTATACTTGGTATGTTTGTGTCATGCATCCTGGGGTATTCACATCACTGGAATACCCTTTATTCATTTACCTGCTGGAAAACCAGCTGGATCCTGGAAGGTTAAGGCTTCTTGAAATTACAGAAGGTAGACTAGCTAAGGAGTTGGAAGACCTGGGTTCTTGTCATGGTTCTTTAACTTTTTATGACTTTGGACAATCCTTTTTAAATCTCTGGGCTTTAGTATACATATACATATATGTATACATATATATATATGTATACATATACATATATGTATACATATACATATATGTATACATATATATATATAAGTGGAACCTCGATTTGAGGTTTTAAAAGTTGTGTATTCTATGACACATGTGGTTTATAACATCAGATGTAACACTTTAAAGAATTTCTTGAGGGTATCTCTACTATACAGGGGGTGGACTGGGGGCTGCTGGAAATTCAAAACATGTAAGACATGATCCTAGCTCAAATAAATGTTCTATTTAAGATAATACCCAAACGCATACAGAGCTAAGTAACAAAAGATTAAATAACCATTCAAGTCAGTTAAATAGCAAACTATAAGATGTGATGTAATTAGTTATTGGAGGAATGGGATAGCTCAGCATTTCCCAACATCTTCTTAGATCTTCAGTTTTGCAAGATGGTAATAGGTTTTCCTCGACAAATAGGTTCCTAGGTCAGTTGCATTTAGAATAGGTCAAATAAAATTAAACAGTTTATTAAAGACCTCAGAATCATAATCTCCATAATGAATACACATCTGCATAATCTTTGGTTTCCCAGACTTTATTGTCCAAGAAGCCCTTCATTTTCTTTGAAGATTATGGACTATTCACTAATGGAATGGAATGCAATCTGGGAAGTTGTATTAACGATGTACATTAGGAGTTTAAAGTGGGCAGAGGTGGCTTCAAGCTGGATAGCCAGGGAAATACATGGAAAAAGCCTATGGTTGAGTTGTCAAGCCAAGTGACTGGAAGGACGAAGGACCCCTAACCCTTTCTTCAAAGTCTCTCAGGCTTAGTCGTCCTTCTTGGAAGTGCTCCTTTGACAGAATTAACTCCTCTCAAGTTCCAAATCCCCTGAGGGTATTGGGGGAAACTCACTTCCTACCACCCCTCACTCCAGTGCCTTTCTATTTTTGTTCCAGTTATATCCAATAGCAACAAGCTGATTTCCAGCTTCATACTTTGCCAATGTGCTATTGTGAGGGACTTCTGGCACCAAAATAGAGCTTGGCTACTGCTTATCCACAGTGAGCCAGGATTGAACTGAGGCTGGCCCAGGGACTGGCTGTACTGAGTCACCTGGGGCTGCCCCTCCCCAGGGCTACAGATGTAGAATCCTCCAGAGGGGCCCAGGAATCTGTACTTTTAGCCTGCCCCAAGGCCATGGATTTAGGAGTTGAACTTGGGCGCCTGTCTCTGGTTGGGCCCACTGAGCCTATATATTCACCTTACATTAGATTCTATTAGACCCTTTGGGTCCAGAGATGCCCCGGGGAGGGCTTGGGAGACCCCAATGCTATAGACTACAGGCTCACAGCAGTGAAGAACAACAGAGTTCCTAGTTGTTAAAGCCCTAATTCCATGTAGCTTCCCTCAAACAAGTACATCCCAAGTCTTGATAGAATTAGGTAGCAGTTATTGAATTGAGTCACTCATTTGCAAATGTAGTTACAGGAATGCATGATCATATTAGCGCGATCCAGGGAGGGAAGAATGAGACTTGCAGTGGGCAGGCTGGGAGGGGCCTCTCCTCTTCATTTGGTTTATTCTGTTGTGTGTCTGCTGTTCCTTCTAGTGCCTTCTGTGTCATGAGTTTCTTGCCTAAAACCTGTGAGGAAGTATTCGTTACAATGAGATGAGAGGTTGACCACTTCTGATTAAAGGCGAAAACACTTGAAATCCATTGGAGGAAAAGACATTTATGTTTCAATCATATGGTGCAGCTTATTTTTAATCACAGATTTTTTTTTTTTAATTTTTTTTTTTTTTTTTAAGGGCAGCAGACTCTGTAACTGAGATACGAAATATTAGAAATAAGCTTTGGTTGTTAGGAGTAATAATTCAACGAGGAGTCTCTAGACTCACCAATCTGTTATTCCAAATATGAAACAAGAAAGTACTTTAAAAGCCCAATACTAGAACCCAAGTTCTGACCTAATTTAAAATGTTAACATGCAACTTATCCTATTAGCAGACGACTATGATGGAGCATTCTCTTCCGGTTTCTTCTCCTTTATTTGTCTAGGGGGCTTCTTTCTCTCTCCAGGGAGAGAGGGTATTATTGGCATAATTTTACAGGGCAACTGGCTGCTTCTTTTTGCATCCCTTGGTGTGGTGTCTCAGCTTTGTAGTTTTAGGGGGGAACTGGCTTTTGATGTGTAGCAAAAATAACCAATTTTAATATAAAATGCTGAATGCTGGGTATTAAATTCTTTGACAGTAGGAAAAATCGTGTGTCACTGAGCATTGGTTTTCAAGGCCTGAAATAAAGTGGCTTAACTTGCCAAGAGAAGCTTTAGAGATAGATCAGCTCTTAAAGAAGGCAGGCCACATGGATGGTTATAAGTGGAGGTGCCTGGTACTGTAGTTTCTTATGAAGGGGTCTGTGGAAGTCTTGTGCGCAGCTGGAATCCTTTGCTTCTGAAGGATGGTCTGTGCCAGACTTTGGTCCTGATGCTGGCATCTTCCTTTTCACTCCTCCCTCCCCTTCCAGGAGCTGAGATAGATGCTTGAATAGCAGGTGAGCTGGCAGAAAGTAGGGGAGTTTAGAAATCACAGTTAACTGCTGTATCAGGACCAGTCCCAGTTCCCTTCAAAAAACAAAGAGAAAAAGAACCTCTGTCACGGTTATGCATAGTAAGGACAAGAGAAAGTTGGGAGGTGGCTGGGTTTCCAGGTTTAATATTCATAGTCAAAGGATGATTGTTGGTCTATATTTTCTGATTTAATCACTACTCCCCTCCCCCCCACCCCCCACCCCCCTCATTTCCTTCTTGCTGTTTCTTCCCTGTCCTGGTTGTAAAAGGATTTGGATTCCCTGTCAAGTTCTCCCACACAGTTAATTGTGTGTTGCGGCTCCAGTGCTGCTCAAGTGGCCCCAGTTGCATCTGTAGCTGGACCCCCAACTCACCTTTCTAATGTTATTTTCTACTGTCTCCTGCAGAATCTCTGCTCTGGCCAGGCAGCTTCCCAGCAGACCTCTCAGGGTGTCTTTGGAGCCCTCACCCTTCAGCTCTGAATCCGAAAAGATCCCTGGCCTGGAACCCTCTTCTCCCAACTAACCACTCTCTTCCCTTCGAATCCAGATCCTACTCTCGGATGGTGAGGAGACAGGAAACTGGCATTGCTCAGGGGCACTGGAATATTATGAGCACAGCTGAGTTAGCAGGCAGATTCAGAAGTTGATGGTATCTCAAAATCACCATCTTTAAAGAAGAAAGACTTATTATTCCTTAGTTAACTTGGGAACAAGTTCAATATGTGTATAAATATTCAACTTACACCCCCAGGATATGAAGTTGGGTGTTCAGCTTTTTTTTCCCCACCTAACATTATATTGTGAGCATTCTCATGTATCATTATATAGTCCTCCTAACATTTTTTTTTTAAAGCTCAAATCTTGCCTCTGTGGTTTGTGTGTGGTCTGAGGATTCCCTTCCTTTGGAATTGCCTGGGGTACTTGCCAAACCTGGTGATCCCTGGGCCCTGCAGTAGGTGGAGAGTGGAATCGGGATGGGGTGGGGTAGAGCGGGAATCCCTGGTGTGATTCCGAGGCTCAGGTAGGTAAGAGAACCCCTGCTTCAAACCCACCCGTGTGTGCCTCCGTCTGCCCCGGAGTCTGGTGTGTGGTGTGAGGGGTCAGTGTGGCTGCTTAGCCGTCTGGCCAGGTCAGGGTCAGATGGGGCGAGTAAGAGCTGAGGAGAATCCGGGTTCCTGGGGGGGAGAAGTCTACACAGCCCTGATGACCGGGCCAGGGACTGAGCAGGGTTGAGCGAGGGCCACTGCTGTCTCCAGCCAACCTTTGGACCCTTTCATAGGTTTGTGGGCTTCAAGAATACTTTCTCGCCCTTGACTCTGGGTTTTACTTTTTAACTGTACATGTCAGAGCCATTTCTGAAGTCCCCGAATCTCTTTGTCTAACGTCTCCAAGGCAGGTGACCTGCAACTTTACACCAGGTGGTTGTTTGAAGTGACCGCTGGTCTGGAGCCTCCAGAGTCGAGATGCATGCGTGTGTGACATCACTGTGTGAGCGGATGGGAAAGAACCCTTTCTCAAAGGAATCAAACTTGGTTTTTCTCCCTTCATTGACTTTCATGCATTGTTTGGCTTTTTCATTCGCCTGAAGGCGAGTTCAGGGCCCCGGGACTGGTTGCTCTCTCAGAAAAGAGAAGTGTTCCAACTGCAGAGATGGTGTGAGGCCTAAATCTCCTGCTTCCCCCAGCCCGGAGGCCTCCCTGATGCCCGTGGAGATGAGCTTTCTTGACTCTCTTGAGTTCTGTTCCTGGAAGGTTTCTAAAGCCTGTTGAAGGCCGAGTGTAGGACGATGACAAGCCCCGTAGAACACAGAGGGAGAAGGACAAGTCTGCGGGGACTTGGGAGGCCTGGGTGGACGGGACCAGATGGGTGTAAGGACCAGCATCCCCCCCGGTCTTGATTTTCATCTGTGTCTGGCTGATGTGATTTCCTCGTACACTGTGAGATTCTTAGCAGCGAATACCTATTGAATGAAGTTAGAGATGAATTAGACATAAAGGAGGGAAAAACCTAGCTAAACTGGAAACAAGGAGAAAATTGGCTAGTTAAAAAAAAAAAAAGTTGTAAAATATACATAACATTTAAATGTACAGTTCAGCAGCAGCAAGTACATTCACGTAGTCACACAACCATCGCCGCTATCCATCTCCAGAACTTTTTCATCAAACTGGAACTCCGTACCGATTACACAGTAACTCCTCATTCTCCCCCCCTCCCCTTAGCCCCTGGCAATCACCATTCTACTTCCTGTGTCTGCGGATCTATGTACCTCATAAGTAGAATGATAAAATGTTTGTCCTTTTGTGTCTGGCTTGTGTGTTTTAAGTTCCCATTTTTCTATGTTGATATTTTCAGTAAGTCCTGTCAGTAGAGGAGAATGGTCTTGACTTGTCTCTCCTGTAGAGACTGTCTCCCCGCCCGTACCCCCCGGCTTTTCCTTGTTGTCCAGAGTGGCAAGGCCAGTGTACCGCTTCAGCTAATCCTCTGTGTGGAATGAGCCAACAGCTGGGGGCTCCCAAAGTTTGCTTCCAGCTGTTCTCAGGCTTCAGCGTTTTCTCTAGAATGTTGAACTAGGGTTGCCAGGTACAATACAGGCTGCCAAGTTGAATTTACGTCTCAGATAAACAGTGAATAATTTTATTAGTAGTCTGTCGTGAATGTTGCACGGGACATACTTGTATTAAGGAATTATTTGGTTTCCCTGCAATTCACATTTAACCAAGTATCCTGTATTTTTGTTAGCCAAATCTGGGCAACCCAGCGGTGAACACAAAGTGGTTCTTGGGTAAAAGGCCAGATAGTTGGGTAGGAAGATCTCAGGAGATAGGCTGATTTGATGGGAGGGCAGAGGTGATTTGGCATTGGCAACTTACTTTTGATAGAATATTAGAAACTTGAATCCTCAAAGTAGGATTTTTATAGTAATAGCATAGGCTCCTGTCTATTCTGTCTGTAGGTAAAGAGGCAGAAAGTACCTGTTGCTGATCAAAATACAACCTCTGCATGGCAGGTGCCAAAAGTAGGAGCTCTAATCTATGGTTGTCTATTATTCCTGTGCAGGTGTTAGGATACCTGACAGTTTGCAGGGATCCAGGGAGAGTGTGTCTGAGGGATTCTCCAGGGCCCGCTGCATGCCTGTCCTGGGCTGTGGTTTCCGTTGCTGACGGATGGAGCCAGCTGTGGAGAAGTGGTTTTATATAGTGTGAAAAATGGAAACTTGACTCTAAGTCTCCCTCTTGTCCCTTCCTGTTTAACAGTCAACTGTCCTCAGGTTGCTTCTCTTTGGCGGTACTTGGAGTCCGCCTTCTGTGTAAGAATTCAACAAAAATGCCACTGATGCTGACTGCTCTGAGTAAGTCAGGCTGGCGCTGAATCCTTCTTTCTCCGTGTTTTCTGTGTGGCTGTTTGCACTTATCCCCTCCCTCTGGGATTTAGATTCCTGGGGCTGGTTTGCTTTCTAGCCAGTGTTTTGGAGGACAGAAAATAATAGTTTTCAGGGTTTACAAACAGTGAGCCCTTCCTGAGCTGCTGGTGGGTAGGTGGAGAAAATCAGTGTTTGGTGCTATTCTCCACGGGGCCAGGCCCTCCCACAGGTGTGATCACAGGCCTCATGGGCGAGCTGAGGGGGCTGCCTGCCGAAGAGGCCTCCTGAGACTTCCAAGACACGGGGTACGTGATAACTTTGTTCACGGCAAAGGCCATATGCGCTTTATTTTGGGGTTTTGAAACCCTAGCAATTTGTGGCTCATTTTCGCCTTTTTATTTCCCGAGGGGCTACGCCATAGTCGATGACTCTACTGTGATTGTAGTCTGGATGCTTCCTTTCCACTGATGTCAGTTTATAGAGCAGTCCTCAAGCAAATGTTGGTGCCCAAGGGAGGCCTCTGGGACCCCAAGAGTGGGCTTCAACTGCTGCCCTCACACATGGGGGAGACCAGGCCTTGACATTTTCTTTTTTTTTTTTTTAAATGCTTCCATTTTTAAATGTTTTATTTTATTTATTTATTTTTGGCTGTGTTGGGTCTTCGTTGCTGAGCGTGGGCTTTCTCTAGTTGCGGCGAGCGGGGGCTACTCTTCCTTGCGGTGCGTGGGCTTCTCATTGCAGTGGCTTCTCTTGTTGCGGAGCACGGGCTCTAGGCGCGCGGGCTTCAGTAGTTGTGGTGTGTGGGCTCAGTAGTTATGGCTCGCGGGCTCTAGAGCGCAGGCTCAGTAGTTGTGGCACGTGGGCTTAGTTGCTCCGCGTCATGTGGGATCTTCCCGGACCAGGGCTCGAACCTGTGTCCCCTGCACTGGCAGGCGGATTCTTAACCACTGCACCACCAGGGAAGCCCCGTGTTGACATTTTCATGTGCTGTACTTGCAGCTTCTAGGCTTATTGGAGGAGTGTGGTTAGCTGGGGTTATAGTGGCACCTGGGGGTGGTGCTTGTCTCCTGCAGGGCTGCTGGTTCTCTGGCCAGGAGCCTGGGTGAGAACTTGGGGACCCCAGGTGGGGATACCTTCATGGGGTGTGGGATCAATTTTAGGTCTGGTGGTTAGGGTTGGGGCCCCTGGCAGCTCAGGGAAAGTGCTTCAAATGTTGGGTGCTGTATCTGGCCCACTGGCTCCTCCTGGCTCACTTCCGTGGGACCTCATCTTGACCCTGGGAGGGCAGGGCTTGGGCAGGAAAGGGGTTTTGTTCTGAGCATTTAAGTCCAGGTCTTTAGTTTAGCTCAGACTCTGGAAGGCTGGCTTCCTTTATTTCAGCCCTTCAGAGAAAGAATGACCCGGGGTAGCCTAGTAAGGACTGAACTCCTTGGGATAAAGGTTTGAAGAGATGCTTCCAGAGCATTCTTCCCAAGGCCCTGGCTTCCTCTGACCATGTGGGATGGGGTGGGGGGCTTGGGAAAGAGAAGAGAGAAACTCTAGCATCTTGTCTTCTCTCCCTCCACACCCCATGTCCCCCTTAGATTCACTGCCCGCTTCTGTTCTTCCAGAGGGGCTGACAGAATCAAACATGCTGGGGAAATATTTGACATCAGAACGGTGTGTGAGCAGTTATGTCTGTTACTAAGCACAAAGAATCGATCGAAGGAGGGAGAAAAAGAACTGGTTTTAAAGAAAACAGTATTATTTACTGTTCTTTTTGGAGGGTCTCTCATGGGCAAAGGATTATGGCACCTGCTGAGAGAAATATGGAAGCAGTGAGACCTTGACTCTGCCTTCAGGAGTTTGTGATGAGAGGGGGACACACAGTCACTGCCATTTGTAGATCAGGAGAGTGGTACCCAACAGGGAGTGGAAGCGATGGGGGGCTGGGGAGCTTAGAAGGGTTCCTGGGGGTGCAGCCTCAGCTGAGCCTTGGAAGTTCTGTAAGATGTTGGAAAGCAGATGGGAGGGCATCCTGGATGGGAGGGATGGAAGGAACTAAGAGGAGTAGCACAAAGGTTGTTAAAAGGCTGGAGCTGTAAACTGATGGGGTGTGATTATTTTTCTTTTCACCACTAGCATAGTGTCAAGTTAGATGTCAGTTGGCAAACTTTAGAAAAGAATAACCTATGCCTCTTGCCCCTGCTCCTCAACTTCCACAGCTACCACTGAGCAGAACACCGTTCTGGAAGACCTCCGCCAACCCTTTGGGGGCCAATTCTCACCGCTCCATCCCGGGCTGCCCTTCACATTTTGCTGTTTATTCTCCTTCTGTCTTAACACCCTCTCTCCCTTTCCTCTCTGAATACCGCCTTTTCCTTCTGGGCCATCACTCCTGTTTCCTATGTGTATGTGTATCTACATCCCTGGGCTTCTATCCTCCCAGCTCAGTCCCTTCCCCGCACCTGCTCCCCGTGCCGAGGGCTTGATCTCTCACCCAATCCAGGGGCCTGGCTGGCTTTCTGCTCTTTGGCAAGCTCCCTTATCTGTGCCAGTGCAGCCATCCCAGCTCCTGGGGGGTAGGATTCTGCAGTTGTGAACCCCTGAAAGCCCCCAAACTGAAGGTCATTCCACAGACATGTACTAAGCATCCTCTGGATGCCAGGTGCAGGGAGACAGTAACCACCTAGGGTCATCCAGTCAATACCTGTTTCCCCTCTAGTCTTCTGTTTACAAGGGCCTCATTTCTTAAAGGCTCTGAGTGAGATTTAAATATGTAAGGAGACTGAAACCCTACTTGTCTTTATCTATAACTTCAAACTACTTACGTCCCCGAGTCTCATACTTCCGAGCCATTTGACAAGAGGTGAAGAGCATCTCATCGGATTTCTAGAGGGGTGGTGGCGGCAGTGGTGTCAGCCACACGGGAGTGGCTCTGCTGGGGGGATCCTCCCCGTGGTTTAGAAGGCAGGGTATTGTGTGTTCTCTGGGTCTGCGTCTTGCACAGGCGACTTTGAATCTGACACCCCTGTCACATAGCCAGTGCCTGGAAACCCTGAAACTATTCCTGGTATTCATAATTCACATCAGGTCGGCTTAGGTGGTATTTATAGCACTCCCCGAGACAAGTCATTGCCAGAGGGGGGGTAGCGACACTTATCAGGTGCAGTGGCTGGGGGGTGGTGGTGGTGCTGAGTGCATGCTTTTTCAGGCTAATTTTAGATTCCCAGTGGTTGGGGATGGGTACGAGGGTTTATCACATAGTATGTTTTCAGAGGCTCTGATCTCCCTAGGAGACTGGAAGTACAGACACGTATGGCCATTTCTGTTCCTGGGGCTTGGCATTGCCCCAGGGTACTGTCTGGAACAGGGTCTCACTGCCCAGGTTCTCCCTAGCTCTGTCCCCTCCTGCTGCCCTTTGGCAGGAAAGAAAAGGCATACAGCGCTCCTTGGCCTCCTAGCTATAGGCTATGGGATGGGGGTTCAGGCAGGAGAGGATTTGACGATAGGACATCATGCTTACGAACTCAGTCTTAAAACCTGTGAGTGTTTGACACGCTGCTTAGGTTGCCCATGCGCTGTCTGCCCTTAGTAAAGGGGGATCACGTTGGGGTTTCCGGGGGACTTTTTAGCTGTAAATTTTTTAAGGCAGGGGTGGATCACTGTGCAGGGGAGCTGGGCCCCATCTTACTCGGGGGTCCAGCCTTACTGGTAGACTAGCCTTTCCAAATGACCTGCTTCCTTGGGAGAGTTGGCCCTGCCCAGGGAGGGATTCCGCTGGGACTGAGGGGTAGGGGATCTGGAGGAGCAGGAAGCTGGCCGGTGTGTGTTGGCCCTTTTGCCATCTCTAGCTGGTAAGGCCATGACAAGCTTGAGGGACTTGACAAAGGGAAGGTGTGTGGGAACAGGCAAAGGTAAATGCTTGACTGCATCTTTTGTGCGGGCCAGTTACCAGGTGGAGGAGCCCTGGGTGGGTTGCAGGGAGGGTGGCCAAGTCCCACTGGGCCACCTTCTCTGCTCGCCTTTAGCCTGTCTCTCATTTATCACCTCCTGCTCTGCCCACCCAGGACAGAGTCCTTGTTGCTCTGTGCTTTCATGTGGCCTGTCATAACTTGAGCCACCTGTCCTGTTGTAAAGAGCCGTCGTGGGGAGGTAGGTTTGCCAGACGACTGGTAACATGTTTCCTCAGATGATGGTGACGAGACAGGTCAGACCCGCTGCTCCTCCCCGACAGTTGTCGGGCCTTAGCTTCTGTTTCTTGGGCTTTGGAAACCTCACAGGAGGCAACAATGGGGTCTTTATTCCCGGCAGCTCCCGGACCAGCTCTGTTGTGACTCAGCTGGCATCACCGCTGGGCGAGGGCTCCTGTGGGGACGGCGATGGGGGACAAAGCTTGCTCTTGTGCCCGGGCCTCCTTCCCCTTTCTCTCGACGCCTCCCCTCATTGCTTAAGTTGGGAATTAGAACTGGTAAGTTTGCAGTCACTGTCACCTTGGGGCCCTGGGTCCTTCTGTGATTCTGATTTCTCCTTCTGAGCTGGGCCTAATGAGAAATGGCACACGGATTCATTGTCAATAAAGAGCCGTATCTGGCTGGTCCTGGGTCGTCTGTACCATTCCTGGAGCGTCTCGCAGACCTCCAGGTGGGGGAGGGGTTCCACAGGATGGAGAAAGGTGAGTTTGATGCAGGGTCAAATGCCTGGACTCACTCAGCCAGGCAGTTTCTTACTGCCCCCCTCACCCACTCCAACTTCCGAGTGACAAGTGGACCTGAGCGGGGGCCGTGGTAGTGAAACTCCCATCCCAGGGGTCAGCTCATTCACATGGCACAGGCTACGTTTGGAAACCAGTGGGTCTGGTTTAAAAAAAAATAAAAAGTTAAAATGGAGATCAATTGATCTGTTCTTTCTACCTTTCCAGGGCAGACACACAGATAGGATGACAAAATAGGAATGTACTTCATTCAAAAAGGGGAAGTATTTTATAAATCAGTAACTGTATACCTGTACACTATTCCTCAAGCCTGGAATATCTGGTGAGATTAATTTTCAGCAGAGGGAAGTTTATTCGAGTTGAGGCGGGGGTGTGTGCGCACATGTGTGGATGTGTATGAGTGAATGTGCACACATATGCTGGACAAGTAGAGTGTGAACTGTTTTGCAGGTTGGCAGTAGGACCATGATCCGACTAATATTTGTGGTTTGGGCCCTTGAGTATGGAGACCTGTCACTGACTGCGGGTTGAGTCTCAGTAGATGTCCTGGGTGGGCTCAGTTCTCTCTTCTCCCTCTGATCCTGTCCTAGCCGTGTGTCCTCCTGATCATAGTAGGCCTGGGTCCATTTAGCTGTTTCCCTCCTAAGCTTTGGACTGAGCCAGGAGGCAACTGCTTTGTTACTCATTGGCGTTTTTTTTCCTGCCTGAGGGGAGTTTCCCTCGAATGGTCAATTTTCATGAAACACTTTAAAAAGAGGAAATTACTAGAAAGACAGCAGGTGACCCATGTTTGCTGTTCTTCTGGCGTGACCCAGGGCCTCAGGTCATTGGGTTTTGAGCAGAGTTGTGGCCTCATGTGCCTGCCCACATGCTGTAACTGTCGGGGAATGTGTCTTAGTCCATTTGGGCTGCTATAACAGTACCACAGACTGGGTGGCTCATAAACAACAGAAATTTGTGTCACTGTTCTGGAGGCTGGGAAGTCTAAGATCAAGGCGCCAACAGATTCAGTGTCTGGTGAGAGCCGCTTCTTGGTTCATAGACAGATGGCTGTCTTCTTGCTGAGTCCTCATATGGTAGAAGGAGCTAGGGAGCTCTCTGGGGCCCCTTTTATAAGGGCGCTAATCCCATTCACAAGGGCTCCATCTTCATGACCTAACCACCTCCCAAATGCCCTACCTCCTGATACAATCACACTGGGGGTTAGGATTAGAACATATGGATTTTGGGGGAGGGACACAAACATTCAGTCTGGGACTTCCCTGGTGGCGCAGTGGTTAAGAATCCGCTAGCCAGTGCAGGGGACACGGGTTCAATCCCTGGTCTGGGATGATCCCACATGCCATGGAGCAACTAAGCCTGTGGCACCACAACTACTTGAGCCTGCGCTCTGGAGCCCGCGAGCCACAACTACTGAAGCCCACGTGCTCTAGGGCCTGTGCTCTGCAACAAGAGAAGCCACTGCAATCAGAAGCCCGTGCACCGCAGCAAAGAGTAGTCCCCACTCACCGCAACTAGGGAGAAGCCTGAGCGCAGCAATGAGGACCCAACACAGCCAAAAAAAAAAAAAAATTCAGTCTGTGCAGGCGGTGATTCCTGTCACCTGTTTCCATCTAAAGTCACTAATATTAGGACCCAGTCTTGCATTTGTGGAACTACGAGGAGGGAGAATATTGTAGCAGATAGCAGTGTGTCCTAGTGGGTTTGAGCCTCAGGAAGGCTTAGATGCATTCATACGGCACCTGGACAATGTGCCAGGTGTGTGTAGAGGGGGGCTGGTGTTGCATGCCCATAGCACCCCGTCTGAGGAAGGCCGGGTATAGGATGCTGGGCCTTGTGACAGAACAGTCTTTAGTTGGCTCTTCTAAGAAAAAAAATCCCATGTTTATTTCAGATGTTATCTTGATGAAGTTTCGTTGAAATAGAACAGAGAAGTACACAAATCATAAATGTACAACTTGATGAATTTTCATAAACTGAGCACACCTGTGTAACCTGCATCCAGATCTGGAAAGAATGGAGCCAGAATCCCAGATGCCCCGATGGTGACTTTACCTCCTCCTTGTAGTCACTATGTCGACTTGACTTTTCCTGTCTTTGAACTTTCTATAAACGGAATCTGCAAATGTGTCCTTATTTCTGGTTGCTCTTGTTCAGCGCGATGGTTGTGAGATGGTTCCACGCTGTCATGTGAGTTGCAGGCCTATCATTCCCATTGTTGTCTAGTATTTATTCCTTTTATTCATAGCGTCTATCCTTCTGTTCACGGACATTTCGGTAGTTTCGAGATTCTGGCTCTTATAAACAAGCCGATGTGAATATTCTTGTACGTGCATTTTGACACGGATGGATTTATTCTGAGGAGTTGAGAGTTCAGATGTGGTTTTGATTTACTTTTCCCAGGGCATTCAATCATGGAGTAAGTTGTGCCTGGGAGTCCACGGTGGGCCAAGCTCTGCACCAGTCCTGGACCGACAGCTGGGAGCAAGAGGAGCAGGCCTAGTAAGGGGAGAGCCGAGGGGTGGGAGGTAGTTATTTTGGATGAGTCTCTAGAGAGGTGACATTTAAGCTAAGACTTGAGGGATGAAAGTTTGCCAGCCAGGTGAGCCACCTGGGCCAGAATCCTCCATGCAGGGGGAAGAACACAAGCAAAAGCTCCGAGGGAGATTACTGCTGGCTCAAGAATGGCCTGGTCAGCACAGAAAAGTCCAAATGTTAGCCAGACCGTATCCAAGCTGATGAGGTAATGGCCTGGGACACTCTTTGTAGGAGTTAGGAGGAGGAGGAGGGCGGGATTTTTGGTTTCACAGAAGCCCCCAGGAGAGGGACGGGTGGCATGCATCACCTGTCCACAGCTGGCCCTTGGCCTCAGTCTGCAAGGCCCGTGGGCAGTCCAGTTAAGGGAAGCCATGGAGTTGGCTGGTTACTCCATGAGTTGTTAGGGCCGTCTGTTTTGGAAACCAGCACTACCTGTTGGGTTCCTGGTGTTGAGCCAGTGACTCATCTTCCTGGACCCTCATGGTCCAGATTCCCAGCCTGGGAGTTTGCCAGGCATGGATGATAGAGGTATCACCTGTCGGGGATGCTGGGGAAGTCTGCTTAGCCACAGGGGACACTCTGTTTTTGGGAGAAGAGTGGGGTACTGCAGTAGGCTGAATAATGAGAGAGCCAGCCGCAGGAAATGGCCCTGAGCTGTGGGTGTGGCTCTCGCCAGCTGGTGCAGGCCTCCTGTCCAGGTCCAGGATGATCAAATATGAAGCCAGCTTGGTACGAGGCCCTGGTGGGAATGGGAACCACATGGAGGCTGCAAGCTGGACAGCCTCCCCTGCTGATGGCTCTTTCCCTGTTGTATCGCCTTGCGTCTCATCTTTAATTAAAATGCCCTTGTTAGGAAATCTAGCTCTGGTGAAAAGCTATCCTGACCGCACAGCAGCCCCCCACACGAGGAGGAGGATGTGGAAGGAGACGTGGAGACGTGGAGATGCGCAACAGCTTCAGACTCCCAAGAATTCCCTTTGTGTTGTTCAGTTCGGCTGATGGCTGCGACCACAAGAGCCCCGTGGCTCATTGGAGTATCTATTCCCCTTCAGAACAGGGGTGCTCTTGCCTTCCCCCCCAGCCCCACGGCTCTGGTAACCCTTTTTTGAGCTTGTATTAGTATTTTTCTAGTGTTTCTTTCCACCCTCCAATATTGTTAGTGAGTAAAGAAGATAAAAGCCCCTTCTGCATTTAATAAACTACTTAAAACTGTCCTTATGGAAGGAGGCTAAAGCCACCCACTGACATCCCCTTTTTCTGACCCCCTCCTCTGGCGGCAGAGGACTTGTGAGGTGCTCTCTGGTGTTCTCCCCGGATCCCTCCCTTCCACCCTTCCTTTCTTTAAAAAAAAGAAAAAAAAAAATCAAATTTCAGTTGTGTGTTTTGGATATGGATGCTGAGAACCAGGGTTATTAATTTACAGGTCCTGTGAGTAATAGCGGTTCCCTTCCTGGCCGGGGGGTGGGGGGCTCTCATGGGTTTCCCCTGCCACTGGGCCCCGCTGCCTCGATCCTCCTCCAGCACCCGATCCTTCTCACTGTGGGCGTTCAATACTTAGTTGCTCAAGAAAAAATGCCGTCCACTTTCCTAATGGTTTTTTCTTTAGTTTTCATACAAACCTTTGTTTCTTTGATACTACTTTCCTTGTAAATGTGAAAATATGTAGACAGTAAGGTTTGATTCATGGGGAGTTTAGTCACCAGGAAGGTACTTTTTATCCTTGTTACTTTTTGGTAATGTGATTTGACTGTATTTTAGGAGTTGTCTATATTTGACTATATTTTAAGAGTTGTCTGTATTTGACTATATTTTAAGTCACACCTGGCTTGGAAGATGTAATTAGCTTCAAGTGTTCTTTAGTCTGGAAGATGTAATTAGCTTCAAGTGTTCTTTAGTCTACCCGGGAACCCAGATACTTTATTTGCAATTAAATAATTAGAAATTTGGTGTTTTGGAGGACCACTTTTATTCTTCTTAGCAGCCAAATATCAAGCATTCTTGGAAGCTCTGATGAAATGCTCATTTTAAATGCAAATGCTTTGCACAGTTAGAAAGAAAATGAAATATTCTGGCTTCCAGCGCTTACTCTGCATTTTTGCCATTCCTTCTGATGGCCGAGGGGAGGGCTCATGACTAAATCCTTCAGCATCTTTATTATGATTTCGGATTTGTACTTGCTGAGGGGAAGCCTTGCCCCGAGACATTAACCCTCTGTTGCCATCTGTAGAGTTTTCACTAGTTTTTGTTTTTCCTCTTAAATGATTTTTGGATTTCTTCTGGTTTGCTTTATGGGTGATGGATATACTGGGAAACTTGTGGTGAGTGTTGGTTTGTTGGTTTTTTGAGGCAAATGAAATGTGTCAAAACCCTTCAGCTTTTTAGCCGGGGTGTGTGCCATTGCTTTTTAGTCTTAGAAGTTCCATATCCCCTCTTTTCTCTTCTGGGTGTCTTCTCCCACTTTTCCCATTAATCCAGCTACTGTGTCCCAGCTTGGGATCTGGAGAATCCTTGGCTTTGGGCATAATGGAGACAAAGGAATTCCTAAGGAGCATGATTGGACAAGTGGTGCACTCTTTTGCCCTCTTTGAGAGAGAGAGCAATGATGAACTCATGGAGGCAGTTTAAGATGTTAATCCTCTCCCCTCAGTCAGACAAGTTATATTCGTTTTCCCGAAAGTGAGAATTTTACTTGTAAAACAACACCTGTATTCTGTGGTTTTAGATACCATTGGATTATGAATGGAGGGGCTCAGCCTCTTGGCTAAGCTGGTCTCTTTCATGGGAGTGTGTATACAGCTGGAGCCACTAGAGACAGTCTTGGGAATGGGAAGGTGGTCGCATGTTTTCTCTCTTCACAAAACAATGACTTAATACTGAGTCTGCCCCTTAAGCTGGGGTGGTGGGCTGGTTGATGGTTGCCAAGTATTATGAAAATGCAAAAAAACCTTTTAAATCATTGAATGCAGTTGCAGCCATGCTTTCAATTTTATGATAAAACTTTTTTCTCCCCTTTTGTGCTTAGGCATTTTTGGAAAGCAGAATATAGAACTCAAAATGAAGCTTACACGTCTGTCCTTAGTTTACTGACTGCATAGAATGGTTTTATTTATTTAAAAAATTTTTTTTAATTTTTAAATTTATTTATTTTTGGCTGCGTTGGGTCTTTGTTGCTGCGCGTGGGCTTTCTCTAGTTGCGGGGAGCGGAGGCTACTCTTCGTTGTCGTGCACGGGCTTCTCATTGCGGTGGCTTCTCTTGTTGCAGAGCACGGGCTCTAGGCATGCGGGCTTCAGTAGTTGTGGTGCGTGGGCTCAGTAGTTGTGGCTCACGGGTTCTAGAGCGCAGGCTCAGTAGTTGTGGTGCACGGGCCTGAGAGAAGCCTGGTGGGAAATGCCCCTGATCAAGCATGTTAGGGTGAGAGACAGTAGCTGCGGGCTTGGCGAGCTGCCATGCTGGAAGGCTCCTGAGTCCAGTGTTGAGGTTGCAAAGTCTCTGAAACAGGCCAACCTCTGTGTTTAGTGACAATGAGCCAGAGACCCAGAAATTCAGGTGCTATGTCCAGACCAAGCAGCCCACTGGGGAAGAAGCAGGACTCATGACTTCGCCCTAGTATTCTTCTATATTTTAGGTACGTGTGCTCAACCTCGGCACCGTTCACATTTTGGTTGGGTGATTCTTTGTGTGGGGGCTGTCCTGTGCATTATAGGGTGTTTAGTCCCATCCCTGGCCTCTACCCACTAGAGAGTAGTAGCAGCACCCCCTCCCGCTTAAATTGTGACAGCCAAAAGTGTCTCCAGATACCCCCAAATGTCCCCCTGAGGGGGTAAAATTGCTCCCTGTGGAGAACCATTGCTTTAGATTTTTGGCAGCGTTGGGTGTTCATTGCTGTGTGCGGGTTTTCTCTGGTTGAGGCGAGCGGGGGCTACTTTTCGTTGCGGTGCTGGGCTTCTCATTGCGGTGGCTTCTCTTGTTGCGGAGCACGGGCTCTAGGCACACGGGCTTCAGTAGTTGTGGCACACGGGCTCAGTAGTCGTGGCACACGAGCTCTAGAGCGCAGGCTCAGTAGTTGTGGTGCACGGGCTTAGTTGCTCCGCGGCATGTGGGATCTTCCCGGGCCAGGGCTCGAACCCATGTCCCCTGCATTGGCAGGCGGATTCTTAACCACTGCACTACCAGTGATGCTCCTTGGAATTCATAGATACAACTTTATGTTGGCATGGCCCCTTTCCCCTTTTGCTTTGAAATGTGAAATACACAGCTAAAGTGTTTTCTCCAGCTCTGACAGTAGATAACACTGGTTCCAAGGCCATTTACAGGAAAGAGGTCAGCATGGTTCTGAAATGAACTGCATTGTGTTTGGGATGACACTTTTCCCTTGAGTTGATTTGATCTGGTTTTCGTTGTAGGTTTTTTTTTTAAATTTATTTTATTTAATTTATTTTATTTTTGGCTGCATTGGGTCTTCGTTGCTGTGGGCGGGCTTTTCTCTGGTTGCGGTGAACGGGGGCTACTCTTTGTTGTAGTGCGCAGGCTTCTCATTGCGGTGGCTTCTCTTGTTGTGGAGCACGGGCTCTAGGTGTGCGGGCTTCAGTAGTTGTGGCACGGGGGCTCAGTAGTTGTGGCTCACGGGCTCTAGAGCGCAGGCTCAGTAGCTCAGTAGTTGTGGCGCACGGGCTTCATTGCTCCGCAACATGTGGGATCTTCCCGGACCAGGGCTCAAACCCATGTCCCCTGCATCAGCAGGCGGATTCTTAACCACTGCGCCACCAGGGAAGCCCTCGTTTTAGATTTTGAACGCCAATGACTTGTCTTCACTAAGCAGCTTGTACTTTTAATTTTAGCCAGTGGGTGTCAATGGGAACAACATGTCCTGTGAGTTGGCGAGAAGTCAAAGTATGCCAAAGGCCAAGGAGGTTTTGGCAATCTGAAGCCCATGAAAAATCAGGCTTCCATTCTGTGAACCTTGGGGTAAGCTCAGAAGAGAACACTCACCAACTTAAACCTGCCTGAATACGGAGCAGGTGTATGGGCAGATTTTACAGTGGACCATGACCTTATGAGTTAAGGATTGGCTTTGGGTGGCTATGAATCGTTGGATGCAAAGGAGTGAAGAGCCCGAGTCCGAGAGGCTGGAGACCTGGGATCTGTACTTGGGGCTGCCCAGACTCTCTTCATCAGGTCATCAGATATTCGGGCAGCAGTTTCCTCCTCATCTGCAAGAGGAAGGGCAGAGCCACGATTCGTGCTTCCTGGGCCACTGGGAAGTGCAGAGTGGTGAACTTAGCCTGGGTGTATGAAACCCCAGGATAAACCTAAGACTCTTACTGGAGCCTTAATCTTACTCGGGAATTTGGAAGACTAGGTATTTTAGCATGCACGTACTGAATAAGTGGAAAATCTGTATGATAAGAATTGAAGCTAGGATATAGAACTTGAACGAAATGAACACAGTCTCATGCTTGCTGGGAATGGCTTCCCAGTGTTGGTGGCCCACCCTCTTCTGTCTGGTGGAATTCTGGCAGGAGAGTTTGATAAGCCAAGGGCCCAGGAATCTCCAGGGTTCCTTCTACATCTAAAATTTCTGGTTGGCATAAAAAAGATAGAACTTTGGTGTAGAATCTTGGGTAAGTTCATACTAATCACCAGAGAGGTCCTTGGGAAGAAAAGACAATAATAATAAAGGTTGTCTAGCCTTTAAGAATTCAGGTACTTCACATTTTCCTTCCTTCCTTTTTGGTTTAAATGGGAAAGCTTTGGCTTCCATTCTGGAGTGTGAGCCTGTAACCCAAACTGTAAAAAGGATGGGTCTGGTGCTGTTGTGGGACCCTCAGAGTTTAACACTTAAGAGTTTAATTAATCTAAGAAATATGCCAGAGAAGATAGCGTGCTGTTTGAATTTCTTTGAAATGCCTCTACCTGAATGGTGACAAGGGAGTTGGCCTGTGGACTCGAGGTAGAAATTAAAACTACTGACCTCCCCTCTCACAGCTGGGATTGACTTAGCTGGGTTAAGTTGGACTATGAGGTCACTCTGTTCATTCAACTTTTGTTGCTGAAATTATTTAATGTTACACAGAAGTTGTTTTTTTGTGTTGATGTTCATGACAGTCCTTTAAAAATGAACGTCAAAGGCTTCAGACGGGACCCACGCCCCCATGCTGTCTGTTTTCTGGAAAGGAAAAAGGCCACTGCAGGGCAGACAAACAGGAGAACACCTATGAACAAAGCAGTTCTTGAGAAAGCTTTGGCTCCTGTAACCATTTGTCAACATTACCTTATGCGAGGCCACTTTACTATATGACGTAATAAGGATGATTTATAATGTTTTCATGAAAGCAAGAGTGGGTGGTAGTGGGTTTTTCTTTGTCTTTTCTTGGCATGTAATTGAAACAGAGCTTGGACCAAATGAGAAACATTTGTGTTAGGTGGGGAAAAGATTCCAGAGGCTTCTCAACTGGGTCAAATACTGCTTCCTTTATTTGGAGCATGTAAGCAGACTTCTTATCTGAGACCAGCATTAAGAACATTGCCATTGGGACTTCCCTGGTGGCGCAGTGGTTAAGAATTCGCCTACCAATGCAGGGGACACGGGTTCGAGCCCCACATGCCGCGGAGCAACTAAGCCCGTGCGCCACAACTACTGAAGCCCGCACGCCTAGAAGCCCGTGCTCCGCAACAAGAGAAGCCACCGCAATGAGAAGCCACCGCAATGAGAAGCCAGAGCACCGCAACGTAGAGTAGCCCCTGCTCGCTGCAACTAGAGAAAGCCCACGTGCGGCAACGAAGACCCAATGCAGCCAAAAATAAATTAAAAAAAAAAAAAAAAAAAGAACATTGCCATTTCTAGCTGTTCACAAGCAAATGGATTTTCTGACCTAGGGAACTGTCTAAATTCTAGACCCGTATAACACATTCAGTGAATCAGAAGAAAAAGCGTGTGAGTTGATCTGTCTCAAAAGAAATCTATGCCCTAAGAGTGAGTTTATAAATTCAGTTCCTTTAATAACGCTACTTATCGAGAAGATGTGTCCTTTATAAGTAACAGTAGGCCTGTGCATCTCGAAGTGGCAGGCTTTTTTGGTAGGTCCCAGAGGAACGAACACTTGAGTTTGCTGAGGAAGTCTAGTTGTTTGGCCCTTGGGAAATAGAGCCTAAACTTATGGCCTAATGTGATTGAGTAGTTGAGTTACTGGAGTATGCCCAAACAACCCCCAAGACCCTCGTTCAGGCTGTTTGTGTGCTTGGTTTGATTCTAGAATTGGCATCCTGAAACCCACAAGAATCCTTAACACTAAGGCATATATGGCATTTCATAGATATCCGAGTCTTGACTGTTTGCCAAGAGTCTTCACTGTTTGTACCACCTTTATCTTTGTTCCCTACCTAGCATTCTTGCCTGCCAGGAACTCGGTCTAGGGGGTGTGAAAGGTACACAGAAGCTAACCCTCTGGTTATGAGGTGTCTCACAGCGGGACAACAGCCTCTGGCATGTACGGGGAAGGAAAGACTAATTTTGATTGGGAGGCTCAGGGGGGTTGTCTTGGAGGCTTGGGGACATGTGATTGGGTTTTGGGGGGAGGTAGATTGATATCATACAAGGGGATTGGGCTTTCCTGGAAGGAATGGCTTGGGGACATACCCCAAAGTGGGTGAGTAGAAGGCAGGATGTGTTGGGGTGAGGAGAATCTCAGACACCAGACGCACTCTCGGCACTGGTTTTGTGGCTCCAGGGCTGGGGGTGTCTCTGGGCGGCAGCTGAGTCAGGGGGTCTGAGTGTGCGGGACCTCTTTCCAGGGTAAGAGATTTGAAGTGCATCCTGGAATCAGTGGAGAACTTGAAGCGCAGGAGAGAAGGGAGAAAGGTGGAAAAGCAGCTCTGCAAGCAGGGCAAGAAGGCACGAGGAAGTGGACAATGAGAGCCTTCCAGTCTAGTTCTCTCTGCTGCTGTCAGACTGATTGATGGGGAAGCCAGGCTGCTCACGTGGGCTGGGCCTCTGGGAAGACTATTGAATGTTTTTTCTTGTGTCTTTATTATAGTCCTGAGTTTTCAAACTCGAATGTGAAATGACTGAGTTATGCTGGACTCAGAGGGAACGGTCCACTCATACTCGTCCTCCTCCCCAAACTCTATTATTGTTTATCTTAGTTACCTACAGGAGGCCTCTCTAACACATCATCTTTCTCCCTCTTCCCTCAGGTTCCTTACTATTAATCTACTGGGTGCCCTGTGCAAGGTGCTAGGGGTGCCAGCAGGAGAGGGCAGCCCATGCGCTCATGGAGCTCCAGGTCAAGACAGACCAGAGATGAGATGATCTGGAACCCAATGCAAAGTGCAGGGGTGGGGTCCCTGCAGAGGGAACTGCAGGAGGGCTGTGCACGGGGCGCTGGTTGGGGGCTGTGTGCTGGAGAAGACCACCCAGCTGTGGGTGGCGATGCTGGTTATGGCTGGTTCCAAAAAGAGTTCCTGCCTTCAAATGTGACCTAAAGTTTCTTCCAAACAGCATAGTCTCTAAGTATGGCAGACGTTTGGGGATTTTTTTTGGTTGTTTTTTTACTCCATCCCAACCCTTACCCCAGCACCGCTTTAAAGCAGAACACAGGCTATCTTATTGTGTTGTGGAAGTTATTCAAGGGATCCTTAATCCTTATGTGTCAAGTATTTGCCTATAGAATAAATTAATGATGCCTTGGAATTATTGTTTGGTGTTTTAAAATGCACGTAGGGGCTCTTGGGATGAATTAAAAATTGATTTAAGAGCACTTATGTCTTGATATTTCCTCTCTCCAAGGGAACCAGAAGTACAACTCTGGTGTATTTGGGGGTGGGGGGGCGTCTGCAGAACTTTTTGACCTTAAAAGGTACCACCTCCTTCTCTTCCTCTCCCAGCACTTAGCACAGTGCCTTGGTGTGTAGTAAATCCAGAGCACGCTCACGCTTTTCACCCGTCCCTTTAGTCTGCATGCCACTCCTGCCTGGGCAGCAGGTATGATAATGGTGGGGAGGCAGCAGGAGGCCTGCGAGTGTGGTCTTTTCCTGCCTGTGTTCTCCAAGGCGTGAGAGAATCGTGAGGACTTAAAGTGTAAGCCCACTCTAGGACCCCAGAGATGCCGGCCTGTTATTGGAGGGTCCACTGTCATTCCTGGCCCAGGCCCTTGATTTAAAGGAACTAGCTGTTGGATGTAGTGACTAATGCCCCGAGGATAAGGTCTCGAGCCTCACCGAGCGCTCCAGCCCCCTCCTTGGCTGAGGAGCCCCCGTCTGCAGGTTGTCTGGGTTAAACATCAAAAAGCTACCTCTGGAATCTGTTTCCTGGCTCGGCCATCCTCCCATGGGTTCCCCTAGGGTGGAAACAGTGACTCTGTGAGTGAGCACTTCAGGTTTGAGAAGGATCCCACTTAGGCACAGGCTCAGTGGGAAAGGGGCATGAGATCATTTTGTTCCCATTTTAGTTGCTGAAACCCTTTGTTTTTCTGGAATTGGCTGGCCTTTACTTTTCCTGAGCGCCGGGCGATAGTTTCCCTGTAAGCTATTGTTTTGAGTCTATCAAGAATGTTGAGCTTGCATGCATGTGTGTCCTCGTGTGCATATTTACACACACACTTTTTAAATTGCAGACTTGAGCTAGGGGAGGAGCAGAAGAGACACAGCAAGAGATGAGGGACTACAGTATTTCCTTTCTTAGGCACGTGCTACTGTGAGTCCGTCCTGCACGGTGTATGGGTGCAGGCTCTCCCAAACCGGGTTAAAATGTTGTTTGATGTCATGGTGTCAATGTTTGGCGGTTGTAACTAAAAAATGATAGCGTTGTCTGCTAGTAAGATTACCTCAGAAAAGGGTCTTTTTGGAATGGCATGCTCTTGCTCAAGTTATTAGGCAAGGAGCATACTTCCCTTATTTGGTCAAGATGGTATTGGTAAGTGTGTGGGAAGGGCTAGGAACCGAGATGCACTGCTCATGGCTCCATACACTGTCTGCCTCTTTTTGTGGCCAGTGGATGTCTTGACCGCTCACTGAATGAGCAGAGTTCTCACAAGGAGGGTAGAGTAATGAGGCACCTGAAGGAGAAGATGTGAGGCACCCGGGCCTCTGTATCCAGCTGAGGAAGGAGGTGGCCAAACGTTCCTCTGAGTTCTGCACATGTGTCTGGGCTTCGCTTCTTTCTCAGCAGTTCAGGAAGACTTACTGAGATTGTTCACAGTAACAGAATGTGCCCCAGGAAATAGGACTGCCAAGCATGGAAGAGGAAAGACCAATGAGTTCGCAGAAACCCAACACCAGCTTTTCCCAGAGTGACGGGCAGCATCGGAGGTCAGCGCGGCCTCACAGGGCTCTCCCAGGGCGTGGACTTTTTTTTTTTTTTTTGAAAACAAGATGTATTTATAGATGGTGCCCCAGGGGCCAGAGCTGGTAACTATTCCCTGGCAGGCCCCACTCTCAGACAAGCACTGGGCTCGCTGCACAGTTTCACTGCTGTCTTGAGCTGGGTCTGAGATGACAAGTCCTGGAGGTCCTTGTCACTGACCTGAATCTCTCTGTAAGGAAGATTGCTTTACTCTGTGACATACATAGAGAAGAATATGTGAAACGTATGGGAATAGTTTGAACATCTGGGAAGCGAACAACCAGGCTAAGAAATCAACATTACGAATATCTTAAATGTCTTAGACGCTCCCCCATCGCCTCAGAGTTGTGATAAGCATCTCAATTTTTCATTTTAACTGAGCCTTGGTACCTATGTATGCGTTCCTAAACAATGCAGATGTTTGATATTTTTTTCATTTTGAAAAGCTGAGTACCAAGCACAAACACAGCTTTGGGAAGGTCCCTGTTGAAACTGGCGAAGGCTCCCAGGCGCAGCCTAGGGCTCTAGAACAGTTATTAACATTGCTGCTTGCAGAGTCATACTCTCCACCATAAGAGCTGGTCCTTGCCGTTGTGTATCTCTTTGTAAATGGCATTGCCACTCACGACCCTCTTCACCAAGGGCTTGTAGAAAGTTCAGAGAGAAAGATAAAAAGGGACTCCTTATATTAATTAAGCCGGGGTCCTTAACCAGAGGTACAGAGAGGTTTCAGGGGACTCTGAACCCTCTGAAACTGAATCTATTATGTTCTTCTTCTGGGGGAGAGGGTCCATCATATTTCCAGAGGGGTTTATGGACCCTCCTTCCCTGTAAGGATAAGGAAAAATGTGGCCAATATGGTAGGTTGTGTTTGTTTATTTTTTAAAATGAATCCTGGGACTGTTAAATTCCTTGAAATGTGTGTGAGTCCGCTTGTGTGCGAGTCTGCGCTGGCTTTTTACCTGTGAACATGCCTAACTTTGGAAAGGGAAAGTTGTGCCCTGGACTGTCCAGGGCCATTGACCATTCTGTGGGTGGCCTAGCAGGCTTTGCATTTTCTCTGAAATCTGCGTCTTTTACTCTTGACCCAGAGTAACTGAAATGCTAAAACGGGGGAAAAAAACTGGAATGGTTGCTGTAGTTTCAAAACAAATGACCTCACTGCCTAAATTCCACTTCATGCAAAAGAAACCCTAACTTTCCCCCTTATAAATAATAATGGACCTTTGGGGAAACAGATCCAAATACCCATTTAGCACGGTTGGGGGCAGATTTGTCACTGCTGAAGGAAACTCCCTAGAAACAGAATATGACTATTGTTACACCAACTTTGTAGTTACTTCCTAAGAGATGGCAATTTAAATTTATCATGACTGACATTCACTTCTTCAAAGTAGGCGAGTAATTACGCTTTGTATAAGCTGACTTAACGGGAGGTACTTTCAGCTTGTTCCAGCAATGTAGGGGAATTTCAGAATTCTCTAGCTGAAGAGTTGAGTCTTATTCCATCTCTGCTCTTTCATGGATGAGTTGATGGAAGACGTGCAAGGTTAGGTGTGATCTGACCAAGATTGCATTGATTTGTCAGGGTCAGCTGGAACTAGAACCCCAGGGGAAGAGGTAACTATTTACATGATTATGGCTTACATATATAATTAGATGACGATTCATTAAAAAAAATAATAACCAGAAGGGTCATTTTCTAAAGACTCAGCATTTTGATCATCCATTTCATTTTAACAAAATGACCAATGACAAGTCTTAGCCCCCCTCATCTTTGAAATGTACCACTTCTTGTGGTCCCTAGGCATTTCCCTGGAGGGTTCTGGTCTCTTGGGTCTGTAAACCTGATGTATGGAAAAGGTGCTTTTTTTTTGGTTCTGTGCTGTTTATATCTCATAAATTCAGACTTTTTAGGTCTTGAGGTTTTTCTCCACAGTTTTTAGATTTTTCTTCTTGTACTCAAATGTGAACAGTCCTGAGGTTTTTTCTTTCTCTCTCTCTCTTTTTCTTTTGTCTTTGAAGAAAACCAGGAGTTTCAGTTTGGCTCTTCAAAGTCCTTGGGGATTAAGGAGAGAGAACTAGGGGAATGATTAAGATTTGTCTCTTCTCCTCTGTTAAGAGCCAGAATGAATAAGAATAACATTTATTTAGAACCTGAGTTTCTTGAAGGAAGGTAATTTACAGGTAAAACTTAAGCTCTTTATAGACTTGATTCTGGCATTCCTTTCCTGGACTCGCCATTACATGCTGCTGATTTTGGACAAGGCCTGTCTTTTCTGAGTCTTGGCTTTTCTCATCTGTAAAGGGAGGGGTTGGGCCTGATTATCTCCAAGGGCGCTTTGCAGCCGTAAGTCTGGACTCCACACTGGGGGATTTGCAGAGAGGCTGTTCTGGAGCTGCTGCTGGTGACATGGTGCTTCTCCCGACATTGTGGGCAGAGGAGTTGCCATCTGTGTCAATACACAGTGCTCTGAGACCACTGGCTCTGCGTGGCGTTTTCCTTTTCTGTTCTCTTTAGAATCTGAAGCCTGTCGGTGTCATTCAATGCTGGGACATGTTACTTCCCTGCTCACGTAGCCGCCTGCACTGACTCGTGTCATTTGTCTCTTTTTTGCCAGTGCGCTGCTGCAGGGTAACATCTGGACTGGGCTCCCGGACCCTTGGATGTTCGGCTGCCCGCAAGTTCCTGGATCGACTTGGTGAAAACAGTGAGTAATCTCCATGTTTCAACTTTGGAATCCGAGGGCTGGAGGGGTAGTGGCTAGGGAACAAAGTCTAGCTGATGGACCACCTCCCTCTGCAGACCTCCTCTGGCACGCCCACCTTCAAGAGCCTTAGAGATGGCAGCTGTGACTCCAGACACAGCCTTTCTGCCCCAACGGTCATATGGTCGGGGGCCTTCTGAATCTGCCTCCTGAGAGCTGCTTTGTTCCACCACCAGAGCCCAACTTACCAGTCTTGATTCTCTATCCCCGCTGGCCTACAGGCCGAGACTCTTTATGGTGGCAAGTGTAGGTGCTGATCCTCGCGGCTGACATCCTCTTCCCCAGGGTGTGCCTCCTCATCCATCACACCTGAGCCTCACACCGCCCCTGGTGCGAACCCCTTTTATTTTATTTTTTATTTATTTTTTTGGCTGCACCACACGGCTTGCAGGATCTTCCCCGACCAGGGATTGAACCTGGGCCACCATGGTGAAAGCCCGGAATCCTAACCACTAGGCCACCAGGGAAGTCTGCAAACCCCTTTTAGAGAGGCCTCCTCTGACCACCTCGTTATAGACTCCTTCTCCCCACCCCCAGGTGTTCTGTCTCTTTCTCTCTCAGGCCCTTGCTTGCACCTTTCTTTGTACTTAACACAGGATAGGGCTCTTCAATCACTCGGTAGACCACCCATTCATCTGTTCATTCATTCAACAAATATTGATTATCTACTATGTGCCGGTGGCTAAGGTTGGCACAGTCTGTGCTCTCATGGAACTTCCATGAAGAAAGAAAAAGACCAAGTGAAAACCTAAGCAAATGATCACAGTGCTGTCTGGGTAGACTGCTTTGTTCTAAATACTCTCAAGCACTGGCACCTGGGGATCTAGTTAAACTGCAGACCCTGATGGGGTAGGTCTGGGTGGGGCCTGCGAGTCTGTGCTTCTGTCAAGGTCCAGGTGATGCCAAAGCTGCTGGTTTGTAGCTCACACTTGGAGAAGTACGGTCTAAGGATCCTGATGCCCATGAGACTTGTCCTCGAGTGTGACTCTTGGCGAACTGCCTGAGGTGTGTGCCTGTAGAGCCCCCAGAGACCCGGTGAGAGTTTGTCTGGTGGGTCCGTCTTCCTCAGCCGTGTGAGGCTGAGTGGTTTGAAATACGAGCCCGACCAGAGAGTATGGGAGCCTGTTACCCTCCCCAGTGTCTGTGAGCTCGTACCTTGTTATTGTGTGTTGCGGTGTTGTCAATGAAATCCTCCCTTAAATACGATGCTTTTCAGATTCTTGAGGTGGAATCCTGTGAGGTCTCCGCAGTGTGCCTATTTTGAAGTCAGCATTTCTGAAAATACTGAGGCTGTTTCTTGTTTTTAAGAGCAGACTGCCTCAGCTGGGCTAAGGTGGCACTTTAAGTGGGTTGTTGAAAAGCGAGACTATATTGGAAGCAGAGAACTGACCACAGAAAGAGCAGGCAGAGCGAGGGTTCGAGGGGCCGGCAGAGGGACTTAGGGCACTGCTGCCCAAGGGGGCGTCTTGAGTCCAGCTGGTGAATTGGCCCCTGGGATGTTCTCTCGAGATGCCGGTGTGGTGTTGCCAGCTCAGCACTGCTGTACTACCGCAGTCAAGCCTTTCAGAAGTCATGTTTAGTTTTTACAAGGAGCCAGATTGATTCTGCACTAGTTAATAGTTCTAGTGACCATTTATGGAGCACTTATGACATACTAGGTTTTGGGCAAAGCACTTGGCACATGGCCTGGTGCCTTTAACCTTCCCGATGGCTCACGAGGCAGGTAGTCACCTTTTTACAGAGGACAAGATTGAGGTCAGGGGTGACGAACTTGCCTGGGGTCACACAGCAAGTAGGCTCAGGATCCGGCCTGGTCTGTCGGCCTTTGGGCAGGGCCTTTTCTCCTCTTGCTTTTACCACCCGGATCATGACTAGAAAGGATTTTACTACTGGTGGCAAGAATGGTTTGCTGATTATTTGTGTTACTTTTCTTCCATCTTGCCCTCATCATACCCCTGGGTATGGCGCTTCTCTGTGTGTCAGCTTTAAAATGTTGCTTCTGTAGCACTTTCTTCCCTTGAGTTAGAGGAGGAGCTTGGCCAATGTGGGGCAGAAATGAACAGGGAAGAGAAGGGTACATTTTGGAGGCGGACTTTTCGCCCCACCCTCGCTGGCTTCTCCCAGCCTCCCTGGAGACAGGTCTCTAGGGGGCCTGCAATGGCTGCCTGTGACCCCGAGAGTCAGGGCTACAACTTAGTCCTTGATGGTTCACAGCTGGAGGCAGAAGGTGAGTAGTCAGGTTGATGGTATTGTTTTTGAAGACCATTTTCTGGCCACTTTATGGGATTCCTGTATCTGACCATTTCCAAATAACCTTGTTCTGCTCAAGGTTATTTTGTCTACTCTGTGTAAGATACACAAGTCTAGAGCTTTATGGATTTTAAGTTTTGAATTAGGTTCCTTGATTTTGGTTTCATATATATGCTGAGTGCGTGTATATATGGAGCCACTCACCAGATGCAGAATTAATTTGAATCCATATAACTAGGCTTCCGAGGCAAGGTGTGCACTCTGATTCTCATGTTTTAGGCAACGCAGGAACCGTACTATTAGGCTTGTGTTGCAGACTCTGTGTTACTAAGTCCGTGCGCATCCCTCCCCACTGGAGTGGTAGGGTGGACCCACCCATGGAAACATGGAATTGGATCTTAAAAGCAGCGCCTTTTCACTTCTTTAGGCTTTTGCATCCAGAGTTAAGGATCTGGAGCTGGTGGGAACTGGATTCACCTCCCAGATCCGTAGTGAGTAAACTTGTGCCCGTATATGTTTACCTGGGCCTCAATTTCTCATACAGGCACCAATGTCTAGTGGGTTCTGTTTTCTGGGCCTGATTCCTCAACAGTGAAAGGAAGGAGGTGACTTTTACTTGGCAGGGAGAATGGTTTTAGATAAGATGTTCTTGGAGCACTGTGTACTCATCCTGGCCATTCGGTCTTCAAGGACTGGCTGAAGTGCCCCTTTCCCCCTGTGTCTGGCTGCATTCCCTCCAGTTGAGCTCTTTGCCCATGTCTGAAGCCAATTTCTTGGTCTGTAAAAATGAGCCCCTTGAGCACAGGGGTTATGCTTCATCCAGCCTGTATCCTGGGGCCCAGCGCTCAGCCTTGGGCTCAATAAACATTTGTTAAATGAACCCAACAGTGTAATTTCCTTCTTCCATTGGCTTATCTAAAGCCAGTGTATCAGAAGAGCAGTGACTTAATAAGTACTGTTGATGAATCCCTGAGCAAACAGGGTGGTGATAACAGTGGTCAAATGGGTCTCTGGTAATTATAGGCCTTCACAGGTAAACACAACCGTAGGTGTTTCCTTGCCTTTTGTGGACTTCAGAAGGCCTCCTCTCTGGGGTCTCCAATTGTTTTCAGTAATGGGAGAGAGCAAACAGGGTGGAAGAGGTTGAATGTGTGTCTAAAAAAAGTACTTTCCTGTAACAGCTTTTGTTTGTAAAGTAAAAGTATATTTTAAAGAGATACAACGTTACAAGACTAACTTGCAACCTGTTGATATTAAAGAAGAAAAGGAAAAGATTTTTAAGAAGGGAAGAGAGTAGCTTCCCCCACATAGTCTTTGCCAGTCAAAGTGTCCAGCCTTTTGGGCCTGTGTTTCCTGCTATTAGGGTTACCAGACTTGGGACTGTCTCCCCTCGTTGTGAATTTTTCTTTTTAAAGTACATCTGGTACAATGTGACAAATTTTAGGATGCCAGGGGATGGAGACGCAGGCCTCTCCCCGCTTCAAATGCAGGGATAAACAGTATTCGGATACTTTGTGATTTGCCATCCTTGCTTCCTGCCTCTGCTTCAATGCAGGAGTCTGTCAATCCCTGTCATTCAAAACATCCCAGCCTTAGAGCCACTATTGCTCACAGGGCACTTGCGGTTGGGGGGCACAGAAGGATTTTGCCTGCAGCCTATGGCTGAGTACCCCTACCCAGCAAACCGGGATGTTCTAATCCACTGTATTACCTTGTCTGAAATTGTGGGTCCATGGTGACATCCGATCCCAACCCTTTTCCTCATTTGGGACCCTCAGAGGCATGTTTCTCTTTATTAAAAAAAGAGAAGCCTAAAAAGCAAGGTTTCTAATTAAAGGAATGACTGACTGGGGATTTGGCAGTTTTTAACACCTTTTCCCTCCTCACGGAGCTCTTACCTGGTTTAAGAACAGTAAAGGATACTGTTGACATCGTTTAGTTTTTGTGAGAAGGGACAATATTTTCAAGGTGGTAGCAGGACTCTCTATAATGTACTCATGACCCTTTGTGTGTGAGAAAGCATATTTTTTAAAAACAAAATTAATATCGTGTAATAATGTTCTGTGTAATGTTTTTTAGAAACTAACATTGTGGACATTGATCCCCTGCTAAAAAGAAATCTATCCCATATGGAAAGACCGCATATTATTTCTTTCTGTTAATTGTTACATACTTTTTACATGAAAAGTTAAGTTGTATGACCTTTCATCCTCCTGTTGCTGGCTGGGCTTCTTACCCTCCCTCTCCCCACTTTTTTTCTTTTGGGTAATATTGCAATGAGCATTTTTGTAACATTTATTTATAGACCATATGGGCACTTCTGTAGAATTTTGAGGTCAAAAGATATGCACCTTTAAAAATTCACCTTTATTTATTTATTTATTTATTTGAACCCGGGAAGCTGGCAGTTTATTTTAAACAAGTTAAGATTTGGAGTCACAAGTCCCAGTTCTGCCTCAAACAATTTGTACTTGACTTTTCTGGGCACCATATGTCTTTCAAGTAAATGAGCTTCTGAGGTAACAGAGAAGCAATAGAGAAAACCCAGCATAAAAATTCACCTTTAAAAAGATGATATACTTAGGTTCCCAATGACCTAAGGGCTGTCACTAGTACAGAATGTTGTTAATCTTAAATTTTTGTCATTTTGAAAGCTAAATATATAGAAGACTCCAAAAAAATATGGCCATGGCAGGTCTGGGAGTTCAGAGGGCTTCAAACAAAGTCTAACTAGCAGGGGTTGCCAGGATGTCCTCTCTGGTTCTGTGTTTCAGCCTTCGAGGCCTCGTCTCTGGACTTACCCTGTCCTCTCCGCGGGCTCCTTTTCTCTGCATCCCTCCCATTCTTGATTATACCCAGTGGTGCCGAGTGTTGATAGATGCTCAGGAGCATGTGTTCAAGCACGTGGGAGAGGGAAGATGTGGGTCAGGCTGGAGGTGGCTTCTTGCTGCCCAGGCAGCTGTGGCCTCACTTCCTTCTCCAGTTCCCCACCTCTGTTCCTGCTCAGAGGGAAGCTCCTTGGCACTCTTACTGTCGACGGGCATGCCAGGCTGTCTGCAGCTGGGGTCTTCCAGGCATTGCTCTGTGACATTTCAGGGGCACATTTCTCCAACGCAGTCATGGTTCCTCTTTGTCATTCAGCAGGCATCTGTGGCAGATCTTGTATTTAACAGGAGTGGATGATGACAGGATGATAAAAGGCTGATAAAATTCCCTGTAGGTGAGCTTTGCTGGTCTTCCCACCCTAGAACAGGCTTCTTCCTTTTGTATAGCAGCCGGCACCCTGTCTGGCTGATTCCTGCACCCTGGTGCTTAGGACAGACTCCCTTTTGGGCCAGAACCATTTCCAGTACAAGTCCCTGGTACCTAAATGCTCTTTGCTTTAGAGGTGATGCTCTCTATCTCTGGATAGCTCTCCTGGGCAGCCCACCTGGTGGGCTTCAGTTTTGAGTAGATGGAACGAAGATCGTCAAAAGGAATGACAGCTCTTTTCTCCTGGGTCTGTTTTGGTTGGCTTTGACCTCTTGCCCCTGGAACTGCACTTGCACGGGGCACACACACTCTCCAGCTGTTGATAGAAGGAAGAAGTGGAAGCTCCAAATAGTCTCTGCTCAAAAACCTACCACCTTAACAGCCACGAGCCTCGGCACGGGCCTTACTAGTGAGACTGAATCATAGTTAGGACAGTAGCTGTTTTCCCCAGATGTTTTTTTCAATGGAAATATTTCAGTGGTAAACAAAATACCCTCACACGTCCTCCTGAGAGCAGAGGCAGTCAGTTAAGTAGCTCCCATGATGTAGCTGGAGCGCACCACTGCACCCATGGATTACACTTGGCGGTGTGTCCTTCGGCCAGCTGCATGGCTCCCAGGAGATGGAAGGGGCAGTTGCGTGGGGAAGATGTTAGGGAGGAGGGCAGGGGGTGATCCTTGTGCAGCAGCTGAACTTCCAGGGCTGGGTTTGGGCTTTGCTGCCCTGAGGTCACAATCCACCTGCTGCTGCTTGGACTTGCAGCGGTGAGCATGACTCAGAAATCTGGAAGGGGGCCGTGGTGACCTCACTACTGGATCCGAGGCAGCGCGAAAGCCCTCCGGGGTGGGCGTGGTTGCTGGAGGAGCCTTCACTGATGAAGTGGATGCGATGTGGATGCTGGTATTCTGGGTCACTGGGGTTTGCCAATTACTTAGTAACTTGGGAGACATTTTTATTACTAAAAGAAGAAAGAGCTGTGGTGGCAAAGTACTGTCCAAAACAAGGGCAGATGATACTAAATGAGTTCAGTCTGACATGGAGGTCGTTGGTTTTGTGAATTACTTACCTTTAGAGATCTCATGGTCCAGGACCAAGCTTTTTCCAGGGGTGCCCCAGGGGCTTCTAGGAGTTTAAGGGGTGGACCGTAGGCTCCACTAATCCCACTTCTCAGAAAGGATGAAAACCCACTCATTTCCAGATGAGGGAAATAAGGTCTGAATTAGTTTTCTATTGCCACTGACACAAATGACCACAAACACAGTGACTTAAAATACCATAAATCTGTTTTATCTTATGATTCTGTAGATGAGAAGCCTGATATGAGTCTCAGGGAACTAGAATCAAGGGCTCTGTTCCTTCTGGGGGCTCTGGAGGAGAATCCATCTCTTTGCCTTTTCCAGGTTCTAGAGGCCACCCGCTTTCCTTGGTTGGTTTCCTCCATCTTCAAATCCAGCTACATTGTAATCTCCCTCTGACCACAGCTGGGAAAGGGTCTCTCCTTTTAAGGACCTTTTTATTTCCATTGGACCCACCTGGATAATCCAGGCAAACTCTCCATCTCACTATCCTTAAATTAATCCCATATGCAAAGTCCATTTTGCCATGTAATGTAGCATATGCATAGGTTCTGGAGATGAGGACATAGACAACTTTGGGTACCATTATTCTCTCTACACGCAGGTCAGACGAGTGTGGTAACTTATCAGGTTTGCATGGAGGTTAGTGGCACAAGTCAGCCCAAGGATCCAGGTTTCCTGACTGGTCAGGGCCCAAGTCTTTTCCTTCCCGCCGTTTGCCACATTGCATTATGCCTGGCAGAGGTTGAGTGGTCTCTGTCACAGGCTGTACTCTTCACTGCAGGCAGTCTGTCCCTGGATAAGAGGCGGTGGGCATGAGGAGAACAGGAAGAGCCACCCTTTCCTATGGGGAAACGGGGCAGCAGCATGGGAGCAAGGGGTGGGTGGCTGCGCTCTCCATGTTACCTTTGTGGGTAGGAGTTCGTGGGGACTCTTAATCCCGTTGTATTGGTAGTCTGTTCTTGTCAAGGCTTCTGTGCTAAGGAACAGAGACACAGGTGAGTGGGGTGCGGTCTATGGAGCTGTTCAATACGGCTGCTGGCTGCCGCCAACCTTTATTGAGGACTTGGTGTGTACCTGAGAGGTACCCACCAATGCACTCGTTCATGCTCTGAGAAGCAGCTCTGGGGTGTTTCTGTCCAGTGCCACCACATTCCTCCTTATCATAGACCAGATGTGCTCCTCTGTCCACACTTCCTATGGAGACCTCATACCTGAAGCTTCCCTCTGTTCTGCTCAGCGCCTCACAGCTTCCTGGCTCAGTCTGTGTGTCTCAATTTCTGATTCCTGGGAGATGAATCTGAATGGCTGGGCTCGGCCAGGTGTTGACTTGGAGGTGGAAGAGGGGCACGGTCACCTGGGTCTGTGGGTGAGTAGATGGTGACAGGTGAGTTTACTATGCAGTGGGGGCCTTGCCTTATTCAGCCGAAGTTACTGTGGAAATGCTTTGCAAGTTGAATTTGAATTCGTTTTAAAAGACTTTATTTTAAAATAATCTCAAACATACAGAAAAGTTGCCAGAATACAAAGAACTCCTATATAGCCTAAGCTTAATTCATCAATTATGAATATTTTGCCACATTTGCTTTATCGTTCTCCATTGCATATTATCTTTTTTGAACCATTTGGAAGTTACACACATCATGCCACTTGACCCCTAAATAGCTTCAGCATGTCTTTCCTAAGAACAAGGACATTCCTCTTTGTAATTACAGTTCAATTAGTAAAAACAGGACATATGACATTGACTTACTATTATTGAATATACAATTCATACCCAAATTTTGCCACTTATGACAATAATGTCCTGTACAGCCATTCTTCCCCTGACCTAGGATTCAATCCAGGATCACGCACATTTTATTCAGTTGTCATGTCTCTGTCATCCCCTTTAACTGGGAATGGTCCCTCTGCCTTTTTTCTTTTTTTGTCTCTGATGACATTGGCTTATACTCTTAAAAAATGTCCGTTACTTCCTAGCAATTTGGATTTGTATGATAATTCCTCACTAGGAGATTCCTCATGATTGGATGAGTTTCTGTCAGAATGCTTATAAATGATGTTTTGCATCTCTCTGGGTGTATCACATCAGGAAGTGCATGATGTCATTTTGTCCCCACACTGGTGACTTTAGCTTTGACCCTTTGGTTAATGTGGTGTTGAGCTTGTATAACTTAATCTACGTGTCGCAGAGGAGGTGAGCATTTAAAGAGGACCACCTCCTCCTTTAAAGTTACATCTGGTTTGCAAGTGCTTTTTGTACATGGGACTTTCCTGAAGCGGGCACCTTTGTTCTCTTCAGGGTGTGCTCCTGAATGTAGGTGGAAGGGCTGATGTCCTCAGAGCCCACAGAGAGGAACAACTTGCCTGAGGTAGGAACAAAGCGTCATCTCTGCCCTTGTGGCAAGAGTAAGGTCTACCCTGGAGACAGAAGTGCAAGAGCCTGTGAACACTGAGGTCCCTTTGACTACATCTGGCTGTCCTGGCTGCCTCCTAATTATCTAGGAGCAGAAAAGACAGATGAGGATGTGGAGAAATCTCTTCTCTGCATGTGCTTGCCAGTTCTCTAAATGCAAAAGATGATTGTCCAGGCTGCTGTCACTGCATTTCTTTTGACAATCTCTTCTCTTCTGACATTGAGCTGCTTGGGTTTGGTCAGCTTGCATGATGTTTGCATATTGGGCGTGAAAGCTCCCGGACTGATTATGGGATTCCTAAGACCCAGATGGTTGCTCCTGGACCATTATGGGATTATGGGATTCCTTGTAGATGTGATTCTCAAGACTCAGGAGGCTGCCATATGGGAAAGATGTGCTGTTTAGAGCTCTGGACCTTTTCAGTTTGATTGTGGTCAGTATTACCTTGATTTAAGCTTCTCAAACTTCTACTTTATGAACTGTTTCATATTGGACATTTGACCTTGCTGACCCCTAGAGCTGTTGTTCCCACTTCTTATTAGGAAGCAAACAACATGACCACATGCCATCTATTTTAGGGACAGTAAAATGAAATAAAAAATAGGGGAAAGGTACTTTTAAAAATGAAATATAATAAATGATCACAAATACTCATGAGTAACAGTACATCTTGACTCTCCTACCTAGTATGCTGCTAAAATTTGGGGAGAACATATACAGGGGTATGACACAGCCCCTGACCTCAAGGATGTGGCCTTTCTTTTAAAGGGAGTGTTATAAAGATTAAACTGATTTGTGGATTCATTTTTTTTCTCAAATAGTGTTTTGATTTGTTCTGGGTAGTTGTAATGCCTGAACTTATTTGTGGGGTTATCTCTGCGTGACTTGGGACACATTTGTCCATGTCATCAGAGGAATTGTGACGGCAGGCTTTCACCACATCCCAGAGACAGCTGGTCGGAAAAATAAATATGTCTGGCCATATATTCCCAGAGGTTGTGCTTATGCCTGAATTTAAGTAAAAATTATAGGCAGCCTTAGGACAACTAGATTTGGAGACATTCCATCTTCCCCAAAAGAATGTTAATAATGTAATTCCTTATCCTGTGCCTTGGTATCAGCAAAAACTTCTTAGAGTTGTGTATGTTCTTAAGTTTTAAAGACACTGATAGATGTCATTTGCTTTTCTACCTGTGGAATTTTTGCTTGAGGAAGGGGCTTTGGCCAGGTATGCATCACCTTTTTCACACTGAGTCCTCTGCGGCTAATACTGAAATGCTAGATAAATGTGGTCAGGTGGTGGTCGTATTGGGGAGAGTATGGGAAGGGAAGCTGAGGTTGATGGACGAGGACTATGATGTCCAGGAAATGAATAAGGTTTTGAGAAGAGCTAGAACGAATTAAAAGTAATATGCTGAAAAAGCAGTGGTGCCTCATTTACTTTGGTATCTTCCAGGAAGGAGGAATTCAGTATGAGCGAGTTAGCTAAATAATTGACGTTTCCCCCAGTTACAGGCGAAACTATTCTGTTTTTCTTGCAAATGTCTGAAGTACATTATAAACTTTCCCTCTTAAGAAGTAGTAGATAAGTATCATAATTTTATCTTTTTCCCCTTGTGACTCGGAATTCTGTGCTGACTTTAAATACTAGCTACTCTACAGCCTGTTAGGGTACGTGGGTTGCTCCCCTCTCTCTGATATGTCGTCTCTCATTTGACCATCTGCCTCAGGAACCCCTGTCTCTGCGCTGTTCTGATAGTACCATGGCTTCGGGCAGGACTGAAAGGACCCAGGATGTACCCAGTAACCAAGGTGGTATCAGTAGATTCTGGCTCCTAGGAACTGCTCTCTTCCGTGACCTCAAGCACATGGGCTTAGCGATGGTTGTTTAGTTTCTGCTTGGAGGCTTTTTCTCATTGCCCAGGGTTGATGGATGGCTGTTCTGTTCCTGGGTCCTAACTTACAGAGGCATGATGATATGGAGAGGCCAAGGCCATTGAAAGATGATTTTTGTTACGTAAATTTCCTGAGAAGAGGGACCATGCCACATAGGAGGCATCAGGGTAGTCAGGAGGCAGAAGACAGGAGGGAGGAGAAAGCCTTGGCCAGAGCCTTTATCGGGGCTTCCACAGGAAAAGCAAGGCAGCGCAGAGTAAACAGTTTCAAACTGGCTAGTTTGAATAATCCTGGTGGGCTTTGGGCAATAGGGGTGGTCTCTAGGTTCCTGGTACCTGGCCCTTGGTGTGTGAGAGTTGGATAAAGGAAGTGACGGGGGGGATGTAGACTGTGGATTGGTTGGCTTGTATATGAGCCATGCTCCTGGCTGAGACTTCGCTGTCTTCTAAGAAGTGGCCAGCCCTGGGAGAGGTGGTCTCCCCCGAGGGCTGTAAAGCCCCAAATGCCAGAGCATCAAGAATATGGAAAAGAGGAAAATAGTTAATGTAGTTGACCCTGTGATGAACGGATGCCACGTCGACAAATCCAGAATCTAAGACAACACAGTGATAACAGTGGCCTTGTAACAGATGGGTCGCGGCTGCCAACTGCCCGACTTCCAGATGGCTGTCAGATTACTTTGGGGTCATTACCACCCTTGGCTTTAACTCTGTAGTGCTTGGAGCTTTATGACACTGGGGGCCTCACTTCTCCTTTCTGCTAGAAAGTGGGGTCTCCATCATCAGTTGAGAGTGTATCCTGTGTTCTTGCTCGGGAATGTACTTCAAGGCAGATGAAGCCTCATTTCACGAGGGGGAAATAAATAAATAACAGCCTCTGAGAATTGGGGTAGGGGAAAGCTGTGTTGGTGAGGAATTTGTTTTCCTCTTAATTTCTGGTATATATGTATATATTTCAATAAATGGCTAAATGTCTAACACATTGTCATTTTATGAGCAAGCTAAGTTATCCAAATGCATCTTTCAACTTTTATTTACTGTGTAAGTAATTTGTGCTATTACAGATACATTAGAAAAGTCAGATCAGTAAAAGAAAATAAAATTGCCCTCATAATCCTGCTATCTGGAGATATCCTCTGTTTTATTTTTTTACCTCACTTCATTTTTTTAATAAATTTATTTATTTATTTATTTTTGGCCACGATGGGTCTTTGTTGCTGCGCCTAGGCTTTCTCTAGTTGTGGCGAGCAGGGGCTACTCTTCGTTGTGGTGCACGGGCTTCTCATTGTCGTGGCTTCTCTTTGTTGCAGAGCACAGGCTGTAGGCATGCGGGCTTCAGTAGTTGTGGCTTGCGTGCTCAGTAGTTGTGGCTCGCGGGCTCTAGAGCTCAGGCTCAGTAGTTGTGGCCCACGGGCTCAGTTGCTCCTCCACATGTGAGATTTTCCCGGACCAGGACTCGAACCCCTGTCCCCTGCACTGGCAGGCGGATTCTTAACCACTGCACCACCAGGGAAGTCCCATCTCTGTTTTAAAAGTAATTAATTCTTCAGTATATAGCTTTCCTTTTGTAATTTTTTCCAAACATTTTCCTCCATTGCTTCCAGAAATTTTAAAATTCTAAATTGTGAAATTTCCAAAAATTGTGAAATTCATAAATGAAAATGTGCAAATAAGGTTTTATTTTGCATTGATCTATCCCAAATAATTGCCTTCTATTATGGTGGAATTCTTGTAATCACAGAGAACTTTGTCAATTCTGAAGTCTGTGATGACCCTTGGCAGGTGATCTGAGGTGGTGCTTTGGAAAGTGTAATAGCCCAGGACTATGTTCTGGCCACCTTCTAACTGTGTTACACTGGAGCACTCAGAGTGCTGGTGCAGCCTTCCTGTTGGGGTGGAAGAAGGATTGGAAATCTGGAAATAACTCCTTGCATTTGCCTGTGTTCCCTTCTGCCTTCTTTGGAACACTGGGTTAGGATGTTTGTAGCTGGAGAGCCAGTTAATGGGTATAAATCACGATCTGGGAAGTCTGGTTCCTGAGCAGCTGTTGGCCAGCTGCAGCACTGGTAACTCAGCAAACAGTAAACTTTCATCTGAGAATATTCAATTGTGACAGAAACGGCAGAGCCACGCTGCCCGACACTTGTCACCCAGATCTGGGTTCAAATGTTGCCTCACCATCTAAGGGCTGCGTGAGTGCAGGCCAGTTAGAAATCTCCTGAGTTTCATTTTCCTCACCTGTAAAATGCTGGTAGCCTACCCACCTGGTAGGGTTGCTGTGAGAAGGGCACTAAACAAGGTAATGCAGGTGAAGCATCTGTCCCCACGCCTGGCCCATAATAATCGTGCAGTAAGTTACTGTCTTCCCATCCTCCCTTGGTATGTTTTTTTTTGTTTTTGTTTTTTTTTAAACAAGTATAGGATGAATTTGAGCATGTTATTGTCAGGAGTGAATCTGTTCTAAGCTTACCTTACAAAAATTTCTCCCAAATCTACACAGCGTCGCCCCTCTTACTCTCCCACGTAATAAGCTGGTCCATCACAAGGTGGGCTAAGTCTAATGTAAGGAAACAGCACTGAACCTCCTTGTCTACAAGAAGAGAGGATGCTGGTGAGGAAGGCTGTTTTTAGATCTGTCTAAATTAGCCCTCCCCACCCCCGTCAGGGTGATGCTGCCATTCCTTTATTGCCAGGAAGACAAATGGTGGGAGGCCAGAGGAAAGCAGACCAGCCAGTAGGTGTCACGTGCACTTTTATCCTCAGTGCTTTTAGCATCTTCAGTTATCCCAGGGGTCCTGAGACCCCTGAGCTGGTGTGTTCCCTCAGAGGTGGGGTGGGCGTGGCCAGGGGGGTGCCCGGCCCTGGAGCCTTCATTCAGGGCTGACCCTCCCTAGGGCTGAGGTCCCGGGCTCTTGGCAAAATTGAATTACAGCCTCTGCTTATGGCTGGACCTCAGCTGGCAGGGTCTTGGGGGTTTTAAACAAAAGCATGAGCCTCTCCAGAAGTGGATTAGGGAGATATCCATTCAAGCAGGGGATTTGTACATGTTAATTCTCAGAGCAGATATCTGACTGTGAAAAGGACCTTGTGACCTTATTTAGAAAAAAGGCTGCACTTTGTTAACCTTTATTCCCGTAAGAAGGAAAAATCATTACATGGCAGAGGTTCAGGCCCCATAGGAGATTTTCTGGATGATTCTCCATTTTAAGAGTTATGCTTCTACAGATAGGATAAAATTCTCAGGAACTTCTGACTGTCCCCACTGCATATTCTTTTTGTTGGGGGAAAAAAATCCATATTTCTTTCCTATCCTAGGCTTTTGTCCCTTCCTTCCCAGTCGTAGCAGATAAGAATTAAAAAAATTTTTTAAAGGAAGAGGAAAAAAGACAAACATTTGAAAAGACATTGCCCTGTCTCCCACTGCTCCCCCTCCCCCCACCCCCATGCTCATTCAATACAGGTACGTGGTGAGTAGATTCTGAGCAGATTCGCAGAAAGGCAGGTGCACGAGTGATGTGGGCCCCTGACATTCAGGCAGCTCAGTTCCTCCTCCGAGCCTGCCTCAGATGCCACTCCCTCCTGACGCCTTCCCCAGTCACCCCACCCCTAGCTGGACCCTCCTCCCTCTCTGTTCCTGTGAGGCTGTTGACATCTATTTCCAAGAAGGCAATATGAGGTAAAGGAGAGCGCAGCAACATGGAATTGGAAGACCTGAGTCCAGACGCGGGCTTCACCACCTCCTAACTGCGGCTCTGAGCTTCTGAGCCTGAACTTCCTTCACTGCACTTGAATTATACTGTGCCGGCTCGTCTCCCAGCTAGAAAACGGAAGTCCTGGAGGACAGGATGTTGTTCATCCTGTTATTTCCAGTCATTTATTTAGTCATTCATTTCTTTATACAATTACCCTCTTAGGACCCAAGAATAGAGAGATGAACATAGTGCATGTGGCACATGGTAGGAATTACAAGCTGCTCCTTCCCCCGCCCCTTCTTTTTCCTTGAGTGACGTGATCCACATATAGTTGAGGGAGCTTTGGATATTTCTTCCCAGAGCATTAAGTAGAGAGGAGCAGAACATGGCCTACTTGTTGACCCTGACAACACCACTTCCCTTTTTTTTTTTTTTTAATTGCATGAGAGATTCTTTAAATTCTTTACAGTGCTTTACAGTTTTCCGAAGTTTCACGCACACGATTTCATATAATTGCGTAATAACCCTTCCCCCAACCTCTGCAGTGCACCTTGCCCCCACCACCACTGGTAACCACTAGTTTGTTCTCTGTATCTGTGAGTCTACTTTTTTGTTTTATTCACTAGTTTGTTATATTTTTTAGATTCCACATATAAGTGATATCATACAGTATTTGTCTTTTTCTGTCTAACTTATTTCATTAGCATAATGCCCTCCAAGTCTATCTATGTTGCCACAAATGGCAAAATTTCTTTCCTTTTTATGGCTGAGTAGTATTCCATTGTATATATATATACCATGTCTTAAAAATATATATATACACACATTATTTTCCATGTTCTTTTCCATTATGGTTTATCACGGGATATTGAATATAGTTCCCTGTGCTATACAGTACGACCTGTTGTTTATCCATTTTGTATGTAATAGTTTGCATCTGCTAACCCCAAACTCCCAATCCACTTCTCCCCCCGACCCTGGCAACCAGAAGTCTGTTCTCCGTGTCTGTGAGTCTGTTTCTCTTTTGTAGATAAGTTCATTTGTGTCATATTTTAGATTCCACATATAAGTGATATCATATAATATTTGTCTTTCTCTTTCTGACTTACTTCACTTGGTGTGATAATCTCTAGGTCCATCCATGTTGCTGCAAATGGCATTATTTCATTCTCTTTTATGGCTGAGTAGTATTCCATTGTATATATGTACCACATCTTCTTTATTCATTCATATATTGATGGACATTTAGGTTGCTTGCATGTCTTGGCTATTGTGAATAGTGCAGCTATGAATATAGGGGTGCATGCATCTTTTTGGATTATCGTTTTGTCTGGATATATGCCCAGGAGTGGGATTGCTGGATCATAGAGCAAGTCTATTTTTAGTTTTTTGAGGAACCTCCGTACTGTTTTCCATAGTGGCTGCACCAGTTTACATTCTCAGCAACAGTGTAGGACGGTTCCCTTTTCTCCACATGCTCTCTAGCATTTGTTATTTGTAGACTTAATGATGGCCATTCTGACTGGTGTGAGGTATATACCACATCTTCTTTATTCATTCATCTGTTGATGGACATTTAGGTTGTTTTCAATTTACAATTGTCAAGGTATGGAAGCAGTCTTGGAAATGCCATTCCCATAGGAGGCTTTCCTACATTTAGTGGTAAAGTGAGACTTCCCAGTTGAAAATTTTCCTGCCCTCTTCCAGGGTGAGCAAGGGTGAGAAGGGGATCAGGGCTTACAACTTTTAATGAGATGGGTACAAATCGGGAGCAAGAGGCTGAATGCATGGAGCAGAATTTGAAGTACCTCCTTAAATAGAAAGGGGACGTAGAGAAATATGAAATGCTGGGGTTTCAGACGGACACAGGTCTATCACCTATTCCACTGGAGAGGGTAAACTATTATTACTTTTCCTTTTTCCAGAAGCCATTTTGTGTGTGAAAGCCCTGAAGGACCACATTCCACTTAATCCCTTTTATTACCAAAATTGTACTTTGCAGTGAGGGGGTGTGTGGCTGGGGAGCCCTTTCAAGATTGGAGCCTGGAGGCATCGGGCTGGTTAATTGCATGTTTGTCTTTTGGCTTCTTTCCAGTCTTTCATCACGGATGACCCCTTATCTATAATTTTTAGGTTAAAAAAAAAAGTCCTTTTCCTCTTTTGTGTGTTTTATGAAGCTAAACAGACGGTGATAATGATCTAAGCACTAGCTTTGGAAAGCAATTACAGTGGATGAAAAGGGTCAAGATAGATCCTACCACAGATGTCAGCCCGTGGAGGCTGTGATTCCAGGCATCACCATGGTCAAGTTGACCAACCTGGCCAGCTTAGCTGGGCCTCCTCTTCCTGACTGACCATCCCTATGGATGTCTTCCACAGCTGCTGGTGTTATCTATGTACAGAGAGAACTGCCCCATTTCCTGGGGTGAGGTATATGGGAGGCTTACTTCTCAGAAGGTCTACATGACTGTGGTTCACAAGTCTGGTGGTACCTGAGAACCACATGTACAGCTTAGAGAGAAATAACAGGGAACCCCATCTCCTAAGATTCTGGCTCACTAGGTTTCAGATGAGGATTGGAATTTGTCTTGTTAAAGAGTCCCCTGTGTGTCTAGGATGCTCAATCAGGACTGAGCATCACTGACCCTCCTTACCCTCACTGCTCGGAGTGGGCCATGGGTCCAGCCGCATCTGCATCACCTGGGAGCTTATTAGAAATGCTACTCTCAGGCTCCACCCCACCTTCCAGCATCGGAACCTACTGTTTAACAAGGTCCCTAGGAGGTGCTTGTGCATATTAAGGTTTGAGAAGCTCCGCCCCCGTATGGTCATGTGATATGATCACAGCTTGATTGTTCCTGGCGATGGAATATTGATTCTATACATTTATGTCTTTAGTTTACCAATGCCTTCCCTCTTGAGGATTGGGCTATGATTTGCATAATCTAATTTTTAAAAATTATGTGAATCACCTCTATGCATTATAACTAAGTTTTAGTTGTTTTGCCTTTTATTGTCGAGTACACACACACACTAATGTTTCATTTAAATATACTTAACCTGTAAAATGAACTATGTTCTGTAGCCAAAGAAGAAAGATTCTTTGTGCTCTACTTTCGTTATTCCTGCCTCTCTTCCCTGTGCTGTGAAGCAGCCTCTGGCTGTTCACATGGAGGTGATTTGCTCCTCCTTTGGGCTATGATTTTCCCCTAGTGTCTGACTATTATTGCACTTGCCTCAGTGTGCTGGAATTTTTGTTTACAAAAATGAGACCCTACTTTTATTCATGGCTGCACCCCCTTTGTCTAGGGCATACCTGATGCATACTAGGGATTCAGTAAAAGTTCATTGGCGGTGTGGGGGGTGAGTGAATGAGTGCCATCGAGGATGGAGGGCTTCTGGTGTACTTGTGAGTGTGGATGGTATTAGTGCCCTTGTGTTTCCTCACTTGCTCCCTTCCCAAAATATCTGGGCATCAACAGTGAGGGTTACTTTGTTTTCTATTGGAGATTGTAGTACTTGATTCAAGAAGATTAAACCTATGGAGGTGAAAATTAGGCTCCATGGGTGGATCTTTAATTAGGTTGTTAGGATGGCCGTTTAGAACATCTCTGGGTGACTTGTATGCCTATTGGTGTTTTTCTCAGCTCCTTCTGGAAGTGCCCAGCTATGAATTGATGGTTCCTGCTTCCTTAGATGGGAAGAAATCTGTTTCCAGGTCCAGCTGTATCTTCGGGTTGATGACCTTTGTAAATGGTTCCACAGAGTTCTGTCCTTAAGTTGCAGCCACCCAGAACTCAACTAGCCTTGGGTCACTTAGGGATAGCAAGAGCCTCATTACAATATGATTCTTTTTCTCCTGAGGATGGTTTTATGCCAAGAGACCCCACAGTCAGCTTAATATAACCTTAAGCTACTAAATTGAGAAGATTCATTTATTGTTGAAAATTGTAAGAAAAGGAATGCATCCCGGTATCCTGGTGTCCGTACAAGTTCTTCTTTTGGTGATGGCTTGTGGGTTCTTCTCTGTATTCCACAGCACCTGGCCCCCCTCTGCTGATGCCCGAGAACTGTTGGCCTTTCACTTGCTATTTGAAACTAAGGATGTCCTAAACTTTGTGTCTTAATTGAGAAATTAAAAGTGTAGAATTTTATACCTGTTGTAAATGTAAGTAAGAATTAGATTTTTGTTTTTAAAGTAAATGCTCTGGTTCTTCTATCTAACCTGAATTTGCTTTTCTTAATGTCTCTTGTGTACATTTATGAGTTTGTTTGCATTTTTTCGGCACAGTGGAGCAGCCCCTAGCATCACCCACTGACCTGTGAGATTTATGTTAAGAAGACTATGTCTCTGAGGTCATTAAAACAGGCTATTTATTTTTTATACCCTCAGTAACTATTTGAAATTTCTTACAAGCTCGTGCACAAACCCTGCGTGGTTGAGGTGAATGAAAGGCGTCTTTGGCTTTCCAAGGAGCTGGGATAATGAGAAGCGGCAATACCGGGTAAAACTACTGTGAAGGGTTAACTATTGAACATGAAACCAGCAAGCCGTCTCAAACAAGCATCCCCCTTTTATCCAGCTTCATTGTGGAATGAGGTATTTCACACTGTGTGAACTTTTCAGAGAACAGTTTCTTACAATTGAAAGCTCTTGAACTTAATTCATTTAAAACACTCTGGAAATCTCTCTAAATGTTTCTTGTATTTCTTTGTTTCAAAGAGTGTGCTAGAACAACGTTTTTCCTGATAATTCAGAATCATCGTCATTTTATAACTACTGTGGTACACCAGTAAGCGATTTGAGTAGAACTGTTGAATCCTGCAAAGCAGGTCCCCAAACCTCTTGTGCAGTTTTAGTGCTGAATCTTTGTGTCTTTTAAGCTCCCTCGTGGTTAGCACTCACCTCTCTCACTGTCACCGTGCCTGTCCTTTCTTGCCTTCTTAGTGGCTACTTACTATCTGGCAGAAGGGCCACTTGGCAAGTTTTTTGGAATTAAGCATATGCAATGGTCAAAATTTTTGAGTTCAGGTAAGAGGGACTTGCTTTCATTAGAAAGTGTGTTGAGCTATTGGATAATGTCTTCATCTGCCTGAAGAAATTTTTTTAGATGTGCTTCTGGGTTGCTGGCTCTATACTGGAGAGCTGGGATGGCCACAACTCTGACCTGTGTCTGAATATATGTCACAGGGATCCAAGATAGGTCCTGGTGTCAAATGATCCCCAACACCTGGTGAGATGTTTTCTGCAGAACTTACTTTCTAAGAGGATTTTTTTTTCCCCCCTAAAGTTGAGGTTTTTTTATGGATAAATATTCGTTACTGATCCATTAGATTTCAGGAAGAGTAGGGGGAGTATGTGGAGGGCATGAAAAATTGTTAAAAGAAATTTGGCAAAACCATTCAAGGAATTAATAGACTCTGGAAAGAGCTGTGTAAAGGTTACTGTTAAACAGAGTAGAGATCTGTTGATGGAATATAGTGGACTCTTAAGTCATTGATGATTAAATGACCAGTGAAAGACAGAGAAGATTGGATCTTTGCTGCTAGTACCTATTAAGACAGAATTACAGGCGTGCCATGCCGACTTTATGGAAGAGTCTAGGAATAACTTGATGACAGTTTTTTTTCCTGGGCCTACGTTTATATTTGCAGTCTGATCTTTCTACTCTCAGAGACATTATTTTTACTTATTACAAAAAATTGAATAGAGAAATGGCCTGGATATGACTTGAAGCCAGGCTTCCATTTAGCAAACATATTTTGAAATTGAGAAAAAGGTGATCCCAAAGTGCAAGTCATTAAGTGTAGTTTGCTAAAATTTGCCATTCCTTTAACATTCTTTCCTCAAATTCTTTCAAATTTGCAGTTCAGGTGAGAGTAAGAGGAATGAATGTCCAAATGGATGGTAGCCATTGGTGGTTTTTTCATGTCTAAAATGAGTGCAGCAGGACATTCCTGGCTAAAATGGCTCCACAGACCACACTGGGGAACCAAATATTCATTGTCTCTCATGTGCTCAAAAAATAGGGAGGTGCATCGTGGTTGGCCTCCATACCATGAAACAAGAGGACACCTTTGCTGTGGATTTAAACAGAGATCCAGTTGGACAAGGGCAGTCTGACTTGCCTTTGGACTCGTGGTGCTGAAACATAACCAGGCTCACAGCAGGCAAACCTAAAACGAGGCAAAGGGAGAAAGATTATGTTACACAAAACATGCTTAGAAATGGTTTAGAAAGACCTGGAATTTCTGCTGTGGCTATCCAAAGTTCTCACTTGGAGCTGGGCACAATGTAACATTCCTTCTTGAGAGAGTACTGTTGGGAAAGGAATTTTTGCCTCAGTTGAGTAACTTTGCCCGGCTATTTAACATGCATAGTCTTCTTGAGCAGTTAAACATGCAGAAGAAAGATAGCATTGTTTCAAGACAGTTCTCACAGCCCATTCTTGGCCATCTTTTCTGAACCTGCAGGCCCTACCATGGTCCATATTTCAACACGATTTTGATCATCAGAATTCGGGAACCTGAGGGGGCTTGTAGTCTTGGCAAAGCACTTCTGTTGCTCACTGATAGTGCCACTGAAAAAGGCATTTTGTGTATGTTTGGAAGTTTAGATATATTCTACTTAATTAAAGGTACAATGTGCCATGGGCATGTTAGAGATCATCCCAGTGAGCAGACTGTGACCTTTTTCAAAAGGCAGAGAGAGACTCGGGTAGGTAAGCCTCCCTCCGTGCATTGTTTAAGAAAAGGAGATTTGTCTCTACTCCTTGCTTCCATTTGGCCGAAGGACGTGGGTTGGGCCATCTGTTGGCATACTCAGGGCTATACAAAGTTCCTTTTGTTCCCCTTCCTCCTGAGCCAGTCACATGTGTCTCTTGGCCTGGGTTTGTCAAACAAGCCTTTGGCTGAGGCCACGGGGAAGGCCGGGGTGGACATCCGTGACTGGCCATTGAGAACTTCTGTCAGTTCCGTCCCTGCTAGGCTTGCACTGAAGGGGCCACCCTTCCATGAGGTTGCTTGAATACGACCCTGAGTTTTTGATTGGATCCTTCCAAAATGAAGCTTGTACTTGCACTGCCCTGGGAAAACCTTAATTCTTGGTTAGAGCTTTTCATGATTCGGTCACCCTCTGAATTGTAAGGTCACCTGCTGCAGTGCAGGATATCTAAGTGGCAGAACTTGACTGCAAGTTATCCTTGGGAAAGAAAAGACACAGTGAGAGGGATCCATCCACACTGGCGCGAGTGGACCTCTGGAAGTAGTTGTCTTTTCTTTAATTGCATGTAGTTATACCAGCAGGATTTTAAAGTGGTAAATGATTTTATGCTGTACCTAATGAAGGCATACTGATCTTTCTGCAGATATAGTTTTTAAAGGTCTATTTTGAAGAATCTCGTGAATCTGATAACTGGTTTTGGAGAAGTTGATTTCCAAGGTCGATGACTAATAAATGGGCATCATGTCTGTGTAGGGTCAAGTAGTAAGACACTAGCTGAAAAGCACTGAAGTGTAGTTTGGACAGAGTAGGGTCAGTGGGATGCAGACAGCATGGCATGCGGTGAGGCTTTGTGGTCTGTTTTGCTCTGTTTATCCTAGGCCTCTCATGGGCCCAGTGGGAGTCCTGGTGACAGTTGGCTCCGCCTTCAAGAATGGGACAGTCTAGGGAATTCCCTGGTGGTCCAGTGGTTAGGACTGCACACTCTCACTGCCGAGGGCCTGGGTTCAGTCCCTGGTTGGGGAACTAAGATCCCACAAATCGTGCAGTACAGCCAAAAAAGAATGGGATGGTCTAATGCATGGATTGGAAGGCATCATCACAGCTTTCCTCAGCTGCATGAAGCTTTACAGAATTTAGGGGTCTACTCCTCCAGACAAGGCTGTTTACTTCCTTATTTTCTTTTAAAAACAAGCCCTGTTTTTCCTGGAAGACATTGTAGTTTGAATTTTCTAAATTGACAGCTTTTCTTAAGTGCTTTTAGAACATGGAGTTGCCAAAAATAAATGCTAGGATTCCTGGCTTCCTCTTCAGGGGACATAAATTGAGTTTTTAGGCTTTGAAGTTTCTGAGGAAGGTTGTCTTTTTGACATAATGGGAAAAGCAGTGGGTAGGGGGTCAGCCAAGATGGCAAGCCTGTGTCACCGACTGGTGTCTGACCTTGGACGAGTCACTCCAGGCTCTGGGCATCAGGTTCATTGCCAGGAACACTGGGCCTGTGATGGCTGGGCTCTCCTGAAATGATAAATTTCAGAAAGGAATCCACTGCACTCTGGACACTAAAGTTGGTTATCACAACTCTATTGATCCATAAAGACTCATGTTGTGTCATCTGTTGCTTGGCTTCCAGCTCAGCTGGAGGACAAGAGAGAGGGCTGTGATCAATGGCCCTGGATCCAGGTTTGGAGATGGAATTTGGAAACATGAACACATAGGCAGGCTGTGAGAACTGCCACTCGTAAAATTGCAAGTCAGCGTGAAATATAAAGGCTGGGTGATAAATGGTCTTGGACTCTGCTTTCATGTCACCTCTGTCTCCGTTCCTTATTCTTGGATTCCTGGTAACAACTCTGAGGCTAATCCTTTCATTTTAGGTATCATAAAGCCTAGAGATGGATTGGAGGAAAACAATTTTGTAAAGCCTGGAAGGTTTTTACTGTACATCTCTGTGTGCTGTGTTGTCAAATACTACTCTATTAGCTGCCCGCTCTTCCAAGGCCAAGTGCTTTATATATACCTCATGGCCTGGCCACGCTTATCCATATTGCCTGGATTTACGTGGCCAGTTTTTGAGGTACAAGAGAGTAAACACACTCTCTCGATAGCCATTTAACATGTCTCATTTATTTATTTTTTTAATTTCAGAAGTAATGTGTTTACTGTAGATAATCTGTGAGATGTGGAAAAATACAGAGAATAAAAATCACCCACTCGGAGTGAAACAAATGGGCTGACCCTCCTCAGAATTGACCCTGAATTGTGTGTCTGAGGTGCTAAGATCTGAACTAATGATCCCCAGGCACATGGGATCAACAAGGACTTAACCCGTATCTTGGTGTGGTTTGTATTTATCCTACTCTGAACTTGAATCCTCCACTTACTGCAACTTTTAGCACTGACTTGTCTACTTAACCCAAATGTGCTTTTATACATTGAGAGACTTCTTAAGTGATTAGTGGATTTACTCACTGCCACCAGCTTCTAAAGCTTCTTAGGCAAGCGATTTTTTTTTTTTTTTTTTTTTCCCTGTGGAGTCAAAAGGAAATCAGAGGGCCCGCCTTCCTCCTTAGCTTTTCCCTTCTTGGAAATTCCCAGGCATCCTGGTGGCCACGCGTGTGCCCTTGGCTGTGCTCTGTGGAGCTTCCATTGTATGCTCTGCCTGTTTCTTCTCCTGGCTGTTTTCCAGCTGGGGCCTTTCTAGAAGGGTTTTTTCTTGCTCTGAATTTCTTTTCACCTTTTATTGGTTCCTTCTCCTCCTCTATACTGTGAGCTTGTCTGAGGACAAGGAAGAGGAAGGAAGCCTCACTTAGCTTCTAGGAGCAGGTGGCCGTCCTGTAGCGGGGCTCACACTACTTCCCCAGTTGTTCTCTCTTGACAAGCCTCCCTTTGATTCTTAGTTTTCAGCAAGCTGTACAGTATCCAAGACTCTAGAATCTGAATTGGGGAAAAGAGTACCTGGGTTTCAGTTCCACATCTGCCTGTTTTTTGATAATTGCATTTTTGAGCCTTTATTCATCCATCAATGTAACTCATTGTGTGTAAAGCTCGTGAAGAAACTGTGTAGAGTTGTAAATTTGCAGAGATTTTCTGTTTTCCAACTGTTCTTTCTTTGCTGGCACACAAGGTAGTAGCCCTAGGTTTTATGTTTTTGCTTAACTCTGATGGACCCTCAAGTAAATAGAGATGGATACCATGTTTAGAGATTGGAAGACTTAACATTAAGATATCCCCTCCCCAAACTGACCTAAAGGTTCAATGCAATCTCAGTCAAAATCCCAGAAGGTTATTTATTTTTTAAACAATCTTAAGACATCAACAAACTGATTGTAAAATTTACATGGAAATACAAAGGCCTCGGAGTAGCCAAAGTAACTGGGGTGGGGGGAACATAGCTGGAGGGCTTACACTATGTAATTTAAAGGTTTACTATAAAATAGCATAAATAAAAGACTGTGTGGCATCCTGTAAGGCAAACATACTTGATCCCTGGAGCAGGCTAGGGAGTCTAGAAACAGACCATAAATCAGTGGTCAACCGAGGGACTTCCCTGGTGGCACAGTGGTTAAGAATCCGCCTGCCAATGCAGGGGACATGGATTGGAGCCCTGGTCTGCGAAGATCCCACATGCTGCAGAGCAACTAAGCCCGTGCACCACAACTACTGAGCCTGTGCTGTAGAGCTCACGGCCACAACTACTGAGCCCATGTGCCCCAACTACTGAAGCCCGTGTGCCTAGAGCCTGTGCTCCACAACAAGAGAAGCCGCCACAATGAGAACTCCATGCACTGCAATGAAGAGTAGCCCCTGCTCACCGCAGCTAGAGAAAAGCCTGTGCACAGCAACGAAGACCCAACGCAGCCAAAAATAAAATAATAAGTAAATAAATAAAAATTAAAAAAAAAAGTCAACAGATTTTCACCAGAGAGGCAAACTAATTTAATAGAGAATGAATTGGCTTTACAACTAGTGATGCTAGAACAACTGGGTATCCATATGGAAAAAAGGGAACCTGGATTCTTAGGCTCTACCATGTTGTGTTTTTTTTTTTTTTTTTTCAGGTATTTATGACTTTTAATGTGTGTGAAAATAACAGACATTTACTAACTTTAAATCAATTGAACAATTATGTCTATTGTAGTTGTTCTAAAGGAGAATTGTATTCTCGTTAGCTCCTGTACCATGTTTAAAAAAAAAGAACTCAAGATAGAGCATAGACTTAGATAGTTCTGATTGCTCTTTTAGATAGACTCTAATAGTTGATTTTTTTTTTGTAATCAGAGGATTACATTTTATTGTAATCATGTAATCATAAGGGAGGAGAAGTGTGCTAAATGCTGAGAAGGTAACAGAGGAAGAAGTTGTTTTTTTCTTGATTCTGGACCGTTCTTAACACTGCCCTCTTTTTGTTGGGTAGTAACATAAGCAAAAAGCAAAACCCCAAAGCCATGTTTCTTGGTGGTACCTTCAGAGAGTAGATTTTGGTTCTCCTATTGTCCTCCTCTTCCTCTTATTTTGCAAGTGAATCTCACTTTAGCTTATGCACAGTGCTCAGGAAAAGTTGTCTTAAATCTGGTTTACGTTCATTTAAACAAACCTATTTTAAAATGTACGAGGAAATCCTGACATTTAAATAATCCTGTGGCGTCATGTTAGTAAGCAAGGACTCCTCCTGTTTAGCCAGTGTTCTTCCGGCAGTTCTGTCCTGGGGTTCCGCCCACTGGAGTCTACCTGCCCTCTAATTGGGGTCTGGGCGTGGGGAGCACAGCTGGTGGGCGAGTCCTCACTCAGCTCTCTAATTTCTCTGGTGGCCCCAGGCTGGAGCGCTTCCTGGACTTCTCCCAACCACAGTGTCGGCTCTGTCTTCTTGTGGGCACAAATGTTAGGTGTTAGGTGAAACTTCAGTTCGGTCCCTTCCCCATGCTGGGTTAAGGACTGCTTTGTGACATTGGTAAGAAAGCAAAGTAAGGAATTCATGACTGATGTGAGGAAGGGTGAAAGAAGTTCTCCCTGCACCCCACTTGCCAATCTGTGATGTACAGTGTGGTGTCTTGTCTGCCTCTGTGGAGGGGAGAAATCTGCCCCCTTAGGCATCCTGAACTTGGTCCTTAGGTTAACCCAAGGTCATTGAATGCTTTGAAGCTAATGACATGATGGCTAAGTCAGTGACAGATATAGGACCATTCTTTCCTTTATTTTTTTCTTTTTATTGAACAAATATTTAGAGAGCTTTCACTTTTCGGCATTGTTCTAGGTGGGGGGAACTCTGTGTTGAACAAGACCCATAAAGATCCGGCCCTAATGGAGCTGACATTCTAGCTCCTGGGGTAAAGGTTTCCTGGTGCATTCTCCCTTGTCAATTTCTTGAAGCACTCAGCTCAAATCCAGCCAACCGTGATCTCCCTAAGAGGAAGGGACTTCTCTGTCCTCTGAAATCATTTGTGTGTGTTGCCGGGTCTAAGAGTGTGACATTTGTTACAGCACATCATGTCGTGGCAGTTTCTGGAAGAGCTGAGGCTACCCTCTGGAAAACTGGACCATGTCATACCTCTTTTGAGTGTGGTGGGAGGAGAAGAATGAGGAGACTCTCCAGGGGTGCCTTCTAAGTAGGGAATGTTCAGCAAATATTTATTGAGCAAGTTCATATCTGCATGGGATAATCACACGGGTCATACTACAGAAATGTGATTGCAATCCAACTCTTCAGATGACCTTTTTGAACTCTGAGGAACTCTGCTGAATCTAGGTGAGAGCCCTCCTGCCAGGAGAACTTTTAGTTTGTTTCTGGAGCTTTCTTATAGGAAAGCTCTCCCAAAGGTTGGGGGAGTCAAATTGGCAGTGCGTTTGAAACAAGCGACATTGTGTTGTGACCTTTCCCTGGGGTCTTACATACTTTGACGTGGCAGAAGCAGGCATTGCTCGGTAGTTATAAATAACTATGCAACTGGAGAGTTATGCTCTAGGGCCCCAAGTTAAAACAGCTGATTCCACTTGTATTGTAGAGCCAGAAAAACATCTTTTTGAAATCATGTGTGAGTAGAATAGCATTCAGACAGGATATTAATCTTCCTAGAAATTATACCAGGAAAGCAGAATGCTTCCTTTGAACCCCACACTACCATCCTCTCCACCTCCCCCTGGTTTGGTTTGGTTTTGTTTTTGGCTTGTGTATTTGTTTGTCCATGTAGCATATGTGAAATGAATGAACCACAGATTATTTTTTTGTATTTATTGGTGACAAACATCTTCACTACTCTTTAGCTTAAAAACACTTGCTGAGCTGTGCTTAAGTAACTTAAGGGTCAGCAGGGACCTTAAAACCATTTAATCTAGTGTGTCCTAAAGAACTGACCCATGAATCGTTCTAAAAGTCAACAGGAGAAAAAAATAGTAAAGATACTTTCTATTAAGATAAGTTTATTCAAAGAACTACCATTTATTGAAAGAATATCCTTCCTACTTTTTGGGTTTTAAAATGGCTGTTTTTAATGAAATGATGGTTTGAGGTTGTTTTCTCAAGGGAGGACCTTGAAGACAAAGCTATCAATCAGCCTAGTTTGGGAAGGGTTGGGGATTTTCTGCTGTGAGCTACCGAAGTTTGGTAACCACTCATCTAGTTGAAACCCCATTTGATGCTTGAGTTGTTCTCCTCCTATTGCCAAGTCCCCATCCAGTAGGGGTGTCTGCACTGGGAGCCCCCTGCCCCATGGCTGGTCCTCCTTTCGGCAGCTGTGGCTAGGGTGGGAGAAGAATTGTTGTTCTGTGGACCTTTTGTAATCATAACCCAGGAAAATGCCTGGGAGACAGAGCACAGGTGGGTGGGGAAATGCAGGGTGGGCTTTGGGTGGATGGTTTGATGATTGCCGTGGCCAAAGCAGAAATGCCCATGAGCTTGAGTTAGTGCCACGAGTTAATTGCGTGGTAATTAAATGCTAACATGGTTGATCAGAGGAACTGTGTAATTGAGGCATAATAAAATGTGGCATGCTTAGTAAGCAGTTGAGTTGTCTTCCCAAGGATGTAGCTAGCACCAGGCAGGAGAAGCACAGATGTCTTTAACAAGCTGTTTTTTGCACTGTTTTGCCCCTTTATCTTCTAAGGAAGATAGATAAGATGTTTCTCTAAAGAAAGAGCCCAATCCCCTATCATCCATAACTGAAAACCAGATTCATAATTTTATATGAAATAATCTTTATAGTACTTTGTTTTTGACATGCAGAATGTGTACTTGTTATCCTTAGTGAAATTTCAAGGTTTTCTTTTTTCTTTTTTTTTTGGCTGTAGATTTTTGGACTTTTTTTTTTTTTCACTTCTTATCAGGGAATCAGTAAGATGCCATGTAAATTGTTTATACTGGCTCTCTGAGTAAGCCTTAATTAGTATATTTGATCGAGATAAATAAGTATACTATTTAATCATGGTGGTAACATTAAATACAGTATATGATATTTCCTTCTAGATGAATGAATATTTAAGCCCTGTAGGTGGTCATTGAAGTAAATTTTTTTTTTTTTTTAAAGATGTGGGCAATTTGAAGTAAAAGTAACCAAACTGGTATTAAGTTGAAAAGAAATTTAGGAAATAAGTTATTTTTAATACATTTTAACTTTGTTTTTTTTTTTTTTTAAATATTTATTTATTTTATTTTTTGGCTGCATTGGGTCTTGGTTGTGGCACACGGGCTCTTCATTGTGGCATGTGGGATCTTTCATTGCAGCGCGCGGGCTTCTTTCTAGTTGTGGCACGGGGGCTCAGTAGTTGTGGCGCATGGGCTTAGTTGCCCCGCGGCATGTGGGATCTTAGTTCCCCGGCCAGGGATCGAATCCGAGTCCCCTGCATTGGAAGGTGGATTCTTAACCACTGGACACCAGAGAAGTCCCTAATACATTTTAACTTTGGACAAATGATAAAAAGTAAAATTTTTATAACTTAGTTTACTTTCTTAAATTTCCCTTGAAAATGTGGGTCCAAGCTTTGAGCATGAATTTTTTAGTTAGTGCAAAATTATTTTTAGGCTTATGTTTTCCTTTTTAGATTATTTTCTGTGATACTTTTAGCCCAGTGAAGGTCTGTATATAGCCATTGTTTTCCCCTTCCTTCTGTGAATAGAATATTCTATTACTTCTAATCACTATTCTCTACTTTAGTACTCCTGAATGCACATGTGATGGTAAGAGTGAACACTTTTTTTCTTTCTTGAAGTATAGTTGATTTACAGTGTTGTGTTGTTGTATTTCAGGTGTACAGCAAAGTGGTTGTTATTATACACACGCACATATAATTTTTCAGATTCTTTTCCATTATGGGTTACTACAGGATATCGAAAATAGTTCCCTGTGCTATTCAGTAGGTCCTTGTTGTCTATCTGTTTTATATATAGTAGTGTGTACATGTTAATCCCAAACTCCTAATTTATCCTTACCCCCTTTCCCCTTTGGTAACCATAAGTTTGTTTTCTATGTCTATGAGTCTGTTTGTTTTGTAAATTCATTTGTATCATTTTTTTTGGATTCCACATATAAGTGATACCATATGATATTTGTCTTTCTCTGTCTGACTTACCTCACTTAGTATGATAGTCTCTAGGTTCATCCATGTTGCTGCAAATAGCATTATTTCATTGTTTTTTATGCCTGAGTAGTATTCCATTGTATATATGTACCACATCTTCTTTATCCATTCATCTGTCAATGGACACTTAGGTTGCTTCAGTGTCTCAGCTATTGTGAATAGTGTTGCTATGAACATTGGGGTGCATGTATGTTTTTGAATTAGAGTTTTCGTCTTCTGGATATATGCCCAGGAGTAGGATTGCTGAATCATATGGTAGTTCTATTTTTAGTTTTTTAAGGAACCTCCATACTGTTCTCCATAGTGGCTGTATCAATTTACATTCCCACCAACAGTGCAAGAGGGTTCCCTTTTCTCCAGACCCTCTCCAGCATTTGTTATTTGTAGATTTTTTGATGATGCCCGAATGCCAACATTGAGCAGTGTGAGATGATACCTCATTGTAGTTTTTTTCTTTTTAATTTTATTTTTGGCTGTGTTGGGTCTTCGTTGCTGCGCGTGGGCTTTCTCTAGTTACGGGGAGTGGGGGCTGCTCTTCCTTGCGGTGCGCGGGCTTCTCATTGCGGTGGCTTCTTTTCTTGCAGAGCACAGGCTCTAGGTGCATAGGCTTCAGTAGTTGTGGCTCACGGGCTCTAGAGCGCAGGCTCAGTAGTTGTGGCGCACGGGCTTAGTTGCTCCGCGGCATGTGGAATCTTCCCGGACCAGGGCTTGAACCCATGTCCGCTGCATTGGCAGGCGGATTCTTAACCACTGCACCACCAGGGAAGCCCCTCATTGTAGTTTTGATTTGCATTTCTCTGATAATTAATGAAGAGTGAACACTTTTGTGGATGGATTTACCATAAACCAGGCTCTAATATCAGCATTTTATTATATACTTTTATTTAGCCTTTCTAACAACCCTAGCGTGAACATCCTGTTCTAATCTTCATTTTATAGATAAAGAAACTAAGCTATAGATCAGTTAAGTAACTTGCTTAGGATCCCATAACTACTTAGTGGTGGAGCCAGGATTTGAACCAAGGAGGTCTGGCTGTAGCATCTCTGGTCTTAACCATTACCCTGTGCTTCCTGTCTGCATATACTGGTCATGCTGATAGTGATGGATTTGGCTTTAAGTGGGTCAGGATCTTGGAGTAGCTGCTTTATATAAATAGGCTTTTTTTTCCTGTAAGAATTTACTTTTTTTGGAAAAATGACTCGTGTATGTTAAAATCTCAGTTCAATAGTAGAGCCTATTTGTTTTAGCCAATCATGAATAACAGCATTTGTTACATGTTCTTTCATTGGTAACCTTCTATTTCTGTTATCTTATAAATTTCTAGCTTATAATAATCATAATAAAATACAGACATACCAGTTGACATCTCAAACCTGAGTGAGCAAAATTCCGAGGGGTCTTCTGATAGGATCTGGTTTCCAAAGAATGATTTAGCATTGGGATTCCACTTCTGACTCCGCCATTGGGTGTGGAGTGTCCATCCCCGGTTGGATCCTTGACACGTTTTGCCTGGAACACACATGTTCTAAGACTGGCTCCATTTGGTCCTCTGAGCCCCACCCTGCTAGCATCTCACTGATCCCACAGAGCCAGGGAGGAAAGGGGTTTGGGGGAGCTTGTCAGTTCATGGCCTTTCACATGCCTCCCTTCCCAGCAGGACCGCTGACCGACCAGCTTGCCTTGGCCACTGCCCACCTCCCACCTCCCTGCCTGGAGCTCCCTCCCTCCACTCGGCCTCTTACCACTTGGGCTCCCTCGAAAGAGACAGAGAGAGAGAGAGAGAGAGAGAGAGGGAGGGAGAGAGAGAATACAATGACTTTGATTCAGTGTCCACATCCTGTTTTGTTTCCCAGTAAGAAAAGGAAACATTAAGGCTGGGGTTTGGATAGGGATGTCAGTTTCAAATTTATTCTGTATTTAAAACTCTTAGTTTTGTAAGCCCTGTGAAACAGAGTGTTCTTCGTACATAGGAGAAGTTTTAAGGTTGGAATCCTACCAATAGACCGTATTGTCCTATTCTTTTTGGTGTTGTCACTGGCATTTTTTAAAGCACTGTCCAAAGTGAGCTGGTAAGATATGGTTCCAGGGCCCCAAATGGCCCACTTTCAGTGTCCCTGCTCATGACAGGTCCTGCCAGCCCCTCGGTCAGCACTGGGGATCCACCAGAACACGCTGTCTCCCCAAGGACCCGGGGCAGTGGGTTCAGAAGCACTGGCCCTGTGGTATAGTGACCCAGAGGGTGGGGACACAGGAATACCCTTCATTGACAACCGGGTTCTTGTCCTGGGTCAGAACTAGAGGCTGGTGAATCTGAGATTAATACAGTCTGGATGAACTTTTCACAGTTTGCCATGTTGCATATACTCTTCTAGCCTCTTGATGTCTCTGCATGGTTTGGGTCTGTCATAGCAATGGAAAATTTTCATCTTTTAATGGTGAAATGCCTACATTTCATGGAAAGAACATCATTTCTAGGGCCCTCTGGCTGAGTTTGCTGTGTCTCTTCTCCTTGAGGGGCTCATTTCTGGGCCTCTTGGTTCAGAAATGTCTCCTGGTCAAAAAAACCTTTTTTGTTTCCTACACCTAAGCTTTTCTTTATTCTTGATAACATTCTGATCCTAAGTACCATGGTAACTCTTTTGAAAAAGACCCCGTAAGTGTCACAGAAACATAGTTTGCTGTATAGGCTTTTCATGACTAAACCAACCACTCTGTCTTCCCTATCAAGATGTTTATTGATATACTTCAGAAATAAGATAGTAATTGCTCACAGACATGATTTTCCCTCTCAGATTTTATATTTTCTTTCTTCTAATAGGTGACTTTTGAAATTCTGTAATTGTATTAGCTTGGTAGACATTGAACCAACTATTGATAATTCTTGGCTATTGATAATTCCTCTTACATTAAGGTGACTAAAAAAATTAGGGGATATTTTTTTATGTATGATTTATCTACAGTATCTTTGTTTCTTGGAAGGAGAAACCATCGTACAAAAATCTTCTATACTGCACTGCTGGTTTGGGTGAGCATGTTTGCAGGAGGGTACTCTGTGAACATCTGCAGACGTACATTGCTGTTCTCTCCTGTTTGTATTCATAACAATATCTGTTTCCCACTCACCTAGCCTACAAGATTGAACGCTCAATCTTTCTCAAATCATCCTCTTCCAGCCTTCATTTCAAGACCCTCTGTTATGGACTGAATGTTTGTGTTCTCCCAAAATTGATATGTTGAATCCTAACCCCCAATAGTGATGGTGTTAGGAGGTGGGCCTTAGGGAGGTGATTAGATTGTAAGGGTGGAGCCCTCATGAATGGGATTGGTGCCCTTATAAAAGAGACCCACCCCCCCCACCCGGGCTCCCTAGCTCCTCTCACTATGTGAGGACACAAGGAAGAAGGTGGCCTTCTATGAACCAGTATGTGGAGCCCTACCAGACAACCGAATCTGCTGGTGCCTTGAACCTCCAGTCTCCAGAACTATGAAAAACAAATATTTATGCGACTCAGTCTATAGCATTTTTGTTATAGCAGCTTGAATAGACTAAGATACCCTCTGACTCCTCACTCCCGAATGGATGACATGTAAAGGCAGTTGGCCATCTGAGCCCTTCTCACGAGGGTGGCCTATGTCTTCCTATCTGTGCCTCATCTCCCCATACCACCTCCTGTGTAAAGTACCTCCTCCAGCCAAAGTACCCTTCTCTTCTGCTCTGTAGGCCCGCGTGCCTTCGCCATGTTTTTCCTTTGCTTGCTCTGCTTGTCCTCCTGTCACTAGGCATAGGTATTCACCTCGTTCCCCAAAGCCCAGCTGCAGTGATTCCTCCTTTGCAGAGCCTTCTCTGGTCCACTTACTACCTGCCTGTGAGGCGGTATCTTCCTCATGTCCTTTTGTTGTGTCCTTTTGCTCCTCTGTTGTAAATGTTGGATTTCCTTCATCTTTGGAGAGGCGGTGTCCTGTACCCTGGGGTCAGTGTGGGCAGTTGAGGGAGTGCATCTGATAGCCATGTAGACCTGGGTTCACTTCTTGCTTTTGCCCCTGAACTGTGTGCCCTTGGGCAAGTCATTTAACCTCCAGCTACCCCTCTATGAAATGGCCCATCATTCTTCCCCTGGAGGAGGATTGTGAGAATGAAAGCTGAGATGGGACAGTCAGGTAAGAGGCCTAGCAGAGTGTCCTGCACACGGGAAGCATGCGGTCAATGGCATTTCCTTCCCCAGTCCTCAGTCCAAACAGGGTCTAGAAGCGGCTGTGCGTGAAATTGGTGCTCAGTAAATATTGACCGAATTGCAGGCCCTCCCAGAGCCTGTAGGGTATTTTGCAGCTGCAGAGCAAATTGGCATAAAAGCCTGTAGCCCAGTGTGTGGGAGCTGTGACCCCAGGCTCTATTTCACCGATTTCTGTCTTTATTAGAGATGGAGAATGTTCCAGATCTCTTGTTAACCTTTTCTCCCTCCAGCCCCCCTCATTGAAGCAAAAGAGAAAGATAGTTCCTTGTTAGGGAGCGGGCAGAAACCCCAGTGTTATCTTTGCTATAATTTGGAGGACCTATCTTTCCACTTCCTTGCGTAAACTATGTGCACAGCACATACCGTGACTTGCCCCTTTCCCTCTTGTCACAAATCTCTTGAAGGCTACTAGCCTAATATGCACACATCTCCAATTCTTTCTCAGTTCTCTTCAGTAATTAATTTCCCAGAGGTGCTCTGTTTCTTCCTTGAGAGCAAAACTTTTAAATAGACGATGAGTGAGGTTTTGCTTGCTTTCATTATGTCAGTAGTATGTTGAAAAAAATAACCATAAAACTTCCTCCAACGTGTCAGTGAAATATAATTCTGTTAAAAAGGTCAAATGTGATGCCTTTGAGAGAACTCCCCAGTGATCTCCCTTTAAAAGTGGGTATGATATGTTTGGAACAAAGTTTTAATGCAGCTTTTTTCTCTCAAAGGTCTTTCATAGCTTGTATTAGGCAGATGAGGTTGTTTTAATGAAGAGTGGTAATTAATTCAGAGTAGACATTAGCATATAAACATAATCTGACCTTCAAGTATGTTGAAGAAATGTTCGCAGTTCTGGGCACAGACATTTGACAGAGGGAAGAAGACAGAAATTGTATGTCAGTTTGGTTCAAAACACGGGAATTACTTTTGTGGCAGGCTGTGATGATAATTGAAGAGTTACAGACTTGGAGAGTTGTAAGCTGCCCTTAATCTCTCAGCTGCCCGTAAGTGAGTATTCAACAGGTATTGTCACTAAATAATGGGCATGGCTCATGAGAAGGGTTAAATCAGTTTCTGTCTTTATCCCGTTGGCATGCGGGGTTAACAAACTGGGGAAGCGGAATCTTTCACTGAAGGGAGTGAATAAGCAAGATGCATTTTGTTATGTACCTCATTTACATTGCGGAGAGCAGAAATGTAAGTTGGAAACATTTTAGGGGGTGGAGCAGGTCTGGTGCAAAGGCATAGACCTGGAATGTAAGAGCATGTGTGCCTTTGAACTCTCCACGTCTGTTTTCTCAAATGATGATGCTGGGTTAGCGAAGACCTCAGGCCCATTTGAATGCTGTGTTTACTTCTCTGATTTTTGTGATCTCCTATTTATTTCTATGTGGTAGGTGGCTGGCCACAGTGACCCTCTCCCAATAAAATTCTGACCCCTGAAAAAAGGAAATATATTGTGTCAGTTAGCTAATGCTACTTTTAGCGCAGCATTGTGTGGGAGATTGATCCGTGTCATTGTTTGTATCGCAAGTTTGTTCATTTTTATTGCCATGTAGTAACCCGTTGTGTGTATATATACTATAATGTATCCATTTTACTGTCAGTGGAATCGTTTCCAGACTTTGCCTGTGCAAGAGCCAGCGACTGTAGTCTTGTTTTCTGGTGCGCCTGCCCACAAGAATTTAAGCTTTCTCTTTTCCCTTTTCTTTGAGATATAACTATTGCAGGGTCCTACTATTTGTCGAATTTAGTAAACTTTCTGATGAGTATTCTCACTTGAGGAAGGGATGCTTAGAAGCTTTGCAGGATTGTTACATAGAAGTGATCCTTAACTTTATCTGTGTAGACCTGCTACCAGCGACTAAGTGATTGGTGTTATAGAGAGAACTCTACGTGGTTTCTGGTTTATATTATCTTCACTTTAACTGCCCTGTATACATGTTTGTTTGTGTTTTCATATCAGACCCCCATGAATTCTTTTGGCAGTGGTGAGATCCTAAAGTATAAATAAATCCAGCAAACATACTTGGTGTTCCTCTTGTAGGCACTCTTTGCCTATCTTTTGTGTTCGTTGGTCTTGCCCATACCAGCCAGGCTTGTGACATGTCGCTTTCCTACAGTGCCTTACTGAATCCCGTGCTGGTAAAGTCCTCATTCAACAAGCTCCTAAGTGGAGATGGCAGCTCCAATATGACATGGCTGTGACAAAACTGAACTCACAACAAATCCCCAAACCGAAGACATTGGAGGACGCGCCTCCACCTTAAGGATGATCCAATCCAACCAGCTCCTTCTATAGATGGAGATGTGGGTTTAGAGAGAGAGAAAGAGACGTGTCCATATAGAACCCGTGTCTTTTTTTTTTTTTTTTTTAATTTTATTTATTTATTTATGGCTGTGTTGGGTCTTCGTTTCTGTGCGAGGGCTTTCTCCAGTTGTGGCAAGTGGGGGCCACTCTAAATCGCGGCGCGCGGGCCCCCCACCGTCGTGGCCTCTCTTGTTGTGGAGCACAGGCTCCAGACGCGCAGGCTCAGCAATTGTGGTGCACGGGCCTAGTCGCTCCGCGGCATGTGGGATCCTCCCAGACCAGGGCTCGAACCCGCACCCCCTGCATTGGCAGGCAGATTCTCAACCACTGCACCACCAGGGAAGCCCAGAACCCGTGTCTTTTTCTGCTGCTCATGTTGCAGCTTGTCTTCAACTATTGCTGTTTATTGGCTGAAGGTAAGGCAGTATTGAAAGAGGGCTTGATGTGCTCACAATTTATTATTGGTTTTGGCCAATGAAAGCTTTTTAAAAAATGAGGTCCAGAATAATATGTGATTTTCTGTTCTCTCCTCTTGGCAAGTGACACACAGCATCCTGCCCTCCTTGGTTTATATGCTTAGTGTTTTTATGTGGGTCATAGGTTTATTTTGGTCCTAATCACATTACACTGACATCTAGTTAGTTGTGCTCTTCCACCTGAAGAATTCTAAATTTCACTTGAGATTTGTTTTGACTACAAATAAGACAAAATGTATCTGTCAGGTGAGGGAACAGGCTCACTGTATAGAGTTGTCAGTAACCTATAATTATCTCAAGTCCTTTGATTTCAACCTTGGATGCATGCTTGCTTTTAGACAGCTGCTTCAGCCTGGAGATTTCCCCCTCTCCCCCCTTGTTTCATTTCATTCCATGGCTGAAGGCCCAATGTCCATCTGCCTTTGGTACCATCACCCAACCTCTGCCTGCCTGGCTTAATTCGTCGGAAGCTCTGGTAGGCAGGTGATCAATCTTATCATTACTTATTTGCCTTATGCCATGCAATCATTCTTAGTAGCTGTGCCTCGCATCATTAGGTTGGTGGAAAGGTATTTTTGAGCTCTTTGTGGAAGATTTCAGGTAGGAGGTGAAGTGAGCAATTGTATGATAAAGAGGCAGGATACTATTTTGATAAACTTGGGTCTGAGTCTTCTTGCAATCGCGTAGATTGAATAGAGAGTTTCGTTTGGACCATCAAGTGATGGTATTGCTCTGTGATGCTGGAGATGGGAAGACAGTGGGGAGCCACTCCCTCCCTTTCCCCACTTGGGAAGCTCCTCACTGGCCCTGTTTCATCGAAGATCAGTGAATAAGGGTGAATGAGCTGATGAGATTTCAGTGGAGGAGGCCGTCTCTGCAGCCAAGGACGGTGAGAGGTTATGTTCCCAGCTTGGAGTATTCTTAACCCTCCCCCTCCTCCTGTTCTGTACCTCCAGTGTCCCTCCTTTCTGTGCCTGTGCCTTTCCTCTTGTCTGTCTGTCCCTCTTTACTGCTCCATAGGCCCACTCCTCTCCGTTTGTCCTGTCCTTTTTCTTCACACCCCAAGTTGCTGTGAACGGAAAATCACAGTAAAGTTTGAAATATTTGTTCTACTTGGACTAAAATGTGAGGTTTCATGTTTTTGTTTGGAAAATGGCTGAGTTAAATTGTTACAGAAACAAAGATACCCCAAGCAAAGTTGTGCCTGGTTGTCTTTTTCAATTTGTTAGGGGTTGCAGTTATTTACCCCAGTCTCTCCTAAGGGCCCTGGAGAAAAAAGGATGGTACTTGCTGTTTTGTAATGAATCTGAATAGTTATTCCTTGCTCCAGCATTTTAATTGTGTGCCTGTTTTTTGCTTGTTTGTTTGTTTTTTGTTTTTTTTTTTAAGCAAAAGTAATTTTGTCATAGAGGTTGTTTGAGGACTCTACTTACATTCTAATTTTTTAAAAAAATAGTCGCATATACTGTTAATATTGTTATAAGAGAATTAGGAGCTTTGTGTCTTACCGCATTACCCGGCCTGAAAACAAACATGTTAACTCTTATATGAAACATACTGATTTGATGTACAGTGGTTTACTGGACTTGTTGAGGAAACATTTCCTTCCTCTCTTTCTTTTTGTTAATGAAACAGTTATGAGAGACTCTATAGCCCTGTTCTAGCTTTCCTACTTACTTATTTCATATCCCTGCACATGTTACTTCAACTACTTAAACCTCAGTTTTCTCAACTGAAAAATGGGAGTGATGGTTTTTCCCATCCATAAGGTTGCTATGTAGAGTGAGAGTGTATATAAAGCACTTACTTTGGGCCCAGCACATGGTGAGGACTCAATAGATGTTGGCTCGCAGCACTCCTTTGTGGTTACTTGGCTCCTTCCTGCCTCAAGCACCAGGGCTTGGGGAGGTAGGGAGAGTGTAGCATCTGAAGACAAACTCAAGTTCAGAGTTTAGGTCACTGGTGTATGATGTTAGGTAAGATTTTAAACATGTCTGAACCTCAGGTACTTCAACTGAAAATTAAATTCCTATCTGCCTCATCAGTGTTTTGAGGACAATGTAAATTGATGATGATGGCTTATTAAATAAGCTTAACCTTGGAGTGGGTTAATGCATGGAAAAGTATGGTACACAGCAGAGAGCTACTGTTAGTGTGGACTTTTGAGCGTAGGATGGAAGCATAATGCTGAAAGAATAGATAATAATATTAAAGATTTATTGAGCACTTACATGTCCCACACAGAGTTTGAAGTGTGGTTAGAAGTATCAACTTATTTCATAAGCTTCCTAACAATTCTGAGGTAGTTACTACTGTTTCCACATTACAGTAAATGGTTAAGTGTCTTGGCCAAGGTCACAGAGCTATAAGTGGCAGAGCTGGGTGAACTCGGTCTGCAGGCTCCAGAGCCCACAGTATGGACCACAGAGCTGGGGTTTTTAAGCCAGGTGAACCCTTCCCTGACTGTATTTTTTTTTTAATTAAGTTTTATTGGAGTGTGGTTGCTTTACAATGTTGTGTTAGCCTCCACTGCACAACAAAATGAACCAGCCATACACATATCCCCTCCCTTTTGGGCTTCCCTCCCATTTAGGTTACCACAGTGCATTAGGTAGAGTTCCCTGTGCTATACAGTATGTTCCCATCAGTTGTCTATTTTATACATAGTATCAATAATGTATATGTGTCAATCCCAGTCTCCCAATTCCTCCCACCCAACCCCTCTCCCCCTTGGTATCCATACATTTATTCTCTACGTCTGTGTCTCTATTTCTTCTTTGCATATAAGATCATCTGTACCATTTTTCTAGATTCCACATATATGCATTATTATATGATATTTGCTTTTCTCTTTCTGACTTACTTCACTCTGTATGACAGTCTCTAGGTCCATCCACGTCTCCACAAATGACCCAGTTTCATTCCTTTTTATGGCTGAGTAATATTGCAGTGTGTATATATATGTACCACCTTTAACCATTCCTCTGTTGATGGACATTTAGGTTGCTTCCATGTCATGGCTATTGTAAATAGTGCTGCTATGAACATTGGGGTGCATGTGTTTCTTTGAATTATGGTTTTCTCAGGGTATACGCCCAGTAGTAGGATTGCTGGGTCGTATGGTAGTTCTATTTTTAGTTTTTTAAGGAACCTCTGTACTGTTTTCCATAGTGGCTGTATCAATTTACATTCCCACCAACAGTGTATGAGAGTTCCCTTTTCTCCACACCCTCTCCAGCATTTATTGTTTGTAGCTGACTGTACTTTTTATATAAAAGGTAGACATTACCTAAACTGTCGGGGATGCTGGCCCAGCATCCTTGAGTGAGGGTAAAGTATTTCTCACTTAGTTGGTAAATATCTCCTAAATATTCATAGGGATCAAGTCAATAAAATCTTGGTCTGGGCCAGGTTGATTTTTTTTTTCCCCCTATTACTGCTTACACCCTTACTTAAAGCTGCATCCCGAGTGGCTCATAAATGAGACACTGAGGGACTTTGCTTCCTGTGCATTTTCAATATGAATCATTAGCAGGAGATGATGATAGCATATTAAATATACTTAACCTTGGAAGTTCTGCCTCTTTGCAAAATGGAGAATTGGGAATTGATGATTCCAATATTCTCCTACCTCCGGAAGCTGATGCAGGGTGTGCTAGCTGCTAGAATCAGGCCAGGAGGCAAAAGGGATGGAAAAAAAGGGAAGTGTGTCTTATCAGTGGTATAGAAGGAGTATAATTTGTGGCAGCTAATTTCTGTTTGGATGAAGACTATAAAATTGGCTTCACAATTCTCAACAAAGCATAGTCTCTGGAAAGGGAGTGTGTTAGTTGCATGTGAAATTGAAATTGTATTTCTAAGAAAATATTCCTGAAGTTCTTTTTGTTTGTTTTTGTTTTTAAGTCATTAGTGTCTATAAAAAGGAAAATGAGTCAGGAACTGAGGAATATAATGCCATCTTTCTTTGGGAATCTAAAATCTTTATCACTGTAGAGTTGTATGCTCCCAAATTTGTGTTTATTAATTGTTCCTTCTGAGGAGAAATGATACATGCCTATCTACCTGCTGTTTGGAAGAACCTGAAATTTGACCCTGATGTGGAAGATACAAGAACCAAGTAATGTTTACATGTGCAGAAGTGTATGTACATACACAGGCACACAAGCTTCCTGAAGTGGCTGAACAGATAACCCTCATAGTTTCCATCTTGAATGCACAGGAAATACAGAATTGTGAGTAGCTTTTATTTCTTACCACCACCCTCCGCCCAGCCCTGATGGCAGTAGAACAATAAATCTAAGTCTTCTTTCTTTAAAACAGAAATTGTAGCCACAGTGCAGGGACCGAGGAGGTGGATGGAAAGATGACCATATATGTTGTTAAGTGGGAAAAGGAGCAACAAACTGCAGATTTAAGAGTTTCAGTATGCAGTTAATAGTAAGATTGCATGGATCTAGCAATTTTAGAAGTTGTGCTTCTTAGCAGGATTGAGGGATGTGGTCTGGGCAAATAACCTGCCATTCTGAGCCTGTCTCCTTGTCCATAAAGTGGGTTAGAAATACTCGCCTCATAGGGAAGTTACAAAGGTAAAAGCCAAATGGTACGAGGTGGAGAGTTAGAATTGTACCTGGAATACAGCAAGTGTTCAGTTAACGGTAGTTTTCATTGGCATGGAAAATGCTTGGAGTAATGTTTGTCAAACTGTACCCTGGGGTTATTTTGTTGGAGGGTGGGGAACGGGGATGGAATGAAGTTTGAATTTGTTTTACCAGCATGTTAATGCCTTTGTTAGCTGGAAAATAAAAGCAGAAAGTTTAAAAAAAAAATCTGAGGGAGATTGATTTATAAAGTCATCTCTGTGATGGCTGTCTTTTCACTTGCCCTAGTTTGTTTTGCTAGAGAACTTTTAATTTTGTATGTAGTTGTCTGGTTTTTGAGAAGAGTGTGTATGTTTAATTCCTTCCATACTTAGTCCTTGCCAGACTGAAGGGTTAAATTAGAGGCTCTTTCCCTGTGACTTGCATGGAAAGAGGGAGAGAATATCCCACTTAAAGCCCTTACCTCCATCTTTTTCCTTAAACTATCGTTCCTCATGTAGATTGATAGTGAAGTGTGTCTGGTCCTTTGAATTCCGGGCCAGAGATGCTAAATTAGCATGCCCAAAGCTTGAAGGGAGAGGTGATCATATGTAGTTTTTGGTTGCACGGAAGATCACATCCCACTCGTCTCTCTTCCGTCTCGCTGAGTTTATCATGTCTCTGCAGTGGTTTTGAGGAAAGCAAAGGACGGCTGATGTGGAATGTGGGGGGCCCTGGAGTCGGATTAGCAGGGCCACACTTGTGGACGTGTGAATTGAGTGGTTGACACTGGTGACACTGGTTTGACAAATGGTGGTACGACTCTCAAGGAGAAAAGAAAGCAGGACGTGTAAGTGGCTGACATTATCTCCCTCTGTTTTAGAGGAAACATATCAAGAAAGAAGAGAATCTGTTAGTAAATCCTGTTAAATTTTTTCTGTTCCTGTGTTTGACACACTGTGCAGTCGGTTGGTTTCTGCGTTTCGAGGGATTGGTTTCTTAGTAAGCTTCTTTTAGGCTGCGCTGGTCTGTTTATCAAGTTCTTGTGAGTGTGACTCAATGAGGTTGTCAAGGTGCCGCCCAGCTAGCATGTGGGCAGCTCTGTGCTGGCTTCCCCAGCAGCGGGACTGAACGCCCTCCTGCACACCCCATGGGCTTTCTGCAGTTACCTGTTGCTAATGAACCTGGAGGTAAAAACCTTTCCTCAGGAGTTGTTTTCCAGCGGCAGGGGTTATTTTGTTATGTTTTAATTATTTTTTTTATTTTAAAGCAAATCTCTGCCTTGCTAACCCCTGACTGAGGTTTTCTAAGAATGTTCTTCTGTTTGGCCATTTTGCTTGCTGGTTTGTTCTGCCTTTTCTTGGTATTTTCCTGCAGCTGACATTTTCAGGACAGAATGAGTCCCAAGTGTCAATTTCAGAGTTCAAAAGCCAGAGAAGAGAACTGCATCTTCTCCCCCTGATGCGCAGTTAACTTTGACTCTGGCAGAGGTTTGCTCACCCCGCTGGGATGGTAGAATGTTGTAGAAGTTTGGAAGCTGCTAATCGAATGAATGGTCTGCCCTGAAATTGTTTTCACACGTACTCCCCTACTCTCCACCTCCACCCAAAGTATACACATACATGCAATTCTGTGGATCCCGGGGCTGGAATAAACCGTCACCCGCAATCGGCAGTTCAGATACTAATTCTTGCGTGCTTTGAATTTACCAAGTGTTTCTTAGAACTAGAAGTTTATGAAGTACATAATTGTGCAGCTGTTTCAACAGAGCCCTCAAGCCAGCGGCAAGGGGAAATAAACCCCAGAGAGAACAAGCTAAACCGGGCAATTGCAGTTAGGTTGGGGCCGGTGGCATGCCCAGCTGCCGTGTGACTTGACATACTCAGTGAGGTATGGACCGGGTGGTTTTCTCCTGTACTTCCCCAACCGTGAAAGCCCTGGAATAAACACTTGATACATCTGCCTCCTCCCGAACCCCATCCTGCAACCTGATGGATACCAGGTCAGAGCGTTCTATTTCCTTACTACTTCCTAGCTGCATGATCTTAGGCAAGTCATAGACCGTTTTATTAGTAGCTAGCATTTCAGAGCGGGCACCACGCTAAGTGTATTATATGCTCTTTCTTACTTAATCCTCTGAAGAACTTCTTGAGGTTCGAAGTATGTTTTCTTTTTATGGATGAGAAAACTGGGGCTTTGAGCAGGTTACGGAGTTAGGAGACCCAAGTCTGTACAGACTCTGAAGCTGCCTGCAAGCTATAAATCTGCAACAGTGTAAATCTGGAATATATAATAATTCTAAACTTGTTTGCCCTTAATATATAGCTTTTCATATATGTGTGTACATTTGTAGAGAGAGTAATAATTGGCCAAATCTCAAAGGGAAAAGTTGACAAGTCCATTGGCATAGTGGGAGAATTTAACACCGATTTCCCAGTAATTCATGTATCAAACGGGTGGACAATAAAAGCAGTGAAGAATATAGAAGCTTAATGTAGTGGACATGTATAAAACATAGCTCCCATACCTGGAGCATACTTATTTTCAAGCACATATGGAACATTTATGAAAAGTGACAAGGTGTACTCTTCAATAAATTTTAGAGTCAGTGTCATTCAGGCTACTTAACATCAGAACCACTTAAGTGAGAAAGTAAAGATAAAAAGGCAGGTAAATGGTACAGTGCTCTGTGATTGTGAGATGCTCTTCAATCCCTTTCCCATGTTGAGCATCCAGACCCAGCTAGGAAGAGCTCAGCCTTGGGGGGCTAACCTGGCAGCAGGGCGGTAGAAAAGCGAGCCTGTTGTGGACCACCCCAGGGTTACTGGGCATTAGATGCTGGTCCTCTTTCCTTTTGAGGGGCCCAGGATGGAGAGTTGTTTGACATGGGACCTGCTCTCTGCTTCCCAATTAGGCATTTTGTGAACATAAATTCCTACCCTTCCACTCTCTTAGGAGGGAGAGCCCTTAAAACCACCTGGGATTCCTTGTTTATGGGAATTCCAGGCTGTTCCAGCATTCCTGTGCCCTGATAACGTAGCCTTTTCAATGCTGGGAAATTAAAGCCTCTTGTTGCTACATACATTAAAATCACTGCCTTTCAAAAAGCTGTGAATCAGAGCTTTGTAAATGGAGGATTTTATACTGCAAATTTTTCTGTTAATGTAGTAATTCTCATTCTCAGAGGGACGTGTGTGTGTGTGTTTGTGTGTGTTTGTAGGAAGCTGTCTTGGTTCCTGTTGGAGTGAGTGGTGCTTGTAGCAGTGTGGCATAGAGAGAAGGTCTTGAGCTTGAGAGCCAGGGAGAGTGGTGTCACTGGGGATAATGGCCAATTGAGGGAAAAGAATCTGAAAAAGAATATAATATATATATATGTATGTGTATACATACACACACAAAACTGAATCACTGTGCTGTACACCTGAAACTAACATGACATTGTAAATCAACTATACTTCAATTAAAAGAAAAAAGCCTATTGCTTCTCCTCTCTGAGCCTCAAACAGGGCTTCAGAAACCTACCTGGAATTAGACTCACAAAGGATAGATGAAATCATGTATTTTAGACAGCTGTGTGCCTAGCATATAGTAAGTGGCAGTAAATGATTCTTGTTGGGATTATTGTCACCTACAACTTCATTGATTCAGACTCATAGCTTTAGAATTTGCAGTCACTTGGGTTGTATTCATATATGCATTACATGTTGGCTCTTCTTCACTCATTCCTACAGGTATTTGAGAAACTGTGGTAGGATCTAGAAGTTCAAGTTGGTTTCTGCTATCTATGATGAGTCTCCTAAGCAGATGAATAGAGAGGAGCTTAGAATCAAAGGATTTTAAGTTGCAAAGAATCTTCCTCCCTTCATTTCTTTACTTGAGAGGGTGGAAAAAAGGACCACAGTGTTCAAATGATTGACCTCAAGTCATGAAGTTAGCTAGATAGGACAAGAATAATGTTGTAGTCATTGCCTCGGTTACCAGCATAGTACCTGTGTGTGTTAATTCATGTCGTAACATCTTTATGAGGATGCTGCTGCTATTCCAATCTTACAAGTAAGGAATCTGAGGCTTAGGGAATGTACATCACTTGGTTAAGGTCACGCAGCTCCTGCCCTGTTCTGTCTGGCTGCAGACCTCGCCCTCCTATCCAGAGCCCTGCGCTGCTTCTTTGGTGTGTTTAATCTACTTAATTAAGTTGCTAAAGCCAGCCATGTGTCCTTCAGCGAGGGATCTTCTTGTACAAAGTGAGGGTCATGTGCAAAATGTTCTCAGATCTCCCTGAAATGTATACCAGTCTCTTAGAGATGATTTAAAACCAGCCTGGGATTAACTTGTACATACAGATTTATGTGACTTGGTTCTACTAGAATTTATTGAATACATCCCCATGTTCGCTTCTGAAATGGGGTCATTCACTAGGTCCCTGGGCACCTCCCACCCGCTCTCCCCCAGTCACATCTTCTCAGGTCATTGGCAGGATTGTACTTGAGGTTAGTCCAATTTCTCTTCTGTGATTAATGTTAGAATTATTTGATCTTTTCCTCAGGTACCAGAAATGGGTGAAAATTTACTGCCATCACCCATTTCTTGCCAATTTTGACTGCTTCTACTTTGTTGCCTTATATTACATCTTCAGGAATAGATTGCCATATCCTTGCAGAAAATGAGACACTTGCTTAGACTTGGGGCTGTTTTGTCTGGAAGGACCCGTAGGGTAGGTGAAGGGATGAGGAGACCAAGTCCCAGAGAGGGGATGTCCCCACAGACACTGCTGGTCATCAGTGGCGCTGGGGCCAGTGATGCTGTGCTCATCATCACCCAGGTCCTCACCACACTCCTGCCTTTAGTTCAGGCCTTCAGCCAGCTCCCCCCACCCCTTCCATGCCAGCCTGCTGAGGAATTCTGATCGTCTATTGGTCAGAGCTCTTTGCGGTGTGGTGTTGGATCCACAACTGGAGGCTTTAGTCTTGCATTAATGGTGGTCGTGGGGCATGAAGGGATGACTGGGAGTCAGCAGTGGTATGGTTGGTCATGTAGATTGTTTGCACATTTATTATTTTTTCTTATACAAGTGATGCACTCAAATAACAAACCTAATAGGCAAAACAGTTAAGGAAAACTATTTTCTGATGACTATGGAAACATGGGTGCCTCTCCCTTAGCCGTGCACACAGGCACATGTATAGCCGTCATTCTCGCACACTTTGACCCTTGGTTTGCACACATGCATCCCTGGGACTTTGCTTTTGCAACTCTTCCGAGTCCCCTCTGAGACCCAGTGAAGGCGACTCCAGGCCCCAGTTCAGGCCTCGGCTCTGGGGTGGTTGGCTGGTCACAGGTCCCAGGGGCCCTTCTCTCAGTGGGTTAAGAGGCATTTTCCTCTGCTGGGCAGAATCCCCTGGAGATCTTAAAAGTGTCTGCCTCCAAATAGAAGCAAAACTTGTAAAATCTCATGTAGCCTCTGTCAGCTTAGGACACTGGCCCAAATGGATGTCTCCCAGACCCTGTCCCAAGTGATCGCTATTTCTGTTGGTGAGTTTGGAAATATTCTCTTTGTGTGAGAGGTAATGGAGGGGTTACAGAAACTGGGTCCTGTTCTCAGTGAGCTCCTTACAAACAAGCCTGTGTGTGTACAGATAAGTGGTGAATCATTAAAAAGTTAGGCTATAGAGTGTAACAAGACTTAAGTGTATGTGTGGGCATTGACGTATGTGTGCACCTATATACAATCTATCTGTGGAGTCTGTTAGAGTCTATATGTGTATCTACAAAATACACACTTGCATATGTGTACAGGTACATACACACACATGCGTGGTACCAAAGACACTCTGAGCCATGAGTTTCCCTTTGATGCTTGGGAAAGCCTCCAAGGGAAATTTTGGGAGCATGGGCCCTGGCGGGTGGACTGGATTTTGGATTGTAGGTGAGAATACATATGGTAGCTACTGGAATTGGGAAAGATGTCAGGCATTCGTTGCTAGAATCTGGAGTTTTCTCTGGATTCCCCACAGACCATTTGAAGTGATGATGATTTGAGCAAGGCTTGGCCTTCTGTGGGATGTCCACTGGTGTTAGTGTGACTTCCCTCGTAGAGTCCTGCCTGGGTGAGCTGGGACCTTGTCCTTGTACTGCTGGTCTGGGGATAAAAATCCCAGGGCTTCTCCCTCAGGAAACCATTGACCTATATTGTGGGTGTTAAAGAAAAGCCCACCTGGCTTGTTACCTGTTCTGGGGTGGAGGTGTTTGAGCAGGGCAGGAGGGTCACTGGACTCTCAGATTAGTAACAGCAACGTCTGTCATGGGCAAAGATGGTCTCACTCCCTTGGGGAAATAATGGTAAGTCAATCCCAAAGATGAACGTGTGCCTTGGGAACTTGGCAGGAAATTCCTTCCATGTTACTCCCACAATGGGGCAGGCAGATTCTCTCTACAGATGGTATTTTGACCTGGAGCACATGGAGACCTCTTCCTGAATGTAGTAAGGCTTTTTTTTTCTTTTTTTTAAACATCTTTATTGGAGTATAATTGCTTTACAATGGTGTGTTAGTTTCTGCTTTATAACAGAGTGAATCAGCTATACATATACATATATCCCCATATCTCCTCCCTCTTGCGTCTCCCTCCCTCCCACCCTCCCTATACCACCCCTCTAGGTGGTCACAAAGCACCGAGCTGATCTCCCTGTGCTGTGTGGCTGCTGCCCACTAGCTATCTATGTTACTGTAGTAAGGCTTTAACTCGCAATTCCTGGGCTGGCTTTTGTCTGGCAGTTCTGGTCAGCCTCTTTTTCTCAAAGGGAAAAATGTGTTTTTGATGATAAAAGTACAAAATGATCATTACTGAAAGTATTGTAAAAACAGAAGAATAAACTATTATTCTAAAACCCACAGCAACTCTTAGTATTTTGATAGAGTTCCTCTTAGTCTTTTTCTCTGTGCATCTTTAAGTTTTTAATTTTGCCAGATTATGAAAATAACACATGTGGAAAATATAAAATTAAATCACATGCATATATTATTTACCCTGGAGATACCTGCTGTTAACATTTTAGTACATTTCTTTAATGTTTTCCTTTTTTTTTTATAGATGGATATGTATATATAGTTTTCCTGCAATAAATTAGGATATATTTCAAATACTTCATATCGTGTTCAATTTTATATTTTCATTTTTCAATTAATATTGACAATGCTTAGGTTATGATGCTATTTTGAACTGTGTAAATGTAGTTTAAATTGATACGTAATTTACGTGGATATATCAAAATTGACCTAATCAGTTCCTGTACATCTTTGTACAGAAAGATTTTTCAGTGTTTCAGGATGGATTATCAGTAGTGGAATTACATGGGTTGAAGGAACGTTTTTTAGAGCTTTTAACATACACTGTCCATTACTACTGAAGAGAAATGTGGAGAGAGCTCTGACTACAACTTCATACTCAGTTGGTCTCTTCTCCCTCATTCCATCCCCAGTCCCGGCCTCCCCTACCTCTTTCGGTTATTTTCTTATTTTACTTAAAAATTTTTTGACTTAGCCAGTACATGCATGGAAGGCAGATATGTGGGGAGAGTAATTATCCTTCCTACTTCTGTCTCTTGGACACCAGTTTCCTTGCCCAGAAGGAACCGTCTCTCATATTCCATAATCTATTTGCCTATTCACTCCTGGATCCACTAGCTGGACAAATGTTAGCAGTCTTCCAAGTAGACAGTGCTTCATGAGACAGGGAAGAAGTAAAGAGCCCCAGTAATTGGATTTTCTCCTAAATGTATCAGAACAATACATTTTGGACAAATTGGGAGGCTTCCCAGTTGAACAGATTTTTAACAGTATCAAAAGAAAGATTTTGAGTATTAGGTAATGCTGTGGTCAAGATGTTTTTCTTTTTAACACGAGTCTACGGTTCATCCTGTTCTGACACCTCTGAGAAGAACTTGCCTATGTAAACATGGTGTGTTGGCCAATATATGTCTGGCAGTGCTGGTTTGGTCAGGGAGTAGAGGTTTATGAGAATTAAATCTCTGATGCCTAGGTTTCCTAACTTGATATGTAGAAACTGACTTCTAGTTTCTTGTTTGGCAACCTCTTTTTTGGGAATTATATTTGTGATTTTTGTAGGGACATTCGCCTGTATTCTTAGGAGGCACAAGTTCTAAACCTGTCTCTGCCGCTAACTTAGGCTCTGCGGCCCACAGCCCTGGGCCTTAGTTCCATCCTTCGCTCCATATAAGCTCCTAGAGGACAGAGGCTTGTCTGCCCTACTCACTGCTAGGTTTAGTGCACAGGCTAGGTTCTCAGTAACTATCTGTTGAATGAACGTGGGACTTGGTCAGCACCCATGCTTCTTAAACTTTTATGTGCGTTTGGATCACCCAGGTTCCTGTTAAGATACTTTCTGACCCAGCAGGTTTGGGGTGGGGCCTGAGGTTCTGCATTTCTAGCCAGTTCTAGGTGATGCCTATGGTGGTTTGTGCATCACTTTGAACAGCAAGTTTCTAGACATCTGTTCTGTGATCTGTAGAAATCCTTGTAATTTATTTCTCAAGGTCAGTTTCTAAACACCAGCTGGTTCTTTGACCAGCAGTCTCGGGCCCTACCTGCCTTGACCTAAGGACTGTCTGGATCGTGGTTTTCGTGTCTCTGACCATTTATTTAGTTCACATTTCTTTAGAACATTGGTCCTCCAAGCAGTAGCAGCAGCATCCCCTGAAAATTGGTTCCAAATGCAGATTCTGGGGCCCCACCCCAGACCTCCTGAATCAGACGCTCCAGGGTAGAATCAGCAGTCTATTATAATCAGCCATCCAGGGGATTCTGAACACAACTGCACTGCTTTAAAACTTGTCAGCAGGTTTTGAGGCAATTTAGTACGCTACTAGTGGATATCCAGCCCCTCTTTTATTTGGCTTATGGATCATGCCAGTGTCTTGAAACCTAATGAAAGTTGATAGAAAAAAAAATTTGGAAACTTGGGTAGATGATAGTGGACTTCCCTGGGTGAGTGGAAGGTAGGTGCAGATGTGATTCACTGGTTCAGAGCCACATTTCTATGGATATGTGTTAATAAGATCACTTTTGCCCGTGTCCTTCCTCTGGGGAATTAGGAGACATGGCTGCCCATTGGAATCAATGCCCGTGGGGTTTTTTAAACTATTGATACTTGGAGACTGATGTGATTGATCTGGGGCGTAGCCTGGGCAGCAGGATTTTGAACAGCTCTTTGGCTGGTTTTTAATATGCTAAGATTAAGAATTACTAGGTTAAATAGATACATCATTTGATTTTTTTTTCCTCTGTATGTTTTAAATTTATTTTTAATTTCCATACAATAACTCTTTGTGTATATGTATGAGTTTTGACAAATGTAGAGTCATGAAATCACCACTGCACTCAAGATTCCTAGCATTTGGTTTTCATAAACGCACTTCTGGAGTTTTCCTCTTTAACATGACAAACCGGAAACACATGGCATTCTCTTGATGTGTATTATTACCCTTGCTGTTCTTGCTGTTACTGTCTGAAATCCCACATCTTTAAATAAGTGAAAATTTCAAAACTGTTTCCTAACTCTTAATTGCTGTGCAATTTGGAGACCTTCTTAATCAGTGGTTTGCAGTGTTGGAGAGCTGCACCCCAGGTCACACCCCAGACCAGCTAGACAGAATCTCTAGAGGAGGCCCAGGCATTGGCCTTTGTAAAGCTGCCCAGGTGTTACTAATGGGCAGTCAGGCCCAAGGACCACTCCTCTGATTCTCCCGTAAAGTACCTCTGGGTGAAAGGTCATGGTTCTTATCAAAGACGTAGATGCTTCTGACATTTCATTTTTCCTTCTGTGGCACCAATTTGGGTGCAGTTTTGAAAAGAATTCAAGGAAAATGACTTCTTAGAGCTTACTGATTGTTCATCAACTTGATATTTTCACTTACTTGCGGTGAAATACCGTCGACTGGTACAACACGTTGGTTTTGTCTTCCCTCTGTGGGGCCTGTGAGCAGCATTGTAATTGTGCAGATCGTAATCATGCAGCCTGTGCAGCAGTGCTGGGGAGGCTGTCTCAGTGATGTCCCAGGCTCACATGTGCTTTCATTGTGGGAGTGAGGGAAGTGATGGATGGCTAGGGCTCTGTAAAGTCAGTGGAATGCTTTCCCGACTTACCTGTTTCCAAGAATAGATGCTGTAATTGCAGTTCTTAAAAAGCGTTTTCTAAATAAGTAGTATTCAGGGAACACCTTCTTCTCCAGGACTAACAGCTCCTTGGTATTCAGGGGTTAGGGGCTAATCTTCCAGCAGTGCTTCTTTAGTCCAGAAGCTGAACAAGCTCACCCAGAGGTGCTAGCTCCTGGAAGGTGGAGTAATGCCACATTTTACATGACGTTTCTAAAATTCTTTAAAGAAGATGATCTCATGGGATGCTTAGAACGAACTCATTTTACAGATAAGGAAACTGAATCTCAAGGGAAGAAGGGATTTACTTCCTCAGTCCCTCAGCTGGTTCTTACTCTTAGACCACAGCCCTGGATGGTTTACCCATTGGTTAGGTTTATCCAAGAGGCTAGATGATGGATGAGAGGATTTAAAGGGGTAGTTCTATCAAATTCAAGCCTGATTGATTGCCCAGCTCTTCTACTGCAGGGATTTTTTGGTCTTGAGAGCCCAGTTTGTACATTTTATCGGGACACATTTTCCTTTTTATGGAATTCAGGAGGATCCTAAATGTTTTAACTGCTACCTCTTGTCCCAACAATTGTCCTCCAAGACCTTGAACTCCAGCCTTTCTTTGTTTTTACTGTTCTAATATCACCTCTGTTATTTTATCAAGAGTTTAAGGATCACATTATCATGGCCGTTGCTATATGAGCATTTCTGCCCCAGTAGCCCTAATTCTTACAAGATCCCTGCAAAGTATTATCATCATCATTACTCTGCGATACTCTGCATTAGATGTAATGTAACTTGTCCAAGGCCTCAGACCTCAAAGTGTTTGCAACTCAGCTGTGTCAGATGAATAAATTATTTCCAAATTGTGGAATGGAAAGGTCATTTCAGGGACATGTACTTATGGAAGCAAATTCTGTGCCCAGCGTGTGGAGGGCTCTTTAGGATGTCCTGCCTCCTTGGTTTTGTTTTATTTTATTATTTTTTTTATTTTTGGCCGTGTTGCGTCTTTGTTGCTGCGTGCGGGGTTTCTCGAGTTGCGGCGAGCGGGGGCTACTCCTCGCTGCAGTGCGTGGGCTTCTCATTGTCATGGCTTCTCTTATTGCAGAGCATGGGCTCCAGGCGCACGGGCTTCAGCAGTTGTGGCACGCAGGCTCAGTAGTTGTGGCTCACGGGCTCTACAGCGCAGGCTCAGTAGTTGTGGCGCACGGGCTTAGTTGCTCTGCGGCATGTGGGATCTTCCCGGGCCGGGAATCAAACCCGTGTCCCCTGCATTGGCAGGCGGATTCCCAACCACTGCACCACCAGGGAAGCCTGCCTCCTTGGTTTTAGACTTGGGGGTCTTAGATTTCTACATCCACAGGGTTCAATGTGCACTTTCTAAGAGGCCAAAAGAGGTGAGTTCTACCTGTAAATCAGAAGGTTAAATCCTCTCCTCTAACCCCTTTATTCGTGAAGAGCCATATACCTACTTGACACTCTTAGGCCATTTGTGAATCAATAAGCCTGGGACTGTCACTCTGAAAAATCGTTACAAGTTCTATACAAATGGAATGCTTAAAAAAAAAATCTGGGGGAAAGATATATCTGACTGGATTTACTCTGGAGAGAAGGTGAGTGCTTACAACCTGCTGATTATCACAATAAAGCATCTTTATTCTTCAGAGGAACATAAAATGACAGTAGACCTTAAAGTACTGTATCCAGTACCTTACTTCTGGTGGGGGCTGATTTAGGGTGATTCAATTATGATTTGCAAAGAGACACTGCCAGTGGAATCTAAAGTTTAAGGCTAACGTTGAAGCAGAAACCATAGCTCACCTGCATGGAAAGTTTTGAATGATTTTCTCTCCCTGGTGGTACCACTGCCCCCACCTTAGTGCATCTCCTATCAGAACTGCCTTGGAATTTGCCTGCTTAATCTGACCATCTCAGGAGCATTAAAAAAAAAAATTTATTGAAATATAGTTGATTTACAATGTTGTGTTAATTTCTGCTGTACAGCAAAGTGATTGTTATACACATATATTCTTTTCCATTATGGTTTAATTACAGGATATTGAATATAGTTCCCTGTGCTATACAGTAGGACCTTGTTGTTTATGCATCCTATATATAATAGTTTGCATCTGTTAGTCCCAAACTCCCACTCCATCCCTCCCTTACCCCCTCCCCCTTGGCAACCACAAGTCTGTTCTCCATATCTGAGTCTGTTTCTGTTTCGTAGATATGTTCATTTGTGTCATTTTAGATTCCAGCATTTTTGTTTTTATCTGTGTAGCATGTTGGGCGTGGAGAGGGTTGTCCTGTTATGATACACATGCCAAGCTTGGGTGGTGGGTGGGATTGGTAGGTAATACGACCCACTGTGCTTTGAGTAGTTTTGGTGGCGGTAATGGTGGCATTCCTAACAAATCCATCGCTGAGTGGGCCCACGTCCAGAAAAGGGCAGCTCAAGTGATCCAGGTGATAGAGCACCTTCAGTGGGAGGGGGATACTCCAGAGATGAGGAGTCTGCAGTCAGTTTTAGACAAGGGCCTGATGGAGTTGTGATGAAGGTCAGCATCACAGTGAAAGCCGTGAGCAGGGTGAGCACAAGCTTGTCTGTCAAATAACTGAGCACGAGGATTAGTGGGCATCTGTGGAGCTGGAGGGAGGGAGGCACAGTGTCTGGTGGGCATTATCCAAAAGGCTCATTACCTCTGTGCACTAGTTAGATATCTAAGCATCTGCTGGCCATGAAGTGCTGTGGAGAGATTTTTAAAAGTTTAAAGTGTGCTCCCTGCTATCCATCTGGCCATCATCTTATCTTTTCCTTGGCTTGTCTTATTCAATAAACATTATTTGAAGACCTACTATGTGCCTCTGTTAGGCACTGGAAACTACAAAAAGGAACAGAAGTATGTTTTGACATAACTCCTAGACCTCCAACTCAGTTCAAAGGAATTCATCATTATGTCCTAGATTTCCATTAAACATAAAATATAAAAACCACCAAAACCAAAAAATGAGCAAATGTCCCAGCCCTCAAAGAGCACTTGATAAAATTGGGAGTGGAAGACCTAGGAACCAATCATTATCAAATGATGTGGGTTGGTGTGCAGAGAGAGAGATGGGCGAGGCATTATGGGAATACAGAGGTGTGGTACCCAACATGGTTTTGAGGTGGGATTGGTTATCCCAGAAGGCTTTCTGGAGGTGAGGAAAGGAATGTTAGCCATAGCTGGTGGTGTTGAGGAGGGAAGATTTTTCAGCCAAAAGGTGAGAAAATCCTTGCAGAAGGCTGGGGGCTGTACTTGGGAACTCCAAGATGTTCAGTCTTTCTGGGGTATTCGGAGTGGTGACAGATATGAGAGATGAGAAAGTGCCAGTGATGGTGGGCCTTTCCACCTGGGGGCATCAGTTTGGATTTTTTTTTTTTTAATCAGTTTGGATTTGATCCTAAAGGGGGTTCAGCAGTAGATTCACAGGTCACGGTGCATGATCTAGTTGGAAAGACAAAATTAATATACTTGTGGGGAAGAAATCACCCAGGAGTTGAGGCAGTAACAGTGCCCATGTCTCTAATGGAATTTTTGGGGGAAGGTAGGGATTTGGAGATCTTTCCCTAATCTTTGACATGTGGCAACTCTACTCTGCTGTGCTGTCGATGTTTGCTGTGGTCATAGTTCGCTACAGAACAGAGATGGACTCTGTACCTGTCCAGGTGAAGGGAGATTCACATGCTTGAGGAACCAGGCCATAGTTTGTGAAGTCAAAGTTAGGAGGTTGACTCAAATTTTCACCCGGGCTTGCCGACATGACTTGCTGGTACTTTCCTGGCCCTCCTGGCGAGGCCAGTGGTGAGCAGTGGGTCTCCCTGAGTAGATTTTTGTAGCTGTGATACAGTAATGAGGTTCATTGAATTGGTCTAGTTTTGTGTATGTTTAAAATTTGTTATAATAACGTTAAAGATGGGGAAAATAATAGCTTCACAGGTTTTCATGATAATGAAATGAGATCTAACACTAGTGAAGATCTCACCCAGTGCTGTGCTTGGTGACAATTGACTTCTGCTATTGTTGACCACTGTCTTGGCCGAATTTCACCTTTCCTTCTGCAGTCTGTTAGTTTTTGCTCTTTCTTGGCCCTGTCTTCTGTTTCCGGCCTGGAATTTGCCCGGTGTATTTTGGACAGTCCAGCTTTTCTGGTTTTGACCCTGGACGGTACTTGGAAGGACAAGCCTGTATGGCTTCTTTTCTTGACCTCATCTCACCCAGGGAACCACCTCTGCTGACCACCCCAGTCCTAGGGCTACCCTGGGATCAGCCTGCTTGATTGGAACTGTATTGGCCCAGGTACCCCTTGTGTATTGTGTGTGTGTTTGGGGGTAGGGAGGGTGAGGAGGTTCTGGGGGGGGGTTGAAATGGGAAGAGAATGTGCCGAAGACAGCACAATTGATAATATCCCCCTTTATACAGTGGATAGCTTCTTGAAACGCTTTGTAAAAATTAATCTTCCTTAAATCATATTTGTTCACACATGTACAATAGTGAAGTCGGTGTGAAGTCTATCACTTGGTGTGCCTGTAGACATTATTTATTTATTTTTTAAATACTATCGAATCCAATATTATCTTTTTTTTTCTTTTCATTTTTGGCTACGTTGGGTCTTCGTTGCTGCGCGCAGGCTTTCTCTAGTTGTGGTGAGCGGGGGCTACTCTTCGTTGCGGTGCGCATGCTTGTCATTGCGGTGGCTTCTCTTGTTGTGGAACATGGGCTCTAGGCACGCGGGCTTCAGTAGTTGTGGCACATGGGCTTAGTTTCTCCGCGGCATGTGGGATCTTCCCAGACCAGGGCTTGAACCCGTGTCCCCTGCATTGGCAGGCAGATTCTTAACCACTGCGCCACCAGGGAAGTCCCTGTAGACATTATTGTATAGATGTTTATTATAACTTCAAGGATATTTGTTTCCATTTTGTATTGAGCCTCAATTGTTAGTGACTTTCAACCTTTTTGTGTCTTCTGGCCACTCCAGATACTTTGCTAAGTTGCAGATTACTTGTAAACAATCTGTTTAATATACTGGGTGAAAGACTATTTAGAGGAACTCTGGTGAATCCTTTCATAAGAAGCAAAGAATATTTAGGCCTTGTTAAGTGCCAGATATTGTCCTGGCACTAAGTCCTTTCTTGCCCCTCATTGATTTGTAAGATACCCTTTTTGAAGTAATCATTACCTCCATTTTTGCTTTTCCAGTGTCACACACCTAGTACATACTCGGATTCTTTTGGTTGTAAGCAAAAGAAAATCTACTGCAGATCGATTGAAATGGTGAAGGGAATTCAGTGGTCTTTGTGACTGAGAAATAAAGCGATGGGATATGCTAGAGATTCATGTTGCTATTAGGGATCTAGTTCCACATCTACAGGACTCTCTTGGCTCTGCCCTTCTCTATATGGGGGCCTTACCCTCAAACTGTCTTCAACTCATGGAAGCAGCAATAGCCTCAGACGTTCTAGGTGTTACAAATGAGCACTCCATCAACCATGGAAGAGCCAGCAACTTTGAACCAGCACTGCAAGCACAAGTCTTGAGATTCATGAAGATTGGACTGGTTGAGGTCATGTGTTTGCCCTAAACCGATCACTGTGGCCAAAGAAAGGGATTCCACTGCTTGGGTTGACTCTAGGACATGTGTCCTGAAGCTGAGGAGTGAAGTCAGCTTCTTGAGAAGCACAAATGCAAACAGAGGCTGTTTGTTAGAAGGAAGTGAGTGCTGGGGAGGCCGTTCACAGATGTCCACTACAGGGACAGGGCTGGGTTTTGAATGCAGTATTTGGTCTAATCCCAGAACCTTGTCATCCAAATGATACCTCCTTTAGAGTTGCTTCCCCCAAAGACAGTTATTAACTGATGGCTAATAACCCTCACTGTCAGTGTTGTTTCTCAGAAAGCCTTGGGCCTTAGTCCTTTGCATGTCACTGTCTAGGAGTCTGACTTGTCCCATATCATCTAATTGTTCAGAAACTCAGTATGCTCAACTCTTAAATAAGGGGGTTGGACTAGATTAATTCATCCTCTATTTATTGAGAGCCTGTGATGCCAGGTTCTATGTCAGGGGCTAGAAATAAAGCAATAGGCAATGTACACATGGCCTCTGCCCTTATGGACTTGGTGGAAAAGATAGGCATTAACTAAATGGTAAGACAGGTGTACAATGGAGCTCTGACACATGCCTGGCCCTTAGCAAATAGTTAATGAAGTAATGAAATAATAACACAAATACAGACTTTTAAGCTGTGTTCAGTGCTACTGTGGGGAGCCATAAAGGCAGTTGTGGGAGGACTATAGTGAATAAGAACCCAGGATGGGGCCTTGGGAGAGTGTTCCCATTTAGAGCCTAGGGCTGCTGTGAAGGGCAGTACGAACTTTGAGATCTGTCTGCCCCTCAGGGACTCTGATGGCCTTCGAGTTCCAAAAATCTAAGAGTTAATGAAGGGTCACCTCAAGTTTCTTTATGTTCCTTCTCTCTCCAAGCTCCGCAAGAGAAGTTACCTATAGTAATTATGTGTGTCCTTAGAGTTAATCTCTCCATGAACCTGTTCTGTATGTTAAATAATCCAGATTTCAGATTCCTTAAAAACATTCCTTAATGAATGGATAAAGAAGGTGTGGTGTACATATATACAATAGAATATTATTCACCCATGAGAAGGAGGGAAATCCTGCCATTTGCGACAACATGGATGGGTGGACCTTGAGGGTAATATGCTAAGTGACATATGCCAGAGAAAGACAAATACTGTATGATGTCACTTGTATGGAATCTAAAAAAACAGAACTCACAGAAACAACAGAATGGTGGTTGCCAGGGGCTGGCAGGTGGGAGAAATGGGAAGATGTTGGTCAAAGGGTACACAATTCCAGTTAAAAGGTAAGTAAATTTGAGGGGAGTCTAATGTACAGTATGGTGATTATAGTCAATACTGTATTACCTACCTGGAAGTTGAAAAAATAATGTTCCTTGTTTCTCCAGACCTTCAAAAATATTGTGGAAGTTTCTTGCCTGTAACAGGTGTGCACTTGGTGGTCCAAGCCTAGCTCTGTATCTCTTCCGTAGTCCCTTCAACCTACTGGAGCTCAGGGCGCCCCTTCCTCTAGACTCTCAGGACTTGTAGTGTATGCTTCCTGTGGGACATTTGTATCCTTAGCCATCTTTTCATGTGTCGTTCCACAAGATGATACATAATGATAACCGGAAAGAAAGGTGTGAGGTTTATCATGTATTCCTAGAACAGCTTGTCACCAGACACCTGGGAAAAAAACCTGCGCAGTATGGCCAGGAAGGGTCATATTTTCCTGAAAAGGACAGGCATGAATTCCGTAGCCTTGCAAAGATTCTAGGCTCTGATCTGCTTTGGAATGCTTTTTGTTTCCTTGAGCACCCATTCCTAACTTACCTGCCACCGAGCCATCCTACACTTTGTCTTCTCTCCTTCCACCCACTGATCATCTACCCTTCTGGGGAGAAAAACCTTTTAAAAGCAAGTGTGAGTAGAGTTACCAAAAAAAGTGACAGTGTGATAATTCCACACTAAGTTGTAATGGAAGCAAAGAAAACTTATCACGATAAGTTAGATTTATTCTGGCTTTCCTTGTTCCTTATTGGTTGGGGCAACATAGTCATTGCATTAATAGCTTAAGTCAGTGAAGATTTGGGGGTGACCTCAGGGAACAGTTCACTAGGTGTATTACGGTTTTTCTTTTGTTGACTGATGTATATAGGAAAATGGGGGATAAAAAGCAGTACATTTCTTTGCTCTTCCCTTCATAAATTGCTGGTTGCAATAATGATTAAGGTATTGGGGGGAAAAGTCCACATTCTTCTGTAGAAGAGGAAAGGAATGGTGGGGAAAAGGTAGGTTAATAGGGTAGGAAACATTTCTAGTGAGGCAACCTTTTTAACCTTGCATCTGCATGGTATGTCTTATCCTACTGTGTGTGTGTATGTGTGTATGTGTATAGATGTGTTATTTTCCGAGTTTTCTCGAAGTGTTCCAGGCATAGCAGAGGCTGCAGATCTTCTGCAAATTTGCATATCCTTTTATGGTCAACTAAATCAATAAGGAACAATTGTTCCCTGTTCCTGGACGGTGGTCTGAAATTCATACCGCTTCGGGTGTGCTGGTGAGCCCTTGTGCAAGCTTAGCCTGCCTGGGGTGTATTGACAGTACCTTGTTCCAGCTGGGCACTCAATAAATAAGGAATGGATACCCAGAATAGCAGCTCGAAGCTGAGAATGTTTGTGTCCCAGACTGATCCTGTCATTTCTTGGAACAAGCACCAGGGGAGGACGTGGCTATCTTTGTGCATCCCCAGTCTAAGGGATGTTGTTTCCTTTCCATATTCTGCTGGTTCTCTGAAGCAGTAGAGCCAGCCATGCAGGACATTAGGTGGGGCTGGAACATTCTGAAAGACTGGAAAGTTGATGATGATGAGAGGGGAACAGCCGTTTCTGCTTCTTATGGCAAGAGCAGGTCCTTTGATAGGAGGTGTGGCTGGTCTGCCTGGCAGACAGCATAGGGAGGGAAATAGGCAGCGACTTTAGTCTCCCGCGTCTCTGAAGGGGGCACTTTCCTGACCTGTTGGTGACAAAGAAAAGCAGTTGCTGCAAACCACATGGCTTTATTGAAATAGATTCTTGATAGGGACTTCCCCTTTAACACAGAGCTAGACAGTTGAGTTGGGACATGGCTGATCTGCCTCTGTCGGATTCAGGGAATGGATGTAAAAGTGTGGACAGAGATTTTTGTGGTGGTGGTTGGCTGGTTTCTTCCTTTGGTGGACCATCAGCTATTTGGATTCACCCCCTCTACTTTTGCCGTGTTAATTCTGGTTCTTTCATTTCTTGGCCCATAGTTGTGAGCTGGTGAGATGTTTTTGAAAGGAGAAGCAGAAAAGGTGGTGTTCCAGACTGGCTTTTCAGGAGATAGGTTTTCTAACCTCACTTTGTCCTAAGGTTTGTTCTTTCTGTCCAGTCCCAGGAACAGGAGAGAGGGTCCCTCGCTCGTAGCATACAGATCCAGGGAGAGTCTGGGCCAGTGATAGCTTGTGAAGGCATCTTGGCACCATGGACAATGTGGGTAGAAAAGCAAAACTAGGTTGGTCACTGGCCACAGAGCGAAGGCAGAGCCCTTTAGAACAGGAAGTGCTTTGAGAACCATCTCTAGTAGCCACGTGGCTAACATAAAGGGCAATTTTGAGAGCATCTACAGACTTGAGCAACTAGTAGAACTAAATTCCTCATGGTAATTCTTGTGATATGCAGAGACTGTGAGAAGACATGGAATGTTTCAGTTGACAAGCCTTTGATCTGTAACATTGTCTGCAGGGGCTGGTAAATGAAATGCAATCTGTGAACCTCTTCAGAACCCATTTAGAACCCAGGAAGAGAAGGCAGTGTTAATCAGGGAAGAGGGTGAAGAAGCAGTATTGAATGGGTGATTCTGGCTATTGAGCAAAGAAACCAAAGAAACTACTGGTCTCTAGGAGGGGAGGATTAATGGTTACTAAGCTCTCAATCATTATAGGTATATACATATTAGAAAGGTATTGCTTTACTCTATAGATCACTTATAGTGGTGGTGTGAATTTTGTCAGGCAGCCCTTCCATTTCTATAAACTGTTGAAAAACATGGTCAGGTGCTATTGATATAGACCTTAACTGGGGCATCAAAATCCTTGTGCAGGAGACCTGTCATGCCACACACAAACGGGTTGACTTTGAGTGGCCAGGACTATATCGATCCTTTGGCTATATGAGCATCTTTGCTGCTTGTGTGTGAACATGCAGTGCACACACACTTACTTTCCCCTTTCTCATTTTCTTGTTGTCATCTTCAGTGGAAATAATACTGGGTCCTGATATCATTCTTCAACTTACTCATTGTCTCCTGCCCATCACTGTGAAGGGGGATAAATCTCAGTCTCTGTTTATTTCGTGTCCCTCATTTAAACCTTACAGATGTACCCCTGGGTGCCCTAAAGGGACCTAGGACTGCAAGCACGAAAGAGGATATAAAAGGCTTGGAGGTGATCGGAGCCTGTTGTCCTGTGAATGCCTTGGACTGTGCTTTTCTGTTTTCTATTCTGGTACTGCCCCTAGGATGATTTTATGCCCCTAGGATGATTTTATGCCCCTAGGATGATTTTATGCAGGTGTGGGAAAGGTCTGGGACTTGACTTTTTAGAACTTGCAGAGTTAGTCGACATCTTCCCTGGAAGGGCTTCAGTGATCTGCAGATGGGAAGGCAGCCTGATGAATTTCTGATCTTCATCCAGCTGTTACTGCCAGTCTGGTTGTGAAATGTGACAGGACTGTAGCCAACTGTGTAATGTTGAAATGTGTTGCATCTGAAATTCCTTTCTATCTTCTACATTGCTATGTGAAATAAGAGGGTATGACTGGCAGTCACCAGGAGGTTTAAATCACATTTTGAATTTGCCTAAAGAGATTTATTGGGTTTCTGCGAATCACGAGACATTGTGCAAGGGACTGTTTAGAAGGAGTTGAAAAATACAGGGAACTTGAAATCCAGTTTGAGGTTCTGCTTGCAAAAGGATCATTAAAAGTGTAAGGTTAGGATATGGATGACAACGAATATCGATGGTGTTCTCAAGGTGGGAGCTTAGAGGAGACAAGAAAACTATGGTTCTGGATATCTGCCCTCACAGGGGTAAGGACTTCCAGCCTGAGTCTAGAAGACCAGACAGGATTTGAATAAAAGAGAACAAGGGAAGAACATTTTAGGCATAAATGACACACACAGGTGGGAGGTGGGAATGGATGAGGTATGTTGGTGGACAGTATACAGACTCTTGGAATAGTAAATCTATGTATGTGCTAAGAGAAAAGGGAAAGATCAGCTTGAAAGGTAGGAGTGGGCATGCATCATGATGCTTTGGATAATAGAAAACCTGAATTAGCTTAAACAATGAAGATAACTCATTGATTCAATCACCTGTCAAGTTGCAAGCATGGTTCTTGAGATTTTCTTAGATTTCCTCATGTTCCCAAGATGGCTGCCAGCAGCAAGGCTACATCCTTCTTTGTTCACATCTATAACCATCAAATAAAAGACCTGAGCTTTGTTCTGACTGGACCAGCTGTAAATTATGGGCAGCTTTGCATCCTAGGGTAAATGATCTTGAGTGAGTCTAGACTTTATCCTGTGGGCTGACCCACTTGGGCTAATTACAGATTTGTCTTCATCTTTGATAATCAGTATGTTTAACCTTGGCCTTAATTATCATCTTCTCATGCCCAGAAAAGTTCTTTGGTGATCAGTTTTCCTTCTCATCTTCACTGGCTGCTTTTGCTCCTTACTAGGACTGCACATGCTCAGTCAACTAGCTGACTTATGTTGAAAACCCTACAGAGTGCCAAATTTGAATGGCTCTGGAGAACTACCTCTCCTTTCTCCTGTGGGGCTCTCCGAGAGTCATGCCCCACTCACTCAAAATTCCTCTGTGGGAGGTTACTCAATTGAGTCTTCTGTTTTTTCACATTAACATTAGTCACACATTAGGTAGAATTGATGAAGTTCAATAGTGGCATTGAGAGGCCATCCATCCATCCATCCGTGCATCCATTTATTCAACAAATGAGTACCTGCTATGTGCCAGGGACTGTGCTTGCCACTGAGGATGAGCCCAGGTATGGCACATAGTCCTTACCCTTGAGCTCTCAGTCTGGTTGCAGAAGCACGATTCTGATTTTATGTGGTGGATATCATATGTAGCATATTGAAGTTTAGAAAAGAGGCGTTTGTCTCAAATGAATGTGTTAACAACAGACGACATTTCCTAGCTCCGCTAGGATGCTGAAAATGGGCTTAGGGGATAGAGTCAGGCAATGGGAAATGTGATAAATAAATCAAAGATATAATGATGGCATTTTCAGTAATCCACAGGTGTTGTTCTGTGGCTGGGCTATAGTTGTTAAAGAAGTGGGAGGTGGAATGGACCCTACAGATTCCCAACACTTCCATCCAAGATTCCAATCAGTAGGCCAGGGATGTGATCTGGGAATCACATTTTAATCTCTGACTTCTTGGGTGGTCCTGAGCCTGGTGGTCTGAAGCGTCCTGGCCTGGAGTGCTGAGTGTGGGTGTGGAGCAGCAAATGTAGGCTGGAGTAGAGGAAGAATAGGAGCCTGAGAGAGTGGCAAGAGAGGCTGCAGAAGGATGGAAGACTGTCGTTTCTAGGGTTGAGTGGTCAGCAGGACCCTGTAGGAAGTTGAAGGCATTTGACAGCAGGACCTGTACTCTCCAGCAGAGCATACGTAGAACAGGAAACAATGTCTTGGCCATTTTTCACAGTTGAGCTAAAACATCTTTCGAGAATAAAAGATTCTTGAATTAATCACTTGGCTCTAAACTCATGCAGCCAAGAATTCAGGTTCCAAACTCCAAGTGCAGTTCTTAGTCTACTAGTCTGCCTCCCAGTTGAGAATTATTTATCCTTGCTAGGTTAGTACAGTGATTTTGAAATGCTCTTGAGTGACCCTTGGAGGCCACTCTACAAATTGCTTGATTCACTATTTAAAAATAGGATTGATTCAAGACTGAATAAATGTATAGTATTAAATCCACATGGGGGGGCACTGTGCAGTAAGGATACTTGTGTGTGTGTGGGGCACTTAGTTGGGCCTTTTTCCATAGAATCATTAAGACCTAGTAAGACTTTTAAATTTTCTTCCTCAGACAGGGTAACTGTAAGAACCGTCTCAAAGGTTCGTGACTTAATCTGAAAGTTGCTAGGAGTGTGTTGGGTTCTCTATCTCATGAGCAGTATACTATACATTATACTTTTAAAATTTCCTATGCAGTGATGATTTTTACTTTCCTAGTGTTAAAAACAGAAACTAGATTTCAGGCTGGTGCCATGTTTTACATTATTGTTGGAGTTACCCCATTCACCATTACAAGTGGAAATGATGGGAAAAGTAGCACTTCTCAATATAGCTTATAACTGCTTTGTGTTTTCAGTTGCATTTAATAAAAATTTATTAGTTAAGTTTGAAAATAAAGGGGCACCAAGAAATAAAGTAGGAGAGCTGCTTCGTCCTTGACATTTAATTATTTATTGTTTTAGGCATTAAAGTGTACATTGATAGAAGGTGTAAACATTCAGGTCACTTAGCACAGGATTTCTCAGTCTTGGCACTATTGACAATTTGGGCCAGATAATCCTGTTATTGGAGTCTGTCTTGTGCATTCTTAGATGTTTTGCAGCATCCCTGGCCCCTACCCACTAGACCCAATCATGATAATCACCAGTTGTCTCCAAACATTGCCAAATGTCCCCTGGGAGCTAAATCACACCTGGTTGAGAACCACTGAGTTAGCAGAGACAAAAAAGCTTTTTATGGATCTCTCTTGACTCTGCTGTTAATCCATCTTTTGAGAATATTGCTCTGTCTAATAAAGAAAAAGGTGTACAGTTGATTATCATTATTTAAGATCCCGTATTTGCACATTTGTCTACTGGCTAAAATTCATTTGTAACCCTAAAATCAATACTCGTGGCCCCTTTGCAGTCAGTATTGGACACACACACACGTGCAGAGAGGCAAAAAAAATCTGAGTCACCTGATGCATCTGTTCCCAGCTGAGGTCAAACAAGGTGATGCTGTGCCTTCTTGTTTCAGCTCTCAGTCTGTAAACAAGTATCCTTTTCATAGTCTATTTAGTGCCACGTTTTTCAGATTTTTGTGCTTCTTGGTGATTTTGCTCTTTAAATGGCCCCTAAGTGTAGTGCTGAAGTGCTGCGTAATGTTTAAGTACAAGAAGGCTATAATGTGCCTTATGGAGAAAGTGGGGATATTTTAGATAAGCTTCATTGAGGCATGAGTGATGGTGCTGTTGGCCATGAGTTCAATGTCAGTCATATCTGTCGATCTATCTGTCTGTCTTTAAACAGAAACACACATATCACAGGGTTATATATTGATGAGTTGATGAAACTGCTGTGACTGGAGGCTCATAAGAACCTAACCCTGGATTTCCCCTTGGAGCAATAGTCAAGTATTGACTAGTTCAGTGTCTGTGGTGACTTTGCAGAACATAACTACTGCAAATAGCAAGAATCAACTCTACTATTATTTTTCTACCTTATGTTTCAAAAGCCTAGATTTTAAAGATCTAAGGTGATATATGTATTAAGCTACATTGCTTTTCTTTATAAAAATTAAGATAGCCACGTTATAGAAAACTGGTAAAGCATATAATTGCAGAGTCAATGGATATAGATATGTTTAAAGCCATTACATACCTGGCGAAAAGATTGTACCTATTTACAGTGCCCCAGCAATTTACTACAGTGCCATTTTCAGTGCATCTGTGCCAGCATTATTTTGCATGTTTCATATTTTTAAAAGGACAGAATTGATACATGTTAGAGAATTCAAGTAATACAGATATTTAGAAAATCAACTGTAAAATTCTCTCTCCTTCTCACCTTTTCCCACCTCTTCCTAAAGAGTGTTAAGAATTTGGTGTGTGTCATTTCAAGGCTTTTAATAAATGCACATAAAAATAAATGCATTTTATAACCATAATTTAATACAGAAGGGACTGAATATTTGCCTACTTTGTGTTATGCTTTGTTACTTCATATAACTTAGGTGGAAAAAAATGCTTCCTTGTTATTTATAAAATACTTAAGTTGTCAGGAAAAATTACATAAATAATGGTTCTGTTTAATAGTTATTGTTTAATTTTTGGCTAAGAGATTAGCTTGTGATAAATGTCTTTTAATTTGTAGTTATTTTTTTCCTGGTAGCCTAAGCTACAGAACACAACAGTTTCAGTCTTGGAATTTTATGATTTTTTTCTCACTAGGCTTGATGGAGGATTTCAAAGAACTGAATTTCCTGATAGAAGAGTACTTAATCAGTGGATGCCAATGGGTAAACATTGTCCAGGATCAGGCAAGATGCGTAATATAAATTAGTACACAGATATTTGTGGAATGATTACGATGTGAGGAACACTTTTGCGTCAAAGTGATCCTGAAAGAGGACATTTGAGGGATGGCTGATGCTCACTTGTGAGTTTCACACCCATAGGGACTACTTGGAGTGACTGGGAATCCTATAGATGAGATCTCCCTGATCTAGGGTGAGGAAGTGAGACCTCTTTGTACCAGCTGTTGATACTAAATAGACAGGATATTTTGATTGAGTTTTGAGCCTTACTTCCATCAGAAAGCTATAGTTTTCACATAGGGTGACTTAAAGAGATACCATAAAAATGCTCCTGGGAAAGAAAGACTAAAACATTAGTAGCATTGTTTGATGGAAAAACCCAGAACTGCAGACCTTTGAAACAAATGACATATGCTATTTCTAGGATGATGGGACAGGGAAATCGTACCGATTTAGGGTTACCTGTTGACTATTTAGAAAAAGGTAAAATAAAAAGCATGACTTTACCAAGAAGGACTGTTTTCTGGAAAGAATGGAAAAGATGGGATCATGCTACTGGCTGAGTGTGAATTTCTTCACCTCACAGTGAGACAGACCTAAAAGATTCTATTTTGCAGGGCATAGGATTCTATTTTGCAATAAGGGAGTGTCACTTAACATGGTAACTTTGCACCTTGATCCCAGATTCAGCACTCCAGCAAGACTCCAGTAGGCCTCCTGGTAGATGTGAAGAAAACTTAAGGTTTTGGCAGAGACCTGGATTTTTAAAAACACTTTTACAGTGCATTTGTTAGGGGAAAAAAATCACAGAGTTTTCGAGTTTTGTAAAATCTATCCCATTTAAAAGGAAAAAAGAACACCCTTCCCATAGGTTAGGAATTATGAGGTCTCTTCCCTATGAGATTCTTAGTTTACTTATGGGATGATTGTTTGTTTACTCGTGTATTCAGATAATCATCAAGTGCATAGTTTCTCTTCCAGAACATCTATGGGAGAGGCTCTAAGGAAAATGTTTAAAGGAAAATATTTCAGGTAATTGTCCACGGTCCTCTTATTTTTATTCCTGACAAATAGCAAGCAAATTTTTTTCTACTCTACTAATTTTTAATTTGTGAATATTTATGAAAGGACTTACTTGAAGTGTTCCTTTATATTAACTTTTTTGTTGAAAAAAAGTTTAATAATATATACAAATATATATTATTAACAATATTTGAATTCTCACTTGTTATGAAATACTTACACATTATAGGAAGTTTGAGAGTAAAAAGTAATAGATCAAGTTGTGTTCCCCCCCCAAAAGTCTTTTAAAATAATGTCTCTTTACTGAATGTCTTTAGCTTTGTTTATAAAATACAGAAGGTTTAACCATAGTGTTGCCATATCTGTGAGCTTTTCTTTATCTTACAGAAAAAGAAGATAAGAGTCTTCTTTGTACATGAGAGTCTTCATTTTTTTTTTTTCTGGCTTTATAGTTTTTTACATTTATACTTCTTACCTACTTGGAATTTGTTTTTGTGTCTGTTAGTGGTAGACTTGTAACTTAGTTTTTGTTTATGTGTTTACTTTCCCAATATAATGGGTCAAAAATAGTTTGCTCTTTTTACTTACTTTAAATGATAGGTTTATCATCTCCTTGATATCTATGTATTTGTTTTTCGTATTCTCTATCCTGTTTATTTATTTGTGTGATGATATCACACCGTTTTAGTTACAGTGTGTTTAGTTTTGTCAGGCTAGGTTTCTCTTCATTATTTTTCGAAAACATATTTTAGTTATCTGAAGTGTTTTCTCTTCCAGTTAAACTTTAGAATCGGCTTTATAAGTTCTGCAGAATATCCTGTTGCGATGTTGGTTGGATCATATTGATTTTTTAAACTGGTAGAGGGATAATTGCTATCTAACAATATTGAGTCTTCCCATCTGGGAAATGGTAGTTCTCTCCATTATTTGTATCTTCTTTTACTGACCTTCAGTAAAATTTAAGATAAGATTGATTTGGTGTATTTATAGGTAGGTTTATTTTCTAGGTATTTTTTTCCCTTTCCCTCCCTCCCTTCCATCCCTTCTTGATAACGAGTGGAATTTTTTAAAATGACATTTTCTAAATGGTTACTGTATCTGACCATCTATAATTGACTAGATTCTAGGCAGACAGGCATTTCATTAGCAAAAAATGAAGAAGGCCTGCCTCCTTTCTAGTATTTTTACCTTACTTCATTTCTCTGCATTAGTTAGAGCGTGAAGTAAAATGTTGAGTAGAAATAGCACGCGTCCTTGTCGTCTTTCTCATTTTAATGGGACGTTACTTGTAATTCACCATTTGTTGGCTCATTTCCACACATTTATGATTTAGTTGTCTTTACTGGACAGTATTCATAAGAAAATGTCAAACTGATTATAATCGGGGGAAATGTTTAAGTCACTGATTTTTTCCCCAAAGGACATGGCAGTGATGTGGGACATGCCATGCACACAAAACATTCCTGATGCATTGAGGTGCTCCTTCTTGGTTCTCCTCTAAGAAATTCACACCGTATAGGAGCCTGCTGAAGCCTCTGAGGACTTCCTGGACCACAGGACCTCTGCAGCAACCCTAGGCAACACTTTGGCCCAGGCTAACTTACATGAACCTGGTGATCTGATTTTTCTGGAGGGTGTGGGTTCAATAGAGGGGGTCTAGCCAGTGGCACAGACACAGGTTGGGGTGGAGTCTTGGGGTATAAAAGTCATGTTCTCTTTCAGCAGGTGGAGCCATGTTGTAAATGTGCCCTGAGAATAAATTGGTAGGGTTGAAATTCAGAAAATCCTTACTAATGGTCAGATTCAGAGGCACCTTGGGGACTGCACGGGAGCAGTGAATTTAGACATGTCAAGAACCAGATGTATCAGAGGAAGAGAATGACACACACAGGTGTGCGATGCGATAGCCCAGGACTCTGGCACTTCCGTGTAGTTGAGAGGTCAGTTTCTGGGTTGCTAGAGGTAGGCTGGCAGAGTTAAAATTAAAACCACAGGCTCAGAATGTAACCTCAGTCCTTACCTTGTAAACAATCATCCTTTTCTGCAAGTACATTCCACTACCTGGGAACACTTCTCCTAGGTAAATTGAAAATGACCATGTGTGCCTGAAAGACACCAGCCCTAATACATTTACAGGAAGGGTTTTCCAGCTGTCATTCCTTCCTGGAGCCCTGTGTACTCTGTGGAGGCCTGTGAGCGGCCTGCAGAACTGGGGGCTCCAAGTCTTGTGCCCCCATTTCAACCAGAGCAGCTCTGCCTTTATGAATCTGCATTGCTTATTGGCTTCTGAGTAAAGTTACATTAAAAAAAAAAAAGCAACACTTGGCTGCTTAAAAACAAAAACAAAAAACCTTAAAAACCATCATTGTCATTCATTTTACTAATTTAAATCATGTTTGTACAGTAATGCCGATATTGCCTACATAACTACGGGCATTTTATATTCCAACTCAACTGCATTTCTCAATGCAAGTTTCCTCAAATACAGGATTTAGAAATGATTTCCTCATCCATTTTATGTACACCTTACAGCAGTTAGAGTTTGCATGCGTGTGATTGGGTCAATTGTGTACATGTCATATTTCCTGATAAGTGATAAGTTTCTTACTGACCGACCTGCTTGTGTTGTCTTTATTTGTTTTCTGTCTCCACTCCCACCCTCATCACTGAACACCTCTCACAAGTCCAGGATGTAGTTCCTGATTCCACTTGGACTGCTGTGAATGAACGTCCCCTTGCCCTTTTCTGCTCATGATGTGAACAAGAAAGCAGGCTGGGAGGAGTTCAGAGGCAGGATTCCCCAGCAGCCTGACATGCCTCTTGCTTTTCAGCATGCAGGCCAGTTGTTAATAAGAGAGCGCTAAGTAGCCTACCCCGAGGATTGCTGTATTTTACTAGGATCACCAAAAATCGAGGCAGGACAGCTGGCCAGCAGAACCTCTCCCAGTTCTGCGTGGGCTACAGTCTAAGTAAATGAGGCCAGCGGATGTGGCCGCAGCCCAGAGGAATTAGAACGAAGTCTTGTTTCACAGAGAGATTATCAACTTTCTCCTCAGTGTTCAGCTACACCCTTCCTGCTCTTCCTGGGCAAATTGGAGTCCCTTCTCTCCTAAGGAACACTGTCTGGTTAATCTGGCCCAAAGTGAGCTGTGCTCTCCATTCTTGAGCCAGACTGTGTGTATTCTCTCGCTAGCACTTTCTTGCAGCCGTGCTGCCACGTTCTGCAGTTATCCAGTGAGAGGTTTTGTCTGCCACACCAGCTCTGAGATAGCACTGGGCACACACTGGGTGATTATTTCAGGCAGGGGTCTTTGGTTGTGGTAGACACCTATTCACGTCGGTTTGGTAAACAGGGAAGGTTTCTGTGTGTCGTCTTTGATACCAGAGGATGGGAGGTACAGCACCCATGGGGCTCAGGGGAATTGGACTGAGACACTCAAGGTGCTCTTCTGGGCTCCCGCATCTCTGATCCTATCTTGGGGTGTCCTTGATCCTCTTGTTATGCACTTGAACTTGCAAGGTCCAGGCCCGGCCTTTCTGACTTCCTAACTTTCCAAGCTCCCTGCCAGTGTTTCATCAAACAGAAAGGCTCAGTGACTGGGGACAATCTTGGCCAAAATTGGCTTGTTGGAGCCAGATCACCTAAATATTAGGTCTCTGGCCTGACAATGGATTAACTGCCTTAGGTTCAGAGCTCCACCCCTGCCCAGAGGACTTTGGTGGAGGGGAAAGGGAGGAGGTGAGGCAGGCCCCACGGTCCTTGAGGCTGTACGGACCACAGAATGTGTCTCTTACATTGCTCAAGTATTTACTAAATAATGAAATGATTTATTCTTTTTTGCCAATTCCCATATTTGCTGCTTTGAAGTGAAATTCACCTCTAACCTCTGTCTTTCCTTGTAAGAAATGTCGATCATGCTGGAATCTGTCTTCCAACTGGCCCATGACCCCCACCCTGCTCCTCAGCCCTCCTTTGGGGTTGGATCCCAGCTGAATTACGTAACGAAGGCAGCCAGATAGCATCGCAGGGCAGCCCTGCCAGTCCTTCCAGGAGGCAGTGAGGAACAGCTCCACCGAGAGCAGCCTTGGCAAAGATGCTGTGCACAGATAGAGCTTTGCGGCCCCCTTCATCCCCTCTCACTAGCTGAGCATGCAGAGCTGGCCGGGCAGCGAGAGGCTGTGTGTGCAGCCCGGGAGTGTTCCCCTGGGCTCACATGGCAGAGAGTGCAAACGATTTGACTCTCCAGCTGTGCAGAATGTCCCTGCTCCCCCCTTCCTCTACCGAGTAGGGAATGAAAAAGAAATCATCATTCTAAAACGACAGAGAAGAAAAGAGTGAGCTTGCCTGATTCACAGAAGTTGGTGTCTGACTGTGCTGTGCATTGCGGCTTCATCAGACCCATGTGGTATTTTGGAGTGGAGGGAATAATAGGGCTTACACCTAATCAAGGAAAAGGAATTCCAAACAAAAGCCCTGGTGGGGCTTCCTGGGCTGGAGCGTGATATTGTAGTAAATGGGAAGCAGAGTTCCGCCGTCCAGTCTCTGGTCTGATTACACAAATTAGAGCAGGGGCCCTGTTTTCAAAGGAATGTGACACGCCCCACTGGGGCCCCTCCTCAGCGGGTGTGTCTGCATTTCCTTAAGCCCTCTCCTTAACAGTTAATGCTTTCACCAGAGGAGCCAGAGCCTTGTGTGGAATAATTCCGAGGCCTTCCTTAGGGTCTCCGCCAGGGGACCATTTTACAGGTGAGTTTACCTTATGTCACAGTCCTCTAGGGAGTCCTGTGGCTGAATGCTCCACCCTTCTCCTGCATTGTTCAACAGAAAGTGCATGCAGGGTTCTGACATTCCAGGAACAATTGCCTACATTTCCAAGCATCAATGAGCCAAACACTTTGTATGGGGTAGAGGAAAATGTTTAGATAAAAAGTCTCTTTTCTTGCAAAAGGGCGTCATTCTCTGCGCTCTTACCCGGTGGCCTGTTGCTGTTCTCAGCCTTCACCACTCCTTTTCCAGAATATTCCCGACCCCCTGGCTTGGCCTTTCTGAACTACTTGAGGGTTTCCTGATGGGGCAGGTTCCTCTCAGGAACTCTGCCGCTTGCAGTTTCCCACCCACCCCTTCCCCCTTTCCTCTCCTTCTCTTTTCTTGTCAACCTGCAGATTTAAACATCCTCTTCCTTGAGAAGGCTCCCTCCCTCCTGTCCTGACCCCCCCACCCCGCCTTTTCAACTAATGATATGTTCTAATTATATTTTTCTCTAGAGCCAACTTATGCCCCATATTACATAAATATGTCTCTGTGATAGCCTCGACGACTTCTGATCTTAAAAAAATGTTTTTCTTGAAACCATTTTGGTTTGTTTTTACCCACGTGTCTCGCTGCCTTAGCTCTTGTGTAACTTCCACGTGCTGGGAGTGCAGTAACTATGGGACAACCGAGGGGTCCCTGAGACAGTGGCCTGAGTCCTGGTGTCTGGACTGTGGTCCTCACGTTTAACTTGCGCTTTCTGAAGGTAACAGCCGAATGGTGAGGGTGAGATGCAGTCACGCAGGTGGTGGTACCCAGCTCTCTGACTGCTCCTCCCTCTGCCCCCGCCTCAGCTAGCCTTCCTGAAACGTTCCTATTCTTCTGAAATGCCCCAGCCTTCCTGCCACTTCCTGTATGTGATGCCCAGTTGCTGTGGCCCCTCTCCAGTGCGAGCTGTGCTCCCTGTCGTTTTCCAGAGTCAGCTCCCCCTGGCTCCTGTGGGACGCCCCTTTCTGCGGTTCCTTCACGTCCCCGCACCAGTATTCCCCAGGATGACTTTGGATGACCCCACCCACCACAGTGCGCATCCCATTATATCGTAGTCATTTGTGGGTCTCTCCTCCCCCGGATTGGGAGGACGATTCTGCGGCAGAGCCCTGGCTTTACCTCCCTCCTGTGTGCCTAACCCCTAGCCCAGTGCCATGCGAGCAATTCCTACTCTTTGAGCCAATAAATTAGTTCATAGGGGACATTTAATTTTTTTAAAAAAAAATAACAGCGTGCATATCCTCCGTGGTGGTGTTTTAGCTTTTAAAATGATTGCACATGTCCTAACACTGCCAGAGGTCAGGGCTGTAAACAGGTTGTGTCCTATTCCACAGGTAAGGAAGGGAGACTGAGGGGCTCAGAACCGTAGCCACACGGCTTGTGTGACGCACAGTGGTGACCGAGACCTGGGCCTTCAGAGTCTTGTCTGGTGGACTTTTCCCCATATGTCAGACTCCTGTAGACTTGATGGAAGTCACATGCTGGTAGGAATCGGGTAGCCCAGCTTTCTGGCTTTATCATGGGGTGCAGAGGCTGGTCTCACAGGTAAAAGTAAAGATGATCTGATTGGCCTTTTCCCATGATGGTGGCAACCCCCCCCCCCTTTTAATCTACGAAGATTTCAGACCTGGATGAGAGAGATCTGTGATCACTTCAGGTTTTGCCTAGGTTAGCCCCCTCCTGGATTATATTACCTTACAGATGTCACACTTTGGTGTCGTTTTTCCTGAGCATGTTAATTTTCTCATGCTATGTAAGATGCTGCATTTTCCCCATTGACATATATGTTTTCAGAAACGCTTAAAAATATCCACTTGTCGCCTGTGCCCCACGGAGCAGAGCTCCATGTCGGACCTGCTAATTTGTGCGTGTCTGCTTGCTAAAGCTTCACCAACAGCAACCCCAGACAAGCTGCTAATAAGTGTTAAAACACTGTGGGTGTGCATGCTGGGTGATGTCCCAGCTAACACTCAGGGCACAAACTTCCTCTTGACGTGCCAGCGGTGAATAAAGTTCATAAATATTTTGAGAAACGTTCACAATATTCTTTCAGTACAGTAAAAAATTTCATTAGTTTGGAATAGCGGGAAGTCACCTAACTTAGAATTATAAGGAAAATTTGAAAGCATTAAAATATCTCCACAATAAATTACACTAGGCTGACAGATGATGTACCTGAAAGAGCTTTTTGAAATATGATCTGTGCCCCAAATTTAAGACATTATTGCCCAGTAGAGGGTTTTAGAGGATCTATGCTCATGGGGATTTAAGAGCAACAATTAACATGCCACTTCTGAATTAAGTGCTTCTGGATTGCTGGAGGGGGGTACTCTCTGGCAACAGTTGCACCCTGAAATTCCTTACATAGCTCTGTATTAATCTGAATGAACCTGAACCTGTTTTGATTACCCTTGCTTTGCTAGGCAGACCCTTTAAACTTCCACCTGTGTAGGTCTGGGGTCATCTCACATGATGAGTTGGTATAGTTCAGGGTAAGGCCATCCTCTTGTGGTTCAAATCAAATATTGGAACGTCTGCTGTCTGCAGCAATGTTGGCCAGCTTTCAACAAGTGGCAAAATGTACTTCCTGCCCACAAGAAGTTTCCAGTCCACTGTAGAGGACAAAGAAACTGGCCCTGGGGTAGCATTGTCAAGGCCTGGGCTCTGGAGTCAGACAAGCCCTGCTGTTTCCTAAGTGTGGGAGTGAATGTGTCACTTAACATGTTCAAGCCTCAGTTCCTTCATCCGTGATGACGATAATAACTACCTCTAGTGTTTCTGTGGGGGAAAGGGAGATGATACAGGTAAACTCTCAGGCTTAAGTGTGCATGGTTTATCTGATTGGCTGTTGCTAATGTGGGAAAGAAATAACTAAAATACAGCATGGCAAATGTCCTGTTAGACCAGGTATGTGTGGTGTTCTGTGAAACCAGGTGTGAACAGGTAACTCCTGATAGGGCGTAGGGGGCCAAGAGAGGCTGGTGTCCGGGGAAAACGTTAGGGACGAAGCTGCATGTGAGCAAGTCTTCAATGCTTCTGACTCATTCCCTTGGCAAACGTCTATTGACTTAGGATGTACCAGAGACTTCACTAGGCTCTGGGGTTACAGGAGTGACTCCAAGATAATAACCCATGCCTTCCTGGAACCTGCATCCCAGTGGGAGAGAGAAGAAGGGACGCACACACCAGTGCATGTCCGAACACTGAGGGGGGGAGGGTGGAAGGCTGATGCTGGGAATATGAAGTAATTAGATGTGCCTAGAAAGTAGGGTGCACGGGGTGGGGGGGAAGGAGCCATGGAAGCTGAGGAGGGAAGTAGCACTCACTTGTGAAGGGTTCTCTGTGTCCTTCTGAACAACTCCAGCAGCAGTGGGGAGCCATGGGAACCTTCATCTTTTTTCCTTAAATAGGAAGTTCATTTTTCTTCTGCTCTTAATTGTAATACCTGGTCATTATAGAAAATGTGTAACAAAATTAAAAAGTAAAAGAGAAACACCCATAGCCCCACCACTCAGGAAAAATTTGTATTTTGACTAACTTCCTATCAGATTTTTCCTCCATGGAGTGGGTTGGTTGTGATCGTGCTGTAAGTACAATTTATTCTGGTTTTTCTACTTATTACAGAGTAAGCATTTTCTCAATGTCATAAGCAGCACTTTTTCAGCTATATATCTAGTCAAGAGAATGAAACCCTGTCAACTTAGCCCCTTCTTTTGGATCTTCAGGTTGTTTCCAAGTTCTTATTAGCATGAAGAATGAAGGTTTAGAGTCCTAATATATCAAAGCATTTCTGCATGTAAGATAATTCTGTGATGATAGATCGCCATCATTGTGATTACTGGCTCAAGGGGCTGGGCATTTCACAGGCATCTGAAATGCATTGTCAGAGTACTTGGCTAAAAGAAAGCGCTGACTGAAAAGGTTGTACACCTTTACGTGTCCCAGAGATGCCTGGAACCTTGGTGGAGGGTGAATTTGAGCAGAAGCAGGTTGGAATCCGAGCAGTTAGCCGATGTGGCCTCCCCTAGGGGCGGTGGCTCTGCTGACAGAGTGACAGGACCTTGCTTGAGTGTGAGGTGCGTGCCTTTATGGGGGTCATTAACTTTAGCAAGAGCCGATGCCGGTTTGTAGATGAAGGTGACACGTGTGGTTTAGGACCTCAGGAACTCCCTCTTCTCTGGTCCCCTATGGTTCTTACGATGTAACCATTCACTTAGATGTCACCGTTCCTGTTTGGATGGAGGGCTTGTGCCCCTGATACTGGGCGTGAGCATTTTTATGTACCTAATTATTGTTGAACCCCATTAGGTAGTGGGGTCAAGGGAAAGGGGCCTGGGCAGTGGCTGAGGCTTGGGCCAGGGACGGGGGCCCATGCTGCAGTGGGGCTTAGGCAGGGGCGCCTGGCACAGAGCACTGCAGCGGGGCTGGGGGTGTTAACAAGCCTCCTGGGCTCGAGTGAGACAGAGCAGAGTGTGACCCGGGGCTGAAGGCACGGGCTCTGGAGTCTGCTCCAAGTCACGGTTCCGGCTCCTGCACCAACTCGCCCAGCAACCTGGGGGCAAACTGCTCCAGCTCCCTCTGCTTCACTTTCCTCAGGAACAGGGCCAGTATCTTTTTACGTGCAGCACTAAACGATATTTTTCAGGCCTATATATGTAAGAGGTATCAATTTAAAGAAAAGGCAGAAAATGATGAAATCAAAACCCAGAATAAGTAGTTACCTCTTAACGTTGTTAAAAGTTACACAGTGGTGTGGCCGGTGGGAAGTCCTCAGGAAGTGTCAGCAGAGGTGGTTGATGGTGACAGCCCTTTATCCGAGGGCCCTCAAGGTGTTGGAGTTTTTTCTCCCAGACCCTCTGGGAAGGGTTGTTGCTTGGGGTGGTGCTCTGCCCGTGACAGGTGGAATCACTTTTCTGACCGTTCCCCAGAGCTCGTCCTTTGGAAAACATCTTTAGCCCGGGCTTTCAGGGCCAAAGACATATCCTCAGCCCCACCTTCCTGAGCTCTTTAGGGGCTGCAGGCAGAAGCGTCGGGGGGATGCCCAGGTATACCCTGACCCGGCCATGCTGAGATGCTGAGGCTGGTCAGGCCCAGTGTTGGACCATGGAGTAGCTTCCCAGGGCTGTCTTAACCAATTACCACAAGTTGGGTGGCTTATGTAGGGGAGGGAAAATAGTTTTTTCTCTACCTTTCTGAGTTCTTAGCTGAGATCTCCTGTAATAAAAGATTGACAAGAGAAAAATAAAAGTTTATTGACATGTATCACCTCATGTATAATGGGAGATATACATGGGGTAACAATAAGTAACTCTAAGAAGTAGAGATAGAATTCAGGCTTAAATACCACCTCAGTAGGGAAAAGGGAGGGAGATGTAGGCCTCTTTTGAGAGAATAAGGGATTTTTAGGGAAGATGAATGGACTCTTTGAAGAATAGATGGGAGGAATGATAACAAAATTTGTCTGGGTGTGCTGTCGACTTCCAGTCTCCTCTTCTTCCCTGGTTGATGAAACTCCAGGGGAGGGATTTATCTTGAGGCAGATAAGGGGAGTTCAGAGAAAGCCTCTGCTTGCATTTGCTGTTTCTCCCTTGCCTACAGCTCAAAATAATCATTATCCCAAAGCGGCATATTTTGCTACCTTTCATTCGCTACATCAGAAATTTATTCTTTAACAGTTCCGGAGGTCCGAAGTCAAAACTGGGGTGTTGGCAGAGCCATGCTCCCTCCAAAGGCTCCAGGGGAGAATCATCCCTGACCTCTTCTCACTCCTGGTGGCTCCAGGAATGCTTTGCCTTGTGGCTACTGCACTTCACACATACCCCTGTCTTCTGTGGCTTCTCTTCTCTCTCTTATAAGGACACCTCTCATTGGATTTAAGGCCTACCTATGTAATCTAGGATGATCTCAACTCAGTATCCTCAATATCCAGATGTAAATCTGCAGACTTTTTCCAAATCAGGCCATATATACAGGTTCCCATGACTAAGTTGTGGACATAGCTTTTGGGGGGCCACTATTCAACCCCTTTAGGCCAGAAGTTGGGTGTGAGTTCTCATGGGAGGACTGAAGGGTCTGCTCTGACCTTGCCCTCCGTACCCTAAAGCATGGACACTTGGGGCAGGGCATGTCTGGTCTGGCCTTCTGGGTCTAGCGCCTCAGCACCTTTCTGGGAGACACCGGGAGATTGAGAAAGTTCCCATCAGAGGCCGCATTAGTCCAAGCATCGGTGCTCAGGATTGCCAGGATGTCGGGCTCGCCGTCTCAGGCACACCTTGGCTCCCAGACTTTCTTGAATGGATAGCAGTTGGAGTTCACGTGTGGTGTTGGTACAGTCTTTAGTCCAAAATCTCTTGGCTTCTCATGTAAGCAGGTGAACTTGGTAGTAATTGTAGCCGCAGTTGAATTTTTATGATAAAGTGGAGTGAATGGCTGTGAAAAAAGAAGCTCTGTGGCCCATGAGAGAAATTGTGTGATTGTGCAGATCAGGTGTAGCTGAATTTCAGTTACCAAAAGTATCTATTATATAAACAGGCCACCTATATGAATGTAAATAGGAGAAATCAAACAAGAAGAGAATCTATGATTGGTCACCGTGGAGGTCAATGGTGGGTTATATTTCAGGGTTAACAGTCAAGCTAAAGATAGTCTTTCCCGGCTGTAAAACTACAGTTGACGGAGCAGTAATTAGGTGTGAGTTTGTTCTCCTTTCTGCCTTCTTTGGGTCAAAGTGCTGTTAAATTATTTGGTGATACTTTTTCTCCCTCTTCCTTCCCTTACTGTGTAGCTTTCCTTATGCCCCTGCCCTTTTTCTTCCTCTTCTCAGAGCTCTCCTGTGCTGTTGAAAATCTTATTGCCCTGTTGATAGGAACTTGTTTTCAAAGTGGTTGCAAAGGGATTCCATCCAAAAGTTGAGGTGGTCTTTGCATCCAAACTTTTCCATCCAAAAGTTTTGCAGATTGGTCTTCTTGAACCATGTTCCCTCTTCGCCACCATGGGAAAGGATGCCAGACTATTCCTTGGCTCTATTCCAAGTGTGTCAACAGCCAGTTAATTTCCAGTTCACCAAGGGCAGAATAATCTTGGGTAAACATGGCCGTTGGAAAAAAGCAAATATTGGTCTTGGCAGTTGTAGTCTCTCAGGTGTCTGGCCCCTCTTGTGTTAGTGAACAAAAAAAGAGCTACACCAGAGAGCATGGCATCAAATACTACATCTGGTTAAAGAATATTGGTAGAAATATATAAATGCAGGACTTGTAAAAGATAATATGATTCTCCATTCCTCACTCCCTCCCTCTCTGAACAAGTCTGAATCTTCCTTTAGCCCTTAATTTTACTTGTTTAAGCCTGGTCTTCTCAACTTGAGCCCATTGACATTTAGGCCAGATAATTCTTTGTTGTGTGGGGTGGTCCTATACATGGGAGCATGTTGAGCAGTGTCCTTGGCCTCTACCCATCAGATGCCGGTAGCGCCCCTCCCTAATTAGTTGTGGCAACTAAAAGTGTCTCCAAACAATGCCGAATGTACCCTGGGGGGCAAAATCACCACTGGCTTAAGCCAATCCTTTGCAAAGTGGTAGCACATAAGGTGTCCTTTCGATCTCTCAACCTTAACGCTTATTTCTTCTTTTTAAATTTATTTATTTTATTTATTTATTTTTGGCTGCATTGGGTCTTTGTTACTGCGCGTGGGCTTACTCTAGTTGCGGCGAGCAGGGGGCTACTCTTTTGCGGTGCAGGGGCTTCTCATTGCGGTGGCTTCTCTTGTTGCGGAGCACGGGCTCTAGGTGCACGGGCTTCAGTAGTTGTGGCCTGCGGGCTCAGTAGTTGTGGCTTGCAGGCTCTAGAGCGCAGGTTCAGTAGTTGTGGTGCATGGGCTTAGTTGCTCTACTGCATGTGGGATCTTCCCGGACCAGGGCTCGAACCCATGTCGCCTGCATTGGCAGGCGGATTCTTAACCACTGCGCCACCAGGGAAGTCCCAACACTTATTTCAACCCAGCTGTGCTGAATATGGTCATGATGTGGGTCTCATAGAAGTGAGGGCAGTAGGTGATTATCAAATCAACGTTATCAGCTGTTAACTTTTAGAGCAGGCTTATTCCCTGGCTTATTGTCATTCCTCTGGTGGCTTTAAGATGGGGATGCCAGTCACATCGAGGATGCCTACACTTGGCACCTTTCCGTTGCTTGATTCCTCACCTGGGCAGTAAAGCATGACAGGAGTCTGTTGGCCATCACACCTGTGAATCAGTCAAACTTACTTCATGTCATTGGAGGGGAAAGTGCCAAACTTGGATGTCAAGGTGACACACTGTTTGGGCAGATGTAGTTCCTGGATCTTCTCAAGTGTGACTGCATGTATGTACAGCCAGCTAGTCGTGCTTCCTTAGAAAACTTAAAGAAAAAAGACTCCACCCCTATGGAACTGTTGATCTACCTTTAAAGCCTTAGGCATTTTCATCACTTAAACACACTTTCAGAGTTTCAAGTGTATTGCAGTACTGTCTTCAAACTGACACAGCTAGGTTCCAAACAATGTACTGTACCTTCACGTATTGCCTCTCATTTATTTGTTTTTGGTTTTTAATTGGAAATTGGAAACATCTGCAGAAGGAGAAGGATCAGTAGGGGCTCCTGTGTACCCATCACCCAGCTTCAGTGATTATTAATGTACAACCCATTTTGTTTCATCAAGAACCCCTCTTTCTCACGTGATTAGTTTGAAATAAATCCTCAGCATTGCATTTCATCCGTATATATTTCAGTTTGTAACTCTAAAAGATTGGGGCTTTTTTTCCCCCGAAACATAATTATCATCTCTAAAAATAAATGAACCCGTATTAAACCTAAAAGCGCCTTCATACTAAATATCTTGTTGCATTTGGTTGATAACGTCTCTTAGGTCTCTTTTAGACTTTTCTATGCTCCTCTTCATCTAATCACGATTTTCAACGGCAGAACAGCTACTGGAAACCGTCTTTCATTCTCTTTGTGTCTGGTGTGTTGGTATGTGGAGGTGCTATGCCTGGTGCCTGACCTGGAAGGAACTTAATAGGTACCTGCTTGTCTTCAAATTCTGTGAGTTCTTCCGTTCAGGTTCTCTGGCTTGACGTGGTGCACAGTCATTTTCTCAAGGGATACTCAGCTGACAGGTATCTTGAATTGCCCGGCAGCTCCTCCACACACATCTGCGCTTAGGTGGGCTGCTGTCAGCCTCCCCTCCCCTCCCCTCCCCTCCCCCACCCTTAAATGAGGCTTTTTAAACCTACTCTCTGCCCAACTTTTCTGCGCCAGCATGTGTGGTAGCAGCCAGAGGTCTGGAAGTCCATGAAAACCGAGTACCTAGTGACCGAGCGTTCTATGAGTGACGAGACTGAGCTCGGAATGCTGCTTCCCAACAATTTGATTCCAGGCTCCTTCATGGCCCTTGCCTTTCCTTAGTCACTGCTGCCCTGGCAGGACACTCCCAGGGCCCTGGGGACTGGAGGAGGGGTCTGACTCCCTGCTGCCAGCTCCCAGTTGCCCTTCCTCCAGTTTCCATAACCACACCCTGAGGCAGGTGTCGGTTTTCCCAGAAGTAGCGCCCCTCCCGTGTGTCCTGACGGCACCCCACTCTCTGCTCTCTGACCTCCCCGAAACCTCCCTATCGACACTCCTCCTTTCCTCCCACCCTGTTAGGCTCCCCCGCTTGCACTTCCTCCTTGACTGGGGACTGGAGCTTCCTGAGCCTTGGAGGATGAAGGCTGCATGGCTTCCCCTGGGGACACTGCTAGAGGCTGGTGACTGCACACACTGGGAGCCACGGCCTCTCCCCACGTGGCGTCCTTTTAGGGGTCCCTGCTCCACACACACAGGTTGTCCGGGAAGCACGCAGACTTCTCAGCTCGCTTGAGTCCCCTTACCCCGCCTCCTCCTTGGCACCCACTTTTCATAGAGAACACCCCTCCCACCCCCCATGGAAAGCAGAGGTCCCGAAAGTACCCCTGCCCCACTTCCTTCCTCTCTCCCTGCCAGTGTCCAGTGTGAGGGAAGAGCTCTGGGGCGGAAGAAGCTCCCTCTCTCCATCTCCCCAAGGTCTCCTTTCTCTGGGAGTCCCCCTTCCCCTCCGGGCTGTGGCTTCTTTTCTTCAGTCTACAACTTGCCCAAATCCCCAAAGATTTTAGCATCAAAACCCACCATCCCCGTAACCCTGAGGGATATGTGTTATTAACCCGTTTTACACAGGGAGACACGGATGCTTAGCTGCCCAGGCACACAAACAGCTGGTGAGTGCTGGCTGTGGGGCAGGAGCGCGGATGCCTGACTCCTTGCTCAGCCCTTGACCTTGGGTCACAGTCACCGAGAAGGATACAGCCTTCTTGGGAGCCTCTCTGTGGGCTGGTATGGGACCTAAGGAAGGAGTTTTGAGAGTGACTGTGATTGAAGTGACTGCCAGTGCGAGTCATTTGGTGCTTAAGCTGCTTAACTCTCTGCCCCTTGATATTTTGGGTACCGTCTGTCTTGCCATCTTGATTGTGAATTCTTCAGGGGCTGCTTCTTCATTTTTCTGTCCCTCAGAACATTTTGTACATGGTTGGTGGTTACTAATGGGCTTTTTACTCACCTAGAAATCTTTAGCTTTTAACTTCAACCTAGAAGGCTTTTAAAAAACACCATTACTTGATTCCACGTGTCTTTAATGAACACTTGACATTTTTGTTTAGTTGAGGTGTAATCATTCCACATGTGAATTTTAGTTTGTTTATAATTTAATATTCAATCAGGACCCATCACTTGCATATTATATCACAATGTGATTTATAATCCATGGCATTTTATAATTGAAGAAATGCGGCTTTGTAATTGGCAGTGGTAAAAATATTATAGTGTTATAGACCCTAATCCTAGCTATGTCATGGACATAGTTGTGCTTTACTCACCCTCTCCTAAGTGGTGGTTTTTCCTCCCTAAGAATGTAGTTTCAGCTCCCTTTCCCCTTTATTACCTTCTGCCTCCCAACTCCTACAGATGTAGAATGAGATGACCAGGAAATGGAGGATTCCGGTGAGTTGGTTTAGGGTATTGTTTCTGAAAGTAACCATTAGTAATTTAATTTACAATTTGTTTTGGGCTGACCTACTTTTGTTTATCAAAAAAAAAATACAAAAAAGATGAAATATTTGACAAAGACATATAAACTACAAGCGCTTTTATTTTTATTACATTCAAGCAACATAAATACTTTGTCAGATTGCTATAAAAATTTCCAAATGTTTACTCTCAATTTCTATACTTGTGTTATTGCAGACCAGTCACAAACTAGTTGTGGGCAGACCACCCTGTGGATAGCACTGGGCTAGACAATGGAGGTTGTACTTAATTCATCAATTCCCATGGAGTCACTTTTATTTTTATTATTATTATTTTTAACCAAATCACTCCAACTTATTCTGATCTCTGCTGATCACAAAGAAACACAGCTGGGAAGAACTTTAAAGTCTACTGACATTCAGAGGTCAGGTGGAATGTTTGTTTGACTTTCCTTTAAAAAAAAAAAAATCAGTGTTCAACCCCCAGTTTAATCAGATGTTCATCATTTCATCCATTGGAAACCAATAGAAGTCAGGTAAGTGGCTTTCCTCCTTCTCCTTTATGGAGAATGCCCAGCCCTCCTTTGTCTTATAGTAGAAATATGGGTTTGAATATTTTCTCAGCTGCATAGAGTGAAATTCTAATACCCAAGGTCATAACAGCCAGAAGAAATGTTATATTCTGATTGCGAGATAAAAAATAGGGATTGGGAATTGCTTTTTAAATAGCACAGCATTAAAATGTTTTGACTGTCAGTCTGATGGGGTCTATCTGGTGATTACGTGATAGTCTATGCTCAAGGTAGCTGTGATTGTCTTACTGGAACACTTAAATATTTAAATCTTAATGGGAATTGGCAGGAACTATAAGGGGAAATACACAAACTAATTCAAAAGAGAAGTCCAAGTGAATTAATTTTAGCTTTAGGGTTGTATTCAAATAACACCAGTTATGGTAGGTTGACATGAAACCTATTTATGCTGTTGTGAAAAGGAATTAGAATCTAGAGAAGCACTGCAACTAGAAATATAATGTAAGACACATAATTGTAAATTCTCCAGTAGCGACATTAAAAAAGGTGAAATTAATTTTAACGTTTTATTGAACCCAGTACATACGAAATGTTAACATTTCAAAATATAATATAGAGTTTGTTAATGGGATATTTTATATTCTTTTTGCCTTCAAAATCGGTGGACCTTATACTCATTGCAGATCTCGGTTTGGATTAGCCACATATCAAGTGCTCACTGGTCACAAATGGCTAGTAGCTATGATAGGTAGAGAGAAACAAAGTCCACAGTGAGGTAGATAATTTGCACGATTATGTGAGTAGTTTTATATTTCAATTACGATTTGGTCCAAAATAATTTCAAGTGATTTCACAGTTACCTTAGAGGGGACAGCAGTGGACCCTCTGGGGAGTCATCCCTTCTCCAAAGGCCTCTGGCTACCCGCATCAGAGGTTTTTAGCAGGTCATTTCTGTAGACAGGCTGGTTAATCTCACCCAAGGGCAGGGAGGGAGCATGAGAATTGCTTTTACTTGTTCCCTAAGGGCAGAGACCAGGATAGAAGTCAAGCAGGATACTGCTTTATATTTTTTGTTTTTTATTTGAGAGATTGAATTAAAAACAGTTAATGGAGTGATTTTTTTTTTTTTTAATCTCTTCTCTTGTTCCTGGAGAAGACTTTGCTATCTGAATACTGTATACTTACTAATTCTGTTTTTGGCAAAGGGCAAGTTAGAGGCTAGGTTACTCTGGGAAGTGAGGCTGGTGCTGGGGATAACAGAAGAATGGAAAAGGGAAGGAAAAAGTCCTAGCTGTGCCCAAGCAGGTGAGCTGTGAGCATCAGATCCCTCACGTTCTGATTTCCTCCTTGGGAGCAGAGGTCTAGTGGGAGGGACCCTGGGGCTGTCCCGCCCACAGTCACCCAGACAGCTCCTGTGCTGCCAAGAGTCATAACTCAGGCCTGCTGAGTCTGTCTCGGGTCATCTATATCTTACTCTGTGCAGTGGGGACAGAGAGAACGAGATGGCCGTAATGTTATTGGATAAGCCTAGACTTTTTATTTTTTCTAAGTGAAAACAGCTTTATTAAGCATTCTTATTTAAAAATTCTAGTTTTATAAAATACTTATATTGAAATGGGATGATAGCTGGTATTGCTTCAAAATCTCCAGTGAGGGAGATTTGCACAAGGAAGTAAGAGGGGGTTTGGACGAAATGAGAGTGACTATGAATTGATAATTGTTGGAGCTGAGTGGTGAGTACTTAGGGGTTCATTATTCTCTTTATTAGCTATTTGAAAGTTTTAAGAGACAGCTTTAGATTTTTAGATGGTGTATGAGGTTGTAAAGAAGACTCTGAAATTCTATTATCCAAAAATAATGGCCATTAACTCAAAAACAACACTTGAAAACCATCTACTGGACATTCCCTGTGTGAAAATGCCTTGAAGAAATACAGGAAAGGTGCGAGTCCTGATCTTGCCCTTAGAGAGATTTTATTCTAGTTCCAGAGCCCAGAGATCACACACGCGGAGAAGAAAGTCAGTGTTGGCTGCAGGCGTGTTTTACCCCAGGCCTTATGCTTATGTGGTCCTTAGGTTGGCTTGTGAAGGAGGTTTCTCTTCTGCCTTTCACAGAGGAGTCAGGTGAGGCTTGGAGGACCCACACTGCCCATACACACTCGGCATGAGTGAAAGGGAACCAGGATGCCACTGGCCTTGGGCGACTCGGCACCAGTCTCCATGCTGGCCACTTGAGGGTATCTTATCTATTGGAGTTGTAGAACCTTGTGGAACCAGAATTAGAAGGAATACAATATAATGAATTGCCAAATTATGCAGAGAAGTCTTCCAAGACCCATGAAAACTGAGAGGACAGCAAGAGTAGGGGAAACCACATGGGAAGGAAGGCTGCTTGGGAAAGGGGGAACTTGGAATGACAGATCAGGGACAGAAAGGAGGACACATATGGCTCAGGAGGATTAATTTTTAAAATGTTCTACGAGGAGGAAGAAATTTCAGTGGCAAAAGAACTGTTTGTTGTGGGGTATTTGGTTTTGAATGAAATGTACCAAAATGAATACGTAAAGGAGAATCTTTGGCCAGTGGAGCAAAGAGTGGATGGATTTAGCCTTTTGGAAAAATGTATCAGGTGGCCATTCATGAAGACCAGATCTCACATAGTAAGAGATATGAGTAATATGAAATATTACTTTGGAAAGATGAATTTTGAGGGATTACAGTAGCTACTAAACAGAGCCAAGGGATGACAAGTTCTTATTTATAAAACAGTGTGTCCCTGATTTCCACATTATGTATACCTGAGTAGCTAACTTGTTCTTGATTAGCCAACCATCCTCCCGAAGGGCCCCATCTTATTGTCTGTAATACCTATTTTAAGTTGCCCACAAGCTGATGAAATTCCACTTTGCACCTTTATTCTTCCTGTCACTTTCATGGTGTCATATGTTGGCTCAGCGCACCTGGGCAACCAGGCTTTGAGGGCTGGAGGAATGAGCTGTTATGGGAGTTCATAGGAGTTTAACATGTCTCCTATATAGGAAGGCCATCCCTTCTCCTGGCGGCAGCCCTGGGATATTCCATGGTAGTGGATGGGTTTTACATTGGCACGGGAAATTAGATGGTTTACTTACTTGAAGAAGTAGTATTCTCTCTTTGTGTTCTTCAGTTGAATGACTTCAGTACAGAAGAAGTTCTTGAGGAGCTAGTGTTGGAAGAGTAGCCCTCAAATTGAAGGTTGTGGTGGCAGTGAGAATAAGAGTGGGAGAGGATGCTTTCTCAGGGTCACTTCTAGCAGGTTGGAGCACTGTGTAGGACAGCCCTGGTTCACGTAGCAGCCTCTGCTATGTGCAGGTGATGTCCAGCTGGCCAGTGGAGCCCAGATCCTCCATCACTGCTTCTATGGGTCAAGCTCACCTTGTCTCACTCTAAACCTCTCCCCAGGCTCTGCCATAGGAGTGTCCCTGGCTTCAGTGCCTGGGGGGAATTTGTGATACCATACCTCACCCTTTTCTTCTTGCTCATTTTACTTTTACTTTCATAGACTTTATATTTTTAGAGTACTTTTAGGTTCACAGCAAAATCGGGCAGACAGTAAGCAGTTCCCACATACCCACTGTCCACATGCATACACAGCCTCCCCCATTATCAACACCCCTCACCAGAGGGTACATTTGTTACAATTGATGAACCTACATTGACACATCATAATCACCCAAGGTTCATACTTTGCATTAGGGTTCACTCTTGGTGTTGTATGTTCTATCAGCTTTGACAAATGTATAATGACATGTGTCCACCATTGAGTATAACACAGAGTAGTTTCACTGCCCTAAAAATCCTCTGTGCTCCACCTATTCATCCCTCTCTCCTCCCAACCCCTAGCAACCACTGATCTTTTTACTGTCTCCATAGTTTTGCCTTTTCTAGAATGTCATTTGGTTGGAATCATGCAGGACATAGCCTTTTCAGATTGACTTTTCACTCATAATACGCATTGAATGTCCCTTGATGTCTTTTCATGGCTTGAGAGCTCATTTCTTTTTAGTGCTGAACAATATTCCGCTGTATGGGTGAATCTTTTTGCTCTCTTTGCTGCAGCCTCTCACCTCATCTTCCTAAAAGAAATGCTCTGCTGGTTGATGAATAACACTTGCCTCTCCATGTGCATCAGGTTGCACCGTTGGTGCCTGTGTGACTCTGTGCTCTCTCACAGGGTCCAAGCTGGAGTGAGCATAAGAGATGGTCTTTAGGGGTTAAGATGGGGAATAGCTTATAGGAGGGGGAATCTTCTTATACTGTTCTCTAATCGTTAAACCTCAAAGCCTTTGTTTGCTTCGGGATGGGAAAAAAGGCATAATTATGAAATAGTGTAGTTCCTTCATTGACACCAAGCCAAACGGGAGAGACGTTGACTCAAAGACACTATGTTTGTGGCAGGAGAGTGAGTCATCGGCCAATCCCTGGGACTAAAAGAGGAAAGCAGGGGCGGGGGTGGGGGTGGTGGTGGGGTTTAACTGGAACCGTGACCTTTAAGAACCAGGACGGAGGCTTATGGAATGAGGCAGCCCCTTCTCTTCAGTGCGGGTGTGCATGTACACACATACACACACATACCCCTGACTCCATCCTGACCCTGCTGTTGTACCCCAGCCTCTTAAAGTCCCCTGCTCTCATCCCTCGTGTCTCAAAGTTATTAATCATACAACATATGTTCATTAATTTTTCAGATACCTACTGAGCATGTAATGGGTATTACGAACTGAGCTCTGATCTGAGGCGAGAGCTCTGGGGGAGCCATAGCTCCTGCCCTCTGGGAGCTCACAGTCTAGTGTGGACTACAGACACTTAAATAGATTGTTTTTACATTTACCATATTAAGTTGAAATAAAGATGTGGTCTGTGAAGCCTCCCCGGAGTAGGTAGAACTTGATGGGGTGCCAGGTGACTTAGGGGTGTGGGGAGGCCATTGTAAGCATGGAAGACAGGAGGTCAAAGACCACTGAAGGGGAAGCAGTGCAGAGGGTGCAGGGTTCCAAGAGTAGCGTGGGCTCGGTGGTGCTGGGGCACTGATTCCCAGGACAGGTGAGGCAGGGGGTGAGGAAGCCAGAGATTCCTGCAGTTGGGGAGCTGAGGACAGACTCAAATGACTGTCCTGGATGGTTTATTCTCGGGTGGAGGAGGGCTGGCCCGCAGGTGGCCCTGGGCAGGGCTGCTGTAAGAGATGGGACTATAGCCCAGCTGAAAGTTGGGAATTACCGGATAGGAGCACCCTGGCATTAACAGCTTTGTAGGAGGAATGGGGTTGTGGAGGGTCTAGTCAATTTACCAATAATTTTGTGAATGACCAAGGAGGAACTGAAACACTCCTTTCCTGCTCTTTCCTCTTCGTTCCCTAAAAAAAAAAAAATACAGTTGTTAAAGTGTTTTTAAAATGCCTTGTCTTATTTTGTCATAGTGAATCGGGTTTAGCGAAAACGTTTAAATTTTTATGTGTTCATTTGAAGATGTTGCAACATCTCAGGGTTATTTTAAACATTAAGTTCATAGTATTGAAGTTCCTTCTAACCCAAAAGTCAAAGGAAAAATATCCCTTTTTGGGGGGGTCTGTGGGGGGGTTGCAAAGGATGGGAGATAATCGTGGGAATAAAATGGGCAAAACACACTTTTTTTGAGAAAAAAGAAATAAGAAATTGTTTGAGAGTGAGCATTTCAAAGTCAGTTTAACATAAAGCTGTAGAGTGTATCTTTTGGCCAGTTGTAAAATGAGTTAATGATACACTTATGTAAGCTTATTTATTCATTACTTTATTCAGATAGTCAAATGTTTGTGGGACATCCTTGTACCTGCACTGTTCAAGGGCTGGGGGAATAGCTATGGACCAAGGAGAGTCCCTGTTCTTGTGAAGCTTACATTCTAGCTACTCGCGTTACTAGTTTAGTTTTATTGATACTTTTACATAAAGACACATACATGTAAGTGAGAGAAGAGGAACAGTGAATTGTAGAACCACAGGGAATTCAGGGCATCTCTCAAGTTGTCCAGTTGTGAAAAGCATCTAAAGACTGAAGGAGGTAAAGCAGTGTAATTAGAGCACTTCCCTAGCCCTCCTAGTAAACACGAGTTTCACACTACTTTGCATTGATATCGTTTGCACTGTGAACTGATCTTTAGGGGAGTGGTGCCTGGTCATGTCATTGCTGAGTGTGGTGGGGCAGAGTGAGCCTTCAGTAGTCATTTGCATAAAAAGAACTAATTTTAACATTTTCCAAACTGTTGCCTGGGCACTTGTACCAAGACGTAGACCACAAAGGTAAAGAGATCTGTGTACAAATTAGGTTGGGGCCACTTATTTATAATCCACATTAGCACATTAAAGTGTCCAAATTGTTCTGCCTTAGCAGAACTCCTTAATTTGGTTTAAACCAGCATTTCACACATTTATATTAAGAATTTTTTTTTTTTTTTTTGCATGTAACACCTCTTAGTTTCTAGTGTGCTGGAATGCTGCTTTTAGAGGCATACAGAGGGATTTCTGGAGCCTTTCTGCCTGCAGAGGACAAGGCCATGTATCATTCCTCATCTCTGAAGGCCTTGGGCATTGGTGCTTGGAGCTTGGCTTTATTGAGTTTCCTTTGACCCCAGGACCCAGCCTCTAGCGGAAAGTCAGCCAGGGGAAGCCATGAAAAGAGAATTGGACATTTCCCCCTGGAGGCAGATACCTTCTGACACAGTAGAGCTGGACTCTAATCATTGAGCTGTGCTTTCAGTGAAAATGTTCTCGGGGTTTCAGAGAAGAAAAGAATAATCCTTGCCAAGTGGTAGAAGTTGGAGGAGGTTGGAAGAATTTTGTTTTCACAATTCGTCCTCTTTTCTCTCTTTGGCTCTTCCTGTCTCTATTTTATGGCTACTGAAAAATTACTTGGTTTCTTTCTTCTTGGATTTTGTTTTTGAACAATTAATAATAAATGTGTCAAATGTTAGTGATAACGTCAAGCTAAGAGTAGTATATTCTGCTCATGTTTGGCTAGAATCTAGTGGATTTCCTGCTGCTTTGCTTGGTCTTACCTTATTAAAGCACTTGGGATGGTTGCCCATACAGGCCCATCTTCTGATGTTTATGCTCATATAGATGGTACCGGACAAAGTTTGAGTGTCATGTTACACTGTTATCCATCTTTTAATGAAATCTTAGGACAGATGTGTTCTTGGCTGCTTGGGGTCTGACCACATAGTGCGATTTCAGCCATATGCATTGTGCAGGCCCTTCGTGGCTTGAGACCCCCTTGCCTCCTCACATCCCCTCCAACGTGGCCCCGCCTTCCTGTGGGGATTTCGTCAAGGGAGATGTGGAAAACAAAGAGTCCATAAAACTCTCATGGTGAAAAATTGCCGTGTAGAGTCTCTCTCAGATTACTTAATGTGTTTTGCTTCTTTAATGCTCTTCAGATGATAATCAATTACAGATGTACCATTTACTGGACACTTACTGGGCTCCAGGCACTGTGTTAGGAACTTCACCCATCCATTTTAATTTCATTTCTCCATCTGAAATATCTAAGTATTACTATCTCTGCTCTGGTGACGAGTGACCTGGGACTTGGAGAGGTGTGTGTAAGCTTCCTCAAGGAAGTAGGAAGTGGTCCAGGATGCAAAAACAGTTAAGTCCTGCTACTGGTGGCAAGCATTTGAGCCAGCAGCTTTTGCTGCTTTTTGGTCACATCTACATATGCCTCTCAAAATACTCCAGAAGAGGTAGAACGTGGGAGCTGCCAAGTGATTTATCATAGGATCCAGAGAAGACTGCTTGAAGGCAACGTTCCTTGAAATAACAGGCTCCTGGTACCTTTAACATAAGTTTCTATTTAATTGGAAGGGTCTTATTCATGTCTTATTCAAAATAAGCATTTTGAATAGGTAAGTGTCCTACATAGAGACATATTCTGTTCCAGGGTTCTCTAGGGACCTTGCTCCCTGATCAGGCAACTATGAGTTTCTACCTGTGGGCAGTTACCATCACAGCTTCTGCTGAGGTGGAGCTCAAGCAAGACCATGTTTGACTCTTGAGCATTACTCATTGCTTTAGATGTATCACCACCTTTAATCCTCACAACGGCCCTTTTTCTGGGCATTATTACAGAGGAAGAAACTGAGGCACACCGAGGCCAAACAACTAATAAATGACAGAACCAGGATCAATCACTTTACTTTAAACCACTGTGCTGTTGCTTCCCTTAAATGCAGTGTTCGGTGTCATAAATCCTAATGCATCTCAGCCTCAAATGTGGATTTACCTGGCTCCCCTTTCTATCTATTTAGAAAGGTGCCCCTGCCCTGAGGAGGGCTCAGAACAGAGGCCAGCAGCTGGCACTGGGTGGCCTGTGGGTTTGAGTTATGCCCTGGAGGCACAGATACTTAGTTAAGTCTTAGATTGCTCATCTTTAAAACTGGATAGTGGGGGCTTCCCTGGTGGCGCAGTGGTTGAGAGTCTGCCTGCCAATGCAGGGGACGCGTGTTCGAGCCCTGTGGGACCCTGGGAGGGTCCCACATGACGCGGAGCAGCTGGGCCCGTGAGCCACAATTGCTGAGCCTGCGCGTCTGGAGCCTGTGCTCAGCAACGGGAGGGGCCGCGATGAGGAGTGGCCCCCACTTGCCGCGACTGGAGAGAGCCCTCGCACAGAAGCGAAGACCCAATACAGCCATAAATAAAATAAATACATTAAAAACAAAAAACAAAAAAAACTGGATAGTCGCTCTTGTCCTCTTTCTACCTTCTAGGGAAAGTTTTGGGGGGGAGAAGGAGCCTTCAAGAGATGAAGGGAGATTAATTAGATTTGTATTTGACATCCAGCACACCTCTAAAAGGGATTTGTATATCTGTGGCTTTTTAGCCAGGTTTGTAATTATGGTATTATGAGGATTCGTGTATTATATGGAACTTCTGAACCTTTGAAAATAGGGCAAGGAGAAAAGTAAATTTGTTTGCTGGAGATAAATTGAACATAATGGGCCCATTATTGGGAATACATTTCTATATTTTCAAGTCTAAGGAGAAAAAAAAAAAGCTCTTCATATATAAATATAACCCAATAAAAATAAATCTGCAAAGTGGTTAAAACATGATAATGGAGACTATTTTTACCATAGAAGTGGCCCATCTGGACAAATATATCCCCTTTGTTTTTATTCTTATTCAAATAGTCTTTTCATCAGTTCTCATATAAGTCAGGAACAAACCCCCCTGTCTCTTGAAGTCCTATTTTTGCCTTCGTTATACTAGTTTTGAGCTGCTTGCTTCAGTTCCTTCGGCTGTAGGTCATAAATAATACATGACATTGTATACGATAAATCTTCATTCATGTGATTACAAGATTTACTGTTGTGTTTTCAGATGGAATGGGATGATTGAGAAGGTGGGAAATAAAAAGCAACACCGTATTACATGGTGTGCCTTTGGTCACAAATAACAAGCTCACTTGAGCTAGCTTAAGTAAAAAAAAAAAGAGATTTATAATAAGGATACAGGTGTGTCTTAGGAACTAAAGGCAAGGACAAAGTGGCCCTCAGGAATGAACAGGAACCAGAGAGGAGGAAGGGACGTCTCTAATTACAGCAAGCACACGTGTGACACAAATGTCACTAAAGGAGGAGAGAGAAGGTGACAGAAGGAAAGTAGAAATCTATGCAGTGTATTACTTTACACTCCAGCATGAGATTAAAAAGCGGCTCCACTGTGTTCTTTGGAAAAATAATTCATGCTCATTATATGAAATTCAAACAGTATAAGAAAAGCAAAAATTTTTTTAAATTTGGTTAGTCAGGGGCAACCATAACTATTTTAACAAACATCCTTCTAGACATGTATAAGGACATTCAGCAACAGACGTGCACACGCAGAAATGGTATCATACTTTGCATGGTCATTTACCTGTTTTATTCACAGGTAAAACAGGTCATTTACCTGTTTTATTCACTGATATGATATTCTTATATCAGTAAATATTATTAAAAACTTGTTTACTTGACCTCATCTATTTGTGGACCTTTAGGATATTTACTCCCCACTCCCTGCCCCCAGTGATTGTAAACATGTTATGTATATCCACTTTTCCACTTTCACAATAATCTACTTTGAGTAAATTCTTAGAGAAGGATTGCTGTATCACAGTGTGTGCCATTTTACATGCTGACATAGTTGCCAAAGCGGCTACATCATGAGCTAGGCCCATAACAACAGCTACTGTCAGTCTTGGGCATTGTTACCAACCTGACAGGTAAAAAATAAGAGCTAGGTTTTCTAAAGTTGTATTTTTCCATTGTTAGTATAGTTGAGTATCTTTTCATATGTTTATTACTATTCTATTCTCGTGGGAAGTTCATTAATTTGCTTTGTCCGTTTTGAGGTGGCGTATTAATTTCCTTACTGACTTTTAAGACATTTTCGCATAAGGATAGCAACCTTTCATATGTCTCTTTTATGAATATTCTTAGTTTCTTATTTTATCTTTTGACCGAAGTATCTAGATTTGTTTGTCCTTTGTTTTTATTTTTGATTTGTTTTTGCCTTTCGTGTATTTGAGATTTTAAAAATGTCAGCCAAACGTCTCAGACCTTGAGTTTCACATTTTGATGTCATGTTTAAAGAGGCCTTTCCTATTTCTGTATTATAAAACTATTCATCTGTATATTTTTCTAGTACTCATTTGATTCTATTTTGAGTTTATTCTCTTTAGGTAGAGAGAGAGTGCTAGATTTTTCCCTCCTCCTAAATAGCTAACCATCATCATTTATTAACCAGTCTCACATACCTACCCAGATTAGATTACATGTACTTGGTCTGTTTCATATGAATACTTGGTTCTATAGCTGCGTGTTTATTGTTTCATTGGTTCATATATATGTTGTTAGTCAGACCATTGTTTAGTTGTGGCTGGCCCATTTTGTTTGCTTCTGCAAATATGGTGCTTCTCTGCTTCAAATTGGGTTTGCATGAATAAGCTGCTAAATGCTTAGTTATCAGTGCCTCAGAAAACTGTGAACGAGATGGGAACAGTTGAAACAAGAAGGGACCACTTCACAGATGGGTTACAGCAACTAAGGAGGAAAAAAGTGAATAAGACAAGAGCTCATGGATGCTGATTTTTAAAAAGAATCAGAGTGCAGTGCCAGTGATTTTTGTTTTAAATATAGGTGGGGGCAGGAAGGAGGATGTATATATTTCATCTTTGTTTAAATTCAAAGCCTTTAAGCATTCCTATCACAGGGAAGAGAATAATGTGGTTTTGCTTCAACTGTAACATAATTTTGGTTTTCAAAATAAGTGTCTTGGGACCTCAATTCCCTGTTGGTGAAGAAAATTCCCAGCCCATGTGTTGCAGCGGAAATTCATTGTTTCCTGAGTTATTTCCTTTCACGCTTAGTGTGAGGGAAATGACCAAATGTATAGATTGAGATTTTTTTTTTTTTGAAAACTGATGTCTGTAACATTACTTGATTCTGATGATTTTTATTATTGTTTTAGGTATTGCTGCTGAAGTCTTCTCAGATGCTTCAGGACATCTTCAGGGAAATCGACTCTACATAAACTGAGAATTTAAGTGAGTCCTTTAAAAAAATATTTTATTATCCATTGGCCACCCTCTTGCATTGGTAAAGTTTTACAGAGCGTTAAAACATTGTCACTTCATACTGTCTTGTTTGATTTTTTTACCACAGTTCTGTGAGACAGGAGTGTAGCTTCCTGGTGTTATTACTTCCACTGCTGTGTGATTTTTTTCCACGTGGTAGTTTGGTCGGGGGGGAGGGGAAGGCCTAGAAGAGGGGATGAGTAGCTGTTTTTTTAACTTATTGCGTGAATTCTCATTCATTCCATATGTTTGCCTCATAATTTTTGGGGTGGGGAGGGAAGTGCTAGATGAGGAATTAATGTAGAAGCTTCCAGTAATCTTTGTCCTAAAACTATTTGGTAGTTCCTGGAGCTCTCCAGGGATTATGCACAATTGCTAAAGCATGAGATGAAGTAAACTTTGGTTACAGATTATTGGTTTTCCCCATCTGGTTGTCCTGGTTGTGGCTGCCTGCACCCAAGTAGTGTGTATGAAGTGCCCTGCGAAGAGACAAAAGGCGCTCTTCTGCAGGTCTTGGCTGTGCCTCAATTAAAGTCTGACAGGTTAAAAGGAATTGGTTCATGCTCCTACCCTCCAAAACCGTATCATGGCACACCAGACGTATCAGTTCTGTTCTTGACCAGCTGTGCAAGTGGGGAGAGGTTAATCTCTGCTAGTCTCCAAGTCCTTATCTGTAAAATGTAAGAGGTTGGCCCAGCCATGTCATTCCCACACTTCTAGGTTTTGTGGAATAGAAATAAAAAATTTAGGACCAGTTTTTACTAGATTTTTTGGGCTGTACGTAAACAAAGTTGGTAATTGTTGAAGCTGGATAGTGCATGAGAGTTCTCTATTTATTTATATGGTAATCTCTCTATTTTGTGTTTAGGATTTTTCATTAAGATTTTTTAAAAAAAGGTTGGCCATAAAGTTTGTTCCGGTTTTTCCATAACATCTTACAGAAAAACCGGAATGAACTTTTTGGCCAACCTAATAACTACCATGTACTAACATCATTTCATGAAAGAAGAAATATTTTAATACTAAAAATGTAAGAATGTCGTGAATTTGTCTTTCGATTGTATGTGTTTAGCATTGTGAAAAACTCTTCATTTCCTTCCTCTTTCTTGTTGCTCTGGTGACCACTGACTGTTAGCCATGAACTAGCGCTGGCCTGGGGAATGGTGTTTGGGAAATATTGGGGTGCATGACTGATAAGGGCTCCTCTACCTCTAAAACTGTGTCATTCCTCTGAAGCAGGAAAGAAATATACTCTAGTTATACATCGGTTATTTCCAGAAAATACTGTGACAGCTGGCATGGTTGAACACAGAGAAGTCAGAGGTCAAACAAAAGACAAGGGATTGTTGTGCTGGAAAACCCAAATAAAAATGGCTCATCCATGTGAACGTTAAATTTAGCTGTGAGCCACCTTGCAGTCAGTGTAAAAATGAAACTTGACAGTGTGTTGAGCTCTGATAAAAACATACAGAATCCTCCCTTCATACCACTGTGGGCAGCCTCTGGCCAGGTGGTGTTTGACAGATTAGTGTCTGTCTGCCATGTGGGGATGCTGAGGGCTAGGGGTGAGAAGGGCTGAATGTCTAACTCTGGACACAATTGCAAATGCCAAGTGTGAGGAGTGCAAAGATGGGTAGGGGTCAAGTACATGGTCAAGAGTTATGAGCTGAGGGCAGTGGGATCAGATATATACAGGATAAGAAAGAGTAAAGGAACTGTCCTGCCCTGGAATCTTCTGGGTGTCTTGGCATGGACGTTGTTGGTTTTTTGTTTTTTTTTTTTATTTTTGGCTGTGTGCGTCTTCGTTGCTGCGTGTGGGCTTTCTCTAGTTGCGGTGAGCGGGGGCTACTCTTCGCTGTGGTGCGCGGGCTTCTCACTGGTGGCTTCTCTTGTTGCGGAGCACGGGCTCTAGGCACGTGGGCTTCAGCAGTTGTGGCTCGCGGGCTCTAGAGCGCAGGGTCAGCAGTTGTGACACACGGGCTTAGTTGCTCCACGGCATGTGGGATCTTCCCGGACCAGGGCTCGGACCTGTGTCCCCTGCATTGGCAGGTGGATTCTTAACCACTGCGCCACCAGGGAAGTCCATGGACGTTGTCTTTTGAGGATCTGCAGACAGCACTAGGCGGGCCAGTCTAGCTAAAGGGCCTAGGCATAGTGGACAGGAAACACGTCAGATGTATACCTTTCCCATAGATTTCAGATTTCATATCCAAAAACAGCATACCAAGTGTATTCTTATGCCATGGGTCTATAGAGAATGGATGAGTGTGCTTCCTGTTTACTTCTCCTTGGAGTGTGGGGATGTGTTGGAGGGGTAGGATGGGTAGAGGACAGAGGCAATAATGGACTGAATTATTAGGACAGTGAAATAACGTGAGGAAGGAGGAGCAACGGTTCCACATAGTTTAAGATGCCTGCCTAACCCTGACTGCTTCAAAAGTTCTGTGAAGTTAACCATGGTCTTTGTTGACTGCAACAGGGTGGTTCAGTCCTTTTGAACTCCTCCCTCAGTGATGTCTGGCTTTCCTATGTTTTAACATTCCTATTTTCTGGGAAACTTAAATGAAATTTGACAGACTTACCTGTTGTTTTCCCTTCTGTCAACCCAACACTTTTTTTTTTTTAACACAATTTCATATTGTATTCCCAAAGTATAATTTTCTCTTTACTCATATTTCCATGTATTTTTAAAAAAATATCTTTATTGGAGTATAATTGCTTTACAATGGTGTGTTAGTTTCTGCTGTATAACAAAGTGAATCGGCTATATGTATACATATATCCCCATATCCCCTCCCTCTTGCATCTCCCTCCCACCCTCCCTGTCCCATCCCTCTAGGTGGTCACAAAGCACGGAGCTGATCTCCCTGTGCTATGCAACTGCTTCCCACTAGCTATCTATTTTACATCTGGTAGTGTATATATGTCCATGCCACTCTCTCACTTCGTCCCAGCTTACCCTTCTCCCTCCCTGTGTCCTCAAGTCCATTCTCTACGTCTGCGTCTTTATTCCTGTCCTGCCCCAGGTTCTTCAGAACCATTTTTTTTTTTAGAGTCCATATATATGTATGTTAGCATATGGTATTTGTGTTTCTCTTTCTGATTTCACTCTGTATGACAGATTCGAGGTCCACCCACCTCACTACAAATAACTCAATTTCGTTTCTTTTTATGGCTGAGTAATATTCCATTGTATATATGTGCCACATCTCCTTTATCCATTCATCTGTCTATGGACACTTAGGTTGCTTCCATGTCCTGGCTATTGTAAATAGTGCTGCAATGAACATTGTGGTACATGACTCTTTTTGAATTATGGTTTTCTCAGGGTACGTGTCCAGTAGTGGGATTGCTGGGTCATATGGTAGTTCTATTTTTAGTTTTTTAAGGAACCTCCATACTGTTCTCCATAGTGGCTGTATCAATTTACATTCCCACCAACAGAGCAAGAGGGTTCCCTTTTCTCCACACCCTCTCCAGCATTTATTGTTTGTAGATTTTTTGATGATGGCCATTCTGACCGGTGTGAGGTGATACCTCATTGTAGTTTTGATTTGCATTTCTCTAATGATTAATGACGTTGAGCATCCTTTCACGTGTTTGTTGGCAATCTGTATATCTTCTTTGGAGAAATGTCTATTTAGGTCTTCTGCCCACTTTTGGATTGCATTGTTTGTTTTTTTGATATTGAGCTGCATGAGCTGCTTGCATATTTTAGAGATTAACCCTTTGTCATTTGCTTCATTTGCAAATATCTCCTCCCATTCAAAGGGTTGTCTTTTCGTCTTGTTTATGGTTTCCTTTGCGGCCAACACTTGGTTTACTGCCTGATTTGTATGCTTCAATTGGGTTGCTTCTACCCTAGGGATATTTATTTCACTGCCTTTTTGTTTGTTTTTGGAAAAGCTATATCAAACAACAATGATGACAACAGAAACATTTATCCTAAATGTATAGGAATGTGAGAGATGATCTGAAATGTTGACATTTCTGGAAGTGCCTAAAGTCATGAATAAATGCTCGAGGAACTTTTATTTTGACATAAACTAGAGGAAGTAGAATTGCTTTAAGGGGTCTGGGCCAGTCCAAGTCTGAATAAAATTTAAAGAAATGAACAGTGTAATCAATCAGTCACGTTCTGAGCCTCTCAGAAGGCCAGGCCATACTGGGTGAGATGTTGTAGGGATGAGCAATTAAGAATGTGAGACAGCCATGCTTCTCAGGAATAAACATGATGCTTTAAAGCATTGCAAGCATGTGAGGGAGATGAGAGAGATTGATGGAGAGTAGATGGAGGGGAGCATATGATAAACGATTTGTTTAGTGTTTAACTTAATGACACATAGTATATTCCAGATTTGAGCATAGATGCAGTAATCTGAACGTATCTCCATTTTCCCTGCAGGCTGGTAAGAAAAATATTTTAAAACCGATTTTAAATGAAAAACATTATTTTTGGCCCTCTGGGAATTTTTAGTTCCCAGTGTTGTTTAGGGAGGGTATTGAATCTGTAAAATTCAAGGCAGGATCTACATAGCTATTTGTTACTCTGTATCTGTAACTTAAATGCTATATGATGTCAGAAAAGATAAGTTGTTCCTGTGCTTGCTTTTCTTCATTAAAAATGTAATCTGTTATGCACTTTTGTCTTCCTGCTGTCCTCCATTAGCTGGATTCCCTAGGTTCCTCTGCTTGTCGACTGTAGGCATTGCCACTTGCCACCCCCTGTGGGCTCCCTGAGTGGCTGGGAGTCCTAATTAGCATCATCTCACTGGTCAGGATTTCCAGACACGTGCTGGGGTCCTTCCTCTGGGGTCTGTACTTGGTAAATGTTTCAGAACAACAACAATAACCATTTCCAGATTGTTTTTCGTAATTAAATTTAATCCATGGGTGTTGTAGAATGTGCTGTTTCTTAAGCTTTTTGGCTAATTATGCTCATCAGTTAATTTCTTTCAAAGTTAAAAAGCCCTCCTGGAGAACTCAAGATTTGAGCCTTTGCTGTCTAAGAATTGATTGGATTTCATGGACTCAGAGGCTCTGGAATACTTGTGCCTATAGAACATGTGTCTTGAAAAATGACTCTTTTTTGTAGCTGTGAAGCCCCATATTCTGAAGATCTAAAATGACCATCAAAGCCTTTCTATTCCATTTACAACAAGCTGTCCAGAATTGGACAGTTTTCCAGAACTGTAAAATGACTTGTGCACTTGTAGAGTTTAAACATGACTTGACTAAGATTAAAATAAAGTAAACACACTGTGAGGCCAGCTGCAATCTTCTCCACATACCACTATCAGGCCCAGTAGAAGCTGAGAAAAATCCTACTGCTGTGATCTAAACAATGGCCTTATAGAGGATCTTTCATTAACCAAAAAAAAAAAAAAAAAAATTAAGTAATGCATGCAAATGGCTAAAAATAGAAAATGCTACAGAAAAGCTTCTAATGGAAAGGAACAAGTATCTTACACTCTCTCTTCCTTCCCTTACTAGCCTTACTTCTTAGAAGCAACCACTTTTTCCCCCCTGTGGATCATTTCTGCTGCTTTTTTGGTGATTTCCACATGTATAAATATTATGCTTACAGCACCATTTCTCCCTTTATCAGTTTTAAAAGCAGTTTTTTGGTGTCTTGTGATCGCCATTAGCTCGCTCTGACCATCCCCATCTCCCTTCCTCCCTACGTCTGATTCATGCTTTTCATCCTCCCTCTGTAACCTCGTATGACACATGCAGCCTCTTCTATTCTTATTCTGTCTCCTAGAGGCACTATTTCTTGTCTACCATCCTCCCCCACCCAACCTTTCCATTTGGGGCAGCTGTACCTTTGAATTTTATATGCTCGGAGTTGGTAATAATTATTTTCTGTTCTTTAATCCCAGTAAGGGCTTCCATGATTTACCTATAACTCAATTCCGAATGTTAAAACCAAGAAGCAGCCTTTACTCCGTTATAATTAGGTGGCTGCTGTTCCCATGGCAGCCCGATTATGTGGTGGGGTTATATTCCTTCCTCTCTAAGCCTGACATCCTCATACCTAGACCCCTCCACAGAGCACGTGTGAGTGGGTTCTCCCTTTCACACGGCACCAGCTGTCTTGAATGCAGCCTCAAGTTTCTTTCCTAGACCCTGCCTTCCCATCCCTCCTGGGAACCCACTTTATTTTTGGAGATCTCACTCACACAGACCCCCACTCTCCAGCCAGAACAGATCTCTCTGTGTGCCGCCTGCCTCTGAGCTGGTGCTGATGTGGCCAGGAGAAGTTTGTTACTGCTGTTGGAAAAGTAGTTTCAGGCTCTGGGGTCTCTGAAGGGGCAGTAGCCTGGGCTTTGTCATTAGCCACCATCTAATGAGGACCTGAAGGGTTAGGCACCTCGGTACTAGAGGCCTGGTGTCTGTGGAAATCCTCACACCAGCCCCATAGAACAGATGTTCCCCTTGACATTTCGTATACCATGAAGTTGAGACTGTGAATGAAAGACCTCCAAGGTCTCCACTGGGAAGTGCTTCTTAGGTCCTGGCACAGGCTGGGGGGCATGGTGCCAGCTGTAGTTTTATAGGTTAGAAAAGACTTGTCTCTGTGATGTCTTGCATGCTTTCTTCAACAAACCCCTGTCTTCCCTCCAGAAAATCCTGCTGCTCTAGGAAAATCAGCTCTGCTTTACTTTCCAGCCTCACCCTTGTGGGTGCATTGTGTGGCCAGTGGCTCCTTATACAGAATGACCGGAAATGGGAATGCGCTTCCCTACTTAATGTTCTCTTTGTGAATTTGGAGTGAGAAAGAGGGCTTCATACTCAATCCTGCTGGTAAACTGGAAGTGTGCTTTGTCAACAGTGGTTGTTGATCTAAGGGTTTTCTTAGAGCCTCAAGTATATGTCTGTGAGTCAGGTGTGCTTGATTGTCTTAATATAAGGTATGTTTTGGTAGTTATTTTAGAAAGATTGGAGAGACAATCAAGTTGTACTTTGAACACACTTTATTTTCTCTCAGAATGCCGTGGTCTTCATAAATCTTCTGGTATAACTGTATTTAGTGAATGACTATTATGATAATGACCAGATGGACGGCAGCTGGGTCCCTCACACAGTGTTGGCATTCTCCCTTCCCTGGGCTGCTTGCTTTCCTCACTAAGCAGACCCCAGGTGAAGCCTTATCAGTGGAACCAGCAGTCTCTCTACTGTCAACCATGGAGCTGGTCGTCTGCTTTCTATGTCATAGCCCATTGAGGTGTCGGTGGCTGTGGATGGAGTTCCTCCCTGTTCCCTCTGTTAGGTCAAGGTGATGGCATTGACTTGGGCTACTCAGTGCAGGCTTATTCTCCAAACATCTTGACCTATTATATTTATGCCCCGAAATAAGTATTGAACGAAAGGGATGTCTTTAGAGCTGTCCCTCGTTTATTTATAGAGGAGATATCTGAGCTTAGTGAAATCGAGACTGAATGGATAGGGGTCAAAATTTACCTTGTTGCAGTGGTGACCAAAGGTGAATTTCCACATTTAAATTAGATAGTGATACGCAGTCCAAGATTACACTACCACCGTCTTGCAGTGATTAACTCTGACTTGGCAATTTGTTATTTTTCTATCGATTGATTGTCAGTGTTGGAAAGAGTGCTAAGCAGAGTTGTAATCTGTATGAGACAATTTTGGTTCCATTAGACAAAGATCACTGATCTTCACAGTTGTATAGTCAAATGATACTTGGGCAAAAGTGGTTTTGGGGGAAAAAAATCTGCTGGGACAATTTAAATCTTGGTCAAAGTTGTATTCCATGCCTAGAAACATAGTTTCTAGAAGACTGGGATAGAACCCACCCCTTCATCAAGAGAAGGAAATAAGTGACATTTAAGAAGTCTTTTTTACTACCTGATCCTAAACATTCCCCAAGTATGTTATATCATTCTTCCGTTTGTTTACCTCTGAGGAATAAAGAATGACTCAATCTCCACTGCAGGAGAACTTTCGGCTCCAGGCATCTGGGTCACACAGGATTCTCGGTTCCTTTTGCTGTCCCTTTGGAGAGTTTAACGCAGGCCTGGGGGACAAGCTGTGTGGAGCGAGGCTCTCGTCCTCTCTGGTGGCCACTGTTCACAGAAACTTCGATTCAGAGGAAACGCTTTCAATACTCTGAACTAGGAAGGACAGAAATAAAAACTGGCCCTGGAGCATATAATGACATTGTCATGTTTGGGCTGCAAGTTTCTGGGAAGAATGAAATGAAGAGGCATCTGTGACAAATGTGCAGGAAAAGAGAGTCAGTTCAGAGAAAGGAGTAGCTGTCTCTCGTAGGGTAGAGTAGGCTTCCAAGAGAAAGGAGAATTTATTTCTGAGTTAATTGGTGTACGTTTTGCTGTGCATAGTGGAAAAGACTATAAACTGCGGTGGGTTAAACAAGATAGAAATTTATTTTCTCTCACCTAGAATGAAAGTCTGAGGTGGGCCGGGCAGCTCACAGAACTTGGGCTCCTTCCAGGATGAGTAATATTTGACGCCTCACGTGGGGGCCAGCTTTGCACTCAGCATTCAAGGCAAAAATCCTTCATAGGCTAACTTGCTCTAGAACATCCATTGGGAAGATGCCACCTTAGACGCCGGAATCCTAGTGCCCGGTCAGTCCAACACAGCTCACAGGCTTTCCTCCCAGTATTGGAAGAGCTTGCAGCTAAGTAGTTGGCTCTTGTGTTTAAGGGCGTGTTGTAAACAATAGAATTACTCTCAGCATCTAGATAGGACCCCAAGAGGCATTTAGAAACTGAACAAGCCCAGGGAATTGTAAATTCCTATATCCCTCTCCCGGTCATTCTGGGGCTTATGTGCTCACTGAGAGGAATGGGAATGGAATTGCCTGCCAGATTGATTTACTCATACCTTTTTATTATGGAAACTTCCAAACCTATCCAAAAGTGAAGAGAACTGTATAGTGAACTATGTGCCCATCACTCTCGTTCAATGATGATTAATTCTTATCTGGTCTTATATGGCGTATACCTTTCTGTCTCTCACCAATTACTTGGAAGCACGTCTTTGCTACTTTATTTTTTTCCTGTCAGTATTTCAGTATATGTCCCTAAAAGATAGGACTTAAAAACAAATCTACGAAACTGTATCACACCAAAAACATGAAAATTACCAATATTTCCTTAATATCATTAAATATCAAATTAATGTTTAAATTGCCTCAACTGTCTATTTTTTAAAATTTCTTTGAATCAGGATCCAAATAAGTTTATACATGACGATTGATTGACATGTTTCTAATCCCCTTTTAATCTATAGGTTACCCTTCCATCTCCCCCCGCCCCTGCCCCACCCTTTGTGATTTATTTAAGAAACTGAGTTTCTTGTCCCTGACAGCAGAGATTCTCTAGTGGGCATGATCCTTTTCTGCCTTCATTTGGCACCATCTAGAGACAATTCTTGATGTCACAGCTGAGGGGCGCTACTAACATCTAGTGGGTAGAGGGCAAGGATGCCGCTAAATAACCTACAGTACACAGGACAGCCCCTCACAACAAAGGATTATCTGGCTCAAAATGTCATTAGTGCTGAGGTTGAGAAACCATGCTGTAAAATTTCCACAGTCTGGAGTTTGATGATTGCTTCCCCATGTTGCCATTTAACATGTTCCTCTGTTCCCCGTGTTTTCTATAATTTGTTAAATCTCGAGTTTTGGTCAGCTTCATATATGGGCTTTTTTTTGTTTGGCAAGACTATATCATAGGTAGGCTGTGTATTTTCATTGAGATACATAGTAAATGGTGGTCTCTTTTTGGGATACTGTTGATCATTGATTAATGATCAAAAAGACTATTGATCATTGATTAATGATCAAAAAGACTATTGCCTATGTCTTTTAATTCATTAGTGATTGCAAAATAGTGATATGCCAATTCTGTCATTCCTCCTTTGTTTATATACAAGGATACTTTATAAAAAGAAATTTAGGGAATTCCCTGGCGGTCTAGTGGTTAAGACTTGGCACTTTCACTGCCGGGACCCGGGTTCAGTCCCTGGTCAGGGAACTAAGATCTCGTAAGCAGTGTGGCTTGGCCAAAAAAATAGGTAGGTAGGTAGACAGATAGATAGAAAATTTTTTTTTAATTTATTTATTATTTATTTATTATTTTTATTTTTGGCTGTGTTGGGTCTTCGTTTCTGTGCGAGGGCTTTCTCTAGTTGTGGCAAGCGGGGGCCACTCTTCATCGCGGTGCACGGGCCTCTCACTGTCGCGGCCTCTCTTGTTGCGGAGCACAGGCTCCAGACGCGCAGGCTCAGTAGTTGTGGCTCATGGGCCTAGTTGCTCCGTGGCATGTGGGATCCTCCCAGACCAGGGCTCGAACCCGTGTCCCCTGCATTGGCAGGCAGATTCTCAACCACTGCGCCACCAGGGAAGCCCCCATAGATAGAAATTTAATCACAACTATTTGTTTACTCTGACATTCAGGTAGGAATGTCAGGATAAATGCTCTATACTTTGCCTTTATTTTCAAAACAATGAGTTCTCTAGCAGCAGCATCTAAAAGTGAACAGAGGGTTTTTTTTCTTGGCTTGTTTTTTTTCTTTTTTTAGTATAAATGTAACTGATGTGTTTCAATTTAATATTCTTATTGATACTCAACTTGTCCCATATTTGACCAGTGGAAACTCATTACCAAGTCCTTTTGACATAACTTGTACTTTTGTATTTTTGTGTTCTTTCTGGTATGACAAAAATGTTACTGGTTTGTCTTATCCATTTTGTACTCCAGACTTGGATGCACTACTTCTCTAAGGAGCCCTGGTTCCTTGAGTATTTAGAAGGTACAATGTAGAAACTAGGAATATTTATTACTACTGGATTCATTGTTATTCCTGGATCCATTCAGTGCTGAACTAGGGAACAGGTATGGATGAATGTGTGTATATGTGTGTGTGTGTTTGTGTACAGAGATAAAACTCATTAATTCTTACTAATACATCCAAGTGAAATTCAGGTATACAGGGTTTTTACTTAGCTTTATCAACTTTATATCTATATTCTTTCATCCACCCAGATTTCCAGTTCACTAATAGTGCTATGTTTTTTCATCTGCTTTACCTCATGCTACATACACAACAGAGTGTTTTAAAGACATTTAGAATAGCTCTTCTCTGTCATTGTGCCACCAACTGGATACATAGTTAGGTTCATTGGTTTCATTTTAGTTTTTGCTTTTAGGAAGTTCCTTTTTCAATTTCAATTTAGATGATTTTGCACAACACGGTCAAGGTTTCCAAGTGTCATCCATAACATAAGGTTATATATTCAGAGGTGTTTGCTTTTGCCTCAGTTCCCTTTCCATCCTATTTCCGTCCCTCACCATATGTAGCAGTTGAAAAAGATAGCGTGTCTCCTTGCACCCTTGAAAAAAAGATATATCATCAAATGGTTGCATGTTTTCATATTTATATCTCACCCCCTTCTGAGGTAAATGATAGTATGCGACGCACATTTCCTCCACCTTGTTTTTTTCATTTGATCTATCCTGGCTCTTGTTCTGTGGTGGTCATAGTGATGAAATTCACCCCTTGGCACAGCTGCCCATCCTTCATTGTGTGGATGGGGTTGAACTTATTCACCCTGCCTTACTGGTGGACATTGGGGTATTTCTCATCTTTTACTATTACAAACAGTGCTGTGGAGAATACCTTTGGGTACTTTTTTTTTTTTTTTTTAACAGCAGCCCATATTTTTCTTTTTAATTAATTAATTTATTTATTTATTTTTGGCTGTGTTGGGTCTTCGTTTCTGTACGAGGGCTTTCTCTAGTTGTGGCAAGCGGGGGCCACTCTTCATCGTGGTGCGCGGGCCTCTCACTATCGCGGCCTCTCTTGTTGCGGAGCACAGGCTCCAGACGCGCAGGCTCAGTAGTTGTGGCTCACGGGCCCCGTTGCTCCGCGGCATGTGGGATCTTGCCAGACCAGGGCTCGAACCCGTGTCCTCTGCATTGGCAGGCGGATTCTCAACCACTGCACCACCAGGGAAGCCCTGGGTACTTTTTAAATGACTTTTCTTTTTTAACCTCATGGAAGTTAAATGTGTATGATCTGACTCTTTTTATGAAGAGAGAGAAAGGTGACTAAAAGCTATTGGGAGGACTTCCCTGGCGGTCCAGTGGTTAAGACTTCGCCTTCCAATGCAGGGGGTGCGGGTTTGATCCCTGGTTGGGGAGCTAAGATCCCACATGCCTCGTGGCCAAAAAACCAAAAACATAAAACAAAAGCAATATTGTAACAAATTCAATAAAGACTTTAAAAATGGTCCACATCAAACAAAATAAATAAATAAATAAAATAAAAGCTATTGGGGGGGAATTCCCTGATGGTTCAGTGGTCAGGACTCGGCACTTTAACCGCCCTGGCCTGGGTTCAATCCCCAGTGGGGGAACTAAGATCCCACAAGCCATGCAGCATGGCCAAAAATTAAAAACAAAAACAAAAAAGCTATTGGGATTGAATGGAGCTTTGGAGCAGGCAAGGAAGGAAAGGGAGTTATGTTGGGGAGGAATGGAGAAGACCGTTTCAGTGGAGTAGATGTTATGTCTTCAAATAAAAGAAAAGAAGGCTTAGGAAGGTCGGTTAAATCCAGGTTTCCATGACCTGCATTGTCAGGCCAAGAGCTATGGCTTGTACACCCCAGGTTAGGAGTTGGCAATCATTTATAGTAAAGGACTAGGCTGTAAATATTTTAGGCTACCATCTCTGTTGGAACTGCTCAATTCTGCTGGTAGAGTGCAAAAAGCAGCCATAGACAATTCATAAATAAATGAGTGTTCCAATAAAACTAGATTTATGGACACTGAAATTTGAGTTTCACAATTTTCATGTGTCGTGAAGTATAATTCATTTTTTGCTTTTTAATTTTTTTCAACCATTTAAAAATGTAAAAGCCATTCTTAGTTTGTGGGCCATAGATTGCAAACCTTTGCTCTGGGCATTTGGGAGCCATAGGAATTTCTCAAACACAGTAGGACCTGCTCGAAAGGATTATCGACAGTGGACTTTTAAAGAGGGCTTCGTCAGAGGGAAGGAACTCAGGTCTGGGAGGCTGTTGATGGTCAAGTGTAGATGTAGTTGGAAGGTAGCTATGAGAGTAGAAGTGGATTTCTTCTCCTTTTTTCTTTGTAACCTGAGATTGGAGAATTACTGGGATGCGTGGATGCATTATATTATTTGGGAAGCATTATATTATTTGATATGAAATTATAGTTACTTTTAAAAGCTGTGCTCTATAATTTGTCACAGGTTATATACAAAGAGAGAGCCAAACCCATCATCCCGTATTATGTGGACTTGGGCAAAATTGCCTCATTCTTTGCCTCTTCTTCCTCCACCCACCCTCATCCCCCAGCAAGGAACCCAACATTGAGCCCAAATCAGCAGTGAACCTTTTGTAACAGCTGTCTTGTACATCTTGTTTCCTACGACATTTGTAGGCTGACCATTGAGAAAACAGTATTTTGTTTGCGGGAGGAAAATCAAAGATAATATAAATGGAAAATGCATTTTCATATAATGGAAATTATCAGAGCAACTTTTAAAATGTCACTGCAGATTAAAGCAGACGAGAAGGAGCTGAATATATTAGAAAGTAGGTCAAGTTATCTCATGTTTATGAATGAGGTGAATTACAGTGTAGGTTTAGGTTTATAGAATGGTGTGATACTATAGTGTATAAGAATTACCCTGGCCCAAGTGATATTATATCAAAATATAATGAAAATAAATTGAGTTTGTTTCGGTATCCCTTGTGGCTAAGTATTTTATACTTAATATTTTACGAATTTAAGGAAGTAGTAGAAGTGATGAGTTTCTTGTCATTGCTCACATTTCCTGTATTAGACACAGAATTGACTCTAGGGAGTTAAAGCTGAAGTAGGTTTAATCCAGGAGGTGAGTGTTTCCAGAATCCTTGGGATGTTTGGAGGAATCAGCTGTAGGCTCAGCCTCCAGGATACACCCCACCCCACCTTCAGAATCATTATCTCCTGCCAGAATCTGGAAAGCTGCCCTGGCTGCTGCTGTGGGAAGGTCTTTAATGAGGAACACAGTGAGTACTGGATGAGCAGTAAGTACTCAAATGAGCAGCTAGCTCCTGCCCTACACCTCCTGTGAAAAGAAATGGTCTCTGGGGATGCCCACGCACACCGCCTCTTTTCCCCACGACTCAGTTCCAAAGGAAAGTCCCCCGTGAGCCCGTCTGATTGACAGAGTCTATGGGACGTTGGGCACCATAGTGGCAAAAGAGCCTGGATATTATGTAATGTTCAGCTTTGCAGCCTTTCCATACTGCAAAGTGAGCCAATCGCTGTATTTGCCACAGTTTCCAACCGCAGGAAATGCCTCTTCAGATGCATGTGCTACCACAATTAGGTGTTCAAAGAACAGAATATCAGAATTTCCCTTCCTTGCATACGTGCAGTATATTTACATAGACTTGCATAGTGGTAATAGTAACCGGTGTCACTAGTGTTACACCAGTGTTTCTAGTTATTAGTATTAGTAGTAGTATAAGTAGTGTTGCTGATGACTGAGAGAGGCAATATTTGCCATTTCATAAAGATTTTTTTTTTTAGGTTGGAATTAGTTTGAGTAATACTAGGAAAGGAACACCTGTGGTTCCACGGTGAAAAGCTCAGTGATGCTGGAGTCCAGGCCTAGAGGACAGTATTTCATTTTCCTTATGAAGGACGGTGGGTTAAGGTATTGTCCTGGTCATCCATTAGGTAAGCATTTGTTGCTCTAACCTGAATACAATAAGGTCAGTGATACAGGGTTTGTTCACCATGGTTCTGCCGGCTAGCTTCCTCACTACCAAATTCTTCTGTGAGTGTTTTTAAGGGGACACTCTCTTTTTCCTTCTGGACAGGAACAGTCATTCATAAGTGAGTAACTAGAAATGGTACTTCAAAAAGAAGGTTACTGATTGTGAAGTTGGGCAGATACGGGTCCAAGTCCTATTTCCACCACTTACTAGATTTACAAAAGGGGGGGTGAGGGGGATTGACCTTTCTGCACCTATTTCTTCTGCTGTGTAGAATGGAGTGAATAGTACCCTCCTTGTAGTGTTTGAACAGATAGATACTGTTCAGCACAGGTCTGGCCCACAGCCAGCGTTCCGTGGTGGGCTGTGGTGGCATCACTGTCACCAGCAGTGACCGGAGGGTCCTCAGCTCTCTCTCCTGATGAACTGTCCCTCTGGTTAAGCTACTTGTATCTCTTCACAGCAGTAATTGTCTCACCTGTGATCCTGGGTACCATGGATGTTGCTTCCTATTTGTGCCTGTGGGCCTTCTCCTGCCTTTCAAGTGCCCTTGGATTCCTCTTAGACTGTCTTTCCTCTCTGGGAAAGATCTCTGTGAATGCTTAATAGGCACCAGAGCCGTCCTGGGGTCACTGGAAGTCACAATGGCTTTTTATATGTCATCCAGACATCAAGAGCTCCTTCCGAGACTGGAAAGGCTGGTGGTGGCCTGCCCGCAGCCCCCCTCCTTCTTAACCCTCCTTCTTAATTAGATTACTGGTTCCATTTCAGTGATGGTTTTCAGCTAAACTGGCCTTAATTCGGTTGCCTTTGTTTTCTTTCTCTTGACTCCACTTCTCCTTTGACTCCCAGCAGTACCTAAATTCAAGTGGGGCATCCTAGTTGGGACCATATTAGCCTCTATTTTAGCAAAGCCTCCAGAATGGCCATATCTTAGTAGAGTTTTAGAGGAAATATAAGGAATAATAAATGAAAGATAGATCATTCCACACCACTGTGTGTCACGTGAGTTTCTATAGATGTTCCTCATTTGGTTTTTGGTTGTCATTTGGTCTTTATTTCTTAGGGTTTATTTGACCCCTATGTGAAGCAGACTTGACTCCCCCGGCCCTTGCTTTTGTGTGTGGTGTGTGTGTGTGTGTGATGTGTATCTGTGTCTGTCTGTCCCTGGGCAGGCCCACTGCCCCACTATTTTTGAGTTTACTATCAGCATAACACGGGCAGTGTGCCCCAGACATTAGATACAGCGGCATCGAGTTATAGTGTGGCATGTGATAGAGGGAACCACTTTGTACTTGACTATGAGCAAGTGTGTTTCCTTTCTTCCACTTTAATATCTAACCTTAAGGACCTTGACCTTGAGCTGCTCATTACTTTGTGCAGACCCTCTCTGACATTTTTAAGCTTTTGCCGAGGGTTTTGGTCCCATGCTTAATACTTTTGTATATCTGAAGATGTGAGTTTGTGTTAGATAGTAAGTTGGTCTACCCTCCCCCTATCTAAGTGACTCATTCATTCATTCATTCAGTAAACATTCATTGACCATCTACAAAGTGCTAGGCATTCTGCTGGATGTTGGGAGCAGTACTGTCAGGGTGAAAATGGAAAATGTCATATAACTGGTGCAGAGGATTTAAGATAGAGATGACAGGTAGATCCTTGATGTCTTGTGAGAGGCTTAAACTTTTCCTAAAAACAGGGGGAATCCATTAAAGGGTTTAAGCTGAGTGGGATCTTTAGGATGTGGAGTATGTGTTCAGGAGCAGTAAGAATAGAAGTGGGGAGCCCAGTTAGGGCGCTTTTGCAGTAATTTGGGCAGGAGATGATGGTATCCTAGAGTAGGAGAAGAGGACAGACTTGAGAGATACTTAGGAGCTGAACTGGTCAGTTGTCAGGTGACTGGATATGAGAGCACAGGAGAGGGTCCTGTCAAGGGTGTTTCTTTCATTTCTGACTTTGACAGTTGGATGGTTGTTGGTGCCACTGAGATCAGGAACGCAGGAAGGGGAGCAGGTTTGGGGGGTGTGTGGCAGGGGAGGGGTGATTTTTTGGGTAATAACATGAATTTGATATGCATCTGAAAGATCGTGGGGAAATGTGGTGTAGTCATGGATGAGGAGGGAGGCCTGGCCTCTCTCAGCAGATCTGGTGAATGCAAGTCCTGAGGGCAGTTGAGATCTACCAGGCAAGGGTGTGGAGGAGGAGGAGGAGGAGGGGAACAGGGACTAGGAGAGAACTCAAGGACCAAGAGGTTTAAGCAAGGAAGAGAGCCTCCAGAGGAGACGGAGAAGGAGGAGGTCAGAGATGGGGGAGTCCGCTAGGGTATCCACTGGTGTCCAGTGCTGTGCAGATCGGCAGACTGGAAAGGGAAGACCTATGTTATCAGCAGGGAAGAGACATGAAGAACCTTGACCAGAACAGGTTCCAGTGAAGTGCTGGGCAGAAGCCAGATGAGGAAGAAGAAGATGAGGAATTAGAGGTCTGTCAGTGTAGAGAACCCTTGCAGGAACTGTGGCTGGCAGGGGAGGACAGAGGCAGTGCAGGAAGGAGCCTGGAGGGTTTGTGGGCTTGCAGTGGCGGGTTTGCTTTGCTTTAGAGGTGGAGGGAGAGTTAGTAGAGAGGAATGCTCCTTCTGTGCTTCCTTCCTTTTCAGCTTACTGCTTTGGTATGCACCCTTTAAAAAAAAAATACTTTGTAATTTTTTAGAAACAGTCACAAACTTACAGAAACGTTTGAAAGTAAAGCGCAAAGAATGGTTCCCTGAACCATTTGATTGTAAGTTGCTGACCTAATGCAGGGTCACCCCCAATTACTTTTATTTGAGCAGGTATTTCCTAGAAAAGGACATTCTAACCACAGTACAATCATCAAAATTACTGCCATCTAATCCTCAGATGCCATTCAAGTTACACCAAATGTCCCACTCATGTTCTTTATAGCAAGAGGACCAAATTCAGAATCATTTATTGTGATTACCACGTCTTTTGTCTTCTTTAGTTTCGATGGTCCGTGAGTCTCTCCTGGACTTTCGTGACTGTGACCCTTTTGAAGATTACTTTGTAGCTTATCTCTCAGTTTGATTTGTGTCTTACGTCATGATTAAATCGAAGTTTTGCCTCTTTGGCAAGAATATCACAGGAATCATGCTGTTCTTTTTGCATCCTATCATGTGGTGCACAATCTAGCTTTGTCCCGTTACTGATGTTGTTCGCGTCATCATGTGATTGAGGTTGTGTCTGCCAGGTTTTTTTTTTTAGTTGTTGTTGTTGTTTTGTTTTTCTTTCTGTTCTAATGAATAACGACTTTGTAGGGAGATACTTGAAAACTATGTAGCTATCTCATTCCTCATCAAACTTTCATTTTATTTATTTGTATTGGTATGGACTCATGTTTTCATATTTTATTCAGCAAGCCATAATCTGTAACTGTTATTTTCATGTTCACATTGTTCTTCATGTGGCCAGTGGGAGCCCGTTCAAACTCGTTCCTGTGTCCTTTTGACACATCATCATTCTTTGAGCAGTTCTTTACTTTCTGACACAAAAAGATGTGCCAGGTTTATCTCATACTTCCCCTTCCCCAGCCCTAGAACCAGCCATTTCTCCAAGGAGCTCTGGTAGCTTTTATTAGAGAAAGGTGATTTGAAGCCAAGATCTGGGCACTGAGTGTGCTGTTTGCTGTTGCGGTTTCATTCATCCCAAGCCTTCTCAGTGGGCAGAGCTGGGGAAAACATTTGATTCTTTTTATTCACAGTAATTGTGGTGTATTAAGCTGGCGTGAACACAGAAGTGACAAATTCTGAACCATTGCTCCTTGGGGAAATACAGAGTTAGGTTCTTGCCAGCCTCTAGTCACAACATTTTTGTTAACTAATCAATATGTAACCTTGTATTCTGTGTGTTTCTATTTAAAGACAACACATTTAATATATATTGTTGATTCATTATCATTGAACTCTTGGCCAACAGCAATTAACTCGTGCCTGAATGAAGCTTACCTAATGTATGCATTTTCCGCATAAGGCACATTGCAGCATCCCTGTACTTAGGAACACTAATCAGCACTTACTACACTTGGGGCCATTTTAAACGGTGACATCACCAAGCAGCCACAAAAGATGCGAAAAACATGGCACTAAATAGACCACAATAAGGACACATTGACAGTATGAGAGCTGAAACAAGAAGGCAGAGCATTCCCTTCTTGGACCTCAGCTAGGAAAATGTATGTCACTCTGCAGATGTCTGGGAATAATCAGGAAAACACTACAAGTATCAAGTTCTGGGTTACAAACAAATTTTAGTGAGTAGGTGAATTCAGAGATACGGAATCAGTAGATATGTGAGGATTGACTGTATGTCTACATATATATATATATATATATACACACACATATATATACACATATATATATATATGTATGTATACACACATTGCCACTACTACATCTTTGTGTGTGTGTAACTGTCTGTGTCTGTCTGCCTATCTATCTTGAAAACCATGAATTGACACTTGGGCTTTAAATTCCAACTTGACACCATGGGGTTCCTTCTAGTTTTTTTTTGTTCTGGGCCACCATGGCACCTCCTCCCATACCCATTACTGGCATCTACTTTTTTCTTTCCCACCTAAAGACTTTAAGGTTGAAATTTTCAGGAAGGAAAGGGTGAGGGGTATGATTACATCTTATGATCACATGTATATTCTGCCACTTTAAGATAGGCTGTTATTGAATGAAATAATTTGCAGCAACATGGATGAATCTAGAGATTATCATACTAAGTGAAATAAGTCAGACAAAGAAAGATAAATATCATATGATATCACTCATGTGGAATCTAATATAAAAGAAAGTAAGAAAAGAAACAAATGAACTTATTTACAAAACAGAAACAGACCTACAGATAGGGAAAACAAACTTATGGTTACCAAAAGGGAAATGTGGTTGGCAGGGGGGATAAATCAGAAGCTTGGGATGAATACGCATACACTACTATATTTAAGATAGATAACCAACAAGGACCTACTATATATCACTGGGAACTCTACGCAGTATTCTGTGATAACAGAATAAAAGAATCTGAAAAAGAGTGAATATATATGTATGTATAACTGAATCACTTTGCTGTACACCTGAAACTAATACAACATTGTAAATCAACTATACGCCAATAAAAAACAGATAGGCTGATATTAAAATATTTATAAAACCCTTGTTTTCTCATAATTTGAAATAATGCAAGTATCATCCAATTTGAGAACAAATTAAAATTTCAAAGCTGGTAAGTCCCAGGAATTGAAAACTGACTTTATGCTATTGATTTATGGCAGCACCATGCCATCTGGTAAACAGAGCACCCATTGTTTTTTCTTAGATCAGGTGTGAATGGTGGGGGTCACCAATTGTGCCAGACCTTCAGGAGTATGTCCCTGCCTGGTAGACTCGCCCTCTGGGAGCTGTGTGCCTTCCTCAATAAATGTTGAGTCCCCGGAGGGCACGGGCCAGGTCTGAATTACTCATCACTGTGTCACCAGAGCCTGGCATATGAAGTGAGTGGTGAACGTTTGTGAGTATTTGATCACATCCCACCAAGCGGCTGCCCAGTGTAATGCTCTTGCCTCCTTTTCTTCAGTCTCTCTGCTGTATCTCTCTCCTTCCTACAAGAAGCCTTCCACGCCTTCACTAACCAGAGGGATCATTCTTTTTTTTTTTTTTTTAATAAATTTACTTATTTATTTTTATTTTTGGCTGCGTTGGGTCTTTGTTGCTGTGTGCAGGCTTTCTCTAGTTGCGGCGAGCGGGGGCTTCTCATTGCGGTGGCTTCTCTTGTTGCAGAGCATGGGCTCCAGGCGTGCGGGCTTCAGTAGTTGTGGCACACAGGCTCAGTAGTTGTGGCTCACGGGCTATAGAGCACAGGCTCAGTAGTTGTGGCGCATGGGCTTAGTTGCTCCACAGCATGTGGGATCTTCCCGGACCAGGCCTCGAACCCGTGTCCCCTGCATTGGCAGGTGGATTCTTAACCACTGCACCACCAGGGAAGCCCCAGAGGGATCATTCTTGAAAGAGTTTCTGAAGGCTCTGGAGAGTTTCTGTAACCTAGTAGCTAAGCATCAACTTTGGAGTCAAGCAGGACTGCATCGGATTCCTAGCTCCCACTTACTAACTATATGGGTAGATGCGAGTAGCGAAATTTTCCCCAATCTGTTTAATAATCTGTAAAATGGAGATGTGCAATGCCTGCCTCACATGATTCTGGAGAGAATAAAAATGAGGCAGCGTTCTGGGAGGACTTGACACAGTGGCTGCACTTAGTGTTAGCAAAGATGGTGGTGGTGAGTAGTTCATGACACACTCAGTGCCTGTCAATATCTTTTCTGGAGCATAGGTCCTTTCCCCAACTTGATGATAAACTCCAAATTGGGGTAGAGACCTTCCTTCTGCTTCCTACTTCTTGTTTGTATCTAACTACCACCTAACTCCCTACCACCACCCACTCCCAACCCCAGCAATGTGCTGTGCACTCAGTAGGTATTAAAAATCTGATTCGTCATTGAACAATCCTCCTTCACTCAAAGACGCCTCTACCTGGACTTAATCTCACTAATAGAGCTATCTCCTTTCCTTGTGTCAGTACAGGGGAGATGCTGACTGTTTTTTCCAACCTTTCTTCTTTTTTTTGATCATGAATCAGTATTCTGTATCACATGGTCGATGTCACGGTCTGCTGCTGCTAGGAAGTACTGTTTTCCTTGCTTTCTCCCTTAATGCAGCCACTCTCCTTGGTCCCTGTTGGACTCTTAGGCTCTCCTTAGACAAAGAAGGGGCTGCACAATTACCCTGTGTGTTTACCCGTTAGAATGATGGCTACAAATGCCAGGAAGTTCTTAAAATACAACACATTGCTGACCTGGTTATCTTCTAGCCCTGGGTCTTGATGGTCAGGCCTTTTAATAATGGGATAGGACTTTGTGACACAGCAGCAGTCAGAGATACAGTGGGTAATGAGTCTGCCTGCTCATGAGATTTTTTTTCTTCTTTGCACCAGAAAAGTAAGCCATGTTCCTTGAAATAATACCTTCTCACTGCTTAGGACTGACCTTTGCACTTAATAGGTGACATCTGCTGGGCTGAATTAATCAATATCCACTCTGCCATTGCTGTGCTGATTTTATATTATGTAGAAATGTTGGTATTGTAAGAATTTAGCATTTGTTCTGGCTCTTTAGCTCAAAATGATATTCCAGGGCTTCTTACCCAATCTCTTCTTAAAGATTTGAAATCAGTTGTTTCTGAGGTAGAACTGAAAAGAAATATTAGGGATCATTCATAGCTTTGTAAGATAAATAACCGGCATTCAAGAATGTGTAGATGATAGCAGGGGATGCAGGGATACAGGTAGTAGTTAAGAGCTAAAGCTCAGGGCTCAGATTTCTGAGTTCAGATTCTGACTCTGCCATTCATTAACTCTGTGACCATGTATAATTTATTTATCCTCACAGCTGTGTATAGTGTGTATTGCATAGACAATGGATCCTGTGTCCTACAAAACATATGTACAGCTGACATGGAGCAAGTGGAACTCACACACATTACGGGTAGGAATGTGAAATGGTACAACCTTTTGGGAAAACAAGTTTGGCAGTTTCCTCAACTTTCCGTGTCTTACGCCTTCATTTTTAAAATCTAACTCTCTCAATTCCTATAAATTTTATTGTGGTGTATAGTATCAATTATGATCTAACTGTTTTTTAATCAGATAAACAATTTGCCCGACATCACATAGCACCTATCATATGTCCCAGCCAAAAATGTCACAGGCAGGACAGCAGACACTTGCGCCTGGTACTAAGAACTTTATTTATGATAGCCCCAAGTTGGAAACTAGCCAAATGTCCATCCACGTGTGAAGAGATCAATAAACGGTGCTATATCCATTTCAGGGAATATGATGCAGCAATAAAAACAAATGAACTATTGGTATATGTAGCAACATGGATGATTCTCAAAATAATTGTGCTGAGTGAACAAAGCCGGACAAAAGAAGAGTACGTACTAAATGATTCCTTTTATGGAAAATTCTAGAAAATGCAAACTAATGTATAGTGACCGGATATAGAACAGTGGTTTTCCGAGGACAGGGAGTTGGGAGGGAGGGATTACTAAATGGTAGAGGAAAACTTTTGGGAGTAATGAATATGTTAATTATCTTGATGGATATGTTTCACAGGAATATACATATATAAACATTTATTTGTATACTTAGAATATGTATATTTTATTGTCTGTCAATGACGCCTTAATAAAAATGTCTTTAAAATATCAGGCCTACTGTATCAAAAAACAATACATTCACTGCTGCTATAGAATGACATTTATCAGCTAACTTAAATGAACATTTGCTAAATTGTTTATTAGCTATTTTATTTTCTTTTGGAATTAGTAGTGCTATATTAGACTATTTTTTGAAACAATATGTCCAAGAAAATTTGAATTAGTGACTTTTCTGTCTTTTGATCAAATCCTCTGTGGCAGGTAGAGGTATTTGCATTGTTGCCTTAACTGTGTAATAGGCCATTATAGCATCGAAATATTCTAAAATTTTCTGCCCAGACTGAATTTTGCCGCTTGGACATAAAAATAGCCTCTTTTTCTAGTGTTTTCACTCTTTCTTTCCTTTCCCCGCTTTCCTTCTCCTTACCCCAACACCCTACCACCTTTCTGCTCAAAAAAACATTAGCTCCTACATGGTAAAAGGAATGCAGAGGAAGCCTTCTTATTTGACATGCACAGACTTAAAATTGGTTTGTCAAAATTAGTTTCATTAGACTTATAGTCAGTCATAAAAAGTCAGTTAAAATTGAGGATCATAAATTTTAACCTAAAACATACACATTTAAACTTTGACCTAAAATATATACGTCCATAATAAACTTCTCTGAATATGGGTCTAACTGGAGTTCTACATCATTCCATCCTTAATCATTCCCATGTTGTGGGTCTGTAATTTCTAGTTTTGCATTCTTTCGAGTGCGAACTTAAAACATATTTGAGAAGTAATATCAATATAGATTCCTTTTATATTAAAAAAAAAATTCTCCCCATTCATTGACAGTTGTCTGGCCCTCATCTAACATGGCAGCAATTTTCTTCTTTAGTGATTCATCAAAATATTCTTCTCAATTTTTGTTCCAACAGCAACCCTTTCTTTTTGTGCTCATATTTTCTTGGTCCGTATGATATTTAAATATACAAATACATAATAAATACAACTGGCTTGAACAGGTTTAGGAACAAAGTAGTAGACATACTACTCCATGGTGGGTGTAGCATACCCACCAAAGAGTCGCTCTGAGTCGAGAGTTGTTAAGAAGTTGATTATGAGATTGTCTACTGTATATGCACATTGTAGGAAATCAAAACACGGCAAACTGTAAGTCATTTTAATAAAGCCAGAATTTGAAGATAATAAAATTTATTGTTAAATAATTTATTTAAAATTTAGGAGGATTTTCTTTTAGTCTTCTCTGTGCACTTGTGGGTGTGTAATTTATATTATTTTGTACCCTGCTTATGAAAAGCAGTGAAGAATGTTTTCAGACCTAAAAACCGGGCTTATCTCTAATTATCTCCTTTAAATAAACTTGTAGAAATGAAATTATCAGTCTAAAGAGTTTGACCACCATATTTACAACCTTTGAATAATATTGCCATATTGGCTGTCCTCCCTGCCAAAAAAAATTGTACCTCCTATAGAGGGAAGTGTGTATTCACTGTATTTCTTGCCAACTTGATGACTTCATATACCTCCTAACATGATAGTTAGAGAATGTCTTATTTGGATTTGTACTTTAAACACGTTATTGAGGATGAACTTTTTTCCCCCTTTTTATTTCCTATCCGTTTGTATTTTTTTGAAAAATTTGTTACTATTATCTAACCATTTTGTATTAGGATATTCGTTTTATTAATGATTTTTGTCAGCCCTAGCTAGCATCTCTCAGGTAGATAGTAACTTTTTGACATATTCTTCAGGCATATTTTCAAAATTGATCACTTATCTTCTGGGTTTATTTTACAATGTTTTTACTACTTAGATTGTGAAATCCCTTTGTGATTTCTTCTCTTGCGTTGTTTTTACTTAGAAAGACTTTTACCAGTCTGATTGAGATAAATTGCATAAATCTTTGTTTTATGCTTTCTTTTTAAAGACCTAACTTTTAGTTCTTATAAATTTTGTGGCTTATAGTATGAAGTATGATCTAACTTAGTTTTTTGTCAGCTAAATAATTTCCACAGCACCACTTTTTAAGTATTCTTTCATTTCCCCATGGAATTCTGGTGAAACTTTTATCACATATGAACATTTTATATCGTGTCTGTGTAATTTATCTGTGTGTCTCCTACCACGGTGAGGATATAGTTATTTCAACTTTATTGTGGGTTTACTCTCTGATGAGTAAGTTTTCATGTTTTTTTGCAATATTTTTTACTGCTTTCATTATATTTTCTCCCCAGATAACTGTTTCTAGATAGGATGCAGCCCAAGCTTTTAGAGCTGTTGCAAGTTTCTCCCCAGTTTTCATCTTCTGTAGGTAATTTCACAGGGAATCTTGTGTGAGTCTGAGGCCTTTGCTATCTCACCAGAACATTTGTCTCTTGGATTCTTAACATCATTATACCCAGCCTTTAGTAAACAAGGTGCTTTTGCTATTGCCTTTTCATCTAGTTTCTGAGTTGTCTCATTAATCTTATTTTCTTAGAAAGCACTTCATGAATAATGACTTTTTCAGAAGAGCAGTGCAGAGATGACGTATTCCTATCCACGGCCTGTGTGATCCTTTCCATCCGAACTGGCTCTGGAGGAGGAGAAGGTGTCAGCCAAGTGTGCATCTTTGGGAAGGTTTTTAAACCGCTCAGTAAAGGGGATAAGGCCGTGGAGTGCCACATGCCCGTAAAATGTCCCGGGTGGAGTTTGGATTTAAATGCAAGGCTTCATGGGGCTCAGATTGTTTGGACTGTCAGTTTATAAATCTCAATGCGCAGGCATTCTCAGGAGTGAGGTCAGCTACTTTACTTCCAACCTGTCAGCTTTATGCATTTGAAGAAAAGAGCACAGCAGCAGAAATGTGTCCGAGCAGAAGGCAGGAGTTAGCCAGGCCAAGTCCACTTGCCGCATCTGAGGTACGGGTGAGTCCAGGGGGTCTGCCTGACAATGAAGGCAGTGACGTGAAGCCCGTGCTTGGCATGCTCTCCCTCGAGAGCCATCCTTTGAATGCCTCTTGGTGATCACTTCCTGGTTTTGGCTTCTCAGTCTGCTCTCTCCCCCAGCTAAGTGACGCCGACATTTCACCTCCCTGATCTAATATGCCGAGGTACCCACTTAACATCGATTGCACATTTATAAAGAGCTATTAGCAGACTTGAAGAAAGGAGAAACACGACTAAAACAGAAGCAGGGGATGCACTTGCCGCTCTGCCTTTGTCATGCCTCTGTGAGCAGCCCTGTGTGGGCTGTCACACCTGGATCCCAGAGGCTGCCTGACACGCCCCGGCTGCCACCTTGCGCCTCTGACTGCTGAACTGTTTGAAGTGTCTGTCACAATGAGGGGTGCTCCTTTGGGGTTTCTATTCATTTTGGTTTTAGGAACATCTAAATCAAATGCATAGAGCGGGGGAGAAAGATTTTAGTGTTGAAGATGTAAAGGAAGCAATGTACACCTTCTATTAAGGGGAAACAGATGCTATAGCATTTAAAGTATGGACTAGGAACAGAGTTTGTAGTCTTCCAGATGAAAAGTCCTTTTTTGAAAAGAAAGGAGAATTGTGAAGGAGGTCAAGTTACCCACGCTGATTCACCTCTCAGGTGATTGTTTAGCTACGCATTTCCCCCTCAATAATAGTGGAGGGGTCATAGTAGCCCAAGACCGTGAGAGACATTTTCACAGAGTTTTATTGAATTTGAAATTGAATTTTAAAATTTCCTCCTACTTCTTCACCCACCTTTTGTTTAGATACTCTGATAGGGCCTATGTCCGATGTCACCGACCATTTCCTGGTACAAGATTTGAAAAGTTTTTTGTTCCGTTCTTCTCTTCCCTCTTTCCAGTCTTTTTTTTTTTTTTTTTTTTGGTAAATCTTACTGAGTATTTTTTTTTATTAACATCTTTATTGGAGTATAATTGCTTTACAATGTTGTGTTAGTTTCTGCTGTAAAACAAAGTGAATCAGCTATACGTATACATATATTCCCATATCCCCTCCCTCTTGCGTCTCCCTCCCACCCTCCCTATCCCACCCCTCTAGGTGGTCACAAAGCACTGAGCTGATCTCCCTGTGCTATGTGGCTGCTTCCCACTAGCTATTTTACATTTGGTAGTGTATATGTGTCCATGCCACTCTCTCCCTTCATCCCAGCTTACCCTTCCCTCTCCCTGTGTCCTCAAGTCCATTCTCTACGTCTGTGTCTTTATTCCTGTCCTGCCCCTAGGTTCTTCAGAACCATTTTTGTTTCTTTCTTTTTTTTTTTAGATTCCATATATGTGTGTTAGCATATGGTATTTGTTTTTCTCTTCCTCTTTCCAGTCTTCCCCACTGCCCCCATGACACAAAGGCAGGCCAGTAGACACAGGAGCCTGTGAGGTGATAACTGAGACCATGGACCCCTAGTGTTGGCAGAAGACCTCGTAGGGGCTTTTGGCCAGATGGCTTGGGTGTGACAGTTGTGAACTGGTTGTGTGTTAAAATGCTCCCGTGTGCTCTGGGAGGCACTCATGGGGGCATGGACTCTTCCACTGCAGCCAGGGTACTGTGTGCTGCTCGCCAGGACTCCATGTTGAATGCAGCCTGAGTCTCTGTCTACCCACAGGAGGGACCACGGAGAGCAGCGAGCTGGGGGAGTTAATCATTCAACAGTTTCCCTCTTGGAAACACTTTCTCTTACAATGAAGGTGGTTGTTCCTGAAACCTGGAGAACTTGCAGCTGTATAAGCGTTTTCTGAATCTTTCTAGATTGTTTCTCCTGATGTGTTAGTTTTCAGAGTGAAATATTACGCTGAAGATGTTGAAAACCTTTCCCAGTTTTATGTGTACAGAAGAAAGGTTCAGTTAGAAAACATGCGTGATTAAAATGGCTTTCCTTCGGGAGTTAATATTAACTCTACAAGTTAAACTCACAACATAGAAGCTAGTTTAGAGGATTGAACAGTTGGGCTTTTTAATTTTTGCAGAGTAACTTGGAAAAGCAAAGGAGCTGGCCTATACTATTACCTGCTTTCTTTTCCCCGTTTGGATTAAGTTATGTTGCCTGGATGCTGAAATGTTTGATTTTTAACTGAGTGTAGCAATGAGTCCAGGTAAAAATGTGCTGTGTGCTGTCCATAATCTTCCTTGGGTTGGAGGTGGGGGAAGGAAGTAGACCTGCAGTTTTTTGCCCCTGAAAAATGTCATATAATTTCCACATTTGGCTCTGACAACACCGTTCTCTGTTCCCTTAACAAAGGGTGAGAGAGAAATGGGGAAGCTGTTGATATGGGCTTACTCATAATTGTGGCTTTTCTTAGCTTAACTTCAGTTTATCTCCTTAGATGAGTCTCTCACATGTCCCATTATCCAGCTCTGATGGCTTTGAATATATTCTGTATTTTCCTATTTCTGCAGAAAGTATTATTTTTATATCAAGGTAATCCTTGCCATAAGAGTCCAACTTGACTTTTCATTAATAACTGTAATGGGTTGAATAGTGTCCCCTCCAAATTCACACCTACCTGAAACCCCAGAATGTGACACAATTTGGAAATAGTGTAGATGCAATTACTTGAAGATAAGGTTGAGGTCATACTAGGTTAATCTGATGACTGGTGTCCATATAAAAAGAGGAGAGGAGAAAGAGAGGCACACAGAGAAGAGTGCCATATGTAAAGATGGAGCCTCCAGAAAACTGAGAGGAACAAGGAATGATTCTCCCTAGAGTCATCACGGGGAATATGACCCACCAGCAACTCTTTTTTTTTTTCTTTTTTCAGACAATCATGGATTTTTATTTATTTATTTATTTATTTTGGCTGTGTTGGGTCTTCATTTCGTGCGAGGGCTTTCTCTAGTTGCGGCAAGCGGGGGCCACTCTTCATCGCGGTGCGCGGGCCTCTCACCATCGCGGCCTCTCTTGTTGCGGGGCCCAGGCTCCAGACGCGCAGGCTCAGCAGTTGTGGCTCACGGGCCTAGTTGCTCCGCGGCATGTGGGATCCTCCCAGACCAGGGCTCGAACCCGTGTCCCCTGCATTAGGAGGCAGACTCCCAACCACTGCGCCACCAGGGAAACCCTCACCAGCAACTCTTGATTCCAGACTTCTGGCTTCTGTAGCTGTAGGAAAATAAATTCCTATTGTTTGAAGACACCCATTATATGGTAATTTTTATGACAGCTCTAGGGAACTGATAAAATAACCAATACGAAATGGCAGAGATTGAAGTTCAACCTCTGACCTTCAGCTTGAGATGCTGTGAGGTTAGCAGGTTTTAAACCGCAATGTTTATACTCCATGCAGTAAAATTTTCCATATGCAAGAAGCTCCCGTGTCTGGTATGCCTTCCGTTTTAATTTGGTCAGTATATTGTAAAAGGCAATTTACCAGAATCCTGTACCACTTGAAGGAGCTCCCATGGTCTTTTTTTGTGCGTGTGTTTGGCTGCATTGGGTCTTCTTTGCTGCGCGTGGGCTTTCTCTAGTTATGGCGAGCTGGGGCTGCTCTTCGTTGCAGTGTGTGCTTCTCATTGCTGTGGCTTCTCTTGTTGCAGAGCACGGGCTCTAGGGTGCACGGGCTTCAGTAGTTGTGGCACACGGGCTCAGTAGATGTGGCGCGCGGGCTCAGTAGTTGTAGCGTGCAGGCTCAGTAGTTGTGGCTCCCGGGCTTAGTTGCTCCGTGGCATGTGGGATCTTCCCAGACCAGGGCTCGAACCCGTGTCCCCTGCATTGGCAGGTGGATTCTTAACCACTGCACCACCAGGTAAGTCCCTCCCATGGTCTTTTTAATCTCAACTTGTAGGAAGTGGTCTGTGGGGCTAGATACCTTTTGCCTTTGTTGTTCCACCAAAGTGATTTTTCAAGTTCTGTAAACCTGCTTGCCTAGCACCTTGGGACTTAAGCAGTCGATTGCGTCTCTTAAGTATGTATTTGTTCACACTTTCAGTGCTCAAGGACTCAGGTTGGAGTGCCAACCAACAAGATGAAAACCCTGTGAAGGATGCCAGATGACACTCTATGACAGTGTCCTTTTGCATGTTCACTGGGAATCACAGAATTTGGGGCACAATCTATTGCCCCACACTGTTAGCATGAGGACAAAGGGAAGTTGATATGCAGTTACTGAAAACAGTGTCTTTGAAGGGGGAAATGACTCTTTTGGTCACTAGAAATAAAAATGCAGTATCTTGAGGACGTTGATTCATCCTCCCTGTGTGTACCCCCAGCCCCACATTCTCGGATGTATTCTGGAAGCTTAAGTCAAGGTGAGTCAAGTCCTCATCCTGTGGAACTTGATTGTGTAGCAGTAATATGTGCACCTGGAGTGGTCGTGGAGGTGGTAAAGTAGCTGAGAAATGTTCCTGAGATGCTGCTGTCTTGCTCTTCCTCCTGATGCTCTTTGGCTAGATTTCTTGGAACAGGAGCCCTCTCATTTGCTTGGAAGAGCTCCCTGACCACAGAGGAATTGGCCCAATGTAAAAGACCCTCATATTTTCATTATTAGGTGCTCAAAAGGAATGGCAAAATCCAGAGATTTCTCTACACAGAATTTCTAGCTAATTCTACTAATGGAGTCTCCCAGCCCAGACAGGCTCAGGACATAAAGCCAATTTGGAACAGAGAATTGCTCTGCTAGCTGTAGATGTTGTGTGTGCACATGCGGGAACACCTGGCTGGTGTCCAGAAGAAAGCATGTTCTTTCATCCTTCCCAGAAGGTGCTCCACATGAGCTGAGCTTTTCTGGGTCTGATGGGGCTAAGTGCTGGATGGGGGGATGGGGAGCAAAGGGAAGGACAATAATATCTTTCAAATGTGAACTCTACCAGGCATAACTTATTTGATTTAATCTTCAGGGTGTTCCTGTGGTTTGTAGGCCTTGGTATTCTTAATGTGAAAATGATTATTAGTCTTAATTTAGAAATTGAGGACCAGAAAGTTAAAATGATTCCAGGTTATACAATTAAGTAATTCGTAGAGACCTCTTTGGGGGGCACAGAAGGAAAGAAATGGGGAAGGGTGTACATATAAATACAGGGGAATTTTTTTCTGATCATTTCTGATTTCAACCATTTAATTGCAACTTTGGAAGGACTCTTCCTAGTCTAGAAGAATGTGGCAGGCTCCATTCAGTCTAGCCTATATGGTGAGAGCTGCAGTGTGATATATCGTTCCCTTACGTACTAAGCACATACCCCTTGATATGCACGAAAGGATGCAGAGAGAGCCTTAGCTCTTTGTTCTTCCCTTAAACAGTGCAATTAACGATACAAATTAAATAACATAGAATTAAATAATCTATATTTGTGCTTACTGAGGAATTCTATAATTCTGTTCTTAATTTAAAACACAGACGAGTAGCATTTTGTAATGTTTGTCTTACACACACACTCCTGAGTTTTTACTTATTTAATATATGAATTGATTTTTTGGGTGTGTCAGTGATAAAAGAGACAAAAGCTTCCTTAGTCCTGCACTGTGTCATGGACAGTCCAACTTTATCTTAATAAAAGGAAATGGAATTTGGGTTTCTCTTGGGCCAGTTCTATACCCTTAATAACCCCATAGGCTGTTCCCATGACATCCATCACTGCCCAGACCAATTGCTTGGAGGCCGTCGATGTTGTCCATTGTCTCGGTCTGTGTACCCTGCGCAGCTGGCCTTTAGCGCCAGCCAGTCTTCCTTACTCTAGCTGACAGGGCTAATCAGGATGATCAATATGGCCTCCCCTCCTCATGGTGCAATCACTAAGTGGATTTGCTTTACTTAATATCCATATGGAGTGACTGTTTAAATGGACAGTGGAGATTTTAACAAGCCCCTCTTTAAGATAAACCTGTGCTGGAGTGGAAAGGAATTAAACACGACCATACCAATGACAGCAAAGCTCTTTGGGAAAGGGAGTCCCAAACCAGGTGAGTATAGGTAAATAGTGTAGCCCTTTAGAATTATTTTCCACATGATTTTCCATGACTAAACATGAAGGGGGGCTATTGATTTTCATCTATGTGGAAAATCATTTGTTCAGTTTTCCTTGAAAATCTCAGAGCTTTAAGTCAAAGAAAAAGTGAGCATCTCTTGTATAGTTTACCCAGGGATCTGGTGATGGTTCTGTTTACCAAAACCAAGTATAAATTTGTGAATGAGCTTTTGCTGGCTGTGTTGCTAAGATAACAGTTGTAAGCTCACTCTGTGGTTCATGCATGAAATATTAGACCTTTATGGAAAGTAAATCTATCTTACCTTAAATTTAAATCATAGCTAATCCATGCCAACACCATCTGAGATCACTGTGTGGTATACAGTCAGCTCTGGGCTTACTGCTAATCCTAATGTAGACAAAAATTCAAAATATACATTGCCTTCTAATCCTTTGCTTCTTAGCAAGTTGACTGTTATCATTAGGCAGTTTTTCATTAGACATAGAACTTTTGGTTTTTCCTTTGAGTTCATATATTTCATTTGGGGTGGGAATAAGGCTGGAAAGAGAGTAAAATATGTGGGGAGGCTTATGCACTCATAAGAACTGTTCATTGGCCATTCCACTGAAGAGTGACCCATCAAGTTCGCTACTCTTGTTAGATCTACCCTTAGTTGGTTTTTTGCTTGGGATATTATTGTAATTTTTCCTTTCCAGTCAACTGTATGATGGCTGAGATCCAGGATTTCCACTGTTCCCCTAACTACAGAGGAGAGTGAGGGATCTGATATATCAGCAGGGGCCTGAGGATGTACCTTAAGGGCCCTGCTCCAAATGGTTTCACAATAAAGCTACAAGGGAGTTTTGCATTCCACTCAGAAATAATATATTGGTGCTTTTTTTTTTTTAATTAAAAAAAATCTTTATTGGGGTATAATTGCTTTACAATGTTGTGTTAGTTTCTGCTGTACAACAAAGTGAGTCAGCTATAAGTATACATGTATCCCCATATCCCCTCCCTCTTAATCCTCCCTCCCACCCTCCCTATCCCACTCCTCTAGGTCGTCACAAAGCATCGAGGTGATCTCCCTGTGCTATGCAGCAGCTTCCCAGTAGCCATCCATTTTACATTTGGTGGTGTATATATGTCCATGCTACTCTCTCACTTCGCCCCAGCTTCCCCTACCCCCACTGTGTCCTCAAGTCTGTTCTCTACGTCTGCGTCTTTATTCCTGTCCTGCCACTAGGTGCATCAATACCGATTTTTTAGATTCCGTATATATGTGTTAGCATATGGTATTTGCTTTTCTCTTTCTGACTTATTTCACTCTGTATGACAGACTCTAGGTCCATCCACCTCATTGCAAAAAACTCAATTTCGTTCCTTTTTATGGCTGAGTAGTATCCCATGGTATATATGTGCCACATCTTCTTTATCCATTCATCTGTCGATGGACATTAAGGTTGTTTCCATGTCCTGGCTATTGTAAATAGTGCTGCAGTGAACATTGTGGTACATGTATCTTTTGGAATTATGGTTTTCTCAGGGTATATGCCCAGTAGTGGGATTGCTGGGTCATATGGTAGTTCTATCTTTAGTTTTTTAAGGAAACTCCATACTGTTCTCCATAGTGGCTGTCTCAATTTACATTCCCACCAACAGTGCGGGAGGGGTTCCCTTTTCACACCCTCTCCAGCATTTATTGTTTGTATATTTTTTGATGACGGCCATTCTGACCAGTGTGAGGTGATACCTCATTGTGGTTTTGATTTGGCGCTGATTTTAAATGGCCGGTTTAACCTTCCTTAGATCCAGGACGATTTACACTGTTGGACTTCCAATGCTTGCTCTTTGCAAATGGTCATATTTCCATATTTGTTCCGATGCTTGAAAAACTTGGTATTAGATGGTTTCTGATGGATTTAAAAGTTACTGTGACACTCAGGAAATTTCTTGCTTCTCACCTGATGGAGTAAAGCCACCTCTGCCCTTCTGAACAAATCTTATTGTTTGTGAGCCCAAAAGAAGGTGTGCAGTGTTTTGACCCTGGAGGGCCTTGGAGGGGGAAGGTCTCAAATGACATAGGACACGGGAGGGTGCTATTTTGTAGCTTTGGCTCAGATATTGGGCTGTTGAAAGGTATAAGATTTTCTCTTTGGTTGGGGGGCAGAGAGAAGAAAAAACTATCACAGTTAAGAGGGAAAAACCAAAGAAATGGATAAGCTTTGACAGTTTTCCTCTGCTGCTTTGTCAGATTGTCTTCAAGTGCTTAGAGTGCTGACTTAATTCCTTAGCAGTCCTGCTTGTTATGTCAGAAGTGTGTGTGCATGTTTGTGTATGTACAGTTACGTACATAAGCATAAGCACATGATAGAGTAAAGGCAAGAAGACATCTGACTTTTTTGTTGTTGTTGAAGAAAGATAAGTATAAAAGCTAAAAACCCACATTAATGTGACATCTATTGACCAAATAGGAAAAAAAACATTGCAACTAAGAAAAATCAAGCCCATCTTAATCAGAGGCTATTGCCTTGGACAGCTGGAGCATGGTGACCTGAAAACTGCTGTACTGATAACATCTGAGATGACTTGTTTTTCCGGCTGCCTTTGGGGATAACTGGAAAATGCAGGCGTGTGTATTGTCATTGTGCTGGTCATTAAGGCTGATGTGGGAGAATCGGTCGGGGCAGTAGCAGGAGGACCCATCTGCAAATGGCATTGTTTGTATCTTGCAAACCATCCAGAACTCTGGAGCTTTGCTTTGCTAGCAAACGTGCATATAAGCCTTCAGACTATGACTCGGGTCCCTGACCCACTTTTCTGGTTACTCATGCCTCAGTAAACCCATTAGGAGATCGCTTCCAAGTTGGAGTCATCCTGTTCAGAACTAGGACCTTTCGACGTGCTAGCCTGTAGTGGCGCCCCCCCTACACTGGCTATGGTCAGGCTTTGGTGGCTGCAGTGTAAGCTGAGGATTTTTCACTGTCAGAGACTAGTTGTTCGGTAAGTGGATGTAGGCTATGGTTAAGGGTAAGAATCTGAGGAAATGCCTTTTGCCATGAGCTGGTCTTCAGCATCCATTCCGTTAGAACTTAGTGGTGAGCCAAGAGGAAGCCAGCAGCTGCTGGGAACAGCTAGGCTCCCGTGCAATGGCAAGGGCAGGGAGAGGACAGGAACTCCCACAGCATATGTTTGGGGGATTAAAGGGGGAGCATGGGCTGAGGCTGATGGGCAGGGAGGAATCTTAAATGGAGCCAGCTGTCTTTTTAAACCGTAAGAGTCTTCTTTCAGATCCAGGCAATCTGGGCTTCCCTATCACCAGCCTGGCTTGCGGACTGTACCCTGGTGATGTCATTTTGCTGGAGAGCAGAGATCTAAGTGGGCAGATGGGAATGGATGCTGGACGATTATGGGCTACTCCTGTGTGACTCTGCAGTAGAGGGAGTGAGGGGATGTGGAGGCTACAGGGAAGATAGGCCTGAGTTCCCTCCAAAATCCATTCACATTCCGTTCTGAACAGTGGGCAGTTTCCACATTCTCCCTCGTGCCGTAGGGCGAGTTGGAGAGCATGTGTCTTCCTACAGCCCTTGACTTCACCATTCATCCTAATGATTTTTGAGCATTTGGATAAGAGCAGATAAGAGTACGTGTGAGGCATTAACACATGTAAATACAGATTTTAACAGAATCTGGTCATGCCTTTGAAGCTTTCAAGATTATTGACACGCAATTTTTCAGAATAACAGTTCTACCTAGTATCTGCTAGAATTGTGTTCTGTGGCTCAGGAAAATATGAACAATTATTTTTGTTGATTTTCATCCATTTGAACAAGCAAAATTTTTAAAAATTTGTTGTTTATTATTCCACTTTGCTGGAATAATAACATAAATAGCTTACTGACATCAGCCGAAACAGGTCTCTTGCCCCAGGAAGTTTGCAGTCAAAGGCCCAGGCCAAAGCACTATTGACTGGAGTGTGGGAAATAAACAAACATCCTCATTACTGCCTTTTATTATTTTCTTTCCTAATTTCAAATCCTGAGTCTCTTGAGATAAATGAACTTAAGAATCCAAGACTGAAGTTAGCTTTCTCCCTGATACGGGCAAGCCAGCAGGAAAGATGTGCACCCAGACATAAGGCATTGGATGGTGGCAGGCCACTCTGAGATCACCTGGTCCTCACCACTTATTACCCAGGAGGAAAGTGAGACTCAGATTGATAAATGCCTTGTCCAAGGACACACAGCTCTTAGAGGCCCATGTATCACTACATGGGAAGTTATAAATAAGAGCTTTTAGTTGGATCAGGTATCTGTGGCCACTGGTGTGAAGCTGACATATAGATGAAACTAAAGATGTCATGAATCATGTTTGATACTGAATGGTGGACATAGAGGGGAAAAAAGCTTGAGGAGTGTGGGATGAGTTTTAGCACAAGGACAGATACCAATGTTTTTCCTCTTGGAAGACATTCAGTTATATTAACATAAGTATTTTAAACTCTGCCCTACTAAAATAGGATTGTGGGCTTATTATTTTGAGGGTTGAAAGGAAGGACTAAGGTAAATGCTGGTGGTAAAAGAAGCAAAGAACAACTTGCTTTATGCTTGCTTATGCTAACCATGCCTTTATTACACATGCCTTTTAAAATTTCATTATCAACGAAGGCTAATGCAGTTCTAGTAGGTAGACCATTTTGTTTCTTGGCAAATGAGAAATCTTAAGGGGCTTATTCATCCTCTTGGATGTGCAGGAAGATTTGATAATTTGATATTAAATTTTCTGTATCATTGGCAGCGTAGGGTTGTATTCCAAGTACCTCGGTCACCTTCATCATGAGGAGCCTTTATAGATATTTCCATTTCTGTCTTGCTCTGTCTTTGTTCCTCCTGATGGAGGGAGTTGGTGAATTTTGGGAGCCAGCCAAGGAGGGAATTAGGTAAGCTAAGTCTTCATTTCTGCTATTACCTTGTATTCATAGAATAATATTTAATAGTTGCAGCTATCCTTGAGATAAGTGAAGAGGTTCATCATGCACAGAATCATATTGTGAGACATTGATTTGTGCTTTTTAGAGGCCAACATAGAAATTGAACTGCTGTGTGTCAGAGGCATTATTTTAAAAATAGAGCCATACTGGATACATGCTAAGGGTTTTGTCTCTTAGCTATACCAGAATTACCTCTACTTACTTGAGTTTAAAAATTTGGTCGTAGGGACTTCCCTGGTGGTGCAGTTGTTAAGAATCCGCCTGCCAGTGCAGGGTCATGGGTTTGAGCCCTGGTCCGGGAAGATCCCACATGCCGCGGAGCAACTAAGCCCGTGTGCCACAACTACTGAGCCTGCGCTCTAGAGCCCACAAGCCACAACTACTGAGGCCGCATGCCACAACTACTGAAGCCCACACGCCTAGAGCCTGTGCTCTGCAACAAGAGAAGCCACCGGAATGAGAAGCCTGTGCAACGCAATGAAGAGTAGCCCCTGCTCGCCGCAACTAGAGAAAGCCTGCGCAGCAATGAAGACCCAATGCAGCCAAAAATAAATAAATAAATAAATTAATTAATTTAAAAATATTGGTTATAATGTTGTTACAGTATCATTATGAAGTACATGAATTTTCTTTGCCTTCTCTGATTTCCCTGAGGTTGGGTTCTTTAAGAAAGCATCTTGTAGAAACTTTTAGAATGAATGATTTTTATTAGGCACTTTTCAGCTTGCTTGTTTTCTCCTCTCAGTTCTTTCCAGGTAGGGGTCACATTGTTTGTTGTCCTTGTCATGTGGAATTTTGAAGTATTTAGCACTGGAATTTCATTCATTAAGATTCTGGTTGAGCTATGACTTTAGCTTTCAATAGAGGAAATTATGAAAAGGGAGAAATCACACATGGACTATCAACATGGAAAGTGAACATTTTCCTTTTCTAAAGCTCTGATATGGAAATGAGAATTTTATAATTGTGCTAGCATCCTAAGGCTCTTTACACTGAGAAACTTAAGATTAACAGTGATGCTAATTGTTAAGCATTGCTCTATTTAAATTGTATAATTCTGGGATAAGATTAAATGATTGTAGTTTTGAAAGTATTCATATGCCCACCGAGGCTTCCTCAGCCTTTTAAAGCAACAGCTTCAGGCTCTACTGCATAGTTTTCCTGGCGTGCCTTGTATAGGCGAAATCCCAATTAGGCAATGCCGTTGAAACAGGAGCAAAAGTTGAAATAATATTAATACTTAGAACATTTTACACAGTAGAACCTTCAAGAAGTAATCAGTATTTGTTGAATTAAATGAAATTATTATAAGTATGTATGAATTATAGTAGAGACTATATGCTTTCTCTAAGCCTGTTCTAAAAGAGAGACATTTTTCAAAGGAAGGTCTGGATATTAAGTAAAGTCTTGATAATTGATCCTCATAACTAAGATCTAGGATTAGAAGAAGGGTTGGATGATTCTGTATACCAAGTATGGGGAAAGAAAATCGGATGGCCGATGTAAATGGGAAATTGAGTCTCCCTTCCATAAAGCCTTGTTCCTTGGAACTAAGTAGATGTGAAGTGACAGAAGAGGTCTCCTATTTCAGGGAGACCTCTTGAGAGGACGTTTTATTTGGAAGCCTCTAGGAGGACCAATCTACTCATTAGAGCAAACACTAGAGCAGAAAGTTGCTTATTTCTTGTAAAATCAGAGCGGGGAGGGGGGTCTTGGTTGACCTTACAGTAATCGGTCATAAGATAAGCATATTCTACTGCATCTTGTCCTACTTGAGGAATTCCCTGCCCTGCTAACCTGCAAGGTAGCCCCAGACAATCCTGGTGACTTACCTATATGGTGGTGATACTCTCAATTTTCCATCAGTCATTTTGGTGGTGGACTAAAATTTAGGTAGATATCTAAATTAAATATCTAGGCTCTGGCACTTCCTTGGTGTCACCAACTTTATGTGGTCCCTAGATGGGGTAACTGGGATAAACATTATATGCCTGACACATAATGGATGATCATAAATGGTGAGCCCATGTCTCTGTGAGATGGTACTTCCATGTCACTCTTAAGTGACACTTTCCAAGATTGTACTGCTTCTAAGGTGATTCTCCTCTTCTAAGGTGATTCAGAGAGGAACTCTGAGCTGAGCTTTAGAAGGTATCTGAGTGTTACCAGCTGTGATTTTTGTTTCTAAAGCTTCGTATTTTTTGGCCCACCTTTCTGTATGGATATCTGTTTTGTGGATTTTTTTCTCCCAGCTGAGGCACTTTCTGAAGTTTCCTTGACATTCTGAGGTACTAAGCCATGAGCTCTCTGAAGGAGGAGGTTTTACTTGGGTTGTAGGAGCCTGGCTCAGAGCAGCTCTTGTGCAACGTTTGTTTCCTTTGAGAGTAATGGGTATATTGATTTTGCATATTTTCTGCTCTTCTTCCCACATATTCCTAAATATGTTTTTGAGTATATTTTCCTTTTCTCCACTTTTGTCATGTTTGGAGGGCCCAATAAAAGACAAATATCAAGCTATTTAAAAAAGTTAAAGACCCAGAGTCAGTTAAAACTGAGAGTCCATTCAAGAGTTGGAAAAATCTCTTATGAATACATGAACATTCTAAAGGTAATTGAGGATGTAGAGACCATTTTAACAGCTTCTTCCCATCATTCTTTATTCAGAGAATCTCTTCTATCTATGTCTTCAAAGTCAGGAAATTTTCTTTTTTGTTTATTTGATGAGGTGGTTGTCCATTGTATAATACACATAAAAAGAGTTGCTGGAATGGTTATTAACAAGACTGTAAAATCAAATCTAGTGTCCCAAGAAGCTTGTGCCCTGTTTGAATATTTCACTAGCCCTGTTGGCTTGAGCAAATAGGATATATCTCCTAAAAGAAATTTGACCTCTGTTTTTCATCCAAAGGCTTATATAACTGAACTATTTCACTCTTTGAACTGTTTCCTGGAAGACCAGCCTTATTTCACAAGCTTAGCCATTAGGGTGAGTGACTGTGTCTTATGTATGTTTATATGTGTACTATACCTTAGGGGCTAGCAGAGTGCAGGCTATATTACTGGTATCCAGTAACTTTATTTATTTTGTTGGCTTTAAGTGGTATCCCTTAAAATGTGAAGTCTTCCTTTACTTGGCTGGCCATTTGAAAATCACAGAGCACTGAGCTCCACCTCAATGCTCAAAATACTGGATTTCTACAATTACTGAAGGTCATTTCAGACCCATCAGGTAAAGTTCAATTGCTATCTTCTCTTCCTACTCATAAATTAATCTTGGGTTTGGAATTCTCTAGCCTTTCTCTCCACCTCCGCCATTCAGTGGAAGTTAGCAGAAAGCTATTTCTTAGTTTTAAAAGCTGATAGAGAAGAAATGAAATTGGACTCCTACCTCAGACCATATATGTAAAAAATTAACTCAAAATGGATCAAAGATCTAAATGTAAGAGATAAAACTATAAAACTCTTAGAAGGAAACATAGGTGTAAATCTTCATGACCTTGGATCAGGCAACAGTTTCTTAAATATTACACCATTAGCACAAGCAACAAAAGAAAAATAAGTAATATACTGGACTTCATCAAAATTAAAAACTTTTGGGCATCAAAGGACACTACGGTATCAAGAATATATAAAGAGGGCAGAAGACCTTAATAGACATTTGTCCAAAGAAGACATACAGATGGACAGTAGGCACATGAAAAGATGCTCAACATCACTAATTATCAAAGAAATGAAAATCAAAACTACAGTGAGGTACCACCTCACACTAGTCAGAATGGCTATCATTAAAAAGTCTACAAATAACAAATGCTGGAGAGGGTGTGGAGAAAAAGGAACCCTCCTGCATTGTTGGTGGGAATGTAAGTTGGTGCAGCCACTATGGAAAACAGTGTGGAGGTTCCTCAGAAAACTAAAAATAGAATTGCCATATGATCCAGCAATCCCATTCCTGGGCATATACCTGGACAAAACTGTAATTCAAAAAGATACATGCACCCCTATGTTCATAGCAGCACTATTCACAATGGCCAAAACATGGAAACAACCTAAATGTCCATCAACAGAGGAATGGATAAAGAAGATGTGGTACATATATACAATGGAATACTACTTAGCCATAAAAAGAACAAAATAATGCCATTTGCAGCAACATGGATGCAACTAGAGATTGTCATCCTGAGTGAAGTAAGTCAGAAAGAGAAAGACAAATACCATATGATACCACGTATATGTGGAATCTAAAATATGGTACAAATGAACCTATCTACAAAACAGAAACAGACTCTCAGACATAGAGAACAGACTTGTGGTTGCCAAGGGGGAGGTGGGGGGGGGAGGGAAGGACTGGGAGTGTGGGATTAACAGATGTAAACTATTATATACAGGATGGATAAACAACAAGCTCCTTCTGTATAGTACAGGGAACTATATTCAATATCCTGTGATAAACCATAATGGAAAAGAACATAAAAAAAAGAATGTCTCTATGTGTATAACTGAGTCACTTTGCTGTAGAGCAGAGATTGCCACAACATTGTAAATCAACTCTACTTCAATAAAAAAATAAAATATTGATAAGAAAAGAATATATAAAGAAGTCAGATAATCCAACAATAGAAAGGCAAATAATCCAATTTTTAAAATAGAGTAAAGGATTAGAGTAACTGTTTCTCCAAAGAAGATAGACAGATGGTCAATAAGCACATGAAAACGTGCTCAACATCATTAGTCATCAGGGAGATGCAAATCAAAACCACAATAAGATACCACTTCACCTATTAGAATGGCTATAATTGAAAAGACAGATAATAAGTGTTGGGGAGAATGTATAGAAATTGGAATCCTCATACATGTCTGGTGGGGAATGTAAATGGTACAGCTGCTTTGGAAAAGCAGGCAGTTCCTCAAAAGATTAAACATAGAATTATGTTTAGGTATATACACTCCTAGGTATACACCCAAGCAAAGAGAATTTTAAGAATTTTATCTCACAGGAAAAAAAATTTTTTTGAAGACAATTATTTTAAGAGAAATTTTAGATTTACAATTTAGAATTAACAGTATAAAATTGAGAGGAAGGTACAGAGATTCCCCATATACCCCCTGCTTCCACACATGCAAGACCTCCCCAATTATCAGCATCACTCAACAGAGTAAAAAAAAAATTTTTTTTCTTTTTAACCAAGGATGAATCTACATTGGCCCAAATCTATAATCACTCAAAGTCCATTGTTTACCTAAGGATTCACTCTTGGTGTGGTACATTCAGTGGGTTTGAACTAATGTATAATGACACATATTCATCCTTATAATATTATACAAAGTTGGTTTCACGGCCCTAAAAATCCTCTGTGCTCTGCTTAACTCCACCCCCAACCCCCAAATCACTGATTTCTATTGTCTCCATAGTTGTGCCTTTTCCAGAAAGTCATATAGTTGGAATTACACAGTACACAGCCTTTTCAGTTGGGCTTCTTTCACCTTATAATATGCAGTTAAGGTTCCTCTGTGTCTTTTCATAGCAAATATCATACTCACTAATCATAATTCTTACTCTAATCTGGCTATCACTAGGGAAGAAGACTGATCATGCAGATAGAACCCAATTTTAGGTATCATAAGAAGGGTCCACAAAACAGACCTGAAACTTTAGAAGTCCTCTGGTCTAAAGGAGGTCAGGAAAGTGGAGGGCCAGCCAAATATTTTCAGAGCTGAGTGAGGACTTTACACCCCCTACATTTCTACTCTTTCCCATTGGCCCTTCAGCCAGCTGGGGAAATTAGCTCTAAGAGCATATATCTCAGAGCAGGAATTCCACAGACTTGGATGCTCTCATCACAGAAGAAAGTGCTTGAGAAGCCAATCTCCAATGGCCCGAGGCTAGGTTTGTTTTGACATTGATTTCTTGTTTCTGTTACCACTCTCTGGGTATATATCACAAAGAGATTTAATGAGTATTATTTTTGGTCTCCATTTATTTGACGCATGACCTAATGACTTGAGTTCTACTGTTACCCTTTTTTTTTTTGCTTTCTGATTATTATGTACCACATAACTAAATCAATAAAGAAGAGAAATGGAGAAATAGCTCTGTTTAACATTTCAGGAGTGATGGAGTAATGCTGTCTATAAATATTTATATTTTCCTGAGAAGATGCCTTTTTCTTTTGACATTTAGACTGGCTCATGGAGAGAGTCACCACTGGGGTGGGGGAAGAGAATGAAGAGACTTTTTTCTCAGTAAATTTTATACATGTCTTTCAAAGGTAAACAGAATAGGGGAAAACGCAAAAGGATTTTTCATTAAAAATTTTTTTTGTGTGGGGCATTGCAATATTTAGCCAGCCCTCTCTCACCCAGGATAGTAACAGTCAGGAGAAGCATGGATGAGAATTGAATGCTCCCAAAAAGCCAAATACGTAGATGAGTTTGGCTGACAGCTTCCCATGTGTCCCCCAGCTTCCTTCCCATCCAGCTTCCCATCCCTCTCTGGACCTGGTATCTCTTGCTTCCCTAATGCATCCTTTCTCCCAGTCCTGGCTTCAGCCCTTCCTGGGTGGCCCTTCCCATGCGCCTGGTCTGAGAACCACAATAAAGGATGGAAACCCTCAGAGCAACCCAGAGCCCAACCCCAGTAGGTGCTCATCCGCCTTTCTTGGGGAGGGTAGAGGCCTGGGAAGGAGCTTGGAAGCAAAGCCATGCCTCCTTGCTTGGAAGGTCCTTGAGCATGCTTTCTGAATTTCAGAAATCCTGAAGGCAGGCAGGTGAGCAAAGGGAAAGCCATGCTCTTTTACTTGGCTTGAGTTTCTGCAGCCCAGTGTGGAGAAGGTGGTTATACTTTCTGATCAGGGATAGGTCTTCTGTGACCGGAAACTGGAAAGTCGATTTTTACAAATGTATGTAGTTTGGGGAATACATAAAATCTTTTTGAAACATGGGGCCATGGAATTTTAAAATCAGAACCAACCCTGAGAAAGTTGAGATCACTGAAATAAAAGAGCAGATTGAACAATGTCTGGGGGCCCTTAAGACCATCTTTGGTGGGGGACTCAGAGTTAAAGGCTGCAGTCCCCTGAGGACTCGAGGAAAAACAATGAGACTCAACATGTGAATTTTTAAGAGGGCTTGCTCAGTGAATTCACAGTTATGTCAGGATGCCTTCTGTAGCACAAATAATCATCTATCGTTTTTTTCAAGCGTGAGAGTTTGATAGTATTTTTTAATAGCCATATATATATACGATATGTTGGTAATGATGATAAAACCTATCAATTCCAGTTTCATTGGGAGCCTTGGTGATGTGAGAGCCCACAGGGATAACAGTGGGTGCTGCCATGAGGCCACCAGTAAGACACAGCGGCGACAAAGTCCCCATGAGTACTGTTGAGAAGTTACTTGTTCTCTCCCCTCCTCACAGATTTTGAGACAACTCCAGCAGCTGTTTTTTGGCCTTCAATTGTTATAGACAGATCATTCACAGAGGGCACAGTGTCATGCTGAGGACTTGTGCCACTGTGTGGGGAGGTGTTTAGGGTGGCCAGTTCTTGCTTGCCTGTGCTGTAGGCCATTCCCATTCTGACTGAATCACACCCAGTTAAGTCTTGCCTGCGAAGGACCCAAACTAATCTTAAAGCCCTTCAGGGGCTTCCCTGGTGGCGCAGTGGTTGAGAATCTGCCTGCCAATGCAGGGGACACGGGTTCGAGCCCTGGTCTGGGAAGATCCCACATGCCGCGGAGCAACTAGGCCCATGAGCCACAACTACTGAGCCTGCGCGTCTGGAGCCTGTGCTCCGCAACAAGAGAGGCCGCGACAGTGAGAGGCCCGTGCACCGCAATGAAGAGTGGCCCCCGCTTGCCACAACTAGAGAAAGCCCTCGCACAGAAACGAAGACCCAACACAGCCATAAATAAATTAATTAATTAAAAAAAAAAAACCCTTCAGGAACCTCGAGGACTCCCAGCCACCTGAACTCTTAGAGCCCTGACTTCATCCTACAATCACTTAGACACTGGAAGGACTTTGCTGTTCAGAGCGACATCAGCTCTTTTTCCAAACTCATCACCCTGTACTGCTTGTAGGAGTCCTCTCTGTCCGAGGAGCAGCATCTGGTCGAATAATGGCACTCAATGAGTATATGTGGCTGAATAAGTGAATAAATGCATGAATGCATTCTTTAAGAAGCGAGCATTTTGTATACCATTCCAGTTGAAGTAGTTGGCTTCCTGCCATAGTGAGAATCAGAGTCGGGACTGAAACTCAGTTGTCTCTCTTTTTTAATTAGTTCTATGTAAGATTTAAGAACTAGTGTAGCCACAGCACTGCCCTGCCTGGTCTAAAAATGTCTACATTTAAAAACTACCTGAGTCATGGGGCTTCCCTGGTGGCACAGTGGTTAAGAATCTGCCTGCCAATGCAGGGGATATGGGTTCGAGCCCTGATTCAGGAAGATCCCACATGCCGCGGAGCAACTAAGCCTGTGCACCACAACTACTGAGCCCACGTGCCGCTACTACTGAAGACCGCGCACCTAGAGCCCGTGCTCCGCAACAAGAAAAGCCACCGCAATGAGAAAACTGCACGCCACAACGAAGAGTAGCCCCCTCTCGCCACAACTAGAGAAAGCCCGCGTGCAGCAACAAAGACCCAACACAGCCAAATAAATAAAAATAATTTTTAAAAAATAGTCATTTTAAAAAAAAAAACAAACCTACCTGAGTCATAAAATTATCCCACTGGTCACCTTTTAGGTAAGGGGGTGAGGTGGGGAGAGAACCCCTCAGGCAAGGCATGTTAAGTTGGTTCTCATTGAAGAGCCATTACCCTTCCTACCCTGTCCACTGGCCAAACGACCATCAATTATCTGTCTTTGTATCTCTTTTGCGGAGAGGAATACCTTTTTAGAATGCTGTATTTTAAATTTTTATCCAAACAGCGTATTAGGTGTTAATAATAATAGTAGCAGCTAATATTGTGGTTAGACTTTTCCAGCGACAAGATCTTTGCTATGTGTTATTTTAAGTGAGTTTTGCATGAACTGAGACTTGGTGTGCATTGTAACTCTGGAATCGTAAGGTCATACAGACCCTAAGTGGTGGTACTGCCGTTGAGACCCATGTGTTCTAACTCCAGGTCCAAATTTGTTTTCTCCATAACATGATGTGTCTCAATATTAGTCAAGACAGTGGAAGAGATATGCTTGAAATTGGCTGAAAGATGGTCTTTTTAAATCTGAAGGAAATGGCCTAATTTTTTTAACAGAGTTATAATTTCTTTCTAATGCTTGTCCCTCTGTGATAAAAAGGAAGGAAGTCAAATGGAGGAATTGCATCCAACTGTATATCAAACAGTTCTGAAAGTCTGCCCAGTGGTGAGGATAATGAGGAATGGTGGGCCATCCAGGAGCCCATCATTATGTGTGAAAAGTAGGCTCAGAAATAGTTACTCAGTGTTCAGTCTTTATGGAATACCTACTCATCTCCCAGGCTCTGTGCTAGGCCCTGGAGTCGTGGTGGTCACTAGTCCTGGGTGGTGAGTACTGTCTGAGAGAGGAGTAAGGGGTGTGACAAACTGAATCTTGAACAAAGAGCAGAACTTGCCCTGGGGTTGAAAGGTAGCTTCTCCTAACACCATCTGGAAGGCTACAATTCTCCCTTATCTACTCAAATCCTCTCCCTTATCTACTCAAATCCTGTCCTTTGTTTAATGCTGAGCTTATATCTCACCCTCAGCCTAATGTTATTCCCAACTGACTCTACCCAAAGTTCTGTCTTCATCCTGTAGATACTTCTGGTCCTCTTGTCATTCCATCTACTCTTTTCTAGAACTTCTTTGTTAGCTCATAGGGGAGTCCTCTCTCTGGGTGTGGGTCATATGTGTGTTGTGAGCATTTCAGCCCATGTATGCAGTTCCAGCCCTGTTCCATCTCATTTTTTTCTCGCGAAGCTCTCAGCACAGTATCTTGTACCTTATAAGTGACTGACCAATTATCAGCCTGCTCCGTTGCTTTCACCATAGCCCTGGATCTGATTCATCCTGTGTCTATGAGTTACTTGTGCCTCGATAGTTATTTCTACAACTTAAGGTAGTTGTGTTGAAAGTAGGGGGAGATTCCAGAGAAGGTTGTGAAAATAACTCAATTGAGGGATGGACTATTTAATGGAATTGCCTGGGGAGCTTCCTATCTCATACAACGGAGGGGATCTTCTTATAAGGAAGAGAGCCATTCAGTTTCATCAAGATTAGAGTAATTGAAAGTGGTCTTGTGTTGTAGTTGAATTTATTTAAATTCCTGAAAAAATAGTGTATACTATAACTAAAGGCAAAAAAAAAAAATCAAACTCAAAAAATATAATTTTACCACTCCAATAAAACACTTACACAGTCTCTTCCATATTTTCCTGTAAGAATCCAAAATTCTACATATCTTCAATCGCAGTATCCTACAATGAGAAGCATTTTCCACATTGCAATCTAGTTCGTTGGATGGTATTCTAGCAAGACCAGGGACCCTGAAGGTAGATATAGCCAGGTTAGAGTCCCCCCATCATTTACTATTTTTGCGACCTTAGGCAGAATAAACCCATATATTATACATATGCCTTTGCATACACCAGTAGCTACATCTGTGCCTACGTTTACATGTTCATAAACAAAACATGTATTACTACATATATTGACTATGCTGTTAGTCAATTTGTGTCAAAGTTGTACTAATTTCTTGTATTTAGGAAAATGGGACTAATTGAAATATGAATTGAAACGTAATTAGCCTGGCTAAGTGTATTAGTTTGCTAAGGCTGCCATAACAAAGAACCCCCAATTAGGTGGCTTAATCAGCAGAAATTGACCGTCTCACACTTCTGAAGGCTAGAAGTCCAAGATCAAGGTGTCCTTCCAAGGGCTAGAAGGGGAGGATCTGTTCCAGGCCCCTCTCCCCCCTTGGCTTGTAGATACCTGTCTTCTTATGTCTCTTCACATCAGCTTTCCTCTATCCATGTCTCTGTGTCCAAATTTCCCCTTTTTATAAGGATACCAATCATTTTGGATTAGGGTCTGCCCTAATGACCTCCTTTTACCTTGATTATCTCTATAAATGCCCCATCTCCAAATAAGGGCACATTCTGAGATTCTTGGGGTTAGGACGTCAACATATGAATTTCAGGAGCTGGGGGCAGGGGAGACACAATTCAACCTATAACATTCTATTAGGTGTTTTTGTTGGAGGACAAGATGAGTATCAATTTTATAAGCCAATACTGATAGATGACAAAATTTTGTAGCATAATTCCTGTAGATGAGGCACTCACACTTTCAAAGTCAGGAAATTCTTCAGTCCTGCCATTTCTTTGGAGATCCTTATCCTTTGTTTCCCTCTGTCTCGACCTGTCTCTGTATTTTCTTCTGTTATTTTTCAAGCTTTAGCTTAAGTTTTGTATTTGTTCTCGAAATCGTTTTTCAGGTAGTTTAGGTTATCGAGACTGATAATAAGTATGACACTATCTTAAAATAATAATTTAAAATACTATGCTATACTCACCCACACTGTCAAGAGTTCATCATTTCATGTCATAGCCCCGGGGACATGTTTATTTCTTCCCAGTGCTCTTGATGAAGTAATATTTTTGTACACAGACTTAAATTTGATTTGGTTTTGTCATTTAGAAATGTACATCTTATCCATCACTCACTGATGAAATTGGCAGGACTTTTGATTTGACTTTATTTTATTAAGTATAGAAAAATGGTACTCCATCTGAGCACTTCAGTTTAGTTGATATCTCTCTTGTAATTCTGGTTCGATCTACTGGGCAGTTCTTGAAACTTGGGCTTACAGAAAGCAGAGCATTGATATTTATCGGGCACATCCATGCTATTTTCTTTAGTAAAGTCTAGTCTAATCCTTTTTTCTGTGTGTCATTTCCACTGTTTGCAATATATTTTAAAATTTATGTTAAGCATCTATCTTTCCTCTGCCTCTTTTCTGTAAATCTGGTTTATTGCCCATGCCAGATGTTTTTCCCCCATTCATGCCTTTTGTCAACTTATTTGATAGGGTCCTTTGCAGCCTGAGTCCTTGCTAGCAGACTCATTCTGTGGGGTAGATTGAACTATAAAATCTAATAGATTGATTACTGGTTTTTCCAGTTGTTAATGCATATTCATTTAGCTAACCTATAAATCAAACTGCTGATATCGTACATTCAGATTTTTTCTTCTTGCCTTAACATCTTCTGGGTTGCTCTTTAAAAATACTGATGGTTCCTTAAAAAAAAAACATCTAGCTTAAGAAAATCTGAAATAAAGAACAAGAGTTTTTAAATAGAAAGATCCTTTCATGGCCTTATTTATAATAGTAAAAACAAGTAGCTGATGTACACAAAAAGGAGGATAGAGCAAAGTAAATTATGATGCCTTGCATTGCTGTGTTATGCATCTATTTAAAACCATGTTTCTAAAAAGTTTGCAATATTGTGGGAAATGATTATTGTGTTATTAGAATGGAGGAAAGCATCAGGATGCAGAATTCTATACAATGTGTCATCTCAACCTACTTAAAATTATACATAAACAACACAAAGGAGATGTGCCAGAATGTTAGCAGTGCTTATCCTTGGGTGAGGTGAGGCCAGACAAAAAGTCTGGATTCTGGTAGATCTGGGTTTAAACCTCCCCTTACACCTGTGTGTGCCTGTTGCTTAGGAGACACAGCCTCTTAAGCCTGATTATCCAGAGCAAACAGGACTCTCTCATTGACTCATTAAGTCAAGTGCTTAGTTCAGTGTATGACGTGTAATAATGCAACCGGTGAAAGTTTGTTAGTAAAAAACAGTACACATCTCACCCATTTTACCACTCTCCTAACCCAAGAACTACGTTTATTTTTCCATGTTTCTTTCTGTTTTAAAAGCACACAGTCGGAGGCAGAGCCCCCAGTGCAGTGGCCTCTGTCAAGCCATGTAACCACTGTGTCCTGGTTGCCTTCACTGGGTGAAGCCTAAACTCCTTAGCATGGGGTTATGGTGAAGATTCAGTGACTACAAAAAGGGCTTAGAACCAGTGCCAGACACATAATCGCTTATATGTTCCCTGCTATTCTTTTTGATTTAAGAAATTTAAGAAGTAAATGTAGGTAAGGAATTCGGGAGAATGGGAAAATTATAGCAAAGATTTATGTATCTTGTAGAAAGCTGGACTTGATGATGTCTTAAGTCTGAGATTTGGGATATCACAGGCTATGTTAAGTGTAACTGAAATATTGCAAGTTTTAGATATAAAATGAGGGTGATCTTGGAATGAGTAGCCATGGAAAATGAAGATCCTTTGGAAAATCTAATCTCATGAGTAATTGCTGGGATTGGCACTCTGATAATACGCTAATGGACTTTGAATCTCCAGAAATGTAAGATTTAGTCACATCCCTTGGTTTGTTTCCATTCTCCACATAAGTGCCAGATTTTTAGGTCTGGGCTCTAACAGAAATGCACTTCTGATTTATGGTTAATGGATTAACATAGAGAAACAGCAAGAATATGTTTTTAATACTCTCTGTTTTCTTCAGAATCCGTCCTTGCCAAAACCATGCACTATTACCTTTTTGAGTGATGGATGGTGCTGGGGGTTTGTAGCCTGGAATTCACCCGTCTGAGGTCAGCAGCGAAAACCCTTTCAGTGAAAGAAAATGGAGCCAGGGAGTGGGAGATTTCTTCAGTTTCTTAAGTGAAACCAGGCATGATGGTTTGCCTTGTCACCTCACAACTGAAGTTCACATTGGCAGCTAGCCTTCAGTCACGTGTGTGCTGTTTTAGCATTAAATTAGGCACAAGCATGAGGAAGGTGACCTGAGGGGGAACGTGTGTGTAGTTCTTTTCACACATTCTCCCAGGTTCAGTCTGGAACACACTGAATATATTTTTCGCATATCATTGTAGAACAAAGCTCTCTTTTTTTCCCAAGTAAAAGCTAGTCTATCTGTACCCATCCCAGGGGTGTGTGCCTTTAGTGACAAAGCTTGTGTTTATCAGCATCAGCAGTAGCCTAAAGAATCTGCTTTCTTAGGATTTTACAGGCTTGTCACCAAGGGTCAGAAGAAATTATGGGATGCGTTTATTCCCAGTTAGCCAAATGAATGGTGAATAATTCACAGTTCTCCTGGTCTTGACCTTCACTTTTGTTTTTCTTCTTAGACCTGACCTTTTATTTCTCTATTTTTTTTTTTTTTTTTTGTAAACAGCCTCAAATCATTTGAATGAGTTAGGGTATAAGAGAATTCAAAATCAGAGTTAAGAGCCTTCTTCCTTACTTGTCAGAGGAAGGAAGTAGCAGGACTGAAAGGTAACATGCAAGAGGACTAAGATGTGTGGATGATTTATTCAGCTGTCTCGGCAAGCATAGGCAAACAGTGGGATTGCTGGAAAGCCAGCACTGCCTTCTTAGTAGTCTGATGGAAAACAGCAGTATATGCCACACACAGGCCAGGGATTCACCTATGCTCCCAGATCCTCTGTCTTTGTCTGTGAAATGGGGGTGCAAAACAAAACCTATTTTCCTTTGTAACCTGTTGAGCACATCAAGGAAAAAGACACCTGTGACAGTGCCATGAAACTGTTCCGTGCCAAATGGACACGAGGCATAGCATCTCATGGTTGTTTCAGTGGGGACTTCCCCCTGGGAAGGCTACAGATGAGTGTTCTGAGAGCCTAGGAGAGGAGAGGGTTTCTGCCAGCTGGGGTGGTTGGAAAGACTAGTTTCTAAAAGCAAAGCTTGATGCTGGTGAGTAACCAGGAAGAATGGAGAAGCATGGTGGTGCATTTCAGACAGATGTATGCCACACAGGGGAAAATAATTGAGTTATGCAGGGATTGAAAATATATTTGTTCTGTTAAAATGGAGAGTTCTTACACTGTGAGATGGAAAATGGGTGAATGGGGGGCCCAGACCCTTGAGCTAAGCAGTTTGAGCCTGATTACCC